>NC_134171.1:84412492-85082492 GCF_964188355.1 Buteo buteo | reverse complement strand
GTATAAAGCTTGCATACGTAAAGACACTCCAGAGGAACAGCTCTGCAAAACATCCCCATACTGACCCAGAAAGCAAACTTTGTTTAATAAATGTATTTACCCAGTGGTACCTCAGTCAGAATTTTAGAATCATAGAATAGTTTGCGTTAGAAGGGACCTTTAAAGGTCATCTAGTCCAACCGCCCTGCAATGAGCAGGGACATTTTAATCTATTGCTTCATTGTTTAATAACATCCCACACTGCTTCCAGGATTACTCTTCTAGCTTTACTTCCATCTCAGAACAATTTTTTTTTTCATTTTTCTATAATGATACAATGTCCATTCTAGGCTAGATTGCTAACAGAACTCTACAATTGTGAGGCAAAATATCCCCATGTCCAATTTGGGGAGCGTAACGGAATGTTTAAAAAAGCCAAATAAAGGGAAATGAGTGTAGAATACAAAATTCAGACATTCCCAACAAAACTATTTTATAGACATATATAGGATGCTTGAATTCAGTAGTCAACTAGCTCTAGTTAGGTATTTTGTGATTTTGCATTTGAAGGAGCCAGCTAATTAAAAGATATCATGAATGTTATAAAACTTAAAAATTGGTAATCTCTTGTTAAAAGCTTTTCAATTAAAAAAAACCCTGGAGTTAAACCGGACTGTTATGATTTACAATTTAATCTCCATTTTCTGATGGGAGGAAGTTTCCTTCTGAATCCTAATGAGAAATGTCTGTGGAAATTAACACATTAAGTACATTGATGAAAGAGTCTCTTATAAATCAAACTAGCCTAATCCAGACTAGAGGCAACCGTAATCTTGTTTTTATGTCAACTTGGGGAATTAAAGAAAACAATTAAGAAAGAAATTTGGAGTAACCTATTAAACAGTTTTTGCAAAAGAAAACTTGTTAACCTTAGGCAAGGTAGTTGCTCATCAAACAAAACCTTGGCAGCCATGCTTTTCCTTGCGCCTGGGATAGGACAGAACACTGCTCTGACAAACAGCTCCTCACTACTGTCTGTTTTCAGCCTCTCAGAAATAGACAGATAATACATACATGTATGTAAAAAGGAAAGAAATTATGCTTTACGTGTATTCCCCCCCAAACTGATTGGCAGAATTTCAGAAAAGGGCACATAGTACTGGGAAGAAACGCAGCTGCATAGCTGGAGACAAGCAGGCCGACATGGGTTTGAGAAAAGAGGATGTGGACACCTTCCATTCTTCATCAGAGACACTGCTAAAATGCTATCTTGGGCAGGCCATGCCCAAACAAACAAAACCAATTCAGACTGTATAGACAGTTACTATGTTACTTAATGAGTAGATTTTATTTGCCTCAAGAAACATATTGTCCTGGTTTGTTTCCACTTGACCACAGATAGCCTAATTTATTTCCAGAGGAACAAAATCATTTCTTAAGTATGTTACTGTCACTCTCATAGAACATGCTTAGCCTCTTCTCAACTGATATTCATACAAACTTACTTGCTGTCCTTCCAAGCTATTCTCCATGCCAAGTTCCCCTCCGCACTCACCCTTTCACTTGTTAACCAAACTTGCAAGAGGACACCAGGCATCACTTGCCTAGCTACTCTGACATGCACACAGAGGAACTCTGATTTACACAATAAACAACATGTGCCTCTAAAGTTGACAAAAGAAAAACAAAGACTGGTTTTCAAAAGGGAAGACTGATGAAAATAAAAACGTAGCACAAAAGGGATTTGAAAACATACCATATGGATCAAGAAATACAGACACAGAGCAAGGAGGAAGCGGTTCAGCAGCAGCAATGAGCTCCCTGGAAATAATTTTGAGAAGCTATACTGAGACACTGCTATGATTTTAACAGTCAGTTCCACCAAAGCAGGCTGCACTTAGGCTGGCACTTCTTTCACAACAGATCGACATCATGTTTGTATTCATTTGTCTCGTACTTCTTTGCTGCTCCACAACTAAGAAAATGTTGAGGTTTTCATATTCTATCTCATATTCTATCTCAAATAAATATCTAACATTTCATAGCCATCTTCCAGACAATTTAAAAAAGATACAGGAAACTCTCCACAAAACCATCACCACATCATAAGTAATGCACTCAAAAGGTGCACAGAAAGGAAGTTTTCCTCAGGCAAAGATGACAATCCTCAAAGTTAAGTTGCTCCAGCTCACAAAACTGAAAGAGAACAAAGCTATTTTTTGCTTCTATTTTTATCCCAAGGCTGATCAAAAGCCACACCTGTGTGTGGTTTACTGAAAAAAAAACCAAAATCCCACACAACAACCTCAACTCTGGAATAAGCAGCCTCCACTGATAAAGTTTTCACAACTTCTAGGCTTTGTCTCCTTCTATTACAATGCAAATCAGAAGAATTTTGGAGAATGAGCTAACTTAGCTTTCTGCCCTTCCGTTTCTGAAGTTCTTTTGGGAGAAAAAAATAATACAGGAATCAGAGTTATATCTGATATGTATTATGGAAAGAACTTCCTGAACATTTTCCGTCATGATAACTTGCATATTTAACCTTACTATGCAGACAATGCAATATTGTAAAAATTCTGCTATTGATTAAATTACTCTAAGGTTTTTATTACGGCAGGCAACAGCTAGGCCTCAAACTAGCCATTTTTATAGGTTAGAGGAAGGTTAATTAGTCTTCATGCAGTTGCTGTGACAGACATACTGTAATTCTTGAGAGGGATCTTGGACCAATTACTTAAGGGCTTAAACATTTAAGTGTACTAGCATCAGACATTTGAATTGACACAACCAGAATTATCTTCAGGGTTTTTTTTCTTTTCAAATGTTGAACAGGTTTACATTCACTAAGTTTCAAGACCCAAGACTGTTGCTGAGCTATGTATGGATGAAGGTAGACAGCTCAAGAGAAGACTGTAATGACTTGATATCCTCCTCATTAAAAAATGCATTTCTGCGAGCGGTACCTAACAACTTTACCGAGTACCCACACAAGTAAGACAAGTGACAAATGACACCTCCCATTGCTGGGAAACACAACAGTGGATTGGGAGTGCAATGGATGAGTTTGTTTCCCTTGCTACATGCTTCAGACAGAAAGATTTCCATCTCTAGGCTGTCAGCACTCCATCTTTTGCATGAGTTCTTACTACTGCAATGGAAATTTGTTCCATTACCTGTCTCCTCTAATCTCTTCTTAGTGGGAGAGATGTTTGTTCAAAGTAAACCGACCACATTCCATCAGCTCCCAGAGTTCCTTACTCGGTGTCCAAGATAGCAGCCTCCTTACTTGTATTATACTTCCACCTTGTGGCCAATTTTTTTCAACAAGTAGCCGATTTCAGTCAGCTTTCATACAATATGAAGCACATAACTTCCTAATCTGGAATGCCGATGTTTATTACAAATACAAACAAAACAAGTCTTCCTGTGTAACACTCAGAACCTGCCCCAATTTTTGATGATTTGTAGATATGAAAAAAAAGGAGCGAGAACTGTCTGAAAGTGGAGACCAAGACTAGGAACAAGATTGGAAATTAAGAGCTTACCTAGAAACAAAGCTTCAGCTTCACCATTGTCAGAGATACTTATAAACAGTAACCCCTGGAGTCCCAGCTAGTGCTAGAAATTGTGCCTATATATGCCAAAACGACAGCTCTAGCCCTTCAGAGCATACAGCATAAACGTATGATAAAAGGCAACACTTGGAAACACACGAGACAGGGGAAACGCAAAATGCCAACCAATTTATTACAATGACTTTAGTAATTTAGGTGCCGCTCCATTAGGAAGCATACAGTGATTTAACTAAGTTGACTTATGTAGATTTAGATAAAACCTGCAAGTTTTACCACTGCCAAAATACCATTTTGCCAGCTACTGTGAAGTGATATTTTAGTAAGATTTTATTACAAATTAGGAAAGGGGAAATAAAAACCAAGAACAGAGTAGAAGCTTTTAGGACCTTCACACAAAGCTCACCTGGAACATTAGGGACAGCACAGAAAACACGAACAAATGTTTAAGGCAAAACCTGGAATCACTGTGAGAGAGACTGTAGCATCATCTGCTAGATAGCATAACTTGGCATAATATAGGTGATGAAAATATGGCAAAGGCCTTGGAGTTCAAGACAAAATAGTGCAACATGTTAAAAAAACAAACAAACAAACAAAACCCCAAGAGAAATAAGCTGAACAAAGTGTGTGGAAGGGAATTCCTTGAAATAGCATTCTGACTGAACTTTAAAAAAAGGCAGGGTTGACAATATGAAATGATTCTCACAATTTAATTTGCTTTTTTGTTTAAGATGAACTGCAGGCTTGTATACAACAAAAAATTTAACATCTGAACTAATCCTTCATTATACATGTCCTCTTTCAAGAGCTTTTTATGTCACTCTGATACACTTGCAACCCACAAGTATCAAACTCTTTTCTCTGACATTGACTGTGTATGAGGAGCAAGACAAAAGATTTCACTTACCTGGGAGAGGTAGCTGAACTAATACACCACTAACTGTTGAATCCTTGTTGAGTTTTACCGTCATATCTAAGAGTTCTTCCTGAGAAACGTCTTTAGGCCTCAGTATGACTTCACTAGAAATGCCTGAGAAAAAAACAAAAACAGAAGACACATATTAGTATCAGGAAATTTATCTACGGACAGCTGAGTCATTTCGTCTAAAAATCTGTCCGATGCTTAACAACTGTCTTAAATAACAATAGAGGACTTGCTAACAATTCTGCTTTCGCTGTCTGGTCTTTAATACTGTATTTCTAGATGTCAAGTACAATCTTCCAATGAAACACACAGGAAAAAAAAAAAAAAAATCTATAGTTGGACACAGTACCTCCAAAATTAAACAACATTTTAGAAATATTAAGAAAATAAAGCGTGTAACTTTTCCACAAATGTGCTCTTGAGAATTACAATTAAAACTGAACAGATAAAGCTACGCTAGAATTACTGGCATTTTATCTGATAGCTTTTCTACTTCTGTGGGACAAAAGTTGTTATTAGAAAAGAAAATTTTTCAAGTTACTTCACAAGATTGCAGTTTCACTGATAGCAACAACATTGCAGTTCCCTGTTTAGGCTATGATACTCTTTCATTTGGAGATGAGATGTTGTAGTGACTGGGCTTTATCCCAGGTAATCAGTCACTCAGCTTTTCTGTTCGATTTCATTATGTCTGAAATTTTGCCCTTCATATTCAGAGCTGAGAAGCCCTGGTTTTGCATTGGCTTGCCTGGCTCTACTGTAGACCTGAAGCATCCAACAGGACAGACATTTCCATGAAATACAGCAGATGCACATGAAGATTGACATTATGAACAAAAAGGCTCTTCCCAGTATCTTCCTGTGAAACTGGTTACTTAATCACTGTTGCCATCAATTCCGGGGTAGTAGGGTTTGCTACCACAGTTGGAGGTGGGCTGAAAAACCCACATAGAAAAGAAGGCATCTAACAGGTACTGAGGAGGCAAGCTCTTAAGCAAATATTTCACATTCAAAAATAATCAAAGTGTCTTGCAGAAACAACTAAAAACTGAAATAATTTCTCTCTGATTACCTTTATTCACGAAGCATCTCAAAGCCAGTTAAGACATTTAACTGTCAAAAAACTTACCCAGTGTTCTTCTTTAGTTTCCAGTTTCTATCAGTAAGGGTGCAAACTGTTTCCTAACAATATTTTAAGATACGGAACTGAACTTAGAACTACCATTCATGTGCTGTTAAAACTACTTTCTTAACATGTCAATGCAACTTCTTTTTTTTTTAGGTTCACCAGAGAAGATGAGGAAGAAAACAGTGCAAAATTAATTTAAGATATAAAGGGAGTTCCCCCTCCCGCTTTTTAAAATTTTTTGTTTTTAAGTAACAGTATCATCTTCTGCTTACCAAAGGATCATTTATATTACATAACACATACCTACAGCTGCAGCTGCTTTTATCTTGTTTCTGACATAGATATGACTAGCTGGATTGTCTCCTACTAATATGACACTGAGATGAGGTCTCTTGTTTCCAAAGGATATCCACGATTCTACATCCCTTTGAACTTCTTTCAAAACTTGTTTAGCAAGCTTTGTCCCTGAGATAATGGTTGCTTCATCACTATAAAGACAAAAAGATATACAATATTTAGCTCTATTATTTGATAAACAAGACACTTTAAAGTGTGTGATCTACTCTGTTAAATACTTGCAAATGCTTTGATTAGTTAATTTCCTAGTATTTCAAATATTACTTGAAAAACACTAATGCATTACAAATCCACCCAGGGAAAGAAGTGTTTCCCCACTCCCTTATTTGAAGAGCAGGAATGTGCCATCAGTGCACACGGAAGAGGAGCTCACCTGCCACACCCCACCTTCCCAACACACATAGCCAGCCAGGCTGAACGTATCTATGAACTCCTGCATTTGGGAACAGAACATGAGAACATTCTTACGCCCTTAAGTTTTTTTGTTTTAAGGAATTCTTACCCACCTCCCTTCCCAAATTCCTTTCAAAAATCTATTTGACATGGGATTATTCACACTATTCTTTTGTCCTAGCCTAGACGATACTATTTCTCAGCTTTCTTAGGACTTAACTCACGTAAGCCAGTGGCAACTTACTCAGGAGCTTCTGTCATGCCCTCCCCACTTCTGTCCTTTCAATCCCCTGTCCTTCCAGTAACTTCGCTCTGTCCCTCAACCAGCACTACAGCAGACAAACACCCTCCTTGGGTAAACGGCCCACAACCATTGCCCTACCCATGTAGAAAAGCAGAGAAAAACGGAGAAAGCCTTGTGGCTAGAACTTGTCCCAGAACTCCTCAGCCCCCCTCTTTCCCTCTACATTTCTGTGATCATCACCCCAGCCAAGGACGCGGAACCCACACTCACCCCTCACCAACCTGCAACAAACAAGAAACCTCCAGCACGTGTAACTTTCGGATGCTAAAAGGTTAATTACTTTTGTAGCAGATAATCAGCCTTTAAATACTAACTTTATCGTGTGGTGGTGCTGCTGCTTAGAGGGGAGAAAGCAGGAAGAGAGAGAAAGCTGTAGAGCAAGAAACAGTACCACTGATCTGGTTTAAAACATGGTACTCTACAAGATTCAAACCCATAACCTTAAGCAGCCAAAAAAAGTGAGTTGCATTTTACTCATTTCAGAAATTTGTGCAATTTCAATTGTTCTTAGTAAATCTTCATGATCAAAGAAGCTAATTGCACAAGGCTGTGAAAGAAGGAAGGTAGGCGAGGGAACAGCAGTGGCGACAATGACACCACGCAGGACAGGATGACCACAAGACCACCCAAAATCACAGACTATCTCTGGTCTTATATAAAGAAATCATCCAAACTTAACCTCTATATCTGACTGATAGATGAAGAAATCCAGTGTACATTTCAGGTCACTGAAGAACGGCTCTATGAGGACTCTGCTACATAGGGAAGTGCAAGACACCTGAAAATAGATTTTTCTGGATTGGAAATAATAGTATCAAACTCTCTAACTTCTACTACTGCTCGACCCCTTCAAAAAAATGAAGAACTTGTAAGTAGTAACATGACAACCCCCAAACGTATTTTTAAATACAGTTTATTTCAAATGGCATACGAGGTAAACCTTAACAGCGCTCAAGAGGCACCGCAGAATGGAAAGGAAGTCGAATTCCTTACTTAATCTTACAAGCCCTACCCTCACCCTTGAATGACACTTTGGTGACAATAATATTAAGACTTACCCTTTGGTAAAGGTCTTAATATCTTTTATCAACTTCCCATGCTCACCTCACCAGCTAACTGCTCAAAGATCAAGTGCATCTAGACTGAACAGCACTTCCTTCAGTACTATTTCATTCAGATCTTCCAAGTGTCAGCTTTATCTTACCTTGGTTGTTCTCCTGGTCTCCGGAGTCTTCTCCATCTTCCTGCCTGTCTGCTCACTATGAGCAAGCATAGGTGCTCCTCACCTTGTACATGTCCATGGGACATATTCCACCACAGTTCAAGCTTTTATCTACACTATCTCCTTCACTAATTGAATCTCTCATCTTCTCAAAGAAACTTCAAGAATCCTAATGTGATACATACATATAGTTAACACTCCTTGGCACAATCTTCTGATATTATAATAAGAAAGTAAATACTGTTCTATCTGTAAAAATGCAGTAAAATAACACCAACTCCCCAGAAGCAGAACTACCAAGACAGACACAAAGTTTAAGTCGCTAGTGGACAAGTTCACTCCTCTCCTAATGAGCACAACTATGCGGCACTAAGAAAAAACACACTCCTGATTCATCAACTCCTAACCAAAGACTGTCGACAGATTACTTGATCTTACTTACTAGAAAGTGAGCCTAAGTAGGAGAGGGTTTCCCCTCTGCAAACAGCCTACACTTCCTTCTTTGAGATGAAAAGCTTTACATGTATACACACATACATACACACAGATTGTAACCCCTGCTTTGAATTGAATAAATTAATTCAACATGACTACCATTTATAACTGGCATAGTTTAGCAAGGACTCCAGATGAGTGATAATGACAGCAAGAAGATGTCATTATAACTGTAAAATAAAGAAAAAAAAAATCACACTGCCTAGTATTAAAAAAAAAAAGAAAAACTAACACACACTGCTGAGAACTATTTATCCAAGCGTTTGTCAGGAAAGCAAAATATTACAAGCATAGTTGGCACACAACACACAAACACCTTGTTTCCTTCCATTTTACACCAGCCTTAGCTTCTTCCCAAACACAAGTTTCTGTACTGTTTAACTTAAATATGTATATAAAGAAAAATAATTAAGCCAACAGATGTGGTTTTATTCTTTTCCTGTATGGCCTGCTCTGTATGTACTCATTTTCATACGTCTCTCTCCCATCTTCATTATTTATGTTTTAGCTATACATGCCTCTGGCACAAGACACTGCTTTCCATGTACTCATTATGCCAAATAAATAATGAATGCTCACCTGCGTAGCAATGCCATATACATTTAAGAATACAAGGATTTAATGATATTTTGGGGCCAAAAAGTACTTTCAATCCATATGAATGTGTATCGCATGCCTATGCTATTTTTACTCTGAAGGTGTTGCCAAAGGGTAAGTTTTCTTAAGCTTTAAGCAAACGATTTTGTGTGTGCCTATTCCTTAACATCTCGCCACAGACTCATTAAGCTCTCAAGATCTGTCCTCGCTCACATCGGACCATTCTCAGCCCATCACACTCAATCTTCTCAGTCATCCAAGGATCAAAAACAAAGCAAATTAACAGAAAAACAGTGCTAAAAAGGCAAAACCATACACACACAAATGTGAAGACAAAAAACCTCTCACACACACATTATAAGCTAGGACAAAACACTTGTAATAAATCCTAGCCAGGAGGCACTGTGATAAGGCTCTTCCAACACCTGGATCTTTCTGAAGACAACAAAAAGCAAGTTCTACAAGCCTGAGCAAACATCAACTGTAAAAGACAAAAACTTGCCTGAAAACAGAAATTTTTCAAGTTAAGACTACTCTGAAAAATTAATACTCTGGGGCAGCCCAGGTATAGAAGATCAAAATGATTCCAGGTTAGTTCACATATGCAGAAGAAAACAAGTACAATTATACCCTAGCAAGAAGTTACAGGATGGGCCTACTTTAAAAAAGCTACCCTCTTCTGGCATTAAAACAGCTAAACAGATACTTGGAGGAGATTAAGAAAGGTACAGATGCAAAGAGCAGTTCTATTTTTCATATTCGTAACTTAAAAGTGCTGGGAAGGGAGATGGTAAATAGCATGTACATTTATGGCAAATGTTTATGAAAATGACTCCAGGTCTCAAAAAGAATCTCAATGAAGACAACGTACAGGAAAAGGAAATCTTTAGGTAAAACTTTCAGCCTTTGCTTTGGAGACTGACCATGAACCACAGAGCAACTGAAATTATCAAATAATTGAAAAATTGAGTGTGAAAGCTCAGCTTTGTATCTTACAGAGTTACAGATAAAGAGCCTGTCAAGTCACAGATGCACTGTTCTCTCTTCTAAGGAAAGAACAGCAAATCTCGTGACTTCCCCCCACCTCATAAATTTTACTATTTATTTAAGGCAAGAAAGCTTCCCCCCATCATCTGATCATAGCGGATGATCACACACCTTCTTGAGCCTCAAGGGCTCAACCACCCATAGTTTACCAATACCAATACAATGTCACTAATGCAGATCTTTTTTGGAACACAGCTAACAATTTTTATAATGGTTCAGATACCAAGTGTCCCAGTTGTCACGAGTCCCAATCTATTAAAAGCACTCCACATATCCACTAGGTTAACTCTGCATTGAAAAATGCCATCACTGTAACCAAGCTGTAAATATCGCTACTGGAACCACCGCTTAGGTTGAAATGTTCATCACTTCTTACATGTTTCTTAGCGGAGGTTTTCAAATAGATGTGAAAGCTGATGTCACCTTCATATAGAGCAAATAGTTTTGCCCTAAATCAGCCAGCACCTAAATTTTTACAAGTCCAAGGCCAAAACCAAATGTAAAACAAATGTTACATTACTTAGAATAGAAAGATTATTATGTTCTTCTTTTACAGGGTTAGATATTCCCCAATTAGCAGCTATCCATGCATTACCATTCTGCTACTCTACTTTATTAAATAATAATAATAATAAAAAAAAATCAACACAAATACCTAGTGTTTACACTTAACCATACACGTTACAGTTACACAAATTGAAACCTCAACACTTCAATAGGTACTGCAAGTGAAGGCTATCTAGAAATGTCTTAAAATGTATTATTTCAGTCTTGATGATGATTTATTGCAGCTGGTCATCATTATAGCAAGACAACATACTGTTCTCCCTATGAAAGACTTGAAAAAATTGAATTTAATCAGCATAATTAATTACTTTATTCTTACACCTAATGTTTGGCTACCTTGACTTCTGTTGCTTGAACTTTGCTTGACACATAAAATAAGCAAAGTATGTGATGGTATTTTACCTCTATTTTCTAGGAAGATGGCGGTATTTATTATTCCTCTTGATCACTATTAGTTCTAGTGGGTTTACAATTTCATCCAGAATTTTAAGACAAGGGTACAAATTCAGTGTATCGTGAAAACATGCATTACCTATTGTGTAATAGAAGTGTGGTTTTAGTTCCAAAGAAAAACCTCCCTGGGGAAAAAAAAAAAAGAAAAAAAGGCCTATGTTTGATTAGGTATTAAGAGAATAAAAGCTTGACATCCTTCAGCAGTAATCTTTTTCTTTGCCTGACTACCCCGAACATCCAGAACTAAAACATTTCAACACTCTCTGCAAATACATATGCTTGAAGCTTTGATGTACATCTGTACACAAACGCATTTAGCATTGATGTTTAATATATGTCAAGTCAGTTTGCCATGATGAAAGTAGTTCAAAGTCATTTGCAAAAACAATAAAGCATTCTGGATTTAGGTTAAAATTGGACTGGTTTTCAAAGTGCTGCAAGTCTGATCAGTTGGGTTTTTTTCTGTACCATATTCTGGGGAATGAACAAGTCCACACCTAGAACAACATATGGGGGGGGGGGGGGGGGGGGGGAAGAAACACCACGCTTTCTAAGACAGTCTACAACCAGTTCTGCATTCTCTCTCTACTATAAGAAACTACACAGCTGGAGTAAAATAACCGATGATTAATGTTTTGTTATATTAATAAGATGCTCATTTGTCTGTTCATCAGCATACTCAAACACAAGAAACGTTTAACAATTCAATACATGGGGAAAATATCTAAAAGCCAGCAGACACCATATTTATTCAGAGACACTTGTTTAAACTTCATAGACACGTGGATGGTAGAACATGAAGGATTTCAAAATATTACCCTAACAGCATATGGAAGAAATTCACAGTGGTGAGTTCTGAAACAACTTCTTTCCTCTGCTAGTCTTTAAGATGGAAAAAAACCCTACTCCTAAAAGCACAAACAAACTGCCAGGAGCATCATCCCACCCATAACATAGTTCATCCGTTTCTTGAAGAGAACTCTTTGCTTAAAGATCATATTTGGAAACAGAGAGCTGCTGCCAGCACTTCTGGAAAAAATTAAAACAACTGTCTACACATTTTAACTGCACCCAAAACAACACAGTCTTCTTGCTAATACCTACCAAGTTACTGAAAGAAACTTGTTTAAATGCCAGTGGCTAAAAAGCAGACAACATTAATGGATTTAGATGCAAATACTAAAAAGGAAACAAATCAGGTGGCTACGCACTGCCATTTACTCTCCAAATGGAGAAGCTTCTCATTCTGCTACTTCCCAGGTTATTCTCTACCCTTCATGACTCCAGAAAATACCTTCCCAAAAGTACGAAACCATTTGCACTAACATCACTTTTTATGTAACATAGCTGATTCATTTTTATGAAGTATATTTCTTCAAGAACCTACTTCCTAGTACATAGTCACCATCTATTCATCCCACATTTTTTAAGTCTCTGGATTTCCTCAGCAACCGTTAAAGCTTCGAGTGTTTCTCCAGATGTAATGCATAAGGTCCTGAGAGTTCACCAGGGAAAGATGAAGCAGCAGCATACACATACACACCTGCTGCACAAAATATACTTAAATTCAGCTCACCTTCCAGTTCTAGCAACCACCTGAGCAACCAGTTTAAGTAAAACAAAGGTCACCTTGAAAATATCTGTGACTTCCTGAATTCAGCTGTCTTTGATGCATCAACTAGTATTTTCATACACAAAATAAATATCAAGAGGAATACATTACTACAACTCAGTAAACACTATCACATTTGTTATTTGGACCTTCAGAACTCTGTCTCAGCAAAACCACCCAGTTATAAAATTAACTCTCACAGGAGAAAAAAAAAAAGGTAAGCTTTGAATCCATAGCCAAGGAGAAGCTTCCAATACCTCGCCATTTTCCCTAATTGCACTGTAATGCTCTTCAAAGTCTTTTATCTGTATAAACAAATATGCATATACAATTTTCTTAAATAAAGAAAATTTTTCACAACTGTCAAATACATAAATAACAAATATTTTAATATGTTGATGCTTCTGAGGCTTAGAGTCTAGATAGTTTAAGTCCTTCGATGGAAATATTATACAAGAACTACATGAAAAAGTAAAGCATGAGCTGTACAGGAAGGTTAAACTGCACCACGCTATTCAAGACATTCAAATTAAGAAGTGAATTATTACTTTAAATTTTATCCACACAAAAAACTTGACGAGGTGTAGTGACAGATTTAATGTGTGTTACCATGCCATCCTGTCCCACTATCATCCTGCCTACTCACGGATGATCTTATTCTGAACCCTGTCTGACTTTACAACAGAACAATTCACGTACTGAATCTCTCTTGTTAGTGCATCTAGTGACCTGCAGGACATTATAGAAACAAAGATGTCAGCTGCTAGTTTAGATCAACCTATGCACTAAAAGCCCAAAATCATATGGGCCATCACAATGGCATCTTCTCAGTCCCATATGTACCACACAAAAACCTCTCTAAAATCATTATTACAGGAGCATCTACTCTCCGCAGAACTGTAAAAAAAGTGCCTAGCAGCAAAGAACAGAAGTAGGCATGTACCGTTCCAGAAATACAGCTATTTGTGCCAAAACTGGCAGAATTGAATCCTCTGTTGTACAGGACATACAAAATATCTAGGAAGTCAGATGCTTATGTCAATTGCCACCATACAGCTTACTAATTTTTTCATGTTTGAAAACACAAGGCAAAGACAGTGCCTTCAGTGTAGGCTACTTGTGACCCGCTGAACCAAGCAAACTTTCAGGTCAGTATTTAAGACACCTCCAGTATAAATGGAAAGGCTGCCGAGCAAGGGCTCAGCTGAAACCCTCCCATCCACACCCCGAGAAGCACTGGTAGTTGCCATGCCACAACACCAGCAGGAAAGGCTCGGTCCAGCCAGCACATTAAATGGAACACATGAGTAACAACATCAGGAGACCCGTCCTCACTACGGTAGAGCATTCCCTGCTTGCCCTAGGGATCCAGGCTTTCAGCCAACACTGGCAGACCCCTGCCCACTGCAGTGCTACGTGAAACACAGCGTGACCACGTGGGGTTTACTTATTTATTTATTTAAATTATCATTATTTACTTTGATTTTAGAATTTGTTCGGTGGTTTTTTTTCCAGAACAAAAGCGCGCCACAGGATCACAGCACTTGCCTTGCTGAGGACCGCAAGCTACAATGGGCTGGGCTGTCATCATCACTCGTCCCTTTACACAAACAGTAATATTCTTCAGCAGAGATTGAAAACGCTTGCCTACAAGCCATCCGCGAAAATAATCACGGACGCCCAAAAAAATTTAAGATACATAGCAATTGCGTGTAAACGAACTGAGAGGCTCTTTACGGCAGCGGGAGCAAACAAATGTTGACTGGCCGCGCTCCCCTCGGGGAGGAGGCGGGAAGGCAGGCCACCCTTCAAGGGCTCCCCCATCTCAGCGCAGCGGCTAAATCCCCACAGGATCCACGACCCCCGCCCGTTGTCACAGACCCCTCAGAGCCCCACGTTCCCGGGGAGAACTGCAACTCAGCCGGGCTCCATGGGCAGCTCGCCCCCCGGAGGCGACCGAGGAAGGAGAGGGGTCTCCCTGCAGCGGGCCGCGGTGCCGTCCCCGTCCCTCAGGCGGTCTGGCGCCCGCTCTGCCCGCCGCGCGCTGGCGAACCTTCCAGCGCGACCGTTAAACGGCGGCGGGCGGGCGCGCGAGCGAGCGAGCGAGCGGCGGCCGCGCTCGTCCCGCCGTTCTCCACAAGGCTCCCCGCCGCACCGGGAGGAGGAAGAGGAGGAGGGAAGGAGTGAGGATGAAGAAACCCCCAGCGAGGCGGCGTGGCGTACCTGGCGGCGCTGCGAGGGGAGCTGCTGGTGCCGTAAGCGGCCCGGGGCGCCGGTCGCGAGAGGGCTCGCCATCGCCTCAGCGGCGCCAAGCCCGGGCGCAGCACCGAGGAGGAGGAGGAAGAAAAGAAGGAGAAGGCGGCCGCCGCCGCCATGTCGCTCCCGGCGGACGGAAGCGCCGCCGCAACCAAGCGACGAAAGGAGGAGCCAGGGCAAGTAGCGGGCCCGGAGCCGCGACGGGGCGGGGCGCGCTGCTGAGGGACGGGCGGAGGTGCCGGTCGCCGTGAGAGGAACGGCCGGCCTGAGGGGCGAGGGGAGGACGCCGCCCGCCAAAACTGAAGGGGCGGCGGCGGCTCCGGTGAAGGCGAGCCGGTGGGCCCGCCGTCACCAGCCGTGTGGTGGCGCGGCGCTGGCAAACCCTGCGGGTTTGTGTGCTGAGAAGGCGAGCGGCACGGACCCTGCCCACCTCCCCGGCCCCTGCCGCCCTGCGGTGCTTCGGGGGTTGGGGCAGGAGCCTCTGCCGGGGATGGTGCACAAGGCGGTCTTCATTTGCACCCTTTGATTCGTAGGCGTTTCTCTTCCCGCCAAAATGTGTGTGGGCAAAGCCGACACCGGCTCAGAGCCGCACAGACAAGCGTCGATGCCCTTTCTAATTCTCAGGTGCACCCGCGTGTTTTCCTCGTGGGCTTTCCTGCAACTCGTATTAGTGCTTTCTGTCGTGTTTTATGGCAGATTTTTCACTAAAAAGTGTGGAAAAATTTCTCTCTGCAGAGGCGAAGAAGAAAACAAACTGCGATCTGAAATAGCGTATACAAAGCATGCCAGAATAATAACCGGCAACCTCACTGCAATACTGAGCCTGCTGACTAGTTGGCAAATTCCTTCAGGAAGCTGGCAAAAGCTTGGAAAAGATGCAACAGATTACTGACGCTGCAATTTCTGCTATGGTACTGGCAAATTTTTTGATCAGTTAGGTGTTTGTGTAGGGAACGTGGTTCATCTGTTCCCACAGACAATGTGCATACTGTTTTTTAATTATTTGTCCTCCTAGAATCTTATTCTCTTCCAGTATTGTAGATATGAGGTAAATCTTCCCCTTTAGGTTGCTATTTTATAAATAGTAGCAACACCAACTTTACACACCATCTAGCATCTATGTACTGCATTAATTATAAAGCTTTTTTAAAAAAGGACACTTACCCAAGATTCATTGACAAAGTTATGTACACCATCCCTTACTCCCATGATTATTTCTTGTTACTGTCCTGTTCAGAGAAAAATGAACATGTGAGGAGATAGGAAGTCTTGTGAAAATTTACGGTCCTGAGCAGAGAGTATATCTTTAAGATAGAACAAAGATCTTCAAATGCTAATCTATCCTATCCAGCTTCTAAAGAACTGAAGATGATGAATGTAAATTGAATATTTAAGCTCATTTATATAAAATCTAGCCATTTTTGGAATGCTGGTTTTTTTAGGACTCTTGTATTGCTGGTTCTGTAAAAACAGAGATGTTCAAATACGGATAGACTGACACTTCAGAATTGCAAGTAATCCTACAAAAGGCAGTAAGTTACTTGAAGGGGCTATATATATATATATATCTCACAAAGAATAGGCAAGATATTAAAAGAAAGAAAAGCTGAAGAGAATAACAGAAAACACAATGGGCAAATGAAAAAAATATCAGCAGTCCTAAAAATTGGTATTACAGAGAAGACAATTCCATCAAAAGTTTATTTTTGTCTAGGATGAAAAACGTCCACTCTTTTTTTTTTAGGCAAGGTTTGTATACTTGACTACAAAACTTCAAATTGCTGTTGTTAAAATTTTCCACAGATGGAACGTCCACCACAGATCTTTCTACCAAATTCGTACACTAGAAAAAAGCAGTTGTATTAAAAATGCTTTTGTTGAAATTTGCTATGCAAATTGTGACTGAAGAATTGCTTTACTTCAAAGGTACATCAGTTACAAAATGTTGGACAAACATAGGCAAGCATATTCTTACAGTCAGTGATGCTGAACATAACAACAAAAAAAAAAAGTTACCCATTATCTTTTATGCAAACTCGCCTTTTGTATCAGTTAGATTCCTGCTATTCATAGTGACCCCTACAGACAAATAAAAATAGGTTTTCAGTAATATGAGTAATATGAAACCTTTTTTCTTGAACTCAGTTAACTGCTTATGTTTCAGATTCCATTCAAGTTTGGAACTTAAATATCACAACTTTTAAAAAAAGCAAAACACCACAACATTTTAAATTAACTTCCACACCAATCAAGTTGCACCTTACTGTGGCAACCTCAGGTTTGACCCTGAAGCTACGTGTAGTGATGCACATATGAAAAATGCTACCAATATCAGTCATTCACACCAAAATAATATACCACCTTTTCGTATCAATCCTGAAAAAAAAATCTGAAATCTCACCACTGCTATAATCACAATATTTATAATTAACAGTTTGCAGAGCATAGCCTACAAAAAATGACCACGTATTGCTCAAGATGTGTCAAGTACATTATATAGAACATCTTATGAAAATACTACAATAATAAATAACAGTATGCATATGAGCCACAAAAATGCACTGGTGAAGTTGGTACAAAGGGTAAAGCTGAAAATATGCAATTTGGTTTGCATAACAGTTAAAGCAGAGTTAGGCATTGACAGCTATGAAGGAGGTGGGTATTCTTAGCAGGTTGTTTCAGAGTCTGTTACACTTGGAGTATTTTCATGTGCATATGATGAAGGACTGTAGTTATAAAACACTGTCTTGGGCATTAACAATCCCATCAACTTAAAATTATCTCTTAATAATTATTTGTGTGTGAAGAGGAAGTCAAATGTGGTTGGTTGGTAAGAAGTGGTGGTCTCTCATCTTGTGAAAAGCTGTATCAGGAAATGTTGCTTTACAAAAAATTTTAGTGAGTAATTTCTTTCTGTATCCTGGAGGATATTATGCCTTTCTGTCCACTGTCCACTTTTTTGTTCTCTGTTTTGCCTTCCCATCTGCTGGATGGTGTACATTAGTATGAGACAAAGAGGTTGAGAAGAAAGGTGAACCATGTCATATTTTGCAGTCTTAGTTTAAGGAAAAAATGAATCTTAGTTTAGGAAAAAAAATAGAGAAGAACTCAGCTTAAGTAAAAAACTTCTTACCCTTGGGAAGCCTTGTATTTTAAGAAAATTTATTTGCTGACCTTTTTTTACTTTCTAGTAGTCCTACACCCACCTGACCCGCAGCCTCTATTTTTGAAGGACACCAGTATTGGGGATGAGCCTAGTATTCAGGATAAACATGTTACCGTTTTTTAAAAAACCCTGCTCAAGATCACATGACCTGGCACTTTCAGCACCTGCTGCGGAGTCTGCTTTCTAACAGCAACAAACCGTATAAAACCTGGGCCCTGACAGCAGAATACTGGGAATTTTTGGAATGTGAGCAAAAGTGAGAGTCATGGCTATTGCTGGAGCCAGAAAAGATACTAAAGGAGAAAGATGTGTTACCTATTTATTTAACAGATACATATTTTGCACCTTGGTCCAACAACACTCAACTTCCATTCAGAAGTGCCCTGTTCACGAGGGGGAAAAGAAGGCAGTATGGAACATCGCTTGAAGCCTGAAGGGTTTTCCTTCATCAGCATGTTCTGGGTGGTATCTGTGTGTGCATGTGTGTTCCTATGTGCCGTGACTGGCTTAGAGTGCGCATCAACAATCCGGGCTGTGCCTTCACCTCATGTTTATATAGAAAATCTGTATTAGGATAGTTACTAAGGCAAGTGTTTGTCTTCCTTGCTTGGCGGTGCCAGAGGGGAAACTAGTCACCAGGAGGCACTCATCCCACACGTAAGTCTTGCCTCACAGCAATCCTTCCTGCTGCTGTCTTCATAAACGCACTAATTGGGATGCCAGAGTTTGGTGTGAATGTCGTGATGATCATTAGTGATGGCCTTAACTACATCTCTTGCTACATAGTCATTATTCTGAATGTAAAATAAGATCCTCCAGTCACTTCAGTCGTTTTAATATCTTATTTTCCCTTAGGACCTGCTCCCGGATGATGGTGGCAGGGAAATGGGAGACAAACAGGAGCGCAAGTTCTGTTTGCCGTAGCCATCAGCTGAAATAGAAAACACATATTAAATTGTTTTGTAGGAAATGAAAGAGAACTAGACTCATGATAGAAGTTCATATTTAGGATCTTTAAGACAAAGATAGACTTCAAAGTGCAGGCAATCTTTTAAAAACTCTTTTCTTATGCTTTTTATGCAACTATTGGGAGTCCTCAGGCCACCAGTCAACACCATATGTTTAGAAAAATCTTGGCTCAAATATGCAGTTTTAAGGCATGAACTGAAGAAGTGAATACCCAGCCAAGTCTGTTTTAATGAGAGTTTTTAATCTTAGTTATTTTGGCAACACTTTTGTGGTGAATAGGGTGAAATTGTGGTGAATGGGGTGAAATCCAGTTGGCGGCGGGTCACAAGTGATGTTCCCCAGGGCTCGGTGTTGGGCCCTGTTGTGTTTAATATCTTTATCGATGATTTGGATGAGGGGATTGAGTGCACCCTCAGCAAGTTTGCAGACGACACCAAGTTGGGAGGCAGGGTCGATCTGCTCTAGGGTAGGGAGGCTCTACAGAGAGATCTGGACAGGCTGGATCAATGGGCCGGGGCCAACTGTATGAAGTTCAACGAGGCCGAGTGCCGGGTCCTGTGCTTCGGTCACGGCGACCCCGTGCAGCGCTACAGGCTTGGGGAAGAGTGGCTGGAAAGCTGCCCGGCAGAGAAAGACCTGGGGGTGCTGGTCGACAGCTGGCTGAATATGAGCCGGCAGTGTGCCCAGGTGGCCAAGAAGGCCAACGCCATCCTGGCCTGTATCAGAAATGGTGTGGCCAGCAGGAGCAGGGCGGTGATCATTCCCCTGTACTCGGCACTGGTGAGGCCGCACCTCGAGTCCTGTGTTCAGTTTTGAGCCCCTCACTACAAGAAAGACATTGAGGTGCTGGAGCGTGTCCAGAGAAGGGCAACCAAGCTGGTGAGGGGCCTGGAGCACAAGTCTTATGAGGAGCGGCTGAGGGAACTGGGGCTGTTCAGTCTAGAGAAGAGGAGGCTGAGGGGAGACCTGATCGCTCTCTACAACCACCTGAAGGGGGTTGTAGTGAGGTGGGTGTTGATCTCTTCTGTCAGGTGGCTGGAGATTGGACGAGAGGAAATGGCCTCAAGTTGAGGCAATGGAGATTTAGGTTAGATATTAGAAAAAATTTTTTTACTAAGAGGGTTGTCAGACATTGGAATAGGCTGCCCAGGGAAGCGGTTGAGTCACCATCCCTGCAGGTATTCAAAAAGCGAATAGACGGGGTACTTAAGGGCATGGTTGATGGTTGGACTCGATGATCTTGAAGGTCTTTTCCAACCTAAATGATTCTATGATTTTACAGATGACAACACAGTAAATCAATGCTGTCAGAGTGTGGAACTTTATGGATAGATGTATTTTTGATTGATGACTAGCATTTATTTTCTGGCGTGGTCTGACTCTGACATGTCTTCTTAAGTGAGTACAGTATTGGAAGCACTGATGTGAGTTAGGTAGATTGTGTCGTGCAGTAACAGCACATTGTATTTCTACAGAGGTCTCGAATATTGAATGTGTTTTTTTCTCGGCTTTCTCTAGCACAATTAAAATAAATTAAGGCTTTCCTTTTCTCTGCACCCTGTCTTAATGTTGTACTCTAAAGAACCTTACAGTGAAAATAATAGAAAGTACCTTTTTAAGTGAAAAAGGAAAACTCTAGCATTTGGTGTGGGATTGAATTTGGAGCAAACATTCTGGTATTATTTTTAAAATTTAAATAAAATAGAAATCATTAACCACAGTGCTAAACAGTTATAATGCCTTTCACAAATATTAATGGATCCTTTAAATGCATGTGTTCATGGAGAAACAAGGAAATTTGATTTGATTTTAAATGAAACAAGATTGTGTTATTACAAAATCATTGGTAGACAGTAATGACTATTACTATTATTAATAGTAACAGCTATTCCTAAATAGTAACAAGCTCCAAATTCTGTAATAGATTTGCGTAAGTATGTAATACTTTGACTTTTTCATTGTTTTTCATTATTAGTCAAACAAACCAAGTAGTCTGTTTGAATTGCAAGGAATGTAAAATGTGCTGTAAATTTAAGCAGATTCTACTCAAACTGCATCATTTCCCAGTGCAGTTTAGATCAGTTAAATTTGTAATAGGTGCATTTGCTCTGCCACAACTCTTCTTGAGTACTGTGTCTCATTACAGAACTCTGCACGAGTGAAAATGAGGTATCTAGTTGGTGCTTGAGCTCTTTGCTATGAGTAGAACAGCAGGGAACATGATTTTCAGCCTGGGGAAGCTTCTCTTAAGCTTGATTGACATATCTTAATTGCATTTATAATCTCTCTTAGGTTATTCTAAAATAATCATTAAGAATTATAAACATTGCCAAGACTTTTAGCATGTAGTTTAATCACACATTACAAATTATGTTTGATAAAGGGATCTTCCTGTGGATCTTATGTTAAAGATTATTCTATTAAAAAAAGAAAACCACAAATGAAAATTATTTTTCTGATAACATACAGCAGCAAAACATAAACCTGGCATTTTATGTTGCTTTAAATTTGGTATGCAGATACAATTAGCACTGCTACTGAAGTCAACAGTCTAGGAATTTAAAACAAAGTAAATCTACACTGAAGTTCACAGCAAACCCATACTAGTTATCTTCATTCTTGTCGCTTGCCAAACCGTTCTTCGGCTGTCTTTGTTTTTGATAGATCTACTCACTAGATGACTACAATTTTTGGTAAAACACTCATTTTTAGAAAATCCCAGAAAGTAACTTCTCTCCAGTTCATTCACATAACTAAACCTGGAAATTACATAAAGTCAGGTCACAATTTTCAGTATGGTTTTCATGTTAAAAATTCAGAAAAGACATTGTATCACTAATATTATCTACATCAGACTCGCGAATATTATCTATATCAGACTCCCTAAGCTCGTGGCATTTTCTTTATTGAAAATACATGTATCATCCCAAATCTTCCTGAAGATTAAGTAGACTCCAAAATGGCTGTCATCTACATATTACAGTTGCTATTCCCTTATATATCTTCACAATTTCACCATCCTTCTTTGTGGGGAATTAGAGACGTAGCAGTAGTAATGTGCCACTGGTGCAAAGTTCCCATCTTTTCATATCTGGTTTTGGGGTTTTTATGGCACAAAGTTTCTGTACAGTAGAGAGTTGAAATTCGCTACCTTTCCATTGCTGACTTTTTTGTTCTGTGTTTTTTATTTCAGGCAAGCGCAGACGGTTCCTATTCAAGTTTTCATTCTGGGGGCTGAAGAGGTGTTTCGTTCTGATTGAACGGTGGAATGCTGGCATTTATGGCTGAGGTGAGCAGCTGATTGAACATTTTGAGCAGGGCCGTAAAGGGCTGAAAATCACCTGGGGAAAAGCTACAAATACCATGGTGGGCTGGGGTTGGGCAAGGACACAGGTGATGTGCGTTGGGTTGCTCTGAGCACTCTTCTTTTTGGAAGACACCTTTACGTGCTGATGAGGGCTGGTAAATTAGTATCCAGGGCCTAAGGGATTTGGGTGTGTCACTGTTGGAGAGCCTGTGTGCTGGCAGCCATCTAGGATCAGCAGGAAAATTAGAGAAGAAATGCTTAAATGAATCTATGATCTTGGGTCTTGTCTATTGGTGACAAGGGCATGGGAGAGAACTTAAAAAGAAATGTCTCAAAATGTTCTAGCTAAAGTGTGGAAAGAAAAAGTGTCCATTTTACGTGATGGTGTAGTAGTAAAAAATTTAGTTTAATACCTTTATGATGAAGAGTGCAGTGTTCCTGGAAAGCAGAAGATGCTGGTCAAAATAAAAGCACGAGTAAAAGTTAAAAAAGTCTGGTATGTTACATGAACACAATTTGACAAAGAATAAATAGACCTTTTAAAAGGAAGTCCATGTTCAATGCATTTCTCTGGATCCAAATTTGTTTGCTTTCCCTGTAGTTTTTAAGAACTTCATTAACACAATTATATTTTCTTTGCTGTGCAAACTGGACACTTTGCAACTTTAATTTGGATTTAATTATAGATAGTATTTACAGGTAGTATTGAATGAGGAAGAGAGGACTAGCAAGCTTGTTGAAATAGTAATTGCTATGGGGGGTTTTATATTTATTGTCTGGATATTACAGAAACTGATATTCTGGAAACTGACAGGAAATCAGCATTTTATTGAAAGGTCACTAATATAATAGAAGTTATAGAAGTATATATGCAAGACATCCTAAAAATATGTATTGGAGATATCAACAATCTATTGAAGAGAAGCATCAAATGTAGGTACCAAGTACAGCGTCTTAACTGAGATTACATATTTAGTGTGGGTGTCAGAAGTGAAGCTGTGCTGCTAGCAGGTAAGAGTATGATGGAAATTCTGGGCTGAGGTGAAAAGTCAGATTTATGCTGACACACAAGTCAGGAATGTTAAGGACAAATTTATCTTTAGGATAAATTTCTTAAGTCATTTAGTGAGTTTTATTTATGCTACCAGGTGTTTCACATAGAAAACCTGTATGTTATTTCTTTTTTGTGCCAAGTCATTTCTGCACAGAGTGTAAGAACCTGCTTTTTATTTAGCCTGACTGTGGACACCCCTTGAAATACAGCGCTTTCACTGACAATGTGTTCAGCTACTTTATTCAAATAGTACTGGCAAAAAAAACCCCAAACCCTGTAATAATTGTTGCTAACTTGGCAAGTGAGTTTCTGAATGCACTCTTTCTGTGCGGACGAGGATAGTAAACTCATATCCGTGGAGCAAGATGCTTGCCTGTGTCTTTGCTGAAGTCAGTGTTCCTCTGTTTTTAATGCTAAATGGAGTATACTTTTCAAGAAACTCTCCTGGTTTCCCAGGTCATTGCAAAGAACTGACATGTTATTCAGATGGTAATAGTCATCATTTTTGAGTACCCTTGTAGAGTAAGCAATTTCTAATTTCTCCTTGAAAGCATTCTGCTTCCACAGTCTGCAGCTATGGCAAAGCAAGCAATTTCCTAGCCATTTCTCTAAATATCTTATAAATGTTTTCAGTTCATCAAGTTTATTACAATACAGCACAAAGGCTATTATGCTAATCACTCAAAGCTGGAACTTTACATGGAAACCCTCTTTCCTGTTCCATTTTTTCTGCCAAGAAAAATAGTTGCAAGGGCTAAATCCAGTTTTAAGTTGCAACAATAGGCTTAATATGACTATGTACATTTGATGATCTGTAGGCATTTATCTGAAGCTCCTAGGGTACTGTCAAACTTAACTTTCTTCATGCTTAGTATTTTGAGAATTTCAAAGAACTGATGACAAAAAGTCCTGAGAGGCTTTTGATGTGTCTTGTTTTACTAGCATTTCTTGTTGGGCAATATGCTTCCATGCTGAAAATTGGGTGGGAGACAAAAATCCAGAGTTGCACAAGAAGGTATTTCCATTGCTGTTTTAGTAGATAAACTTGCATCTGAAGAAAAACATATGACATAGAGCAGGAGGGAAGAATTGTAGCAGTCTTCACTGATCCACAGTTTTCAAAAATAACATATAAAATAGGCATCTATTCCAGGAGGTAAATTACATCTTTCGGCTCTGGAGGGAAACTGGTTCTTGTCAGTCTTTTAGTCCCAGTCTTCGCTGTGCACTGGGCAGTGAAGGTGAAAATTCTGCCTTGGAGACTTGGGATTTTGCAGATACCAGCTGCTCTGGTCAAGTGAAGCCAAATATAGCTCTCTCTGGAATCCATGCTCTTCCCGAGACAGACGTTGATGGTGGTTTCTGATAGACACCATCCCCTGGAGGAAAACTATTATGTGTGAAGATGCACTCAAGTCTGTTGAGTGGTGGCCAGTGCAGGCAGGAGTTTCTCAAGGTTGTGGAGAGGGAGGAGTAATTTTGGGTCACCTATAAATGGCAGGAAGGGAATGGTGGGAGGGAAAGGGAAGAACATGTTTCATACTACCTATCCACGGGTGTGTTTTGGCACTGCCAAGGTCGGGGATGGAGGTTGCGTACCTACATCAACTCCCTAGTGCTGGTGAAGGATACAGTTATTTATATACCTTAGTTTGCTCTGTCCCGGTTCATCAAAATGCAGAGTGCTTTTTTGTTGCAATGCAGTAAGACACCACTTACCCGTGTGCCTGTTTTCCACAAGAGAGATGAGGAGGGTAGGGGATAAATCCAACTTCTCCTAATAGTGGTAGACTGCAGGCTAAAATACACATGACTTTCATAAGAACAGCCATTCCAGATGAGACAGAAGATCCATCTATCCCAGCTTCCTGTCCTGGATGGTAGCCAAAAACTTACTTCTAGGAAAGAAGACAAGAATGGACTGGGCACGTAGCACTAGTTCCCCAGAATTGCTCCTGTACTGTCAGTGATTTGTGCTTCATGGACTGCCTGAGCTAGGCAACAGTCTTGCCATATGTCTGCATGTTATCCATAGGAGACTCTTGTAAGCTCCTAATATTTACAACATCCTTTGCTATGACTTAGCTACAAGTTATGCGATTAACGACCTTCCTTTGGTTTCCAGCCTGTTAGCTGCAGTTAGGCAGCTGACCATGTCTGTGCAATCCTGAGGCATTGACACACAAGAGATGAAATGTGGGTCACTTGATATAGTGGCTTTTCAGTATAAATATCTTCGTGTAGCATTGCTCTAAATAGGATGCACTTCCTTCTCCAGTCTGTTAGCAGTGTCACAATGCTCTCCCAGGAGAGCCTTAATTTGTCACTCTAACCTAAAGTGCTGGATTTTGGGCCTTTCTGTCCCTCATGCTATAAACCAAGAGGACATTCATCCCTCTGGCATGCCCCGTAAATCCACGTGGAAAAAATTATCTGTATTACACCCCAAATACTTTTAAGCAAACCACTCAAGGGCAAACCAAATGAGAAATAAGTAAATAGCACAAGGAGTGGGAGCATATATTATATTTCATAACTGTTTCTGTATTACCGTACTTGTCATAACTACATAACACCATACATGAACATATCAGGATTCAGTGGATGTGGTAACGATGCAACTGGCACTGATCAGGTAGAGTAGTGGGGCCTGTTCTATTATGTCTGTTTAACCTAGAGTGTGTGCAGTTGGCGTGACAGCTACGTCTGCTGAATGTTTTGTGCATGAATCGATCCACTTTGTAGTAGACAAATGGGACAGAATAGGAAGCTGATCCTTTTAACATTATAAAAAAGTCCTCTGATTACGTTTCTGTGTAATAATGTTTAAATATTAATATGCTGAGGAAATGTGTTCTTCCTTTTTGCTGCTGAAGTGTTTTTATCTAGTGCAGAGGCTGTGAAAGGGGTAGGCCTAGGCAGCTCTTTGCCTGTGTATCCTCTCATGCCCGTGTCAGTCAGATGTGCTGCATTTGGATTGAGGAAAGGCTGATTTTGAATGAACTGCGAAGTAGTTCTAGCTATTCAGCATGAGGAGCTTTCCTTAATCCTCATCTAGTCCTGATTCTGACTCTGATGTAGGTTCAAAATGCAGAGGGCCTGTTAAATTTTAAAGAGGGTTTGTCACTTTAGCCAAGGTTTGAAGTGACATGCCTGAATATTAGCTCTCACATGATTCTTACGACTTTGGAAAGAACTGATCCATGCTTAGCTCTTTGGAAAACATTGGTGTTATTCATAGGACCCAATTTTGTACTCTAGGGCTGTACCTCTGTCCTCACCTCAGTGTTGTAGGTGCACATGGAGCAGAAAGGGTAATCAAGCTGTGGTTCTGAATATAAACTGTCGTGGTTTTAGTTTAAATAATGATTTCCTAATCAATAGCAGCCTGTAATCTGACAATGTTATTAATAGATGCCATTTAATGGACAGATGATATTGAAATATGTGAACTGTACAGTGCTATTGACTTAATCACTGCCTGTGTATGAAGAAAGATTTGTGAGATGATGCGTAAAACTTATGCCAGGATACTTTGTTGCTGCTACAAACTTATAAAGTATGAATGTCAAGGATAAATATGGTTGTTGAGGCAAAAGTTAGGAACATAAGTCATGTAAGCATGTTCTGTTTCTAAGTTTGAGTCTCAGTGTGAGGTAGAAAATAGAATTTTGGAATTATTTTTTTTTTTAATTTTTATTACAAGGGATGTTGACAAATTATTTGACTGTATTTGGATGTAAGCAGTTACGTTAATCTTTTACTTTGCTGGTTGTGGTTACTGGCTTATGTGGGTGGGAATAATCCATTAAACACAGCAGGGAACTTGGTGGAGAAACTGGCTGAACTCGTTAAAGACTGTTGCTGCCATACAGAGAAAGAGTTAACTGTACTATTAAGGTCAACCATGTGATTTGATGCCATTTGTGGGCTTAAATATAAAGTGCTGGGGTTTTCACAGTTGAGGCCCAATAACACTAAGAAATATGAACTGTAATGGTAAATTTGGGGCAAGGTAGTATGTCGGGGTAGATTAACTAAACTCAGTGGAATTCATAAAAGTTAATAAGTTTGCATTAAAAAAAAATGAACAGGCACATTTACATGGGTGTGCATTCTCTGTGTGATTTAAAAATATTACTTCTGGAGAGAACTGTTTATAACATGAGCCATTTATTTTAAATCCCTGAGAATGAATTAGAAACATTCTGAAATTACTGACCTAATTTACACAGTCTTATCACAGTGGGTATTTCAAAAAAACACAGGTATTGATCACCTAAACAATGTTCAGCTCTAGCTGGCTATGCTATAACTGGGTGCACTTAATATTCTAAAACTTGTTTGTTTCGTTATCCGTGACTTTGACCCTGAACACCTGAGTTTTCTGTTCAGTGCACATGTATAATACAGGTTTAAACCATTAACATGCAACAGCAAACTTGGACTTAGAATAGCTACCCCACAAGCTAGTTAGATAAGAATTCACCATTCAATTTTACTTCTAATATCCTGACAGACTGCGGAAAAAAAATGTTCGGGTCACACTGATTAAGCTAATTAAGAATATCAATAACAGTTGACCTCTGTCCCTATAATTTCATAAAGATGGCTCCAGCCATGTCATTGCCTGGTGGGCTTAGCTGGCATATCTGTATTAGCTAGGGAGACAACAGCATTGCCGTGCCTATTCTCGTTCGTACCTCAGCCTTCCGACCTGTGCCCGTCTTCTGGATCTCAAGGAGCAGCTGAGAATGTCATTGCCCACTAGCTCTGCCAGCAGAAGATATGGTAGCTCTTTTCATCGACTTCAGGTTACACTAGCAGTATGATTTTAAATCAACTTCTTCAGCCTTGCCAACTTTTTGGTAGTGGCACAGCTTTGAATAATGGGCTGTCAAAGCTACTTGCAAAATGCTTTCAGTTTCATCTTGAGAAGGCAAGGGCAGACACAACTGCACCACAAGGCAGTTCTAGCAGCATAATTAAGGGGGTATAAGCCCTAACATGCAGACAAGCTTTTAACTAGAGGGCTTCCAGTAAGTGAGGTAGATGTGCCAGAAGAAAAAAATGCTCCTTGTGGATCTGCATTCTTCGCTGTGCAGCTTTCCAGGGTAGCCTTCTAGCAGGATGCAAGCAGTGCATTGTTGGCACTGTCATGCTCCAGCGAACCCCTTCATCAAAGGTGCAACTTTCCTGACAACACAGTGTTCCTTGTCTTGGACAGTTCCCGGTATAAAATAAGCTTTCTTGGGAGAAAGGATGCTTTTAAAAAAATCTGCTTTCACATTACAATTTGAGTTACATAGCTGTGTTCCTAACTGACTTAACATTTTTTTACCATTCTGATTATAGATAAAACTTAATGTTTGCTGATATGGAAAAAAAGTCCTTTCCCCTTCCCAACACTGCTAAAACCTTAAGATTTCTTATGCTACGCTTTTGTATATGTTTTAGCAGTATGAAGGAAATCAATCTGAATTGCAGCTGTGTCAGCTGACCTGAATGTCAGACAAAGGGGTTTATGCAGCTGTAAAGATTAGAATAATATTGGTATGATTTATTCTGCTCTATATGAACCAGAAAGGAAATATATTCTTAGTGTCTGAAATAATGAGATATTTACAACATGATTTTTTTCCCCTTAATTCGAAGCATAAGTGCTCTGTCAATACAGCAGTCTTGTGCACCAGATGTCACGTCCCCAGTCCTGTTCCTGGCCCTGTCTGTAGTGTATGTGGTGCCCTGGTCCCTTCTAGAAGGGAATAAAATAATTGGTTTCATTTATTGTTTGTGCTTGAGTTCTAACAATGTATTTACAGGTTTTTAATTTCCCTGTAGGTGCTTGGGCAGAACATGATAACTATTTTTCTAAGCTGTTAGCCATTATGTAGAATTTTAATGATTCTGGCCCTCTTCGAATTGATACCCTTCAAGAGGATTATCTAAAGCTTCAGACAGCAGCACCCTGAAATGCTGAGACAACCTAAGGTTTTCATGGTACAGTTAGTAAATCTCATTAAGTTCCAAAAAGTTGCTGAACTTTAATGTCCACATCTAATAGTGCTATAAAAATACTACTTTTTTGAAAGGGACACTTTGCTTGTCTGAACAGGGAAACATAAAGCCAAACTAGAATGGTATAACTGTAATATTATAATTGTATTGGTGTTACAGTAGATCTGAACAATGGCCTTTTCTTACTTGCAAAGTGGTGAGAATGAACTGGAACAAGTCATTCATATTTCAGAATAAGTGCCCTCGGCAAGTTTTACCACCAAATACTACTCATATCTTAAATTCATAACCTATGAACTCTCTTAGCCATGTAGATTCTACTGGCTTCTAGTATGACTTAGACATTTACATGCTTACATCACTTCTGAAAATGGCATTTACTCTAGGAAATGTTTGAGGATATTTGGAACCTTTTCTCTCAAATCACCATTATTTTTCACCTTCATTCCCTGATCTGTCTTCTTGCTAGGTTGGTTTTTTTCTAAGTAAGTTTTTAAGATGTGTCAGTTCTCATACTGTTCATTTCAATCTTTCTCATTTTTCATCTAACCACAGCATTACCAGAGGGATGGCGGGGGGGGGGGGGGGGGGTGTACTTGTACTTTTGGATAAAACAACTCATCTCTCATTGAAAAGATAGATTCATAGAATGGTTTTGGTTGGAAGGGACCTTAAAGATCATCTAATTCCAACCCCATCATCTAGTTCCAACCCCAGGATGTGACTAAAACTTTCCATACATAAAAATCTTCCAGAATGAGCATGGAGACACTTTAATCTCAAAAATTATTTGTCTAAGAGCACTCCCACAGAAAAGTAGAATTTAAGGAGAGATGACAGTCAAGCTTGATCATAATGTGCTACCCAGTTCCTGCCCAGTAGTGAGTTTAAGGTATATAATACCTTCCTACCATTGCAATATACTATTATTCATATGCCATGGAGGGAAAATGTTGCGAATAGTTAGGAGATGATGACTAGTAAGTGGGGTGTGTCTTTGGAAAAACCCTGAAATGAAAAATTGCTATTGCACAGAAGTAGAGACAACTGGTATTTTCCACAGTTCAGTAAGCTATTCATAGTAAATACTAATGAGCTCATCCACAGGACAAGTACTTAGATATATGGCAGTCAGGAGGTAAAAGCATCTGCAGGCTACGTTCACCTGTAGTATAACTCTATTGGCTGCAGTGGAGTGACTTCTAGGCTGAACTTTTCTGTTTAATATGAAGTTTGAGACTATTTCCTAATGATGCCGGTGTAACTTTTCACACCTTGTTACTGACATATGTAATACTTCAGGTGGGGCGGGACAGAAAGTCACTGGAAAAGTAGGCAAATAATTCAGATCATGGGAAAAATCCCATGAGATTTAAGGAATCTGAAATTGCAATCTTTGCCGTGGCACCCCTACTGAAGAAGAGCTCTAGGGAAGTGTTTCTCATTAGCACCAGGTGCCCATCCTTTAACTACCCAACTTTCCTTCGCAGGTTTTGAAAACAAGCTGATGATATAGAAAAGATTGTTCAAACAGCAAAGGCTTATTGCTATTTTGTATGGAAAAGAGTGCTAAGCTACAGTTCTGGCACAGAACAAAAAGGGCAAGGTTTTGCTATAGTGCAACCCAGATGCAATCCTTCTGCTAGAAAAGCTTGTGTGTCAAACAGAGTAAAAATAAAAATAAATGAGAACAGAAGTTTGGTATAAATGTACATCTTGTTGTGTGCTTTTTTGTATTTCTCAGTGAGAACTGTTTTTACCATTCCTCCCTGCTGGAGGGTATGAAAAAATCCAATGGAAGAGGTTTCTCTTCCATTTAGTCTGAACAAATTGTTAAAGACCACATGTTTGCCTATAAAATTTTCTAATCATACTACCACTATGCTCTATTTTGTTGACATGAGAAGATATTTGTGTCTGTAGGAAAGATTCCCGAATGTGGCAATTTGCTGATTTAAAGAACTGGGAGGACAATCCTTCAACAGTGTTGGCTATAGAAGGGAGGAGACCTCGGTCACAGTTCTGGGATATTTATGACATCAGTTTCCTCATCGTTAAGCTGGGGGTGATAATATGTCATTACCTCCTGTAGACTGGAGACTCACTTCCTTAGTGAAGAAGGCTCTAAAGTTAAGAAAAGTATTTTTTTGCTCTCAGCCATCCATGTGGCACTCCATCGTTGTACTAATGTGACAGAGTGAAATGTGGCATGCAGTACACAGTGTTTTGAGAGTGTTAGTCTTGTAGTGCATCCTGAGATTTCTGTCAAAAAAAATACAAAACTCTACTGGACAGTTAAATAACCTAGGTATTTTCACTATATAAGGAAATATAGAAGTGGCATGATGAAGGCTTTGTGGTCTATATACTTACTTCTCCCACATAAAGTAGTTGGTCTAATAAAGGTTTTATCATTATGAGTAAGTCTAATGAAGATATTATCATTACCAAGAAATCGTGTCTTGCTGACCAATGACTATTAGCTCCCTTGTGGCTTAGACAGAAGCGCTGGACAGAAGTGGCAGTTTCAAACCCCAAGTGCTGGTATTCAAAATATCAAAATGGCTAAAAAAATTTACATTTCTTTTCTGATTTTGACTCTGTATATGATTGAAGAATAACCTGCGTCTTCACCATTTTAATTTAATACTGAAAATAGGCTATTTTTATTTAGCGTGCCACAAGCCTCACAGGTGAGTTTTTATGAGTATACTATTTTCCTTGCAGTGAATTAGTATTTCCCACATACTTTCCTACATCTGGCATCAGAATAGCACATTTCCTTCTGACATATGATGACATGGGTAATAATTTAGAGTGCCAAAATTAAATGCTGTAATGAATCAGGCCAGCGCAGACAGGAGCAGGAAGATTCCACACCCTCTAAGGAAACTTTACTCTTTCATTATTTTCCAGATTTCCTTTTTGTTTCCTCATCCTTCTTTCTCTTCCTTTTAGTCTTAGACAAGTCCAGCTGCTTTCCCCTTTGGATCAGTTTTTTCTCGTTAATCTCTTCTTCAGCTGTTCTATGAGACTATTCATAGCAGCTCTTTCTGTAGAACCTGTATTATCTGAGCTGGGAAGTAACATGTAGCTGGAAAGTAGAGCACCCTAGGGTTAGAGGCCTCATGTGAAGCCTGTGGAAGGAGGCAACAAGGCTACAATTAACTTTGTTAGGGTTTTGATCTAAAGACTTAGAAAGGGCTTTCAATGCAGAATTATCGGTGCTTTCATTCTCATTAACTGGATCCATTTCAGAATGCTGACCTGATTCTTTCACAGATAGCTCAAAACCTTTGCAGTAACCTCACTAAGCCTTTTGAATGCAGAAGTATCCTAGTGACCACTTAATCCTGTTTTTCACAGAACAGTTTCTCCTGTAATTCACTGAGAAGGAATCATAAAGCAGCTCACTCTATCAAAATCTCGAGATATCCAAAGGTGGCACAGATTGCAACAACAATAAGGATGCAGCATCCTATATGTGGCTTTACTAAGCACATTTCAGCTGGTCTGGTCTGAATGTCATCTCACCCTGGTGCTATGCACTCATTGGCATGCTCCCACAGCAGTGCCTAGTGTGGTGGCCAGTCTTACATAAACTTGGCATTAGGAACAAGAAGAAGAATGCTGGGACAAGAAGTGCAAAATTCAGACTCTGCGGGTACATTCCTGTAAAAAATTGCAGCAGTGCATGATTGAAGCTATATTTCAGGCTCCTAAATAGCCCTGATGGCAGTGTGGTATAATGTATATTGTCACCATTTAGTGTCTGTGTTAGCAAGTGTCCGAGGAGCTGCAGCTGATTGTTTTCATTCGCCACACCAATTTACTCAGCATGAGTATTACCTCATAACTTGGCCTTGGTTTTTGGTGGTTTCAGCTCAGTGGCAACATTATTACATTACTCAGAATGTGCAGATGGAAAAGATGCACTGAGATGGTGACTGTCTGAATGAGGACAATTTGTTTCATATTTATCATTCGCTTTTTATAACCCTGGATCAAGAAAATACTTCATGAGAGGTTAAAATTGTGCACAGACACACGTCAAGATGGGCAAAGCTTCCCAGGAAAGACTGAATATAGCACTGCTATACCATGTTGGAATCCATAATGATGAGCAATTTTTTTATTGCAATTGCCAATTGATCACTTTGGGAAATCACAGTGATGAAGAATTCTCTTTATCTGATTTGAAAATTCTTATTTGCTGTTTTTGAAAAAAAAAAACCAAATGAACCAAAGCAAAACAAAAAACCACCAGCCACTGTGTTCTGCTTGAAAATATTTGTCCTTAGGAAAGATTTTTATTTCCTCTCCCACCCAAGATGGAGAAGAATGTTTTTAAATGTCAGTGCAAATATTGCATACAGTGACAAAACTATTTTTTCAAATCACTTCAAAATTGACTAAAAAGAGAGGAAAGTCTACCTGTGATGCTTTTATGACCTGAACTTTTTTGTGTTTAAAGGGACCGACCTTTAATTAGGTATCTCCCGTCTGCTACTACTGCAAGCACAATATGAAAGCCCTCTTCACTGACTCCCAGGAAGGGAGGGCAAAGCAACAGGTCATCAAGTGCTGAGTCCTCATTCACTGATAAATTAACACTGATAAGTGCGCATGTTAATCAGATAAATCATATTAAATTGGGTGGTGGTTCCAGGAATGAGGAAACCGAATTCAAATCAGTGGAAGAGGTTTCTGAAAGTGTAAGTTTTCTGTAGTTTACTGGACATGACTAATTCAAGCACCAGTTCTAACATGGTTCTGATATGCAGTGATGGTGTAATCTTTCAAGACTGTAGTTACTCTTCCTTGTCATGCTGTGAAGTTTCTAAATCATCCTTCGACAGTGGAAATGATAGTTTCCTTTTTTCCATGCTGACATTGCTATTCCTGTAGGATATGAAATCAGCAGCATGAGGATCAGAAGATTGACTCAGCACGCTTTGTGAAACAAACTGCTCTTTTTTAGTGCTGCCTCCATTTAATTTGGTGTGTAGGGGAGATTTCTTCAGTGCTCACAAAACACAAGCCCACAGAGGTCTTATTTTGTATCCTGGAAAGGCCGTGACATTTCAGGGCCTTAGGACAAAAGAGCGTAACAACAGCTGCTCCACGTCTCATTACAGGTTCATCTAGAACAGTATCTTGACGCTCATGGTGACCAACAAAGACTGCTTGGGGAAGCATAGCGAAAACATATAGATACTTTCCGCTATTACTTTTCCTCTATATTTTTCCAGATGCTAGGAATTTGAAGTTGAGGAACTTTCTTGAGCCAAAGACAGCATCTTTGTGTTGAATGGGCCTTACAGGATTTTCCCTCATTAATTTGTCTACTCACTGCCTGAACTCCTGGAAGCATTCAATATCCACAAATAGGTGTAGCAAAGAATCCCACAGTTTCACTATTTGTTGTAAGAAGAACACATTCCTTGAGTTTCTGCTGAACCTGCCACCTGCTACCTTCATTTTTTGCCCTGTTTTTCTTTTCGATTGGAATCAATGAGTCAATTCCTTGTTCTCCTTAAGCATGCCATTTACAGCATTACAGAATTTTGTCATGTTCCCTCTGTCATCTCTTTTCCAGGCTAAAAAGACCTATTCTGCTTACTTGTTTCTCATCCTATAACTCTTATTCTCTTTCTTGTTTTCATCTGAACTTTATCTTGTTCTACTATACAGATGTCCTTCCTCCTCCTTCCCTCCTCCCATAGTTAGACAGATCGCCTCCCATGTCATCTGAAACTTCATTGTACTTCAGAACTGTTAGGGTGGTTCAGCTTGTGCCTATTCTTACTTGTAATACGATGCCGGCCTGATGATAAAAGCGCCGTCGATATTGCCTCTGCTGAAATCCACTTTTATGTCTGAACACCTGCCTACAGTGCAGTTAAACTACCATGCAAGCAACCATAACAATCCCTGGTTTTGAAATTAAGTTTCATCATTTCTTGACAATATCAATATCTTACCTGAAAGATTATTATTTATGTTTGAGAAAGATTAGCTTGAATCAAAGAAGAGAACAACTATGACAATGATTAGAAGACTGAATTATTTATACTCTGCAACAACAGAAAGGTTTTATGCTGTCAAAAAGGACTACAGGGGCTTTTTACAGAGACATTATTGGGGAAGGAAGGAAAGACCTATTCATGCAGAGGGACTGCAGTGGAAAAACATCAAGAGAGTTGAATTAATTCTGGGCAAAGGTAGATTGGAAGTTAGAAGAACTTTTTAAGTATTTGAGGAGTAATGTTTCTGCAAGAGTTTTTGCAATGGCAGATGCGAGGGCAGGAACCTTAAATCTTTTTAAGATGATGCCCCCGAGAGGGGCAGTGACATTTGGCTAGCAGGTGCATTTTTGTTCCCTAGAGGCCTGGAAGGAGATTCACTTGCTGTTTCTCTGCGTCATATTTATGTTGTATTAATAGTCATCTGTGTCAGTGCAGTCACTAGCTGTCTGCAGAGACAAAAATTTGAATCTGAGATAGCAATTTGGGGTTTACCATAGAGATCAAAACTGCATTTATCAGATGTTTTTCATTACCATCTCCTACTGTAATGTGCATATGCACTCCCAGTACCACCTTGGTATGAGTGTGCTCTTGGCAAAGTAAAAACTTATCAAAAAAGCTACCTTATTTCAGTTAGAACTGAAAGAAATATACTTTTAATCCAAACATTGATAAAAAGATCAGTGGGCTTGTTTCTAATTAATTGACTAGATCAGCTTCTTTTTCAATATATTTGGTGGAAGAAAATTCTTCTTGCAGAAAATACTTACTTTTTCAGTTATCTGTAAGGTCTTCATGGCAAATCGGGTTTGGTTTCATTTTGTTTGGTTTGTTCTTTAATTTATTAAGTAGTCAGGTGGTCCTTAAATAGCATCTCATGCTACACAGCTGAGACATCATGTCTCAAATGTGTTTGGAGACCTACAGTTTTAGTATTCAATGATGATGTCATGATCTCTTGCATACATGAGAACCAGAAATGCACCTGTGTTCAGGTGGGTAACAGGTGCTTTTAATTTTGAAAACAGGATCGTATTCAAATACGATACTTAAAGGGAAAAGGAAATGTATTTTAGCAAAACTGTCATTACTGAAAATAAATTTAAAATCTTGTTTATTGTCTTGTAAAAACAGACATAGCGAATGAGAAAATTACCTACAGTCTTGCTGTACTTACTGTAAGCTTTTATTTATTACTTTTCAGCCCCTGGTGCACTATGAATAAACCCTAACAAGAGTTTGCAGGTGGCAAAACTCTGAGCATATTGAAAACATTAAATTGTATTTCACACACATTTTCTTCACATTTCATTTATGAAAAGTTGAATTGATGGCGTCTAAAAACCTTTTTTATGGAAGAGTCCTTGTGACGCTGATAGCTTGGTGACAAAAGCAGAACTACTGTGACTCTGCCGTTTTAATGTTAGAGGTATATTTCATATGCATAAGACCAAAAAAACGTTTTTTAAACACTGAAATCTTACAGCATTTGCTTCACCTCATTGACCATATTGTGTCTAAGCAAGGTTTTTATTTATATCAAGAAATTCCTTTTTCCCCTTTCTTTTCCCTTTTAGTTTTTTTTCTTTCTGTAAGAATCTCCTTTGATTAATACTTCTATACTTTGAAAACTACAGCCCTCTTAAACTAGACAAAACTGTACTTCATAGTCCTTCAAAATGAAGCTTAGAGATGATTTGGTATAAATACCAGTTCAGTGAATGCCGAATCCTTGGTGTTGGTAAACCTGTGCAGGTGTTTCCAGCTGACCAATGCAAGGTTAGGGTTTGGTTAGGATATTGCTTTAAATGCCTCTGCAATTAAGCACTACGTAAAATTTTGCCATAAAATAAGAGAGTCTGCTAGTGTTGTGACAGCCTATTCAGCCCAGCAGTTTCCTTTTGCATATGAACAGTCTGTGCATGGAGGGCAGTGAGGATAGAAAAAGCTAGAGAGAAATTATGAATATTGTGACCCTGGAGACACTTAAAGGCTAATGGCATTTCTATGCAGTTTTCTCTTGCTTGCAGAGTTGCCTCTGTTTCCTTTACTGACGCCGTTTCTTGGATGCACTGTAATACAGATATTGTAATGAATTACAGCAGGCACAAAGCAGTGGTATTAATTTACAAACATCAAAACCAGACAAAACTGGATTCACTTTTAGTGGAAAATAAAATAATTATTTTCTTTTTTGTTTCTTTTGTTTGTTTAATGTTTGTTTAATTTGCACCCGGGGGAAGTCACTTGAAACTATTCTAGAATAAGTTTGCCTGGATAGCTGTTGTGTGTAATGTATCTCCGAGGGGATGCACGCACCCACAGACACAAGAGAAACTTGTCATAATGATCATCTTGTCTCTTGGGCAGACCAGCTGGCGCAGGGCAGTGCTGAACAACACTTCTGTATTGCTTCCAAGACTCTCCCTCCAGAAAGCCCAAACATTGTCCTTGGTAATTTGGAGCTGAACACAACCCTGAGGAACCCTGGATCGATATACTTGTTTGAAAAGTATGACATGTAACAGTTAGTTTGTTTTAAATTACTGAGATATGTCAGGTAGGCCTTGCTTCTGCCTTGTCCAAAGATCATCTAAATCTAGTCCTCCTGTATTCCTAGCCCTGCACTACTCAAATGGGTCTCAGAGAACGAGCGCTGAAGATTGCACACGTGTTGATGTTTATACTGGAGGAAATATGCCCTTTGGTGGAATAATTCCAGTTACTAGGTAATCCTGGCAGTTACCTGTGTAGAATCCTGTTAATTATCATCTTCACCCATTTGGCCTGGGGATCTAAACAGATTTGCTGGCTGTTCTTCAGCGTTGCTCTGCAGTGGAATGAACATTTCACTTTAGTTAATATTGGCATCTGAGGAGGTCAGAGGAGGATGCAGACAAGGCTGAGGACTATAAGCTTAAGGGCTGCCAAGTCTTCAGCATTCGTAAACCATGACTTCTCTTGCCTGCTGACTTTACTTACATGATTTCCACAGCGTTGCAGTGTGGGCCCTTAGGAATGATTTCTACGTTGGCCAGGCGCTTTGGCAACATTAATCCTGTGACGGTCTGGATGCAGTGACACCGCAGCTCCGCTGCCAGCATCATCTCTGTGAGGAAAGGAAAGGGAAGCTTATAATGTCTGCAACTGAACCAAACTAACAATGAAAATATTAATGAGAGAAAGCAGAAGGGATAAAAAGTTCATGCCTCAAGGTATAAATGGATTGCTGTTCTTGGGTTTAAGGTAGTACCTTCACTGAGCAAGAACAGGGCATTTGAGATCTGCAGACTTTGTACAGTTAACAATTTATAAGTTCCCATTACCACTACAATTATTTTGGCACCCCACAACATCAAGTGCAACAAAAGGCTACTGAAGTGTGGGACTCCTGTCTTATGAGAGGAAGAAAAAGCTAGCTGAACAGGCAGATGGCTACTCCTCATGGATACAGCCTGGAGGTGAAACCTGTTTGGGCTAAAATTCTACACTGGTACCTGGTGTGAAAAAGCCACGAAAATATTCTGCTTAGAAGCTTAATCAAGATGCTGGGAAAGGTGTGGGGGCCTCTGAGGAAGCAACTCTGGGTAAATGCAAGGAGCAAGAAACTCAGCAAGCTTTGGGATGGAGTTTGATTAAATTATGCCACACATTGTACAGCACCCAAGCTCATGGACTGAACCTGGTGTTGCCTGACAGTCCTTCCAGACCCACGTTGCCCTAGTGAAGCAAAAAAAAAGTTATCCTAGCTTTGGGCATTGAGCACAGAACGCCAGAGGGGTGGTCTAAGTTATCCAAGATCGCAAGCCGTGAAGCCTAGGGCTTTCCCATCTCCACCACTGCAGACACTGGGCTATCTTCCTGTTTTCATGTCAAATATCATAGTTTAAAATGGACAATCACAACTCTCACATTTGTCCATTTTTCCTACTAAGGGAAGCTGCATCTTCAGCTTGAAATTCCTGACAGTTGAACTGTTGAAGATATTTGAAAAAGGAGATTCAATACTTTGAAGGCAGTGTCAAGAAGCAAAGACAAGGTCCAGATAAATGGATGTGGGGCACACGGACACTCTTACTGAGATGAGTAGGGCTGCAGGAGCCAAAATCCCAGTCAGTTGTTCAGTCCTCTCTTGCTGTGGGTAGACTTGACATCCCTTAAGACCGAACAGCAAACCCCTTTACCTCACCCTGTGCTAGTTCTTCTACCTTGATATGATCATCCATCTGTTTCCCTTCTTCACTTATCTGCCCAGCTGAATCTGCCGGTGCTTCTTTTGGCTGACCAACACCTCCCTACCTACCTGGCAGAAAGCAGAAAAAACGCACTTGCAAGTCAAGCATTGCGAAGCATAGAGTATCACAGCAGAGAAGCAACATCCCATCTGCAGGCTCAAGAGAAGAAAGTGAGATTCCCAAAGGCTGTGCCAGGGCTTCACTGCAGGTGTGTGTTATGATACAGCCGCCCTGTTAGCCAGTTCTCCAGCATGGAGGTTGGCCATATCCAGCTCTGTTCTGGCTCAGGAGAGGCTGCACATGTGTGTCATCCCAATGTGAAGCCAGGACGCAGTAGGAGCAAGCATCCACATGGGACTGAGGCTTGGAAGCATTCCAGACCCCTGAACTTGGCATACTTGCTGCCCACAAAATACTTTTTGGACTTTCCCAGCAGAGTCTGTTTTTTTTTCACCCTCATGTTTCTCAGGAAAGAGCTCTAAGAGATGGCTGTTGGTTAGAAATAGATTGATTCAAACTAATTTGAATATTCCAAGCTTTCATCTCAGGGTCTGTTGCCATAAAAGCAGCATGAAAAGTGTTAGCGATGCAGTATGCCACACAGTTATTGCAGGCTATCGCTTCTGAGGCCCCGGTTGTAATCTCATTTTTCTCAGAATATTTAAGGGACAAGTTCACCAATGTCAGTGAATCTCCACTAGCTGAAGAATAATAGGAGACAAGAAATAGGCCCACTATGACAGTCCATGAGTATGTTTTTCTTGACCTGCTACCTCAAAGACAGCGTGAGTATGGAAGCCCGACACACCTTGAAAACATTCTGTGTAGCTAAACCACATTGCAAAAGAATTGTAGTACAAAGGAAAATAAATTGAATTTTCTTACCAGGAAGGTTGCCCATAAAAGAGAGAATCAGGAGGGAGATTAGAGTCTTGCTATCCATGACTGCTCTCTGTGCCTTCTTATGGTGAACTGAAAACAAGCTGTGCGGTGTCTTAAGACCCACATGGGACTGCTGATGCTGTTACACTCCAGGATTTGCTTCTCACGCACATGTACATACAGATGGAATTACTCTTGCTCCTGCCTTTTGCCACAACCAGAACAAGCACTGGGAAAATCTGAGATGAAACAGCTTGTGCTAACACACCTGAAACCGAGCTGTAGGTTGGAGCCACTCTGCTTGCTGTGATTCCTTCTTAATTCCAAGAAAACAGTAAAACACTAAGAGAGAATAACATGCTAGTTAAAGCAGGGAGAGAGGTATTAAGCTTCATTGGTTGTCATCATTTATAGCTCAGTACTTGCCTAATTTTCTCTCAGTGCTGAAATACAAGACAGAATCAAGTTAATAATAGAACCTTGGCAAAAAGCTAGGTAATTGTGTTATTTGGATAGGATGAGGAAGTCAGAGCATTATCACATTAAGATATTGATCTTTAAGAATCTCTTACATACACTTATCCACTATCCCATATAACATCTGGCAAATTCATGGGCCAGAATGGGCCGGGGACTATTCCTGTGGCTGTAGGGAAAGAGACTTCAGGTGTATGGACAAGACATGCCATGCCACATGCTCTGATGTCCAGAAAACAGCTCCTGAGCTCTTGCATTTATTCATACTGCAAAATAATTAAATAAATAAATAAATAAATAAATATTTTAAGCAGCTTTGAGTTTTCAACACCTCTGAATATTAAGCAGTGTTTTAGAAAGCACTTAAAGCTATGCTTTAACTCTGTCATTCCAGCTCCCATTCCTTTAAAAGGGAACTAATAATGTGTGGTTCATGATTTTGTTTAATGAAGATTTGAGTTACTTGTGCAATACAACACACACAAAAAAAACCAGCTGTGGAAATGCTGGAAACAGCCACCATCTCCTCATGTTCCCTCCTATGCCCTTAGCCCTCTATTGGTTTTACTGTGTTCTTCTCAGGCAAACATAAGTCCCTTCAGATTTGCAAGCACAAAGAGGCTGCCTCTTACTACAGTCTTGCATTTAACCCTATTGAATACATCTTTTTTTTTCAGATCTCTTCTTCCCACTTCTTTCTAGGTGTCTCTCCTGAGAGGAAAATTCAGATCTGTACTAAAAAAAAGGCACGCATTTGCCACACCGCTGGTCACTGTCACCTGGCCTATGACCAGACACGCACACTGCCCGCTGTTTTCGATCCCAGTGCAGCCCTGCCTTCTCTTGTAATGAACTGCTGATGATTTTGATATACCTAAAATACTGTCTTCAGAAATGATTCTTGAAGCTAAGGCACTCGATTCTATCCAGTCAATGATACAGAACCATGTTGCGTTGTCATGCAAGTGTGTGGTAGCTCACAAAATGAACAGATATTTGTGGTTTTGTGTGTGTACTTGCATATTGTGAAATTGGTCGTTTCGTGAAATGACTGAAATGTTGGTAATTTTAGAAAATGACTGAAAAAATAGGTAAAAGTGTTAAGAAGTACTTAATTACAATATTTTGGATTATTAACTCAAAAGTACAAGTAAGAATGTTTTTTCTAAAGTATAATTTAGAAAAGCATTTGCTTTCAAAAACAGCGAAGTTTGCCACTCTGCAGTTCTAAAATTATTTTTACAACTGAGGTTATTTCATAAAACAATGGAAAACTTTAGGGGTTTTGTGAAGTGAACAGTTCACAGCAGAAAAGTATCATCGGTTACTGTAAGGACCAGGATGAAAGGGTTGTTCTATGTGTATCTGTATATATGTCTTTCTGAGAAGTTGCTAACATTTCGTGAAAAATAACCTTTCAGCTTTGGTCCATATGTTAATTTGCATAGAGTGTGACTTCAGTCCTTTGTAAATAATGTGGAGGCACATGTTTTTGCATTCTTAGCAGGTGTCAACTGCAGGGCTGCTCTCTCTGCTGTATCTGAACACTTCTGTGACATTTTTGTAATCAGTGGAGGAACCCGCACCTCCTGGTCAGGTATCTGCAGCCCAATGGGCCCATTATCACCACCTGAAAATTTATAATCTCAGGCTTGTCCTTAAAGGAGAACAACTGGAGTGCAAGACAAGGCATAAATTCTGGGACAGGCAAGGGACTTGTGCTCGGAGACCAGCAGAGGAGTATCCTGTGGAATTCCTCAGTGAACAGGAAAAACCTCTGCAAAACTGACAAGATTGGGCTTTAGGCCTATAGTGACAAACAGCATCCATGGGATGGTCAGGAGGGTAGACTAGTGGTTTCAGCGTAATAATGAGGTCCACCAGAAATGTGAACTGCACTGGTCCTGTCTTGGAAGGAGGCATCCATTTCTGTGGTAGAGTTAGGATGATTGAAAAGGAGCTGGATGGTAGAGGTAGGAGGGAAGGAGGGAAGGAAGGAGAAGCCAAGTGCAACTTTGGTTCTGCAGCCCAACACGGTGTGAGTAGAGGTGAGACAGAAGAGGGCTGAGGTTATTTGTCATTATGCTTCCTTTTGGGAACTTTTTGCTCTGCTTGAAGTGGGAAGTCCAGTAGACTTGCTTCAGCGTCTGGATGAGCCTCATCAGAAACTGGCTAGAGCAGTGAGGTCTCATTGTACAGTGATGTAAGAGGTGACACTGTTTTTCTGCGTGTCTGCAGTAGAGCTGACGTCACCTGTGTGGAAGAAGCAAGGTGGCTAGCATAGGTGCAGCCGCAGACGTGTTGCGTATGCCTGGGTTTGAAAATGACCTCCTTGAATTCCTGAAGGGTGTTTTGAACCAGGAGGTGCTAGTCCGTTAGAATGCCAGCAAAAAAGGCAGTCAGGCTCTTGTTTTTCTCTGTCAAGTATTGCCTAAAATGCCATTTTTTAGAGCTATCACTATATAGAAGAAGAGGATAGTAAAGATAGTCTTCCATCCCTTCAGATGCTGCTAACCCTAAGTTGTGTGGTATCAAACAGGGCTCCAGTCAGGGCAGTGCTTTCTTTGCAGATCCTGACTGTGGAAATGTTACCCCATTGAGAGTCATTCAAGCACTTTTGAGGATTTTCAAAAACCAAATCAATTCTATGTATCAGTTCTACTGTCAGATAGGAAGAATGTTAACATGAGAATTTGTTGCTGTGGTTTCAGATAAGGGTAAGGACACGTAGCTGATCACTAGCATTGCGAGGGAGCTCCCTGCAGACCTCTCCCTTACAATTAGCTGGCTAAATTTACCCTGCAGCTGAGGGATCCATGCAGCCCAAGCTGTATGTGCAGCGCAGCACAGCGCAGGCCTGGGCCTACTCCCGTTAGCTGCGTTAGGTGGATCACCGACTCCTCAACACACAGGTGTCTCCCAGCATCCCTACAAGGGGGACCTCTGGCTCAGGTGCCAAATGGCACAGGGACCTACACCTGTATGAAATAGAACTCCCATGGAGAGGAAAAAAAAAGCAAAGTTTCTCTTTTTCTCACTAATAAAAGGGAAATATAGTCTAAAAGAGGGCAAAAGGTTGAAAAATGCAAAGAGGAAACACTATATTAGCATAAATTTTGAGAAGGAACATGTTCTCAGGGAAGACAGTAAATAATCACTCCACCTCACTTAGCAATGTGGACTGTGGGGTAAAACTCTCAGTATTTTTGTTTGACGAATAGTATCACAATCATTTGGAAGCTGCTGTTTTTCCTTACAGCCAGATTTCGCTACGTGACTGAACCAGTAACACTAGTCATTAGAGTACCTTCAGCTTCTAGGTAGTTCACATTATGACCCAGTGGAATAGCCAGTTGGGTATAGAATATCTATCATTTGAGTCATTTTGTGATTTCATAATATGCAGTTGATCTAAGTAGATATGTGCGTGTACATATATATATAGTTGTCATATTATAAAATCCACCCTTTGATAGACATTTTATTTATTTAATTATATACATATAAGTAACCCCTCTCATTATCCGTTGCTTTTTGGCGTGTAGCTTTGTCCAGCTTACACTCTCCCCTAATTTCTTCTCTAATGTTTGCAAAGTTGCATAATTGGATTTGTTGTTTTTCTCAGATGCAGGACATCTTTTTAGCCCTTAACTACTCTAAATTTCTGCGCTAATCTGATGGATAAGTCGGGCAAAATAAATTATTTTCCCTGGAAAGGTTTTTAATATAGTAAGACTTTTTCCCTTCAAGAGCAACAGTAGGAAGATGGTATCACTAAAAAAAAAATATAGTAATTTCTCCTTTTTCTGAGCAATGTAGTGCTTTCTCCTAACCACAACAGCCTAAATATTGGACTTTAAAATTCTGGCATTACTGAGAGAAAAGCTATTTTATACATCAAGAAGTTTCCAAAATTCAGTAAGATGTCCACAACTAAAAAAAAGTAACATCCAGTTACTTGCTAGGTAAAGAAGAAGAAATAAGGAACAAGGACAGTTCTTGTTCATATGAATTTGTTTTCCAATGATTTCTCTCAAAGAAAAGCTAGACTGCGTTACGAGGATGAGCAAGCTTTCTCCAGGTGTCACAGGAGAACACTATGACTCTTAGTCGTGTCAACAAGACCAGGATATGGTTATACCTTCACATAAGGTTCTATTGAATTTCATGAGCAAACAGCAATTGATTTGTCTGTCACTACATAAGTACTATGTAGCTAGCAATTGAAGATACTGTTTGCACTAGAAATGTGCACTAAAAGAGAATCCAGAGGTAGAGATTCTTTGTTTTAAAAGGTGTCAGGGCTCCTTGTTACAGCTGGGACCTGAACAATTTTTTTCTGGAAATAAACTCACTGTTGTAAACTGTCATGGTTTCGTACCGCAGCAGACACTGTTGCTCCTTCCCACCCAGCAAAACATGTTTAACTTTAAACACAGCCCCACTTTAAGTTAAACCAGAATACAAATTCCTGCAGATTGCAGGGGCTTACTTGGATCCAACACATCCATTCTGGAGTTAATCTCTCTTCACAGCAGCAGCTCTGAGTGAAGGGTTTCAATGACGTGCCTCTGAATCTAAAAGCACCTTTGCTTTGTACAAAGCGTCCCCGACACTTCAGAGAGAGCTGGACCACACGTGTGCCCGGGAACCCCTGGGCACGCACAGAGATTACCGCTTCCCTGCTTCCCAGCTAGCCAAACTAACACAGGCACGCCGGTCCATCTTAACATGGAATTCACCAAAAACCCCAGTATATTTTTCAACAACAAGGTATTTTTATTGCATTATATTTCACTACATTACCATTTAATGATAAATCCACCTTTTTACATAAATACGTTTTTCCAAAGCAGAATAAGGAAAATTACTTATTCTATACGAATTATGACAGTATGTCATACAAGTAGACATGAAATATCTAAGCCTCTTCAGAACATTTACTGTTCCTTTACATCTTGTGCATAAATACCAAATAATTAAATGCAAACTAATTTAAAAACAACAATCCAACCCCAACATTATCTTGCTAGAAACCAAAACAATCTCAGCATGAAACCCCACAATTTCATGGAAATTCTGAACTGTCATAACTATTGAATAGAGTTAGACTTCAGGAGCAAGTTTTCTGTAATTTCACTGTGCAGATCCTAGGCATTCTACAGTAAATGCTAGTAAGTTACAGTGGGGAAAACAGATTGAGCAAAACATCGAGCCCAAGGCTCATTTAGGCACCTGAGGCAGCAGACTGAGCATGGCAGCACAGCACTGTGCTTGTTTCAACCAGTTTTTATTGCCGTGTAATTCTGAACGGGCACTAAAATGCCAAGTGCCAGACAGCGCTCAGAATCAGCGATCTTGTTATTCCTCACAGAAGGATTACCTGCTATCATCAGCACTGCCCACTGAAACCTCTCTGTATCGGACTATCTGCAGACATTTGCACAACAGTCTCTACAACGGACCCGTGTTCTTTTCGGATATTAATGCTATTTATAAGAACTTGTTGGCAAATTGTATTTGGAAGGAAGGAGCTTGCACAAAGGTGGGGCTACTCAAACTGTGAGAACTGCAGCAAGGTTGCTGGGAGGTGCCTAGCAAAGCCTATGCTGTCTTATCAAACGGATTCAGTCACTTTAGCTCAGACAATGAGTACATACGTAGGAATAGGCAATAATAAATATAAGGGGAGGGGAGAGTCTCAGAGAGATTGAACGTAGAACAGCTGGTCTACAAACTCATCAAAGCTAGAGAGTCGGGCTATTATCTTCTTCCAACATCCATTTCCCGGCATCTTCGGGCAGACACAGGTGGCTTCATTTGGAGATGTTTCTTCCCTCAGAGCTGGTTGTGTGAACTGCAACAGGCAGAATTCAGGTTATACCACCAGTCAGGAAATTTTTCCTTAAGTCTTTTTGCACTCCAGATAGGAGATGTGTGTTCTGGAAAAGGTGCCTGATGGTGATGGTGGACCACACTGGCCCGGTACTGCAGCTAGATTTGTGTTTCATCAGGCATTTGCTGTGGATACTCTACCTGACCCGCAGGGTTTGCTCTGCCCAGCAAAGCAGGCACTTCTCGGGCAATTGAGGGCACAACTGCACAGATTTCCCCATAGAAAATCTGAACGGCAGAATGTGGCTTGTTGCTCCCCCGACACCGAGCCACAAGCTAAGCCTGGCCTCCAGAAGGGCTCACGTTAGCGTCGGCTGTTGCGCAGTGCACGTCCCCGTCGCCCCGCGGAAAGGGAGAGCCGCCCGGGCCCCCGGCAGGCACCCACCTGTTGAGGATCCTGGTGACGATGAGCTTGACCCAGGGCGCGGAGGGGCTCAGGCACACCGTCTGTCCCTGCTTCGTGGTGGCTCTGCGGGGCGAGGGAGGCGGTGAGGCCGGGGCCGAGGCCGGGGCCGGGGCCGGGGCCGGGGCCGGGGCGGGGGCCGGGCACTTACATGACCTCGGGCTCGGCGCAGTGCGGGCCCTCGGCGACGAGCTCCACGCGGGCCAGGCGCCGCGGCGGGATCACCTCGGACACGGTCCGCACGCAGCGGCAGCGCAGCTCCCCGGCCGGCGGCGCGCCTGGCGGGCGGGAGGCGCCGCCTGAGCCTCGGCTCCGGGGGCCCCCCCCGCCGCCCGACCCCCCCTCCCCGACCCCCCGCCGGGCCCCGGGGGCGCCGGCACCCCGCGCAAGCCCCTGCCGGCAGCCGTCCGCGGACGGCTGGGTGCCCCCGGCTCGGCCCGCCCGGCGAGCTCGCAGCCGCTTACCCCGGCAGAGAGCGGCGGCCAGGAGGAGGACGAGGAGGAGGTGCGGGCTCATGGCTGGTGCTGGCGGCCGAGGTGCTGCGGGAGCCGTCTCTGCGGCCCCGTTCTCCGCCGGTGCTTTTATCTCCCGCCGGGAGCTGTTGGGCAGGAGAAACGTGATTCACACGCCGTCACCCATCTTTCCCTCCTCCCTGCACATCCTCGGGTGGCCGCTGATGGCCCTCTTCCTTGCCTGCCATACGCCGGGGTGCGTGAACAGGCTGCGGGGTCGGGTTCTGAGCCCTGGCCGGTCTCCCTGCCGCACTGCTTCTGGCCGGGGGTGTCTGTTCAGCCTGCTCCACTTACCGGGGAGCCCAGCAGTGCCAGGGAGCCAGGGGTCAGAACTCACACAGGAACAGACTGTCGCTTAGACACCAGAATTTGGAGGTGAAATTTAGCCCAGCCCAAGTTTTCAAAGGATCATGGAATGGTTTGAGTTGGAAGGGAGCATAAAGATCATCTAATTCCAACCCCCCTGCCATAGGCAGGGACATCTTCCACTAGATCAGATGGCTCAAAGCCCCATCCGACCTGGCCTTGAACACTTCCAGGGAGAGGGCAGCCACAGCCTCACCAGGCAGGCTGTCCCAGAGTCTCACCACCCTCACAGTGAAGAACTTCTTCCTTACATCCAATCTAAATCTACCCTCTTTCAGTTTAAAGCCATTACCTCTTGTCCTATCACTACATGCCCTTGGAAAAAGTCCCTCTCCGGCTTTCTTGCAGGCCCCCTTTGGGTACTGGCAGGCTGCTGTAAGGTCTCCCCAGAGCGTTCTCTTCTCCAGGCTGAAAAAACCCAATTCTCTCAGACTGTCATCGTAGGAGAGATGCTCCAGCCCCCTGATCATCTTCGTGGTCCTCTTCTGGACCCGCTCAAGCAGGTACATGTCTTGCTTATATTGGGAGCCCCAGAGCTGAATGTAGTACTGCAGGTGGGGTCTTGTGAGAGCGGCGTAGAGGGGGAGAATCACCTCCCTCGACCTGCTAGCCACACTCCTTTTGATGCATCCCGGAATGTGATTGGCTTTCTGGGCTGCAAGCACACATTGCTGGCTCATATTCAGTTTTTCATCCACTAATACTCCCAAGTCCCTCTCTGCTCTCAAACCATTCTCCGCCCAGCCTGTATTTGTGCTTGGGATTGCCCCAAACCATGTGCAGGACCTTGCACTTGGTCTTGTTGAACTTCATGAGGTTCACACAGGCCCACCTCTCAAGGCTGTCAGGGTCCCTCTGGATGGCATCCCTTCCCTCTGGCACATCAATAGCACTACACATCTGGGTGTCGTTGGCAAACTTGCTGAGGGTGCACTCAATCCCACTGTCCGTGTCGCTGACAAAGTTGTTAAACAGTGCTGGTCCCAATACCGACCCCTGAGGAACACCACTCGTCACTGGCCTCCACTCAGACATCAAGCCATTGACCGTAACTCTTTGAGTGCGACCATCCAGCCAATTCCTTATCTGCTGAGTGGTCCATCTGTCAAATCCATATCTCTCCAATTTAGAGACAAGGATGTCATGCAGGGCAGTGTAAAATGCTTTGCACAAGTCCAGGTAGATGATGTCTGTTGCTCTTCCCTTATCCACCAATGCTGTAACCCCATTTTAAGAAGGCCACCAAATTTGTCAGGCACGATTTGTCCTTAGTGAAGCCATGTTTGCTGTCACCAGTCACCTTTTCTTGAAGTTCATAAGCCTGAGAGATGCTAGTGGAAACTGAGACATAAAATCCTTTGTCTTCTGCAATTAAGGATAAGTTCACATTTAATTTTAGCGTCTGGGTTTCTCTGCCAAACACACATTAATTTCCATGTGGATTTAGTTGTTAGCTGAAAAGCAAAGAACCCTGAATGTTATGCAAAGCAGTGAGTGGTAGGGGCCCTCTCCAGCTGTCTGGAAAGATGTCAAGGCTTAAAGCCTGCCAGAGGATCCAGGGATAACTCTGAGCAGCAGGTGCAGTCCAGGGGTGCCACAGCCATCCCACCCTTTCTTCCCAGTCTTTGGAGATCATGCATTGTTTTATTTCAGTCCTCCAGCTTTTCTTTGGACTGCTGTTGTGCTTCCTGTAGCAGTGAAGAGTGATTAAATTTTTTCCACTAAGATCTTTTCAAAGATGTAATAATTGTGTTATTTTTTTTTCCTTGGTCTGGGCAGCAAAAGAGCCAATTTGGTATTAGGCAATGAACACCTCGTTTCTTATAACTCGGGCAGGGGGAGATGACAACACAGACTGATTTATTAGTGCAGTGTGTGCAAGCTTGTAAATCAGCTCTTTGCTTAATTGTACAATATTCCCAGGAAGAGGGAAGCTAAGAACAGAGATAACTTTGTGTTCGCAATTACCTGTTCCATCAGGTATTTCCCTGCACGCTGACCAATTTGACTGCCTTGCCATTAATGAGCTGACTTTTCTCCCGTTGGAGCTGGGTGTGAACTCACTGATTGGGGCCTTGCCAATGCAGTGTCTGTGGCTCTAGGTCCATCAGATCTTGTAAGCCGTGGGGCACTTGACTATTTCTCGCTTTTGCCACCCTGCAGGAAGTTATGGAAGAACTAAAGTAACCAGGGGGGAAAGATCTGAGGGCAGTGGGGGTTTGTATTTCTCTCGAAAGCACCTGCCTCTCATCGTGCTCGGTCTGCCAAAGGGTAGGGAGCAAATACCTAATTCCTAACCATCTGTAATTCCTTCTGCCTTGCTCATGAGTTTTCTGAAAGAACTACATGTTCTAGCTCAATAGGTAAGCACCAACTATCAAACACTAGCCTGGGTGCTAGTCCTTGCTCCACAACACCAAAACTCAGCTACAACCCTGCCCATTATTGTGAAATTTACAAGGTGCCAAGGGAAAAATAACATTTTCATGCTCAGAATCCTGTTTCTCCAACACAGAAATATTCAGAGTAGAACCTGAAGTGGTACGCTAGGTGTGCCAGATGCAAAGGCATCATAAAGACATGGACTAGCTTTAAAATGTGAGGAATATAGTCTTTGTGAAGTGTTTTCTGACTTTTTTCTCCCCAAATTTCAGGTTCCCCCCACGCTCCCCACCCCCTATATAAACTAACATTTCCTGCCTTGTGGCTGTTTATAAGATATGGCATTATGTGCTGTCTTGTGTTTATTTGGGAAAATCTTGCCTATGCTATCGGTTTGTTTTTCTTTTTGTGGCATTGTTCTGTGCAAACAGGCTTTTTGCTTTGGAAAGTACCACCTCCATAGCAGCCTCGTTCTGAACGCAGTCGTCTTGGATTTCAGGGTGAAGACTTCACTTGTTGCGTGAAGTCCTCATCGCACTGACATCAATGGCAACTTAGATGAAGCTGGCTTTTCGTCGCTGACTTCAGTTGTCACTTTAAGTAGACCAGGTATAGAAGAACAATTGGTGCTGACCCGCATTTTACCCCTTTTTTGAGCAATTCATGGAGGGCAGCACTGGCTGAGCTCTTAGAAAATTGCTACGGATGGTACGTTAAGGGCCTGTCCCATGGAGGAAAAGGATTTCTCTGTTAGAGAGTGACCAATGCCTTGCGTCACATAGAAATCTGCATTAACTGAGCATATTTCATTAGAGTAACTACTTAAGTCTTATCCAAAACTCTCAGCAGGAATTTATGTCCAGGAATAGGCTTAGCTAAATGAAATATATAGCAATATCAATGATTACATTAGTTTGGCGGTTAAACATGCAAGTGGTAAAACAGCAGTGGCAAACTCCCCATACAGTGAGAAACTCTTCATTGAGCCTTCTGTCCCGTTGGTTTCAAATTATCAACTCCAGCAACAGGATCTTAAATTACATTACTTTCCTCTGTCTTCTCAAACATCTGGAAAGCCGCTTCCTAGTCTTTTTTTGTCTCTAGTGGGAGATTTCATAACAAATAATCAAGAGGGCCTTAAAAAAACCAAGCTACCTTCAAGTAAAGCTAAGCTTCTTGTGAACTGGGAAAGTTTTCATCTTTTTAGTAGAACAGTCACGATCAAAATCTGGAGGACAGGTGTTTGTGGGATTTGGAACTTAATCTGTTCAGGGCTTATAAAGTCAACTAGACAATGTGCCCATGTTTTCCTGGGCCTGGCACCGCCTCCCTGTGCCAATACAGCTTTTCAAAGCAATCTCTTTTATTATTCTTCAACTAGGAAAAATTCATTCACATACATTCACTTGCCACTGCCTGGTCTTGATGTGAATTATAACATATTTCAGCATTAATTCAGCAGATAAGCTGTTCAGGTATATTGCTTTTAAAGGGAGATCTGAGCACTGAGCAGCTCATAACCATGAAATAATGATATGTCAGGGAAGCAGAAACTCACTGCAGAAAGAGGTGAAGAAGCTCTGAGATTGCTTCACTATGCCAAAAAAGGAAATACTCCTCAGTCAGCAAATGTGGCTTGTTGACAAATGTGTAACATCTGCAGTGCTTATGAAGAAGCTTATGTGCTCAGTCATTTTCCTGTGATGTAATTAACCATTTTGTTTGACGTTCACAAGAACATTTATTGATGGGCTAGAATGTCTTCATTCTCTGACATATCAAACTCCTCAATAGCTGGCCTGACCTTTAGCCCAGGCTAGAGTTTGGGGACAGTCTTGTGCAAACACCCATCATACCAAGAGAGCGAGAGGAAACTCGAGATGTACGACAACTCGAAAAGATGTCTCGTGCCCAGGAGCATTGCTCAGTCACTTCCCTTTAAGCGGTGTTAGACTAACCCTACACATCTGGCTCAGTCAGGGTGCACTGCAAGCTGTATTATCAGGACCACGTTTTAATAAAAAAAGGCAATAAAAAGTCAGATGAGGATCATTTATTCTGTCTCTGTCCCTGTGAAACAAGAACACCTTGTGCTGTTTGGACTGGTGCTCAGAATATCCTGCAACTATTCCTTTGTACTGGAGTCAATGCAGTAATCTTTAATGAAGGCTGTGACTAGGAGGCAGCTGAAATTATGAATATGTGACCCACACTGTCACTTTCAGATAGACTCTCAACAAAGTTAAGAGGTAAATAATTCAGGATCATCCCAAAGGAATGAACTCTTTCAAGGATTATGCCCTGGGCAATTAGCTGAATTTTGCAAAGGGGACCAGCCCAACCTCCTGGCCAGACTTTTCCGGCTACGGGGAGATTCCCATCCCTTTTCTAACTGACACAACCAGTTGGTCACACTTGGTCATTAGTTACTGGTGAGGCATAAGAGAGTCTGACTGGTCCACTGCCAGTTAGCATGATGAAAGGCCATAGATATGCTGTCCTCTTGCACTGGTGCCTCCTGGAAGAAGAGATAAGGAAGGGAGGCAGATCAGATAATTTTCTTATGCCAGTAAGTATGAATCAGGGAAGCCCAAGGAGAAGGAGTAACTTTAAAAGCATTTATCTGTGATGAGGTTAGTGTGTTAAGAGGTCTATCTGATGACACAGAGAGAACAAGAACCTGTGTCGTAACGTAAGGAAAATATGCAGTCTGCACAACTCATCCTGCTGCTGTGCATGGATGATATTTTTGGGACATTGAAGGAAGGCCCAGCAACATTAACCTCTACTTGACACTGACATGGTAGACCTGACCCTTGCTCCCACAAGGTGAGGATTATTGCAATGGATGATTAAGGTGCTTTGAGCAAATAAGTAGCAGAATTGATGAAACTGGTTCTCAATGGACTTGAGTTTTGCGATTGAATTCTGTGATGTCTCATTAGATACAGAGTCCAACCAAGGAACTTCCCCCAATTAAGGCACTCGTAACTTCTCTTTCTCCCTTTGCCTTAGGTTGTCTAGCGTGTTACGAAAGTGTATTATGTGCTTATGCTGCAGTCTTTTCCTCAGTGTGAGCACAATGGCAATTTCTACAGCTACCCGTAGACTTTCAGAAAACATCTAGAAAGTGAATATCTTTGATCCTAATACTTTGAAAATGGCCAACACTCAAAAGTTGCCAGGGGAACAGAGGAATACAGAACAATCAAGGCAGCTTTGTCACATCATAGACTTGATTTACTAAGAAAACCAGGCTAGATCCTGCCAAACAGATGTGGAACTGGATTTCAGTACTGTTCCACTCCCAGGCAGTCATCCAAATAAAGTAATCATATTTGAACAATAGCTTTGCAGACAGAAAATCCCCATCTTGTCTGTGGCAGCTACAGACATGTAGCAGGGGTAGAGTGAAAAGGACATCCAGCCATTCCAGACCTATTTAAATACGTGTGTACTGAAGAGATGGCGTGGGGTAGAAGTGGAAAGAAAGATATTCAAATGAGGACAACAGTGCTGAAATCCTGCTGCCACTCTCAAAGTGAGTTGAGAATCACTGTCAAGCTTGTGCTGTACCTCAGTTTGTCCTTCACAGTCTCCTCTAGCCACCTAGAAGTGCCCCAGTAGCCAGAGGATTCTACAGGTCACAGAGGGAGTGCTGGGGCAGCCACATCTCCTCTTTGGTCCATCAAACAGCTTTGGAAATCCGTCCACTTTGCTTCTCTGCTATGAACTTTCTGATTTCCAGCCTTTTTTGACCGATGTAAATATGAGGAAGGGAGGAAGGTGCCTTCCTTCCATATTGCAGCAGCAGAATTTGCTTAGAGCAATGGCCTTGTGGCCAGATTTGTGTTAAAGCGGTGTGTCTGTGTCCCAAACAGGGAGAGGAACCTCAGTCCTAGGCACTGTGCAAGTATGGACCAAAAGGATCATTCTTCCCCAAAAAAGGCTTCCACAGCTGAGTCACAACAATCCGTACAAACTGGGAAAGGTAATGTCGGGTGTTGCAAACAACAGATACTGCAGTACATTCGCACGACTCCGGTTGCACATCTGCAAATTTGTTACTGCAACATCTAGGCAATTTGGAAAGCAAGTTCTGCAGACACTTTAAATTCCACATACCCAACAATTTCCCCCTTATTAAGGAGAACATCCAGTCTGGTCATGTTTTCACAGAGGCTGGGAATAAACTTTGTGAAGCCATCACAAATGTTGGCATGACCAGTATTTACTTAGGAGGCAGTTTGCCTGAGGAACAAATTAGCAGCAGGCTAATCGGGGCCAAAATAGGTAGTATTGCCCTTGCTTTACCCACAGCCTACCGCCTCCTGCTGCATTTTCATGGAGAATGTGTCAGAAAAATACATTGTGAAAATAGCATTGCTCTTTTGCAGTAGGTGAAAGGACAGAAGCATGTCAGTAGACAGAAAGAAGAGCCTTTTGGGCTTGAGGAACCTGAGACAATCACACAGCTTCTTATTTAAACTAATGTCAATCTGTTATAGGCGATGAAGTTACGTTATCTGACCTCCATGCCATCCAGACCGCAGTTTGCTGGCTTCATTCAACTTAAACCAGCTCAGACTCGCTCCCTGCCCTTGGCCTCCAAGGGGTCTGCCAAAAGGTCAGGGTTTCTTCTCAGCCTCTCCAAGTGGCAGCACTAGCTTGTTTCAAGCACAGCAAGAGGATGGAAGGGTAAAATGTTTTCTCGTAAACTTGCTAAGAAAAAGTTTAAGCCATTTGGCCATATGAAACCTGTCCTTTTCCTCATTTCAAAAGGAACCAGAAACTGGCACAAATATTTAGGGGAATATGTGGGAAAGAGTTGTTTCACTGCTCCAAACCCTATTGTCTCTAGCCCAGTTTTCAACTTCTAGGTGACTGCAGTGAAATGGAAGTGAGGAAAATGGAGCCCTGGTGCGTTTCACATCAGCCTCCCAAATAATTTAATTTCCCTGCAAATGGGACCAAATAAAAGAGGTTCAGTCCTACTGCTCTCAGTCCAGAACTCCCATTAAGGCACAGGAATGCTGAGGATTGTAGTTTTGGAATGGTGAAAGTGTATCAATGGGCACAGCTTACACAAGCCATTAACTAAAATGACAAGATTTGATGTTGTAAGATCTGTTTTTTATGTTAACACATGGAAGCAGACACCAGGCAAGTATATCTAAATATTTATTTTTTAAAAAGCACAACTCTGTAAGTAACAAGGGAAAATTTCTTAATTAGGAAACATAGATGGTAATAAAAACATCGGAAAAAATGTTCCATTTGATATACAGGAACTTATTACTGTTATTCTGGATGTATGATGATACCTCTAGACAATAATTATACATGTATAACGATGAGGGTTTCTTCAGCATTTTGGAAAATGAGTAGATGAATAGAAATCACATGGTCTCGCCATGATGACATTTAAATACTAGTATTTAGAAGTGGCTTAGATCCCCCTTCTTTTTAATTTCCTGCTGGACAGAAACATGAAGAGAAGAGGAAACTGCATATACACAATTCCAAAAGGAATTTGGACTAGAATAAATAAACATCCATCAACACAACAGCACATTCCCTTACATATAACTTTATATAAATTATGACATTATGCCATACAAAAAAAGACATCACGTGTCTAAGGTTGCAAGGAGCAAAACCCACCAGCTCCCTCAAAATGCAAACACACAAGGTAAGCAGTGCTGCGTATACCAGGACTTCTGGCAGGAGAAGGGAACTAGAGGCTGCTGGTGAACTTGCGCTGCCGAGTTAACCTTTGGCTGTGGCACAGCAGGCTGCACGGCTTTCCAACAGAAGCTGGGAAAGTTTTTTTCCCAGGCACGTAGTTTTATGATGTGCAAAACAAAGATGTGTTTTGGGAGGCAGCAGTTCCCATCTCCACTCAAAGCTGCTACGCAGAATAAATGTTTCTACGTGAGTTACTCAAGTCCTTACAAAGGCCTGTAGTGTGGAAATACATTTCATGCTGATGCTGAAGCCTCATCAGTCGTTAGCTGATGCTGCAGCCCAAGGAAATATTTTCCTGTGAAAGAATTCAGGATATTGCCTGTATCTTTTCTCCTGCACAACACCCCAAAAGCAAGGTTTCAAAGGCAGTAAATTAGCACAGCACTGAGAATGGTGCTTTTCAGACAATATCCAAATTACGCAGTACTTGCAATATTTAAATAAATAGAAACAGGTATCGTTACGTTAAATAAAGGCCTCAATAAATAGGCTGAGCTCAAACGCAGTGCATTTCAGGAGAAGAAAGCCCCCGAAGCCTCAGGCTCAATGTCATCTCCCCTCCAGCGCCTTTCTCTTCCCGGTCAGTTCTTCTGTGCTGAGCTGAAAGCAAAAAGCCAAGGCGGCGGCGATCAGCGATCGCCCGCCATCACCTGCGAGCCTTCAGCTTGCCTGGAAGCGGGGTACGGGGGAGGTGAAAGGGGCTCCCCCCTCGCTTTACCCGGGGGATGCTGTGCGGGGGCTGCCCCGCTCCGTCCCGGGACATCCCCGCGGCGGCGGGCGGAGCTGGGCGCGCTGCCCCCGGCAGGCACCCACCTGTTGAGGATCCTGGTGACGATGAGCTTGACCCAGGGCGCGGAGGGGCTCAGGCACACCGTCTGTCCCTGCTTCGTGGTGGCTCTGCGGGGCGAGGGAGGCGGTGAGGCCGGGGCCGGGGCCGGGGCCGGGGCCGGGGCGGGGGCCGGGCACTTACATGACCTCGGGCTCGGCGCAGTGCGGGCCCTCGGCGACGAGCTCCACGCGGGCCAGGCGCCGCGGCGGGATCACCTCGGACACGGTCCGCACGCAGCGGCAGCGCAGCTCCCCGGCCGGCGGCGCGCCTGGCGGGCGGGAGGCGCCGCCTGAGCCTCGGCTCCGGGGGCCCCCCCCGCCGCCCGACCCCCCCTCCCCGACCCCCCGCCGGGCCCCGGGGGCGCCGGCACCCCGCGCAAGCCCCTGCCGGCAGCCGTCCGCGGACGGCTGGGTGCCCCCGGCTCGGCCCGCCCGGCGAGCTCGCAGCCGCTTACCCCGGCAGAGAGCGGCGGCCAGGAGGAGGACGAGGAGGAGGTGCGGGCTCATGGCTGGTGCTGGCGGCCGAGGTGCTGCGGGAGCCGTCTCTGCGGCCCCGTTCTCCGCCGGTGCTTTTATCTCCCGCCGGGAGCTGTCGGGGAATTTCCCGGGTGCGGAGCGGAGCCGGGGGTTGTGCCTGGCTGGGCTCCCCACCTCCCGGCCGCGGGCCAGGTGGGGCGGCCGGGCCGGCCGGCCTGGAAGCACCCTCCGTTGGCCCCTTCCTACCGCCGAGCGTCGGGTGCCGAAGGAGCGGGGCAGGGGGAGAAGGGGGGCCGCTCCCTGCCCCTAGAGGCTCCCGGCACAGCGGCCCTTTCAGGTACGGGGGAGGGGGAAGCATGGCACCGCACCGTCCCGAGTTTCGCTCGGGGTCTGCGTGCGACGTGGGGGACCCATTCTCTGGAAGGACCTGAGGCTCTTTCGTGGGGGATCTCGGTTTGCTCTCAGTTAGTCTCGGTGCAGGGTGCTCAGCCGAAGGAGGGTTTGGGCTCTGGAGCTCGCCTCGCTGGCTAACCCCGTGCAACTACGCACTCTCATCCGGTGTGGGTTGCTCCCCTGAGCACCCCTTTCCTCACCTGCCTTTTGAAAACTGCAGACCTGTTTTTCCTGCAGCTAGGAGACAGTCAAATTTCCATACCTACACGCCACTAGTACAAGTCTTCTCTTCCACTCCTCTGCACAGATAGGTCACTCTTTTTGTCTTCATGACTGTCAAGGCATTTTGCTAACTTTTGTTATAAACCAGCAAAAAGCAGTTTTCTGGGAGCTTTTAAAGAAAATTAAATGCAATTTTTCTGAGCTTTATTTCTGAGGTTTAGTTCAGTTATGGTCAAAGCACTTGCTTTTGTAATTAGTTTCAGTACAAAATACTATTTTGCCCGTCCTTTTTTTTCAGCAGATCCTTTTTCTCTCTTCCACAGGTACTTGTGAACTTGAGTGGAGTTCAGCAAATCAGATTGTTCCTGGGTCAGGCTGCCACATGTCTTGTCCCAACAACTCGAATGCCTTGTGTATCCCTGAACCTTCTAGCTTCTATTTATGATGTGTTTGTGGCTATGCAGGAATTTAAGATTTGCAAGTGTGTTCTTAGTTCTCCCTTCCCCTGCAACTTACTAATCTTTATTTACTTAATAAATATTTCTTTGCTGTATACAATATACATCTGAAATTTTAAGTGCTAATGCAAAATTAGATAAAACCAGTCAGATTTCAGTGAAACGTTCCTGCTTTACGAAGAACAGGTCTGCTCATGAATCATTATTAGAATGACTTGAAACCAAGCACATTATAGTGACTGTTTTGAACTGGCTTGACCTGATTTTCAGGGGAAAAATGACATTGTTTCCTTACAAGAAGATTTATTGTCTGAAAACAAAACCAAGTCAGGACTCAAAATAGGTAGGATGTAGCATGTGAAGCAGTCCCAGTGAGAGCTTAATTAGGTGGCACCCTAGTGGTACACAGAGACTCTCATTCCGGAGAGTTGTTGTCTACAGAGCAGCTAGTTCATATGCCTGCTGGCTTAGTCTCTCGGGAGATCAGCCGTGCGGGAAGATTGTATGTCATAAGCAAATGGCGATTGCCCCATGTAATCAGGAAATATCTAATGACTAATTTGCACCCATTTCCAATTGCAGTTTGGTAATGACATCCTTGGAAGCTGTTGGCTTTTAGCTTGGTCTTGAAATAACACGATCAAGACATCTCTCTGCCCTGCTCTGTCATTCCCCTACCGCTCACCAGTTTCACCACTCTAGTAAAGTTTGTATCATTTGTGACAAAAGGCTATCAAGGGATATTAACCAAGTTAGTACAAGTTTGTGGAGAGTCAATGGTGGATGGAGGGAGAGAGAGCGCCAGATGAGTGCTGCCATTGAGGGAAAATCTGCAGCATAAGCTGTGCTCTTTCCATCTTTCCAGCTGGCCAGTCCAGATGTTCCTGCCTGCAGCCAGTGCATAGCTTGGAGTTAGCTACCTCCTGCGCCGTCTCTCGTCTAGCTGTTTAGTTATGATTAGAACATGAAAAATGTCACAGAAATGTGGACTGGCTTATATGGCCTTGGGGAGAAATGGAGAGGTTACAAGAGAAGCAGTGTAGACTGTAGTCTACTAGAGGACACAGGGGTTGTACTGGAGTCCAGAGGATGTTACATTGAGTAGACTGAAAGAAGCATACATCTTTAAATATGGGCCTGTTACCCTCCCGTGAGTCATATGCCATCTCTCTCTTTTTCTTTTTTTAGTTGCAAACTAATTCATTATTTTTAATGAAAATGAATTCTGCACTGATGTGTATATGAAATTGTGCATAAAGCTGATGCATCATGTAACTTGGGCTTCTGTCTTCAAGACAAAACTTTGTAGCAGAGGTGCTCTTCCAGGCTCAATTTTTGCAGCCTGACTCACTCTTCTAAGTAGTAATAGTAGTAGTAGACCCCGGTAAGTAGTGTTGTATGCATTTTTTTGAAGCCAGTAGAGTGGCAACTGAAGAAGTTGGAGTCAGGGAGAGGCAGGGGCATGCCTTCCTTGAAAAGTAGAGAGATTCCTTAAAAACACCGTAAGAAACACCACTGTTAAGAATGAACAATTGCCCACAGGTGCTTAGGGGCAACCACTAAGCAGAAAAGTTAGAAGCCTTCCCTGGGATCCCTTGAGACTCCTTGAGATCATAGGGATGGGGCCACCATTCACTCCAGGCTGTAGCACCACAAGCATTGCACTGTGAGTTCCCCGTATGGCTGCCCCAAGGAAGTGCCATGTTCTTTGCAGGACAGCACTAATGAACACAAATTTCATTTGCAAACATGCATTACTATGTTGATAGGAACACACACGCTTGAGTGACCTGAATCTATGGGAATCAGGTGCCCTTTACCACCCTCATGGCTGGAATAGACTTCTGTGTGTCCGTAACTAGTTTTCTCCCAAACATAGCCCTCACAAGCTGAACAGCAAAGCTGAGGCTTACGCTGTATTTCCAGGAAGAAGGATTTGCCCAGCTGTAGCAAACTGAGGCGATCAAGAGTTAGAATGATGCACAGATAATCCAGTGCAGGTCATTGAAACTATCGTTAGCAGATCCAGCTCTGAATAAATGTGGAGAGCAGATCTGTTAAGTAAGAAATTGTCACTCATACACAGTAGGATTACGTGTTGTTCTTGGACGGTACACATGAGTAAGGACAGTTTACGTGACAGTGCTTGGTTTTATGCTTGGATGACTGTTCACAATATCTGAACTGTGAACTGTCAGACTCATTCCACAGCGGTTACTGCTGAGGAAATTCCAGAAGAAGCCTCCTGGGGTCTGAAGCGTGAGGCTGTTTTGGACGCGGAACAGCAATATGTGAAACTCAGCAGTCAGCTTTCCAGCAGAGAGGCATGTGCTGAGATGAGCAGTAGTCAGAGAAGTCGTGAACATGCTGAGATGCAGTAGGCATTACAGAGCTTGATCCTGTGAGTCAGTACTCGCGCAAACAGGCCTGGCACGAGGGAAATGGGTATCTCTGGGAGTATTTCAGAAGGCAAGACCATCTGCCTGACCAAGGCTTTGTACCTGCTGACTTCCAGATCACCTCTAGCTGCCTTCCATGTGAATGTGGGTAGGGTCTCTTCAGTCCAGATGAGAGCAGCCCCTCACCACCTTTGGCACATTTCCTTCTGAAAGTAAGGAAAAGACAGGGAACAGATAGCATCATGTCAGCCAGAATTTAGAAAGCTGAGTTCTTCCCCGCCTGCTGCCGTATCTCTTTCATTATAGATGAGTCTGTCATGCATTGGCTGCAGGCGGTACAGATGTGCTTGAGTTAAGTTTAAATTAGTTATCATGAGTGGTGGTGTCAGTATAGCTATGACAGAACTCACCAAAGTGTTTGCATCAGTTTCGTTGGAGTTACCGTTGAAGTTACCCACCTTGCTTAGGTTCTTTGGTAGCACCTGCTGTGTGAAGAAACTCTGAAATCCCTCGGTGTCCTTAGCGTGGGCCTCGGGGTTACCAGAGCATAGAAAGCTGTCCTGGCTTAGGTAGGCCCTAAGGAAATGCATACCGAGTATTACTACCCACATGACTTAATCTTCTTTGAGTTACCCAGTTGTTAATTCCTTAAATGCAGGAAGCGATTCCGTTGCTTTGTTGCACACTTTGGCTGCTTGCCTTTCCACAGCAGGTATTTGGCTTGGCATCTGTAGTGAGACCATGCATTCACTGGCGGCAGGCCCAGAAAAGCTAATAGGCAATTAAACAAGAGACAATGTCTCTTTCATTTCAACAAGTGAGGACCTTTCCTAACTGCACAAAAATGAGTTTGGAGGATATGACCCAGATAAAAGTCTTAGGTCAACTTTTTAACACCGCCTAGAAACCATTTAACATGAGCAATCTCTGAAGGGGCAGGGGTTTTTCCTAACAAGTCAGATGTTTTCCTCCAGTGCTTTGATAAGGAATGAATAATGTTCTGATTTGTAAGAGAGCGCTAGAAAAATGTCAAGTCACTTATACTTATTAGTGTCTACAATCAGAGGGTATATACTGCTGATATTCCCTCTTATCTTTATTATTATGTTACCTTTTTTTCTATACCAATACTATGTTTCATAGTATTCCCTAGTACCTATGGCTCCTCCTGTGGATCCAGCTCTGTCATGAGGTACAAACATATAAACCTCTGCTCTGAGAGAGCCAATACTGTGGCTTTTCAGTGTCCAGGATTATTTGCTGGCGGTAGTAGCCAAATTTCAATATCATGCTACTATTTTGTGCAAGGTATCTTTTATATCTATCATATGTTTTCTTTCCTTAAATTTCCTTGTGTGCTTCTCTAGTTTTGAACTGTTTCCAGTCCATGTTCACTTGTAAATAATACCTGAATATGTAAGAAATACAAGCGTCCTGTTGTTCAACTTGTGTTACAAAGGATCTCAACTCAGTTTTGTGAACTGCATTGTGGCACGCATCACGCACTCTTGTGCACTCATTTCTTAAATACCTTTTCAGATGTTAACATTTGCATTTAAAATTACGATCTGTAGCAAATGATAGTCAGTATTTTCTTGCCTGTCTTCCTGGATGTTCACCTAATTTTAACATTCTGGAGTCCTTAGGTCTGTCTTTTTCCCCTCAACAGAGTTTGAGGGTCTCCTTTATCTGTGCTCATTGGTGACAATAAGAGCACGAACCAGCACACTGTTAGTAGCTGCAAAGGAATGTGTTTGTATTACTCAAGCATTACCTTAGCAAATATAAAGGGTTGGCTTTGACATCAGTTCTTTGGTAATCATTTCTCTGTTTTTCCGTTTCAAGTGCCAGCTTACCTTTTCTGAGGTGGCTCATGGGATTATAGTTACTGCCATGCTGTGACCCTACTTTGTGTGAGTCTTGGACATACAGCAATTTAAAAAAGCACATAAATTGATTGGCTGGTGGTGGACTGACCTGGTTCTGGTATTTTATACCTAACATATAAGGGCAAGAGGGGCTTGCTTTTGAGAATGGGAGCAAATTGTTCAAGCAATTTGTTCTTACCCCTACTGAGGGGGAGGAACCCCCAGGCTTTTGAGTGGTAGGTGTGATCCTGGATAAAGATTACAATTGGATGATGCCTTTCTCTCCCCCATAGCTGTTCAGCTGGTAAGCCTTTGAGGTCATCCCAACTCCTGAAAGGCATGAAAAGCTCCTCTTGGCCTTACCAGCAGCTGAAAATGCTCTGCATCTTATGAACTTCCTGCAGGTTTTTGCCCTTGGATCTGTAAAAACATCAGGAGTAACTCTATTCAGATGGCGGAGTGGATCTCTTGCCGTGGGCTGTTAGGTCCTGCTTGTCTACCAGAAACAGGCAGGTTTGCTGATTGCTGGGGCAGATCTCGGTTCTGTGGTTTGCACATTAATTCAGGCATAATTACACTGAATATGCAGCTGGCTGCTACTCCTTGAGTATCTGGCTCTAACATCTGACAGCAGGACTTGTACTTTGTCCATGCCTTGTACAGGCATGATACAGCAGATCCTGTAACAGTTGATGGTTGTTCCAGTGGCTTTATCTAAGCATGGAATAAAGGATGCAGGGCCAGCAATATGCTGCCATTGTGCTGATACTTTCTAGGTAGTAATATTTTGCAGTAGTGGGTAGAAATATGTGGGGCTCCCCAAGGAGCACAATCAAAAGCCTGATTTAAAAAAGTGGGGTTTTTTCAGTTTGAAAATTTAATACAGTATTAATACAGCTCATGAGCAGTAAAATGGGTGTTTCATTTCAGGGCATTGTTAACTAAGATTAAGTTTTTGCTTCCCAAGGGGACCCTTCAAAGAAGCGGTGAAAACAAAGTCCTCCCATCCTGATAGCAAAGATTTCCCTTAACTGGGAAACAAACTGTTTAAAAATAAATACATAAAAGTCTGTTACGTCTGCAAACAGTTGGAAGCGGAGCAAATATGAGTCTCTTAAAATATGAACTATTCACCCAATTACAAAATTAACAATTCACCCAATAAAAAAACCCAACCAAAAACCCCAAACCTGTCTTAGCCAATTTCAATCCAACTAAGTTTTCAGGTTCAGTGAGGCTGAGTAATTTTTGAGGGTGTGCTTTGGATAGTTGTGGTCTTTTGGTTGAAGTGATGACATCAGTTGAGAAAGCTGTGACACGAGACTGGTGACCACGTGAAAATGGGAACACTTGTTGGAATCATCACAAAATCTTTGAAGTCTTCTCTTACGACACCCACACTTCAATCCTCTATGTCACTTTCATTGGTTGTGTTGCAATGAGGGAAAAACGAAGAAGTCATACTTGACTTACACCCTAGAAGATAATAAATCTGCAATCTCAGAGAATACTTTCTTAAAGCGCTTTGAGTGCTATGTGTAGGTTCATTCTTCAGCATGTTTGGACACTGTAATAAAATCGATTACGTTGTTCCTGGCAACAAAAAATGCTTGCTTGTTAGTTGAAAGGAAGGAAAAAATAATATTGATAAGTTCGCGTAATTTTCAGTGAACTATCCAAAAGAGCATACAAAACAGCAAGAGGGACAAGTATTCATTTCAGCTTGTTAAAGGGAGATGTTTAGAGAAGGAGGTGTTTGGAGGAAAAACATCGATAACATTTTTGATAAATGCAGTCACTAGTGAAGTTACGGTCAATGGTTATCTTCCCCATTATCTTGTATTTCTCTCTTTTTCTCCTTTTTTAAATTTTCTGATTGCTTGGCTTCAAATAGCCTCAATACACACAGGGTGCAGGAATATGCAAGGAGACCATGCTAAAAATTACACCAACAAATGTGAGCACACCATTTTTTCTTTCTCAAAATTGCTAGTGAGCACTGGTGTCAACAGTACACAGAGAAGGCAGAAGAGTAAGTAAGCTAGAGGGATTCTTTGGAACATGGGCCACTGAAAAAAGCAACTTCTGATTTGCTTGAAATTCAGCATTTTTACCTTTGGTTTTCTTCTAAATAGTCAAAATTCCATTAAAATTAAATTGATCAGAACACTGACTGAAAAGAATAATTTCACCTATCTCCAAATACTGTTTTGCTGTGAGATCAAAGTAGTTTAATTTAGATAAAGTTTGCCATTAGCATTTGAGTATGTGCTTGAATTTGACAAAATAATTGGTTTCTAGTGAAGTTTTTCAGTTTGTTTAAATCCTCATTATTCTGGTGGAGCACTGTTCTATCAGCACACTTTCCATCTGGATAGCCCTAACTTGTATTCATGGTACACATTATTTGAAACAAACTATATTTGGTACTTCTCACTGAGAATTCACTCTTGTAGACATTACTGATCCAGCATGACCCATTTGCTTATTCTGTTTCTTTTAATAGTCATTTTGGTATCAGAAGGCATTTGCTTGCTCTCCTTCATCCTTTCCTCCAAGCAGGAATAATATTAATGAGAATTTTTCAACAAGGAAATTGCTCTATAGCATTTGGCCTGCCGATAGATCAAGTGCGTGCAGATAGATGTACAGCTCTTTCCCATGTTTCTTACTCAGTCTAGTCTCCTGCTGACTTCGGTGAAAGATTTGGGTATGCAAAACCCACTTTTTTTTGTGTGTGTGTGTTAATCTGAACTAGGAGTGGGTGAAGCTACAGTCTTCAATATGAACCAGCTACAACAATGCCTGTTTTCTTTGGGTCTCTTTTTATTAAAATTGTGTTCACTGTGAACAGTGCTTACGTAAATTGCTTCTCTTTTGTAGAATGAGTCTTTGCTGTCAGAAGTGAAGTACCAAACAGAGAAAGCCTAGAGGGAAGCGAGAGAGAAGCAGGAGTTAGTGCAGCCTTGTGCACTCTACCTCTAATAATAGGAGCCTGAGGACACAAGGACTCCACCTGTCTTAACTTTCTGGAAAAAGGAATTAGCAGAAAGTGAGGAGTTGATAGAATTTTGACAACAGGAATTAAGTGAGTCAGCAAACATGTTTTTATTGGCTTGATTACTGGTCTGCTGGCAATGTCCGACTTAGTAATTCGTGAACCAGCCCGGATTGCTGTGCATTTGTTTATCAGTTATCGATAATTCAAACATAAATCTTTCAGAGCGTTACGTTTCTTGACAAGTCACTTGCTCTTCGTTATTTGTGTTGGGTCATGAAGTGCCTTTCACACAAAGATCTGACACCTGCATGGACAACTCTTTTCAGTAAGAGCGACTGAGCTGCGTTAAATATGAATTAGTACTTAAGGAAAGACTGTGGAGGTTGATGGTCCAGAAGTTCTGGGGGAAGAATAGGCTATAGTTTTGATAAAAGAGAGTAGAGCCTATGTGCTTATGTAATGGATTGTGCTTGATTCTAAGCATGCCTTTCTGCTTCCAGTTACAGTGTGCTACCCACAAACTTCTCCCAGACCCCACCTGGCACAGTGAGCTGCAAATTAAATTTTGGCTCTGGTGTTTTGCTTGCAAATATAGTGAACGTTTGTTCTGATTTGGCAGGAAGAAAAAGGTATATAGGGTGTATTCAGATTTTATTTGCACCCATTTTACGCTGGTGTCGTTACTTTATGGTGCTGGGTGAAGCCCTAACACAAGCTGTCCCGAGATGTGGTTTATATCCTTACTGACTGATGTTCAGTAAATTCTTAAAAGCAATAGCATATGCTGGTTCCTGCATCTGTGTTTCATTCTGCAGAGGCAGGTGCTTCACTCTCCCCAAGATCTGTTGAGCTTTTCCAGCAGCTGCTGAAAGTGTCGACATGCAGGTACGGGATGTGTTTTATGAAACTAGAATCCATTAACTTGCTGAAATACTCTTGATGCTTGTTAAGCCACCTGCATCTCCAGGTCTGATGAGTAATTACTTTACAGGGCCATCTGTTACTGTCCCAGCAACATAACTTTTTGGAGGGTCAATGCGAGACCATTTTGTGAAGCAGTTAGCACAGCACTGCTACTTAGGCAAGGTACTGGTGCTATCGTGATTGTGCTTGGATTTGTGAATAATACTGAGATCATAGCACTGCAGTTTGGAACTTGTTGGGAGGTTGTCCCAGGATTTTGATGCAAGGAGGTATGATTTATCCTGACCACGGGGCAGGGGAGGGGTTGTGCAAAAAGTAACAAAAAACTAATAACTTCTAGAAGTTTCTGCTGGGTGAAATTACTTTATGGAGGAAACCTTAGACCGTGGGCTTTAGGTTGTTGAATCAATACCATTCCTAACTGTAGTCATTAGCATCTACATCTAGTGTGACAGAAATTTGGAAATATGGGCAATTAAGTCAGGAGCTCTTTTTGTCAGTAAAACCGCTGAGTAAATGTGCTGTTGACCACTTTCCTTTTTCACTCAGCCAGTATAATAGTTTTGCAATAAAAGCAATTCCAAAATAAGTCTTGCGTAACAGGATGAGAAGCCTATCAAAGTGCACCTCTGGACTTCTATGGAGACTTGGCCCATCCTATATAGCTTCAAATTTCTTCTTGTAGTGGAAATCCCCTTCTCACTGACCGTTCTTCTGTGTTGGGTTTTTTGTTTTTTTTTTGTTAAGTGTGATGTCTCTGACCAGATATTTAGATCTGGTGATTTATAGACTAAATTAAAATTTACTGTCCCCCACAGTTTTGAGGGGAAGATTAATTTGCCCATCTCCTCCTTAATTTCTGCTCCATTCTGAACTGGCAAGTCTGCAGCTAGCCTTCCCCTCACAGCAGAAGTTTAATGTTTGCTGTTCCAAAAACAATATTTTCACCTCTAGCCACACACATCTTGCAGTTTTCTTTGGAAGGCTTCCAGCCCCTGTTTTAGAACATCATAGCTTATTTTGAACCTTCTCCATCTCTTGGATTTCATAGTCTCACTTTCTTTTGATTTTAATTCCTTTTGCCTGTTTTCTTTCAGCCCTACTCCACACCCACTCACCCCCACCAGCTCCTTCACTTACTTCCTCTTGTTTCACCAGGAATGCTGGCTAGCTGACGGTGTGTCTTCTTTGCAGACTGAATCTACTTCTCATACCAGTGTCACCCTTTCTTGTTATTGGTGATTAATGAAAATTTGGGGGTTCAAAGTGCTTTTTCAGTCAGAAGAAAAGATTTGTGGATGGAATTAGATATCTTTCACGTAACCCCATGTATTTATTAAAATGGACAAAGCATTCCTTTCCTAAGGAGCCAAACACCAGATGTAGTTTCCCCACTTCACGTTCCTTTTGTCCAGTGTCTGGCAAAAGCCCTGTCTTGGTGTTTTTTTCTACTGCAGTAATTCCACCTGCACTGGGCTCTTTTGTTTGCGAGGTTCTTCTGTGCTTGCCTGCCTGTTACCACTGCCTGGTTTCTGCATGTGCTCCCTTCCTCACGCTGATGTCCAGCCAGGCAGGCAGGAAGTGTTCATGCAAAGCCAAGTTTTGAGTTTTGAGCTGGCTCCCATGGCGATTGTCCACAAAGCTGGCTTCAGCCTGCGGGGCTATGGCAGCCTGTCCTGACTGGGGCATGGCGGAGTGGCCTGCATAATCCCGTTGCGCAACTTCAATGAAACACTTGCAAGACTCTTGCTGAGTCACAGGAGGATTGTATGGGCCTAAAACAACTTTTTTTTTTTTTTTTTTTTTTTTTTTTTTTGGTCTTAGTGCTCTGACCTTAATCTAAACCACAGAACAGTTCTTTGAGGCCTGTCTTTCAGCCTTCCTTTTTGATGGTATTTTCTGAGTCCTTCTGTGCTCTTGTGTCCTGTACTTGGATTACAAAATGAGAGAGACAGTAATCACCCAAGTACCTACATAACGACAACGTGAGCCCTGTGTAGTCTGGAGGTATTAGCATTTCCCACCCTGAACCTGGAGATGTGACTGTTGAATTCCAATCAGTTTGCCTCTGAGGGAGAATGAAAGTGTCTTGCTATCACCACCTACTGCTGCCTCTTGTCTGTGCATTTTCGTTAATAGGCATGAGTTTCCTGACAGAGGGGAAAAACAATTAAACCAAGCCAAAACTCCTGAATGTCCCCAACCAAATGTTTGCTTGCCAACACCCTGCATTTGGGTGGGCAATCTCTGAGAGGTTTCCTGCATTGCATCAAAGAAACAGTAATAGCAAAGCTCTTGGGGTGCAGAGGGATTTGCAGAGAATCATCAGCAGAGCGTTCAGTGCAGAGGGTGGAGTGATAAGTTACTGGGTGGAAGGGCTTTGTGTTGTTCAAGCTGCAGTGGCACATTGTCATGTATTCTACAGGTTGTCTTCTTATCAGTTGTACAGTTCATTTTTCATTATGCATTTAGTTTGAAAACACCATCTGTTTGTTCTAGGCAGCCTCTCTTGCATAATGATTCAGAGAAGGGTAACTAAATACTAGTGAGGGCTCTTTCCTGTGTCTCGTGTCATTTTTCTTTATTCTTTCTCTACTTCACCTGTACTTTACTTGGAAGTCAGATTCCATCTTTTTCCTAGATGGCATGAGGGACTTTGAGAATTGTCCTGGTTTCAGCTGGGATAGAGTTAACTGTCTTCCTAGTAGCTGGTACAGTGCTATGTTTTGAGTTCAGTGTGTGAAGAGTGTTGATAACACTGATGTTTTCAGTTGTTGCTCAGTAGTGTTTAGACTATAGTCAAGGATTTTTCAGCTTCTCATGCCCAGCCAGGGCACCTGACCCAAACTGGCCAACGGTGTATTCCATACCATGTGACGTCCCATCTAGTGCAGGAACTGGGAAGGGGGGGGGGCAGGGAATCGCCGCTCCGGGACGGGCTGGGTGTCGGTCGGCGGGTGGTGAGCAATTGCCCTGCACATCATTTGTACATTTCAATCCTTTTATTACTACTGCTGTCATTTTGTTAGTGTTATCATTATCATTATTAGTTTCTTCTTTTCTGTTCTATTAAACCGTTCTTATCTCAACCCAGGAGTTTTACTTCTTTTCCTGATTTTCTCCCCCATCCCACTGGGTGGGGGGGGAGTGAGTGAGCGGCTGCGTGGTGCTTAGTTGCTGGCTGGGGTTAAACCACGACAGAATTAACCTCCAAATGTGAAATGTTTTCCAGATTTCATTTCTTGGGGATGTGCTAATAAAAGGTTCCCATAACATATGGGAAATAAAAAGCTGCCTGCCTCTGCTGGCAGTGGTCAGCTTCCCTGCTTAGTTGATTCCAGTGGGAGGAGCAGCCCAGAAACTTTAACTTCTTAGCTGCAAAATCTTCACAATTTTTCTTATAGCATACTGGCTAGATCCTGAGGCACCTGTGAAGTCTGAAGCAAACAACAGATGTATTCCCCCAAATTTGTATCTCCAAGATACTGTCAGCCTCCAGTGAACTCTGGCTTGCTAGAAGAGTTCAGCTATGCTCTTGTTTATGAACAGCTGAGTTCATCATAGTTGGAAAACTGTGAGTGCTACTTAAACAAATAATGGATGCACACAGGCATAGCTGCCAAACCCTCAGCAAAATGTCATCTGGACCAGTATCTTGAAGGCAAGTTACAATGAGTCATATGGGGCTCACGGTATTTCAGGACAGTGACAACTGCAGCTACTTGCATTTTCTAACTAACTCCATGAATATATGTTTTAGATGCTCCTGTCTTAGTAGATAAAAATTAGATGCAGATGATATTCAACAGGGACCGAAAGCTCTCTGCTGTGTTGCAGGGTACTAAAAAAAAAAGGCTTATCTTCTTTCTTCTAGATGCAAAACATAACTGAGTGCACTCATAAGAGCTTTAGTGATCTCAAATATTCCGCTTTTAAATAAGTACACAGAATCTATATTGCCTTGTATCATGTTAGATCCCTAGCGGTGCTGCCTGGTATGTATAACTTAAAATCTTTTCACCCCATAGGACCTCAGAAAAACAAAAGATCAGTTTTTAAAAAGTTTTTTCTGTTTTCAAAATGCCTTCTTTCTGGTGTTCTAAACTTACGTGGTTACTTAAAAAATTGCTTTAATGTTTGGAGTTTTTTTATCAAGTAGACGGGCCAGATGTGAGGGGTTTCTAGGGGTCAGATCTAAAAGCAGGATTTTCACAGTGTCCCAGATTTTAGGCCTTATTTTGAGGTACCCAGTTGTCCCCTTGCACAGACACTGTGTCCAGGTGTGTCCTGGTTTCAGCCGGGATGGAGTTAACTGTCTTCCTAGTAGCTGGTACAGTGCTATGTTTTGAGTTCAGTGTGTGAAGAATGTTGATAACACTGATGTTTTCAGTTGTTGCTCAGTAGTGTTTAGACTATGGTCTGGGATTTTTCAGCTTCTCATGCCCAGCCAGGGCACCTGACCCAAACTGGCCAATGGTGTATTCCATACCATGGGACGTCCCATCTAGTGCAGGAACTGGGAAGGGGGGGGGGGGGCAGGGAATCGCCGCTCGGGGACTGGCCGGGTGTTGGTCGGCGGGTGGTGAGCAATTGCCCTGCGCATCATTTGTACATTTCAATCCTTTTATTACTTACTGTTGTCATTTTATTAGTGTTATCATTATCATTATTAGTTTCTTCTTTTCTGTTCTATTAAACCGTTCTTATCTCAACCCAGGAGTTTTACTTCTTTTCCTGATTTTCTCCCCCATCCCACTGGGTGGGGGGGAGTGAGTGAGCGGCTGCGTGGTGCTTAGTTGCTGGCTGGGGTTAAACCACGACAAGGTGCTTAGGTTTCTGGTTTCCAGGGCCAAGTTAACAAGTTCTTATTTGTATTCCCCCCCTCAGAAGACCAATTTGCTTTCATAGTTCATTGTAGAACCTGTAGTTAACTTACTAAGACCTGCAAATAACATCACCACTTTTTCTGCCAAGTGGCAGACTTAAATTCAGTGTTCGGGGAGGTAAATTTAGGAAACAGGAGAAGGTTGCAATGAAGTGAGATATTACTTTGGTGACATTGTTTTTGTTTACAAAGAAAGCACAGTTATGTTTGCCTGGATGCTAGTAGCAAAAAAATTGTTTACACTATTTTTTCCAGAGAGCAGTTAGCCCAGGGTGTCCCTAGTGTTTTCTGAGGAACATATTCTAAGTGCTTTTCTTGGCTGAATGTACGTTATTTGTTTATATCCTGCTTCATTTCCACCTCCAACCTTGTCTTCCTAGTGTATGGGAAAGAGGGGTGTCATGGTTTAACCCCAGGCAGCAACTAAGCACCACGCAGCCGCTCACTCATTCCCCCTCCACCCAGTGGGATGGGGGAGAAAATTGGAAAAAGAAGTAAAACTCATGGGTTGAGATAAGAATGGCTTAATAGAACAGAAAAGAAGAAACTAATAATGATAACACTAATAAAATGACAACAGTAATAATAAAAGGACTGGAATGTACAAACGATGCGCAGGGCAATTGCTCACCACCCGCCAACCGACACCCAGTTAGTCCCCGAGCGGCGATCCCCCGCCCCCCTTTCCCCACAGTTCCTAAACTAGATGGGATGTCACATGATATGGAATACCTCGTTGGCCAGTTTGGGTGAGCTGCCCTGGCTGTGTCCTGTGCCAACTTCTTGTGCCCCTCCAGCTTTCTCGCTGGCTGGGCATGAGGAGCTGAAAAATCCTTGACTTTAGACTAAACACTACTTAGCAACAACTGAAAACGTCAGTGTTATCAACATTCTTTGCATACTGAACACAAAACATAGCACTGTACCAGCTACTAGGAAGACAGTTGACAGTTAACTCTATCCCAGCTGAAACCAGGACAAGAGGTTTTCCAGCCTGCTGCCTGATCCTGTTCCCTGCATGTCCATGTTTCTTTGCTGTGGAGACGAGGATATGGCAGGGGATGATGAAAATCCAGGTGTTGTCCTGACAGGGAGTCAGGATGCAGCTGGATCACTTGTGCAGCTCCAAGAGTTGGGGAGTGCTCTCAAAACTGTCTTTTTAGATGGAGCCACTGGGAATGGGTATTATCCAGCCTGGCTTACATCAATCAGCGATATCCCTTTACTTGTCTGTGCTTTTCATAGGTCTTTGTTTTGCATGGTGAAACAGGCTTTTGTTTTGCTGCTAATTTTTTCATCTGGAAAAGATATTACTTGTTCATAAAAATTATTACTAATGAAGGATAGTGATTATATCTATTAGTTCCAGCATGATTTAACCTTAACCCATGATGCTGTACATACTGTATTCACCCACTGGCATTTGTCTTCTGAATCAGTATCTCAGAAGCCACATGGAGGTGTGCTAGGATCTTGATGCCATCCATACATGCTATTCTAATAGTACTTCTGCCATTCCTCCTGGTGCATCCACACCTGGACATTCCCCTTCGTTCTCTATTCAAACGAGTTTTAATGTTGATATCACAAGCCTGTACAGCATGAGGCAACCAGTGATATAAAGCTGCATGTGATGAAGAAATCCTCATGCTCTTCTAGAGATCTTTGCAGATTACCTAAGTTTTTCAGGAGTCAGTTCTTAATGTGTTGTTTCTGTCGCATTTGCAGGGCTAACCACAGCAGTTATGAGGGCCATTGACACAGCAGGTATAAAGAGGAATCCAGTTCCAGTCTTAAGAAGCCTTAAGGAAGGAAATGTCCCAGAACATGCTTGTTTCAGGTAGGTAAGTACATACTTGGAAGCTGGTTCTGCATGGAAGCAAGGCATCTGTGGATTAAATAAATCAAACAACTCTTGCTCATAACGCAGGTTTCATTGTTTGAAAATAAATATTCCATAGACACAGATCATCCAAGGTACTTAGATATCCACTTCCTATCTACATAAGGGGGCTAAGTGTCTTGACAGACTTTGGACAGTGAATCAAAAGTGAGCTACTGGATCTGTTCAGCAATGTAGCCTAACACTGTGAACAAGGTTCCCACCTTCAAAGTATGGATGCTGGAGCCACATGTCAGGCTACTCCTGAGGTAGTGCAGTTTTCAGTCTGACATGTTAGTATGAGATACTTCATTTCTGGTTTATGGTAATACAATGGGCTGTCACGGATTCCTAATGCAGAAGGCAAATAACCCTTCTATAGCTGTGTAGATGGCTGCAGACGATAGGAGCCTCAGGAGTAGGAGAAATATCCACTTGTACAAAAAAGTAGTGGATGGCTATTATGAAGTCAGTGTATTGTGGTCTTTTTGCCCAACAAGGACCTGGAGTTGCCGTATTTCCTGTAAGAGTGTGTGACACAATGCAAGAGAGCTCAGAAGAAGCAGAGCTGCCCCTTGATATCTGTCCTCAACAAATTACTGTGAGATGGTGTGAAACCAAAGAGATGAAGGGGAAATTGCTGACTTGTAAACAAGCTGCTGGTTATCAGGCTGGTCAGTCAGAAATGCCTATCCCTGGGATAGACACATACCTGGGGAGAGCCCAGGAAGATATTTTGTTGTGTTTTGGGGTGGAGCAGTCTCTGAACAGATCAGTGGTGAACAAACAGTGCTGGCTGTCTTGTGTTTTCACTTTTTCAGTTACATCTTAGCCTAGGCAACAGAAAAGCAAAAAGTCACTAATTATAGCACACGCGCGATATGCGCACATCTCCGGGTATCCTTGGACACAAGCTTTTGTCTGTGTACTACCAACAGGTAATGGAGTAGATGCACTGGGCTTGTACTTGGCACAGCTTCTCTACAGTGAATGCAGCAGTGATGCTAAGCAGTATGAGAGAGAGTACAAATTAGGTACCTCGAGGAAGCGATGGTGCTGAGGGAGGTGGCAGTGCTCTTTGGCTTTTGTAATCATTGCAATAACATAGCACTGCTCGAAGAAAGGAAAGTGCCCCTGGGGAATAAGAAAATGACTCAGATGCACCAGCATGTCATGACCACCTAGGAACCGCTCATTACTCTCTACTTACAAGACCTGTGAACTCAGAACAAAGCTTGAAAAAGCACTCCCAGATACCTGACACAGTAACAGTGCTGAAGTATAAAGGAGGGACAAAAAAAAAGAAAGAAAAATCCTACTGATAATGAGGGTCGTGCTCCTTTTCAGCTCTGTGAATCTGTGAAAGGCAGGACATGTGGCACATGAATTGAAAAGGACTTGCACACTGTCTCCAGAATACTTCTAGCATTCAAAGCAGGAGGAAGGCAGGGTGCTTTTGAGAACCAGAACCACCACATTTACCGTAAAAACATCAGCCATAAGCATACATGCAATATACCAAATGACCAATAGCACAGGTTAGAACTGAATGGAACAGTGCAGCTGACTGCATTGACTATATATGCTCTGCTCATTATGCTTAGGGCGTTTACTGAATAATGTCTCTATTTCCTTGAACAAATACATGGCTCAGATTCTGTGGTTTCCCCAGAAATGGGGTGGGGTTCAAATACCTGCTATTTCTAAACCTTTTGTTTGCTGTTCCACAGGAAAAAAATCTGTACTGTGGTAGAATCTATATTTCTGTTTCTGTTTCTTTCAAAGCCGGTTACTGTAGGGTGCTATGGGTTGAAAGTCTTTGGCCTCATAGAAACATACAGGATGCCTTGTATGGAGTCTAGAATCTGTTAATATATGGCTATCAGGAGTAAAAATAAAATAAAACTAAATGTAAAGGTATAAGGGTTGCATAAAGCCTTTGCATTGACCGGTACCAGTTCAGATCATCGCAGGGCACCATCATGCCCCAAACTCAAGCTATTAATGCTGTAGTTAAATACTATAGCTCAAATCCTGTTCTCACTCCACTCTACTTATAAATGTGGACAACCTAGTGTCTTGCCATTATGCGATGAAACCAGAGCGCTACGATCCTAGGCCACGGTTTAACAGTTGGTAGCAATGGTCTTTGTATTGGTTTGAATGGTCCCCATCCTGCTAGAGATATTCACTCCTAGCCTTGATTCCCTCTTGTTGATTACACCAACACAGGTGTTCACAGAATGGACGAGTCAAGAGAAAAGAGCTAACTCTTGTGCCCCATTATTGTTAAGTTACCAGGTCTTAATTGTGATGCACCATGCAGCCTGCATGTTAGGCATCTGAAGGGTTGGAAGAAATGAGGAAATGTGGAGATGAGATAGGAGAAGAAGGGGGATAGCAACTTCTGCTGAAGGCAGCAGTGATGTCAAAAAATATTTTTAAATCTCACTCAGAAAGAAATGCCCTGGTGTGGAGCTGCACAGGCACTTCACCACACAGAAGAGCTGAGGCTGGCCAGAAAGGGGAGGTTAGATGAACAGAAGAGATCAGTGTGTTTGTTGACGCTATCCTTCTTATCCAAATAAGCCTCAATGATCTTGAATGCTTATGTAAGGGTGGTGAAGAAAAGGTAAATGACCTCCTGATGTAGCAGGGGCAAAGCAGCTTTTTTTGCTTTTTTTGAGCGAATGAGGAACATTGTATCTTGTGGCCTATCTTGGGGATCTGGTATCATTTACAGGCTGTTTTGGGTGGGAATCAGAACCGTCCTACAGTGCAGTGGTTGAAATCAGTTGGAACGGAGCATGCGCCTTGATTAAGGTCGGTTGCCCTTTAAGTGCTAGGGAAAAAGTTCTCCCAAATATGTATCTGCATCTTTAATATCAGGGGGCAACTGTATTGGAATTTGATGGCATTATAGTAAATTCTGATTCATGGTGACTTAGCTGAACTGAAGAATATCTGTTGTCTTAAGCTGTCAGGCACCCTAAAGATTAATGTAAAACAGGAAGGAATTCTTGTAGGCAAACATGTTTTCTCACTCAGATCAAATAGTTAGCATTCAGAAATATTCAGAATGTGGCCATTTAATTTGCAGCCTTTCTTAAAAGTAGAAAATGCAGGATTTCCAACACTGCAGCTCAGAGGACGTTTTTGATTGCAGGGTCACAAAGTACACTTCGTATCAGTCATATCTGATTGTTGATACAGTGAAAGGAAACAAACTGAGTCAGTCTGGTTTTAGAGACTAAGCCTATGTGCTTAAAAGCAATCACTACAGTTCCACAGAAGAACATTGCTGGGCTTGAGATTCCCATCAGTGAGACTGAAATGTTGATCTGAAACTACTTCTTGCATTTTCTTATAGATGGAAGTGTTTGTCAGCAACAGGTAGAATTCATAGCTCTTAAGAACTAGAGTAACAATTTGCTAGCAGCTGGACATGTGAATTGGTGTGAGGGGTTTTTTTGTTGTTGTGTCCCTACAGATAAAGGGGCAGTCTGTAAAGGCCTCAGCTGAGGCCAGTGCTGGAGTTAGTGGTGCTATTCTGTCATGCCCATAGTGCTTGGGGTGAAATTGGATTAATATCACAGGAACTAATTTTGCTCACTTTTGAGCGTTTCCAGAAATTTTGACCAAATGCTATTACGTGTATCGTACTTTATCTGATTTCTTGACATTTAATAATAGTTCTATTTGACTGGACAATAACCCTTAAATATTTTGTTATCTGAGAAAGCCTCATTAAGCAGCTACTATCAGATACTAGTACTAGAAGTAATCCTATATGAATCTGATTCAGGCAGGTCGCCTAGTTCTTGAGTCTGCAACATGACTTTTAAGTTTCCTTCATAAATCGCTTTGGATTCTGATGTAGACCAGAAAATGTAGGAATGGCCATTGAGGATCAGGGTAAAGGTCCATCGAAGTTGGTATTTTATTCTGTTCCTGAGCAAGGGATTCCTTAGAGAAGAGCAGATACCTTGGAAAAGAGGAAAAGAAGAGGACAAGCATTTGGGGCTACTTGTCTGGAATTTTAGAGCAGGTGTTTTCTGACCTGAGTGACATTTCTGTGCATCTAGGTGTCCTTGGTGGATTTTCTTCTGTGTTCTTGTTGAATATTGTCTTCAGTCTCTGTACACTTTTGAAATACACAAAATTCTTTGGCAAGAAGTTCCCCAGGTCAAGTATTTGTTGCATGAAGAACCACCTATTATGGTTTGTCTGAACTTCGCTTCCATTAGCTTTATATGATGGCCCTAGTTCTCGTATTAGAAGAATATTCTCATATTGACAAAACTCGAATAAAGGATTGCCTCTGATCCTTGTTCTAAACTGCCTAAATATTAAAAAAATCTAAAGGTTTGTTTTCAAGCACCTTCAACATGATATAACCACAATTTATACTTAGTTATATCATATTAAATATGCACTAATGCTTTTCCAAATATTTATTTGTTATGACTTTGAAGCTTGTTTACAGATGCTTCCTCCATTTGAACAATCCTTTTTCGTATAGAATAATTGTTATAGTAGAAAAACAAATACAAACCAAATTCAGTGGCTTTGCCATACAAAATCAAGAAAAATGAATACGGCATGAAAGAAAATATTATTTGAGTCAGAATGAGGTCAGACAAAGTAGAAAATAGGACACAAATAATTTTCTAATGTGAGTGGACTGTTTCTCTAAATATATGCCAGGAGTTCAGAGTAAGTAAGGATAGGTAGCTTTCTCAGTGAGTGTAGACTGTTGAAACTGAAAAGAATTTTTCAGGTTTCTTGTCACTGCCTATGCATACAAACACACGCTTGGATTTTAACAGGTAGGTCACTGGGTATTTTTGGAAGGTTACTCTGGTCGTAGTCATAAGGACTGGAAAAATTTGCTCACTTTCAGACACAGCTCCTGATACCAGGAAGAGCCAGGGCAGCAGCAATGCCATTCATGATTAGATAAGAGATTAGATAAGAGATAAGCAGGCATTGCTTGTTGCAGAGCATTACGGGCACCTGGGAAGTGTAATTCATCCTCTTTCTACATTGCACCCTCAGAATTTGTGTTTCATGTTCAGTGGTTGGTTGTGTCATAAAAAATTCCTAAATGTTGCCAAAGATAATATTTTCCTGTGAGTGGCATGTCACTGTGGACTGTAGCGAACTTGCTGTTCACACTAGAAACCTTGCTTGCTAAGGACAGAAATGTAACCAGACATAAGATAGGCACAAATTTATGGAAAAAAATCCATTTACATTGTATCAGCAGCGTAGTTTCATTTACTGGTTTCTGTAGATTAGTTTCTTGGGCGCCCTATTTCCATATCTTTGCTTGCCATTTTGTATTCTCAGCACATTAACAGTTAACATGTTTTAAGACTTCACCTTCTTGCTTTTGTGGAACATGTAGGTTTAGTGGAAATGGCAGAATTATGTTTCAAACCCAGTGTTGTAGATTTGAACATAAAGCCAATTTCTGCTTTTTCTTTCTACCTATGAGAAAAAACAACTACAGCGGGCCACTTAGTTTTTGAGCACATTGCAAGCAAAGAGTGGCCTGCTTAAACAAACCGAGAAATGAGTCCTCTCTGTTTTTCCCTTCCTGATCAAGAGTAATTTCTTGTCAGCCCAGGAGATTTGAATGATCATAAGCATCTCCGATGTCACTGTTTGCAAATAGATTTTGGGTGTTCTTTTTAAAACTGCTTAAGGATTTAGATACCTTGTTGTCCCAATGACTTTTGGGTTTTTTTAGTTTTAATTCACATAAGTTTTGTGTAGTTTCAGTTAGTGGAAAAACCCAAGCTGAACATCAGTGGAGGCTGAAGTCTGAAATGCTGTAGACTGAGGAAGATTTCACCCCGGATGCCTCTGTATGGGAAGGAATATTGCAAGAGTTCTGTCCCATGTCCAAGACTGGGTGGTGGCAGGTGATGTTTTAAGTTCTGGTCTTTGGTCTTTTCCTGTGCTTGGTATATATTACTTCTCCTTTACTTCTGTGAAAGCCTGACTAAAGGGAGGACATAAGGCAGTCATCTGTTGTATGTGTACTCATTAATTATCTCCCATTGTAGCAGGTGGCAGTGCTTTCCTGAGTACCGGTAAATAGGTACTGGCTTTCAGTTAGAAGACCTTTCCTTTTGATCTTTTGACTATTAATTGTTTCCTTGATGCTCGTGCTTTGCCCCCACACAGTGGTTCATCCTCCTGCAGTCCTATTCCTTCTAGAAGTTCTGCATCAAGTAAAAAGAAACACATGTGATCCAGGCTTTCACTAGCATGTCCAGTCTTACTGCTTATGAAATCTGCCACTGAATGCTTTAGTATTCAGCTAATGGGGCAAGAATGTCTTCTGTTAATGCTTTGGTGTTATTGATGCTTCATAGCCATAAACAGAGCTTTCTTCAATTGAATGGAAGGGGACAAAGTTTGTTTTCATAAAATGTATGCGCTCCTTCTTATTTGGATTTTTAAAAGTCACTACTAAGTGAGACAAAAAGTCCTTTCAAAAGTTAGCAGTAAACACTGCTGAAGGTTGCTATAGTTTGAATATACACTAGCAGAACTCTAAGAGAGATGGTAGTCTAGAGGACAGGCAAATGTGTGCCTCGTATATGTGTCCTACACTTCATACAATGGTAAAGAAGGAAAGAATACACTGCAAATCGTGTAAAAAAAAAGTTTACATTTCTGCTATTTAAGGTTTGTCTTCCTATCATCCACCTAAGTTTTAGTTTCTCTTAAGTCATTCATTATTTCCTGGAGGGAAATTCTCCGTGGCACCACCCGATTCCTTTAATTTGCCAAGTGTCCTATGATAAGAAGGCAGTAGAAGTGAGATGAAATAGGTAAGAGAGTAGTTTCAGTGGCAGAGGCTTGAGCACAAACCTGAAGGCCAAGCACCCCTCAGCCTCTATTACAGGGAGCATCCTCAAGTCAATCCCCTGAAACTCTGGGCTTGCATCCCCTGTGGAGCAAAGGCAGCCTTCTAATCTTCTTTGTCCCCTCAAGGTAATCTGAACAGGCTGTCAGAGACACAAGCATAGTTCAGAGGGCAGAGGGGTAAGCAGGAGCCCAGGGGCTTGGCGTTTTTCTTTCTTAAGCCTGGGAATGCTAGTAGTTCATTCAAGAACCTCTCAGCATGTTCACATTCATGTCTTGATCCCACTTTCATAACAAAACAAAACTGTCAAGAAAGAACAGATATGAATCCAAGAACCATAAATATGGTCATTGCCCTGACTTGGTGCCAGAGAAAAAGATGAAATGTGTATCCATGTCTTGGATATGAGAGAAGGCTCCCTTCTCTGTGATACCCTTATGTAATAAAAAGGTCAACAAATGTGATTGATAGAAACATTTACAGAGGAGGTCCCTAAAGGTAAATAGAAGAGGTATTTCAAGCTTTTACAATTTTATTGACATTTTGGTTTTAACATGGACAGTTGAATTCTGATTCTCTTGTCTGCTTGCAATCTTGAAAAAAATATGACCTCAAAAAAAGAGGAGGAAAAGAAGAATTGTCAGTATTTTGAAGTCTCATTTTTTCTGTGTATGCATGTAATATGTATCTTTTATTAAAGAGGCAGTCTGAGAGAGTGGACTTACTCATTTGGTCCTTTTATGAATTATGGAGCTTTCATTATTCTGGAAAATTGTTGCAAGGAAAAGCTAGAAATCATTGATCTCAGGACCTCAGTGTGAGTGTTGCTTCAGTGCTTAAAAATTGGTTTTGGCATTCTGGCATTTTTTATTAGCTGAGTCAGAAAAAGCTGCTTAGCTCTCCTCTTTCCACTGTCTTCTCAAAAACTGAAGACTCATTTGGAGGTAAGGTGATTAACTGGGTCCAAATGTGCTCTCAAAACAAGCTACTTGTCTAATAACCTCTTATTTCCACAGAGTTTTATAAGGTCTATATATATGAAAAATTGCTATCTGCAAAAGAAAAAAAATATTAGATTTTCCCCAGTTTACCTATATTCTGGTAAGGAATAGGAGAAATTGATAGACTGATACTGGAGTTGCCAATGTGCCCTTTGGAGGGAAAAGTCTTATTTCACATATCTGCTGGAGTCATTGGCTGAGTCTGTGGAGATAGAGGCAAGTGGGATCTGGTCAACCTAGTACAACCTTTTTTTTTTCCAAAAAATGTGATCATGTTCCTCGTGAATTTTAACTTTCATGGAATAAGATAGTTGGACCTGTCAGAGGTTGGTAATTGTTTAAAATAAATATATTTGTAATGATGCAAAATTATTGAGCATTGCTATGTTGAAATCAGCCTGCAGAAAGTTGTAGAACAATGTCACAATGTTGCCTGTTTCATGAAAGGGCAGATGAAACTTATTATCAGTGAGCCTAGTTATACCTATAAGCTAACTGTATATGCACAGAAGGAATTGTAAATTAGCTATTGTCACTGAGGAAGTAGATCTGGGTGTGACAGGTCTGATGTTTTTGTAGAACTGTGTACAATGTCTTATGGCACTCAAAAAGGCATCTATAGTTTTTGGAAGCATTTAGAAAGGAATTATGGGAAAAAAGAAGATAAAATATGAGAAAATCGTATTGCTTTCAATGTGTCATGTTGAAAGCAACCAGATGTGTGTACTTCCACAGTGTGTGATTAAATGGTAGAAGTCATTGTCACAGGATGCTGAGCTGGGTTTGAAGAAAATGCTTTGTAAGTACTGTAGATACGCAGCTGTAATAGTACAGAGTTTGCACTTGAACTCTTGCTAAGCATTAGATCTGACTAAAGGAAAACAGCTTATTCCTTTCACATTTTCCGAATTGCACTTAGATTCTCAGCCTACCTTCCAGATTCTTACACACATAGTATCTTCCTCTGTAGCAATCCACAGAAATTGTGAAGTCATCTGTGCGCTGACTGGCACTAATAGTTATTATTAAAAATAATTAACTGCAGGTAATATTAAAAATAAGTTTTCACGATGGTTTTCAACAACAAAGATCTCAGGTTTATATTTTAGGTGGCAAAATTCTTGTTTCAATTTTGCACACAGAAACAAAATGTCTATTTGCTGGCCCAGAAGTTTCCATGGCAGTCTGAATAATTTACAAAGGATCCATTTCCTGCGGAGTCACTCCTAATAGCCTATTAAAACAAAAATAAATACAATGCTTGGAACAAGTCTGCAATATCAAGCCAGTGCTATGTGTAATTTTCCTGGGATTTTCCCATGTTATGTGATAACAACATAAGAAATGCAATCATTTCCAGAATGGGAAGGAATCCATAAGCAAAAGCAAGTAAATGTTACCTGATACATAACCAGGATGTTTGTATTAGTCAATATTGAGCACAGAGAGAGAAGTGGAGGACAGCAAGCCAGTGTTTGTATTCTTTGTTCTCCTAAGGAAGAGTTAAAAGTATTTTTCAGGGACTTTCCAGGATTACTTTCAATGCCTTCCTCTATGGTTTGGAGCATGTATACATTAGAGAGAAATATACTTTTGGTATTATAAGAACAGTAACATTGAAACTTGAGGGAACAAATTACAGTTTGTGATTGAAAAGGCTGTTGATACAAGAGCAGAACTACAGCAACCAAGCACGGGAGGGGGAGTTTGAGGATAAGGAAATGACATGAGGTTGCTGCTTGGTTGGTTGGTTGTTGCTGCTGTCCTCTTGCCCCCAAACTGAAATTGTTGATGAAAGAAGGAAGTGAATGTGGTTTGGAAGGAAGGTGAAGTAAGGGACCAAGAAAATAGCTGAGGACAGAAAGGACATGTGGACATCTCTGCTACATTTAATTGTGAGGAGGAGGGCAGTAGAAAAATGAATGAAGGCGGTGAATACACAAGGCAGCTGTAACATGCAATGGCCTTCTGACAGGGTTGTAGAAATACAATTTAGATGCTAAATGAAGTGGCTGTGGGGAGCAGAAGCTTACATGAGATTCGGAAAAGGAGAGATGGAGAAGAACATGTAGTCAGCTGCAGTGAAACTTCAGGGTCCTTCCTTTCATTGTGGTGCAAATGTCCTGACTCTTACTCACCGCCTGGTCAGCTTTTGGGTATGTTGCACAGACATGCACGTACACACACAAAGACACTAACTAAATAGTCTCCATGTTTTCAAAGGGTGCAGTTTTCTCTTATGGCTTCTGTATGGCCTGGTAACTGGCGGGTGACAGGGCACATTGTTCAGAGTTCAAGTGGCTGAACGCATCACACTGGTGCTGAAATAACGTGGGTCGAGGAGAGGACTGACATCAGTCTTACTGCAAAAGGTCTTCAAGAAGAAGCAAGCCAAAGACAGCTCTCTCATTTTATGATCACCAAGTTAGCTGGCAAAAATCCATCTTCTGTTTTAAGTCTATCTAGATCGTAGGTAAAAGTGAAATCAAAGTGTGCATACCTCAAATAAACAAGTACATACTAGTTTAAAGCAATAGGCTTTAAACCTATGCCCTCTCTCTCTTATTCTCAGTTTCCTTCCTGAAGATGCCCAACATGTTACTGGCTTTCATTTGGCTGCTGTTGCACTTTGAGCTGATGATTTCAGGGAATTGTTAAGCATGGATGTTTTAAACTACTTTCTTAGAAACTGAACTGGGAGTCCTGTGGGAAGACGCATTACACCCATGAGGGCTGTGCTCTCCAACAGTCCCCATGGGACAGGAGATGGGGTGGTAACAATATAAAGCATCCCAGATTTATCTGCCAGAATCCTTCCTCGGTGTTCATATGCAGTATGAGTGCTTCTCTCCCAAAGGGGCTGAGCATTGGTGCCTGTGCTTGCCGGGGAGGAATAGCCAGGCCTTTTAAAAGAGGCAGGCATTTGTACTCAGCACTCTTCATATCAGGGATCAGAATAGGAAGCAGTTGTTACACAAGGGCAAATGCTTGATATTGGGCTACCCAAAGTAAAGGTTACAAATTCCCATTTTGATATTCAAATAGTGGCCTTTTGATGTAGTAACGATTTACAACTCTGGAGCCGATCTGGACACTGGCAGTGTTTAGGCATCTGAGGGTAAAATTCTCTTGTCTGCAAGGTACTTGAATAAGGAGCCTTGCCCTACAGTGCACCAGTCCGCAAGGACTGGGAATAGCTTGAAGAGAGGAGAGTGAGCATTTTACCCTACCCTAAGAGTTTGTTATTGCATTCAGTAATGTCAGGTTACCTAATAGCGTGAGTTACAGTACCATGTACTAGAAATTTTCATTTCAGTTCCAGAAGTCCGGCTGAGGTGGCAAAAATCAAGCAGACTGTTTCCAAATAAAGCAAATGAAAATGTAAAATAACAAACAGCTACAAACAGATTTTTTTGAAAAAAAAAATTTAATGATACATTGTTAGGAATAATTACAGTCTCACAAGCAAATTCTCTGTATGCGAGATGTAGTTTTTTCCATTTCCATTAGCTGATTGTGTAGCTAATTAGCCATACACCCAAGTCCTTCTACAGAGCAATGAGATTGTGAATATTTCTTATGAAATGAATAGCAGGAATGGAAAATCCAGTGGAAATGAAATAAATTATCATTTTCTCTCTTGTATAGAAACTACTCAATAAATACATTTATAAATACCATGGAAATCACAATAAATAAATAAATACCAAACGCACTATCATACAGATTCTGTAGGCTAGATTTTTAAAGTTAGAAATCACAGTTCACAATGTAGCCACAGTCTGACTGTGGTTCAGGAAACTGTTGTTGACACAACATACTAGTTTCACTCCAGGGGAGCAGGAGGAATTATCAGTTTGCTGGTGTAATAGCAAAATAGTAAGGCTTAGTGTAAATAAGCTGTACTCTAAGTGCATTGCACTTAACTAGTTGAGTTTGGCTGAAGTGGCTGCCAAGGGTTCTTCATTTCCTTTAGCAAACCACTTTAACTATTCAGGGTCTTCGTTGTCAATGAACAGCGTGTCCCACAGACAACACTGACCATTTTGAAAGACTTTCTTAAATAGATGAAGTTAAATAAATAAATAAATAAATAAAACAATACATAATTAACATAATAACACTGATGCAGGAGGTGGAAGATGGTACACTGCCTAAATGATGCTTTTCCCGAATGTTTCCCTCAGCAGAGGAGCTGGAGCAGTTCCCAGATTTTTTCTGTCCTCATTTTTCTTAGAGTGGTGAGTCAGAATTGAATTGAGCCCTGTTAAGAGGTGAGGGAAGAGGATAGATTAAAAGGAGGTTCAAGAACAGTTATCATTGCTTAGCATTACACAAACAGTTAAGGATGAGTGGTCTGTTTCCAACTCTATGTGCTATCTTGAGGCATAGAGAGAATAAAGTTGATGTTTCAAAAGCAATTACTGAAATCCCAGTGTGTGCATGTCTGGTGCCCAGCTAGGAAACTTCTGCAGCATGAGTTTCTGCATTTACTTGCATCAAGAAACTCATTAACTCGGAAATATAAATTATTAACATATGCTACTGTAAGTAAGGGGAAGATGAATTTTTTTAAAGCCTCGTTTTTCAAAGGAAGACAAACACTTCTGTGTTACTTTCACTCCAGACGGAGTTGCCAGTACTCAAAGGCTTAGTAGTGTCGTATCGGCTTGAACAAAGACCTTGCAGCAGTCAGAAAGACTAAGAATAATTCTGTAATTAAGCAGCAAGTTTCCTTGTTCTTTAAATCTGATTAAGAGAAAATGGAAACTATCGCTAAGAAATCCTACAAGCTGGCTTTTTGGGGGAGGTTTACCATGCAACTGCCCAAATTGACAGGGAATGGGACTTACTTGGCCAAAATTGCCTTTACGATCAGCTGTACCCAGGGAGCAGTGGGCTCCAAGCACACCTCTCTGCCATCCTTCAGAGTAGCTCTGCAAAACAGGGAATAAAGAAAAGTCAGGAAACTACTACATGGATTTGTTTTACTCACTGAATGTAATGCTGCATTTTTAGATTAGTTAGTATAAATTCATCCCAACTGCTTTAGGTTAGACTTGGCCATTTTGTTTTATGTGTTCCACAACTGAGGAGACTAAAACTGTCCAGACATTGAGTCTGTGTGCCTGCTCTCAAAGCAGTCACACAGTCCCAAAAGTCTTTCTCAATATATGTGGGTGCTTGGTTTGAATTTGTTTACATTAGTAAAGCTTTCTTACACAACGATTGAAACCTCCAGTGGTGAAAATGTGTTTCAGCACTGTAAGGATTTCAACATTTTAGTCCCTCCTCCACGCTATTCCAGGTAACATTAGTTTCACTGTTTCCCTAAATCTGCTTGTGGGAGCTTATTTGTGTCTCTGAGACTGATGCAGGCTGTTTTCATGGAAGTTTTGCCTGCCTAATAAATGCAGGGTTTAAACTATGTTATTACCTCATGTATTAAGAACTGGCCAGCCCTCGAAATTCATGTTCTTCCACCAGAATTATTTAATATGTCGCATGACAGATAAATAACGATCAGTTCAGGAATACGTAAGGTCATAGAGATGATGAAAAACATGGTGTACTACTTAAAACCATCTCTCAAAAGAATAACCAAATCCAACTACATCATGTCAGCCTGCTAACTGTCGTACTTGTCATGAAGCGTAAAAGCCCCTGCAGCCGCAGCAGCGGCAGAGCGTAGGTGAAGAAGAGGGAGGCTCTTGCAGAGCTACTTACATGACTTCAACGTTCTTGCAGTGGGGGCCGCTCTGTGTCAGCTTCACATCTTGAATGGATTTAGGAGGGATGAACTTTGAATGCGTGGCTATGCACTGGCACCGCAGCTCGGTTCCCATCCTTGCCAGGGTCATACCTGTGAGCAGAAAAGGAAGATCGTGGTTTGGGAGGCATCACTGTATCAGACATAAAGCACGACTGCTCTATTTTAACAATATTCTCAATTAAAATACTGCATTTGTCCAAGCTGCCTAAATCCTCACGGTATAAAGATCAGTTGCTTATTTGTTTCAGAGGAGCTGATGCCTGAGTACATTTAAAACTAAATTAACACATCTTTTAAAAACAAAACCATGTATTTTGAGGTTACTTGTACTGACTACACTGTATGGTTAATTGCATTGTTTTAGTATCTGGATCGACAAACTGGCAACTCTGCAGAAGTTAGAGCCCTAGATTTTTTTTCATTAATTGGAGGCCTGTCCATGCTTCTATGTTCATGCTGCTTATTCTCCCTTCCCAGCTGTATATTACTTGCTCGAGGCAGTATGATCGTTAAGTAACAAATATGAGATCATAAACTGTTCTTTGTGTGAGAAGGGAGAGAAACGTTCAAACACTTCAGAAGAAGAGCCTGTCTCTAGCTGCATATACTTCAAATGAAACATAGAAATAAAGCAAATTTAAGTTGCATCCTTAAAATTTTTCCCACAGGATGTCAGTAACTCTTCAGTACAAGGGCTACATGGTAGATTTTGGACTGAAGAGAAGTTGCTGAAAATCTCTCAAAAGAAACTAATTTGCTGAAACAAATATAAAGCTACCTGTCTGCAAGGACAAGCATCTTGGTAGATGCCTAGACAATACTACAGCCATGGGGATCTTGGGAGGGATTTACTTACCCTGAGACATAGCCGCTGAAATCAGGAAAAGAGCCAGGACAGCCACAAGTTTGCTGTTCATGATTAGACAGGAGCTTTTTGCTGGATTGTTTAGCTCTGGTCCTGTGGAGCAGTGACCTCTCTTGTCCCGGAGGATTGCTGATGCCTGATCTGGGCGATCCATCTTGCTTATATACCGTTTTGTGCCCAGCATGTGTGCTCTGCTAGCATGTAGATTGCGTTAGAGGAATTTCCCAGATGCAGTAAAAATGAGTCACATGACTGTTGTGAAACTCCTTCCTAGATGACGAGGGATTATTCTGCTGAGAATGATATAATGTATTAATTTATTAAAATATGTTAATAATAGCCATGCATTCCAGTTTCTTTTGTAGACTTTTATAAGTTTTGTGCTTTTTCTAATGCATACCCTTATTTAGTAATGCAACTTTATGATGGTTTCAGTTACGTTTATGTTGTAACTTTTCATTAGTTTCTTCAGGGAAATAACTGTTCTTCATAGGGATGCCAGATCTATACTTGAGATACTTAATTTCTTATCTCCGTTTACGGTGATAGCTTCTACTTATCTGATTTTAAGCCTCTGGAGTGGAAATCAGGCAGTGCTGAAATCACTGAAAAGCTTTTTCACTGGGGTCAGGATTTTACCTCAGCATTATTTTGATGTTAATGGTTTTAATTTGTTGTTTTTTTCTTTTTTTCTGTTCAAGTGGCACCTTACAAAGTAAATTCATCTCTAATACTATCTGTTCGGTAAAGGAATTGAGGGTGCAGTATTCAAAGCTTCCTGTGGGAAGCAGATACTAAATTCTGAATGGCTTTGAAAACCATGCCTGCATTTTTCATGTCATGTGTTAATGAATGATAAACAGAGGAGGCTTTGTATGCAAACAAAATAGCATGACCTGCTGAACACAGCTGCTTTTGTTTCCTTTCTAAGTCTAGATATTTTTGATAAGTCTTTTCTGCAATCTTTTTCAGTGACCGTAACCCTAGGTCTTAGCAAAGGGAAACAACATTAAGTATTATGGCAGTGCTATAGACATTTCTGTTAAAGTAACTTCTTGCATGAATGCTGAGTGTTTATTTGCCGTGGCTGGTAGGGAGATTACCTTGCAAGGGAGACAATTTCAGGGGAAGACTTGGGCTCAAATGCAGATCTGTTGCTTAAATGAAGATTTGGTTTTTTAACCCATCTGGAGTGCATGTGATTAGGAAAAGCCATTCTGTTTCAGTGCTGTAAAAACATCGTCCTTTTGACCATGATGACTTTTGCAGCTTGTCATCTCCAGCCTCAAAGTTTCACGTTTTTGTGATCTGTGGATTTATAGAGGTACTTCTCCCCATCTCTGGGGAGTTCTTAAAAACCCAATTACCTTTAGCATGTAAAGCATTGTGATTTATTTATAGTAATAATTTAATAGTTTGCCCATAATTTGTTACAGTCTACTGTGTACCATTTATCATTAACTTACTTGATAAAAGGAACTTTGTGATGATAATTCATCTGTTTCCCATCACTATGTCAGCTGGCTCAAGAAAAGGTGCCACTGAGTTTGTCTCTCCTACCTCTTACTGAGTATTGAGTCAACAAAAGATACCGATTCAGACTCCTAATGGTGCTTCTCCTTAGCCGTATGTCTTAGAGAACTTTACTGAAAAATACACTTAGCTCTCTGAAGGCATGAAAAAAGGAGAGGATTTTACCAGCTACTGAAGGTTATGTTTTATTGTTTAGGTTGTATTACGTTGTATACGTTACGTTAAATTAACAGGGTGGTTTCACTGGCATCAGAATGTAGATGTTGGATCTTTAACCATTTTACTCGGAATGAGGTTCTGCTGATTCTTTTCTCTTTTGCGTTCTCTCTCTTTCTCTCCGTGTCTCTACATACGTGTGCCCGCACACAGGGTAATTAAAATTTGATTAGGGATCCCACTTTTCTTAGTTACTATTTTGCAGCTTTATTATCTAATTTTGGTGTGCGCTGAAATGTCATTAATGTCTGAGACAAAAAAAGGAAATTCCCCCTCAAATCCCCAAGTAAAACCATTGACTGCTTATTATCCTTACCACTAGACTCAGCTATTTAGTGAGTGTGGCAGTAACAGATCTGCAGAAATCCCCAGGTCAAAAGTGAAGGCAAGAGCCTGCTCCACCTATATGATTAACCCTGCCCCTGAGCTAAGAGTAAGTATCTGTCTAAAAGAGCAGGATGTTTGTAATGAAATAAAAATCCACCATGTTTTCTGACAGCTAAATCGTCTCCTCTACCTCCACTTTTTCTCTGGTGTGACACAGTTTCATCGGGACTGTGTGAAGGGGGTGTAATAGAGACGATAGCGGCATAAAAAGGTTCAGACACGAGATCAAGCCCGAAGGCCAGGCACTCTAACCCGTGTTTCTGGGAGTGCCGTGCTTCGCCCAAGTTCTCCCTACATCCCTTCAACACTTTGCCCACAATCTCATCCCAGCCCCTGCCTATGGGAATTCCAAATCCATTATCTGATTTTGGCAGCATGTGCTTTCCCGCCAGCCATCAGAGATGACTTGTGCAAATGGAATTGCTGCTCCTTTTGAAGGATAACGTCACTGAGTGAGCTGATACGGCTGCAAGCAGAGACCTTCCATGCTTAAGCCTGTTAAAAGCACGCTTGTAACGAACAAAACAACAGTTATGCAATAGTCCGATTACTGAAAGACTGCTGAAGAGGGAAGTAAATGCCTCCCTTGCCTGTGTTTCAAGGCAGGGTATAGGATGTGGTCTCTGTGCTGCAGCACGGAAACTAGTGTTTTTTCTTTTTCGTGACTCATTACCTTGTCTAATGAACACGAAAGTCAAAAAGGGAATCTTTTGGGATCTTGACTGGGATCATTTAGAGTCTTTGTGTGTAGCAAAGGATGCCCAAACACAAGGGACACAGTGAGGGGGATTCATGTGTGCTCTGGTGACCAAGACCATCATGAGGGATGGGGGAGAGCTGGGCTTCATTCCCTGACTGTTTTGCGTCCCCCCAGTTGCAGAGGAATGCTCCAGCCTCTGGGCTGATGAGATTACTCTCTCTAAGAAAATTAAGTATCTGTCTTGTTTTAAACAAACTCCAGCCTCTCACTTGAGAATTCGTGCACACAAGACCCCAAAGACACAGGAGACAAAGCTTTCGCTGGAACGAGGGTTCAGCTTGAGCAAGGTGAACTCTCTTGACTCCTGTCTCCTGTGTGTCGTCTCTACCAGCTATTCTTGTTCCGCAGGGAAAAAATCCCACTCTGTCTTCTGAAACCACCACCTTTTCCCCAGAGGGGGCTTGGCATTTGCCTGCCATTTGCCTGCCATTCCACTTGACACATGGAGAGCAGAAGGGGCAAATACAGGGGCTGGGAAATAATCACTTCTGCTGCTCAGAAACTGGGCACACGGTTGTGCAAACACTTGGGGAAGGTTACAGTGAGGCAGAGCGTAGGAAACGGACACGTAAAAAGCAGAATGTGTCCTAAACATCTGTTTTTTCACTTGCTATATGAGGAAGTGATAGCAAGGAAAGGAGAAAAGCTTAGGTCAGTTTGTGATTTTTTTTTTCAAACTTAAGTGTCTAAATATAGATGGTTATGTACCCTTAGTCAGATCGTGGCAAATGCTGGACTTTCCTGAATCCCTCTGGAATCACAGAATAGCAGTACAGCTCTTTTTTAGTTGATTTGCCTTTTAATTTATATATTTATAATACGTAAGTATATGTACTATAAGTATGTATTTATGTGACTGCGTATTTATGATATATGTTTCAGCTCTGCTTTAAAACAGTCAATTCTGTACTGTAGCTTTCAGTTAAAAAATTGTTGTGGGTTAAATGAAATGTTTCATTTGATCCAATGCAATATGAAAAGTCATTGGCAATATTAATATAAGGTATCTAGTAATATTAGAAAATTATACATTAATATTCATTATAATACTACCATAAAATATTAGCAAATAGTAACAAATATTCATATTAAACATAAATTAGATCCACCTGGTATGAACAGAAGAGCTACTAAGTCCAACTAGAGAATTGTTAGGGACCAGCAGCTGGGGTTTTACCTCCTCTATGAAGGCTGTGTTTACTGTTTTAGTTGCATTTTCCTTTCATGAATTTGGGAGGAAGCATTTTCTGACTGTGGAAATAAGATATGGCAGTGGTAGGAGGAAACACATGGTAAGTTTTAAGAAGTTCATGTGAGGAACTTTTGATTAATTTAGAAGTGGTCAGTAGACATAATATACATCATGCATTCATCTCTGACTCTTAAAATGTCGCTTGCTGTCACCTTACTGTCTGCTTAAACTACAGCCAATGCAGCTTGGCAGATGTTGGCCCAAACACTTCCCGGCAGTGCAGTCATAGTGGGTTATGCACAGAGATGGATGGAGAGTTTCTCTGGGGCACTCAGGTGAACATAGGTAGGTAGCCTGCCTGTGAAAGAAGTGCAAAAATGTAGACATTTGAATCTTGAATAAAAATACACCATTGAGTATTATAAATGAGATCTGTGTTGCATAAAAGCTGTTATATATAAACTTGCTGATCCATTGCATCTCAAGCCACTGGACAGGTCAAATCTTACTCTTTACCAAAACGTGGGGGAGCAGCGGTGTGAAGGAACAATTGATGTATTTAGTCAGCTTACGAATTCAGGTTTGAATCCAAAGTTGGTCTGGTTGGGGGTTCCAGTGGGGGTTACTCCCTATCAAGAATGAGACTGTCCTGAGAGTTTCCTACATGTCCGTTTGCTGTCTGATGTTCTGCCTAGCCTGCCGCTATCCCCCAAGCCCCACCCTCCCACCCTGGGGCTCGGAAGGTCACACTCCACAGGGCAGTCATGGTATTTTTGCCTGCAGTCCTCCATTGCTGTGACCACATATCTCTGTGCTGGTGATTGCTGCTAGAATCTGCACTTTAGCACTTTCTGTCCTTCAGAAACTAGATTTATATTTAACAATGTTATATTTTATTTATATTTAACGATGTTATATAAACGATGTGTAGCAAATCATTAAGAAAAAACATCTTTAACACCCTTTTTGACAGTAGAAAGAAACTCACAGTAATGCAGTGGGAATTAACACATTACACCAATGTTCAGTCTTACAAGCAGTCTGCTGGACCCTTGAGCAGTAACATTTAACATAATGAATATGTAAGCTGCAAAATCCTTTTGCAAAGCAAAAAATGTGGTCTGTTATAGTATCAGGTAGAACTAATATGAGAACAAAGAAATTGCAAAAAAAATTCCTGGTTTATTAACATTAATAAATAATGCATTCTTTTCTTCAGAAATGTGACTTCTAAATTTCTTTTTCTGTATATGTATATATGTGTCTCTGTGGCTGCATCTTGCTATCTATAAGTGGAAATTACAGCACAATAAATATAACTTCAGAAATAATACCGGTAATTTAGTATTTCTAATTTTAGCTGCTTCCTTCTGAAAGCCATTAAGTCATAGTCATTAGGCTACCCTGAGGCTGGCAGTGACTTAGACTGTTGATGAGACATAGCGAAGCACCTCACAGGAGGTAGTTTAGGTGTCAGTCCATGCTTACTTGCTTGCAGCTGTGCTGCAGGTACACCCAGTCAAATACTGTTGGATAACATCACCTATGAACACTCTTCATTTCCTTCAGTCAGTCATATTTTAATCAGCATTCTCCATTTCAGTGACTGGCATGTCTCATAGATAATTTTAAAGATACGCTACCAAAAAAATTATTTTCTGGGTACTCATAGAAAATGAAGTCATGTTTGGTCTTTGTAGGAAACATTGCTACTGCTGTCAGGACTGGCTGGTGGAGGATCTCTGCCACTTTCTGAAAGATGGTTCTTTCATGGAGAAATGGGTGTGAATTCACTTCTCCCTTGGCCACCCAGAAGTATCTCACTTTTGAATGAAAGATCTGGTTTGCTTCATCACTTCTTGTACGGAGTATTTGTTCATCTTTGTTGCATTACCTTCAACCTTTACCAACTCTACTCTGTGTTCTTGGAGATGGGAGCCAGGGGCTGCACAGCGCTCTGCATGTGGGCGAGTCATGCCGTTACACAGTGGCATAACAAATTTTAGCAGTTAGTTCTTACTCGTGTCCTAGTACGGGTTGGGTTTCTGGGTTTTTTGGTTTTTTTTGGTTCTGAAGTTTTTTTCACTGCTGAGCCCTGATCTGATATTCCTGTTGTACAGTTTAGCATAATCCCAAGATGTCTCTCTTATGTGCTACTGGTCAGCCTAGAATGCCTCATTTTTATATGAGCTTTGTAATTTTTTCCTCCCACATCAACCATTTTCGCTACTTCCTGCAGTGAATTTCACCTGGTATTTTACAGCCTACTCAATGAGTCTCCTAAGGTCCTTCTGCAGTTCTTCATAGTTGAGCCTAGTCTTTACCACCCTCCATTTAGCATCACCAGAATACTTCAGCTCGTAGCAAATGACCTTCCCAGACCAGTTGTGGATATGCCAAACCAAACAGGACCTCACACAAGCTGGTGTAGGAATCCATGGGTGATGGCCCTTTATCAAAAAAAAGCTGACCTTTTCGTTCTGTCCTTGATTTCTATGTATTCACCTGTTATGTACCCATTTCCAAGACTTCTTTCTTAGCCCCATTATCTCTAATGTTTGCTGAGGGTTGTGAAAGGATTTCAGAAACACAGTTTGACTATACCTGTTGGACCTTCCACATCTGTAAGTTTGTTGTCACCTTCAAAGAACTGTAACAAACGCATAAAAGAAAACTTCCTTCAAAGCTGCACAGACTCTTCCTTATTACATGTTTATTCATGTGTTTACTAATTGTATCCTTTCTATTTCTACGTTAAGTATGACCGTTTAAGGATAACTAATTTCCTCTTGTTTATTCTTGTCCTTACAGCACTAAAACACATTCATTAAGCATGAATTCCTTGATGCATCACAGATAGAGTTTTAGAGATAGACAGAGCAAAGAAAATAAGTAGAATCAGCAACTATCTTGGGGAGAAAAAAACCCATCAAATGCAGTAATGTAGCAGAAGGGGGGGTCTGTTCCTTGACGTTCTCATCAGCAAGTGTTTCCTCTTATTTCATATCCTTGAAAAACTCCAAGGTCTATTTTTCCTTGACTTTTCTTTGATTGGTGACTCAGTGTTGTCTCTGGCCCTGTAATGAGATGAAGTATAAAGTGAGTTCAGAAATTTTTTAATGAAACAATTACCATTAACACAAGCTACAGGAAGAGCAACAGGTGCTCATAAGTTGTTAATGACCTATTTTTACTGTATCAACCAACTGATGTGCAAAGACAAATAAATCCTGTGTTTACGCAAGTACTGCTCCAACAGAAAGGACTTCCATATGCCTATGTCCAGATTGTGCAAAGTAGGGACCTGACTGTCCCCATTTACAGCAGTGAAAGCTAATAAGCTTAGAAATGCCAGCTGTACATCTGAATTATACCCAGAAAGAGGAAGTGAGTCTTTTAGAGCTCAATTTTTGGAAGTGTCAAACATGCACCCAGGTCGTGCTGTCTCTCAGCGGATATTTAGGTGCATCATACCTGTGACCTTCTAGGTGGCTTAACACACAGGGAAGGTATCAAGCTAGGAAATTATTTTAATCCTCAGGCATTTAGAAATACAGGTTTAGAGACAAACGCTGGAAAGAATTACTGATGCCTGAAGAGGGTGAACACTTTTGTCCCAAGGAATGAAAATCTGCTTTCTAAAAATAGCTTTCAATTGAAGCTGTTCTAGTAAAGAAAACAACTTACCTGGCCAAAATAGCCTTTACAGTGAGCCGGACCCAGGGAGCAGTAGGTTCCAAACACACTCGTCTGCCACCTTTCAGCGTAGCTCTGCCAAGAAAGAAACAAAGAAGTTAAGGCCAGGTGGATCCCTCCCACTCTCCTGATGTTTTGAAATTTATCTTAGCTATTTGTCAAGTAATTAACTGGACTTTCATTTATTAAACTTGTTTGATATTTTCCATCTAGTATTTCTGAGAGAAATAGGGAAAAGTGATTTTCCTATACTTTTTCTATACTTGGGCATTTAAGTTTGGGGTTTTTTTTAATGAATGATGTCAGTATTTATGCTTCATAATGCAATCTTTTTAATGAGCCTGATGAATTTTTTGGTTTCTGTTCTCTATCTGGTCATAGTTTAGCAGATCTTTCAGGAACTTAATTATCTTGGAATCTTTTTTTTTTTTTTTAATCAAACCTGGCTGAAAATCCAATTACTAGTGAGGTAGAACTGGATGACACACAATGCTGCTCAGAGGGTATGATTGTACAAGTATTATTTGCTTATGAAACCGTAGTGAAAGCATAAAAACCTGAAAGCTCCCCTCTGTTTACATGAATGCATTGATTCAATTCATGTGAATAGTTCCTGATGTGATTTTAAATGAAGCTTACCGTATCTTTTACTTTGTACTCACATGGATTTTACGATTTAAGTTCCACGCTCCTTGCGTAGGAAAATGCTCACTATGCAATTCTGACATAGGGAGTAACTCACGGTGTTTCAAACTTTGCCACATGCAGACCAAGTTAGTGGAAATTGTTTGAATTCATGTCATGGGAACAAGATTGTATCTTTGATTATTCTTCATTCTCCTAAATTATTAATTGTGCCCTGAATGTGTTTTGCGGGATCTAATTCTCTCCTCTGGTGTTTGTCGTATTTAAGATAGTACCATAGAGAGACTTTTAAAATACCGTCTGGAAGTGGCTTGTAACATTGGCAGGAAGTTAGTTTATTCCTTTGGATAGAAGGCCTAATACCTTATACTTAGCATCTATGAGGCTTTGCAAGGGACATGTAATTCCACCCAAAGTAAATAAGTAACTAGAGTGTGAAATGCCAAGTCACTTCCTCCTATTGAAAGCCAGATGATATTTTGCAAAAGTGCTCACATGATTTCCACGTTTTTGCAGCGAGGTCCTCTTTGGCTTAATCTCACATTCTGAATAGCCTTGGGAGGGATGAACTTGGAATGAGTGCTTATGCACAGGCACTGGAAGCCTTTTTCCTTTGTCTTCGCCAGGGCCTTACCTGTAGAACAAAAATAAGTTACCTCTAGATAAATGAACAATCTCATTATTTGCTTCTGTGAAGCAAAGAGTATTCCCTTCTGTCAACTGCCTTTTTGTTACTCGGACACTCGGATTTGCTGAAGACTTTGAGATAAAATTAACTGCATCTGCACAACAGCAGCAGTTATATTTTCAGAGCTGCTGGTATGCAGATGCATTTAAAGTTAAACTTGTATCTCTAAGTGAAAATACTTAGATGTTTTCATAGTGTATTTGTGCCTGGCCAGATTCTACACCTGAATTGCATCACTTGAACAAAGTAGGTTAACGTCTTTAACTATGTCCACATATTGTTTACTAGTTCCTGCCATGATCATCTGCTCATATTCTTTATTCTTTTCTGCAAATTGCATAATTCTTGCTTTGAGGAAGAACTTTCATCAACCCGCCTACCAGGAATAAAAGTACAAATAGGAGAAAGTTGTCATTTCGAAAAGAAGAGATGTATGGACACATTTAGAAAAAAAGTCCTGTCTTAATTCAAATACTTCTTAAAATCTAGGGTAAGGCATATATTATGGCATAGGAATAAACTAATTTTCTGACAGAAGCACATTTTACCCCTGGAAACAGCCACAACATCCTAACAGATGCAAATACAAATGATACTTTTTACTTCTGAATGACAATTTATTGAAGATGCACACCTCTTGCAAAAAGTCAACATTAACATAGCATAAGCCCACTTGCATTTATTTATTTATTTATTTATTTAGTCATTGGTTATGTGAGTTTTAAGAGACCATTTTCTTACCTTCTGACCCTGCCATTAAGACCAGATAAAGAACCAAAGCAACAGCAACAGGTTTGCCATGCATTGCTGTGCAGAAGTTTTCTTCTTAACAGATGTCCTGCTCTGGTTCTGTTTCACATCAGTTTTTATATTGAAAAGGTGCACACCCAGCAGCCTAAGTGCTGAACAAGTGCTCTCCAGCACAACATGTGGCTTCTGTACACACAGGTTTCCTAATATGTGGGAGTGTTGCATAAGAAAACCAAATCTCTGTGCAGTCTGTTCAGTGGCACTTCAGAATTCCCTAACTTACTTCTGCTGCTGTGTATTTTAAATTATTTCTTTAGATTGTGATTATTATCCATCACTTTTTGTTTGCACTTCTTCATGGGATGTTAGTTTTAACCAACAATGCTGAGCTTGCACTTGGAAATCAACACAGCATTACCAGACATCCCCCCAAGCCAAAATAGACTTCTTTTCCCCCTCCTTGAGTGTAAAATTTCTGTTCGGCTCTTTGCATTGAGTTTAAATGCCTTGTGCAAAAACTTATACCCAACATAATTATGGGAACTTTTCATCCCAATCTTATGTACTGTATTTTGATATGACTCTAATGAAGTTATTTAGCCAGTGTCTTATGAAGGCAAGACATAACTAGTTTCTATTGTTCTCTGAGAGGATTTTGTCATTTTCAGTTTGGCTAAAGGGATTTAGATCCTTAATTCTGTACTGAAAAGCTTCACCAGTCATTGAACAGGAAATGATGAGCTTAAAATGACTGAGGCATTGTCACCTAAGTCACTTAAGCTCTCCTGAAAATTTCATTTGTTCAGAATATGAAAAGAGAAAGTATCTGACAATTAAAGAGTTGTAATAACACCTGATTAAAGCAAGTACTTAGGAAGTTACTTGTTTTTCTTTCTAACATCATGCATCTAGGATAATCGTAGGCATTTAAACCAGAAGATAAACACATGTCATAAGTGAAATCTCTCAAGTATTCCTCAGGAATCCATTTCTAGAGTGCATACGGTTTAGTCATTGGGATATTGGATATTCTTATTTTTGTGAAGTGAAAAAAAGGTGGTGTCAAGGAAGGAAACTGGACCAAATTGTGATCTGATAAAACATGTTGTTCATGTGTATTTCAGTACTTTACTAAAATTAAGAAATTAATTGGATTTTGAAAAGAAGGAGCCTGCCAAATGAGAGCCTTGGTATTGTGTCTAGGGGAGATGGCAGTCTGTCCTGGACATACATAGTGGCTGGCTTTTGCTCAGTGGGGAGCAGGACAACACTTTGGATATGTTAGCTAAGATTGTTAACTAGTTGTCCTGGTTTCATCTGGGATAGAGTTAATTGTCTTACTAGTAGCTGGTATAGTGCTATGTTTTTGAGTTAGGTATGAGATGTTTAGTAACATCTAAGTAGATAAGTAATGTTTAGTCTAAAGTCAAGGATTTTTCAGCTTCTGATGCACAGCCAACAGGAAGGCTAGAGGGGCACAAGAAGTTGGGAGGGGACACAGCCAGGGCAGCTGACCCAAATTGGCCAATGGGGTATTCCATACCATGTGATGTCATGTCCAGTATAGAAACTGGGGGGAATGGGGGCAGGGGGATCATCGCTCGGGGACTAACTGAACGTCAGTCAGCAGGTGGTGAGCGATTGCATTGTGCATCACTTATATATTCCAATCCTTTTATTGTTACTATTGTAATTTTATTAGTGTTATCGTTATCGTTATTAGTTTATTCTTTTCTGTTCTATTAAACTGTTCTTATCTCAACCCACGAGTTTTACTTTTTTTCCCAATTCTCTCCCCATCCCGGGGGGGGGGGGGGGTGTGAGTGAGCGGCTGTGTGGTGCTTAGTTGCTGGCTGGGGTTAAACCACAACACTAGTTCATAAGTGGTTTAATTGTTAAGTGTCTCGGTGTAAAAATATTTTGCCAGGAGAATTAGTAATTTCATAGAGTCCATGTTCAGCTTTGGAGAGACAATATTAGCAAAGCAGAAACAACAGGGAAGAACAGCTGACATTTGACAAAGCTAGTCATCAAGTCAGAAAAGCCGCAGTGCTTCTCTCAGCAGCCTCTGAGAGCACTGAAACACATTTTTGGAAGCGTGAGGGTTGTTGTTTTGTTCCTAAGAAAGGTGTCCTCTGAGTGCATACAGAACAGGAATGCAATGTTTTATCATTTCTAGCCAGCCTCTGAATCATGTCTGACTGATGAGTGATAACCTATGGAGAAAGAAGGGATACAGTGCAGCTGCTGTGCAGATGCCCTGCCTAGGGTCCTGGGACCACAGCCGTTGCTGATGTTTTGGACAGAAAAATTTACGAGAAGAGCCCTTCCTTGGCCGTGATTCAGCACCCAGTAACTTAACTGGGATTTTGCTGGTGATAAAGGTTATGCACTTACTGTAAGTATCTGTGTAGCACTAAAACTGGTGCCAGTCCTTTAGGATGCACACATACTTCTGTTGGGGTGCATGTAAAGTAGTTCTTCCCCACCTCTCCCTAATCTTGGCTGCTATTTCTGACATGCTTACCTGCAAATTAGATCTCTGAAAGAAGCTAGCTTGAAAAAATCACTCAGAAAACCGGAAGGCTTAGTGTTGTAAAACAAGGCTGAACAAAACCTGTCCCCTTGAGAAACTTTGTCTCCTTAACATTCTGAGGATGAGGTCTAGCAGGCTGTGTAATGCAGTGCTGTGGGACAGAGGCAGAGATGGGGATAGGGAGCGAAGCGTTGTTGGAATAGTTGTCATCTTGCACAAGAGCTTGCACAAACAGTATCAGAAACTCCCTTTTTATCTTGCACCATGAGCAAATGTGAGCTGTTTGTGCAGAATGTGGACTGGCTCCTTAGTGGAAAAGATCAAAGCAAAACAAATATCAAAACTTGCACAACTTTCCCATTCTCTCAAGTGTTCGCTGCTTCTATTCCAACCATTCCTCTGTAACTGGCTGTGTCACTGGCAGGTGTGTGACTGTACAGTCAGAGCTCTACTTTTTAGGACTTCTCCTGATGTAGTCGTCCCCCCCTCACTGGAATTAGGGAGAATGCTCAGTGGCTTCCTTAATGTTTATCAGATTTACCTGCTTATTTAAGTTAATGAAAAAACCTGTTCAGTGCCAGATTCTCAGCTGACATGCTGTCTGAGCACCACCACTGCTATGGCCTTGGAATTCCTGCGATTAAACATTATTTGTTCAGTACTTTCTATCTGTGAATTTTATCACCCAGACCTCTGAAAACACTGAGTCTGGCAAGAAGAGAGGAAGAAAGTAGATCATTTTTATAATTCCTCCTATCGGAAACCATCTGCACTCACCAGAGGCAAGAATCTGCCATTGTAATTTGCTGTGCCCCGCAACTCGGCCACCACTTGCCCTTCTGAGAACCCATTATGTGATACAAAATGAAAGAAAATGCGCCCTCTTTTTCAGTTCTGTATTCAGTAAGAAAATTAATAACACACAATATTGGAGTGAAAATATTTCAACAAGCATTTATTAGGTACATAAACATAAATATTTTCAATAAATAAATAAATAAATAAATAAATAAATACTGAAGACCAGCTACATTCTTATGCAAAAGTAAATAAATATGCAAAAATAAATAAATATAATAAATATGCAAATAAATAAAGTGGGTTTTTCTTACCAAAAGATGGCATGAAAATATATGTTTATATCTTCACAATACTAATTAACAATAAATAATATCTTGAAAATGATGGCACAAAACCTGATGTCTCAGAATTTTGGCTTCTTAATTTTGCAAGCTCCCCTCTTCCGATCAGTAGCCTGCTCTGAGCGGCAGTGACCCAGGTTCAGTTGATGCTACCTATCCATGTTTACCTGGAGAGGAGTCACTGGTCTTTTCCTAAACTGTTAGCAAGAAGGGAAGATGTCATTAGTGAAAGCTCTTCTGAAAGTGCACTGCACTGATCCAGCTGTGTTTAGCAAAAATGACTCCAGAATCGTCTCCATCTTCTTTCACAAGCCATTTTTTCTGCCAGCTTTTTCTGGTGTCAGTGGTTTCTCTCCTACTTAATGAGACCTCTTTAAAAGTCGTAAAGTACTGTTGTCAGCTAACTACAAAATCTCTCTAGATGCTGTTAGAAGTGTGAAGGTAGGAGGCAGGAGAAGGTGAGCTGCCAAAAGCCGGATGAGCATCTCTCCCATTTTTGCCTTTCTGGAAGAGTTAGGACATTTTTCTTCTTCATCTTAGGACACTATCTCAGGTTTGGCATTTGCCCTAGAAAGAAAGAAAATGGAAAAGGAGACAATTAGAACTTGTCCATGGAACAGGTATCACTCGCTGTGATGAAATGCACCACTAAGGGTTTGTGCTTCTGTGTCCAAGCCCCTTAAAAGCTGTTACTGAACTTAAGGGACACTGGTACATTGTGACCTTTTCACAAGCACTCAGTAACCGTGGGGTTCCATAGTTTGATGCTTCACTTGACACCTCTCGGGCCTGATTTTTCCCCCGCTTGCCTAAATGCCATTAGTTTTGAAAAACTGATTGTTGCTTTCTACCATTGCAAGCAAGAGAAAACCAGTGGGTTAATGCCTGGATTTCCTGAGTACTTAAGCTGCAGGTTTTCAGTACGCTTGTGCCTTACGACAGATGTAGCTATCATTCATGTGGGGTGTGTGGCACAGTAAGGGATTGAACCTAATGCTATAATTAAAGCTCAGAGCAATCACAGTGTTTGTCCCCATTAGTGAACACAAATGGTCATAACTGCCTGAGACAGAATTTTTGAATGCTTTATGCTGTACATGTTTGCTAGCTCACTTAAAATACAGGTTTTTGATAAGCCATGCTCACTGAGAACTAATGACTCACTTGTCCAGAATTGCCTTGATGATCAGCTTCACCCAGGGGGCAGTGGGCTCCAGGCACACTTCTCTGCCGTCTGTCAGGGTAGCTCTGCAACAGAGAAAAAAGGAAGGGGAAAGGTGTACTTAGTGAATTACAAGGCAATTTCCCTTTTCTCTCGTAACATCATTCTAAGCGTACACTTACATGTTCTACTTTAAACTGTATCAGGCTGTAGCCTAACATAAAGTTTGGATTTTTTTTTAAATGCTTTCATATCTTCTCATATCTGTTTGTTTGAATGCATTAAATCGTTTGCAGGATTCTCACTCTTTTCAAAATTGCTTCTTTTTTTTTTCCCAGCTTGCTTTGTATTTATGATGGTGTTTAACTGAAGGGCTAAATCTTTCCATCTTGATTCAGAAACTGTATTGCCCAGTCCATAGGAATTTTGTTACAGTAAGAGCTCTGGAATTGTGACCTCATTATATGATTTGTATGCTAATGGTAGTTTTTTCATTGACTTGAGTAGCAATGTGATCATATTTTTGACCTAGCTGTTAAATTCCATGTTTTGATCACTTGCTCAGCATGGCTCCATGAGTTTAATTCTCTTCTCACGTGCTGGTAGAATTCAGAGTTTTCGCAAGTTATTTGCTGTCTGATGACTGCGGGCTTAGGGTGAAATATTGTATGGGGTGTTTAAAAAGTAGAGACTGGCAAAACCAACATGCAACTTATAACACGTAGCGTATCATTCGTAACAGCAACGAGCGTTGCTGTTCTGCATCCTGAGTAGCCGCTCCTGCTGGCTTGTTACATCTATCAGAGAACACTTACACCATCCTTAATGTAAAATCTGTTTCCTCCTTATTACGTAATCGGCATGATTTTGCAAAAGCACTTACATGACTTCAACGTTCTTGCAGTGAGGTCCGCTGGGGGTGAGGTTCACATTTTGAATGAACTTGGGGTGGATGAACTTGGAATGGGTGCTTGGGCACTGGCACCGGAGTTCAATCGCTGAGCGTGGTAAGGCCTTACCTGTAAAATGAGAAGGAAAAAAAAAAAAGGTGGCCTGTTTCACTGTTTCCACAGGAAGCATAACATGTTCTTTTTGCTTATGGTATTAGAAGAGTTATTTGCTGCACTTGTAAGGAGCGTCATAGCTCCCCCATCAGCATTTACACTAGCAATTAGTTAGGAGAGCTTTAGGAAGGATTTCTTTACCTTTTGTTCCAACTGCTGAGATCAGGAGAAGAGTCAGGACAGCAGCCACAGCCTTGCCCGTCATGATGCAAGAGTGTTTCTTCCTTGTGCCACCTGGGTCTGGTTCTGTGGTGAGGTGAGCTCCAGCAGCCCCAAGGGTGGCCAGTGCCTGTGCTCTGGGACCTGCCGTGATTATATACTGCCTTGGCCTCCCCAGTGTACTCCCGCACCACGAGCAGGTCATAACAGTGGAAACTCCAAACCTGTAAGATGCTACTGAGAAATGAGTCATAGGTGAGTGGGTAAGCCCCTTTCCCTAGATGACCACAAAATTGCTTTTCATTAACAGAAAGCACTTTATTAATTAAAGAAATAAAAAAACATCAAATATGTACAAAACTGCCCTGCACCTAGCTTTGTGGAATCTATGGGGGGTTTGTAACACTCTATTCCTCGTGATTATTTTGTTCTGTACCTTTGTACTTTTGATATTATTATTATGTTACTGTTTGTGACTTTCCACTTCTGGTGGAAGGCATTTGATCTGTGATTTTCCATCTGTATATCTTTGGGCTTTGATTTTTTTTCATTTTAAGACATCATAGAAGAGCTAATACTTCGTATAAATGATAGATACTAGATAGATAGATACTAGAACTGGATCTTAATGAGCTCCCTTTGTCCTTGTATGCAATTACATTTTAAAAAATCTTTCTTCATATGCAGAGATAACTTCTGCAGAAATACTTACAGTATCTTTTGATACCTTAAAACCTAGCATCACTGAAATAAGCAACAGAATCCAGATATTGTCTTACTATTGAGAACATACAGAATATATTATTATGATTATGATGAACTGCTTTGCATGATCAGGTGGATTTTTTTGAGGATGACTGCTTCTTCTGAAGCCAAAACTTCTTCACTGTTTGCTGCTTTGAATTTGGGCAGAGGAAAATTCTAAGAGCTTCTGCAGGATTCTCCTTCTGAAATAAATTGATGCACTTTTGCAAATTTAAATTTGACCCTGTAAAGAGAAGATTTCTTCTGATTATCATAAAATTAAAGGAAAAGTGCAGGTGGAATCACAACGGAGGATTATTCAGATAAAGTCATAGATGTACAACCATTCTTATTAACAATAGAAAATCATACTAAAACACAGGTGGGCTTTTGGGAGATTAAATATTAAGGAATCCCATTATTGTTCTTCTGGCAGGTAATGGAAACAGTCAAAGGAACAAAGCATAGGAGCAGATATGAATGAATATAGGTTTCTTGTTCTCATACAGAGATTTATGTTATGCCAGACTGAATTCCACTTACTATTACCATGTCTGTAGTTTTACACAAATAAGTTTATAAATAGTCCTAGAGGATGTGTTCTGAATAGTAGCCTAATACGATGTGTAGATATGGAATTAAGCACCTGTTTTTCCTGTAAATTTTCAGCTTGCAGTGAACATAGCTGGAGTAGCTAACGTGAGCACATAAGCACTTAACTACAGTCCTGTGTCAAACGAGAGGTCTGCCTAGGGAGTATCCTCTCTTCAATCAAGGCCATCAGCAGATGTCTAGGAATGTGTAAGAAAAGATCAAGTATGTTTGATACTTATCCCTAGTAGTCTCCCACTCTGAGCCTGGTTTCATTTGATGCGTCATGATTCTTTTATGGGAAAACACGAGTTAGATATTGGTCCTTATCTCTGATTTCCACCTCCTTCATAATTCTGTAGACCTTTATCACATCTCCAGGTTGATCTCTTTTTACAAAATGTTATCCTGTTGCCTGATAGCAGCATAGACTGGGTTGTTCATTCCTATCTCTGGACTTTTTATTTCCCCCCCTTACACTATTTCCATGCACAGCAAACTGTTCACAGAAACGCAAACTAGAGTATCAATGGAAATGTCTTTTGGCCAGCATACAAGGAGAAAATGAATTGGTATGAGTTGGTACGAGCTTGAGGTACCCAAGTGAAAAATTTGGAGTTTCTCCAATCGTTTTCTGTATGCTTCTCCCCAACTTTCCCTGACTGGTGAGTGACCTGGAACTTTACATTTGTTTATGCTCACATGAGCAGTGGGTGATTTCTTTCCCCTGGGGAACCCCTTGCACTGCTCTGTCCTCATCTCCCTCAATGATTGCTCACCAGTATCTTTAGAAATTCTGCCTCATGCCTGGAATTTTGGATCCAAACATGTAAAAGATCATTTAGAAGTAGCTGAGCAGCTAAGTCAATGAATGTGACAACTCCTGTTGTTTGTTTTTTTTTTTTAAAGAATATTATGTTCAGCAGGAAAGGGTAGTTCTGCTTGAGCTTTAGATTTCATTTTGGCAAATTCTTCCTCTTATTTTCTTATACTTCTGTGACCCTGTATGCAAAAATCTATGCATACTTTTGATCTGCAAAGGGAAAATATCTCAACTTTGCGTCTGTGTCTGGCAGTCCGGGTCTTCAGTGTCATCTGCATGTTCATGGTGAGACAGTCTCTACTGTGAACCTTACCTGAGGCAACTTGACTGACTTGAGAGGGCCAAACAGAGAACTTACTTACAGTTACAAATACCATAAGTATACGTCTTTTCCCCCTAACTATTTCTTAATTAGATAGCAACAAAAAACCCAAGATTTTAAGTTTGCCAACTGTCACAGTGAATGACTTTTATATGAAAGATATGGAATAAACAGCTGTAAATAGAACTGCAACCATGAGATACATGTTTAGTACCTATCTTCCTGATGAACTTCAGCAGTGTCTGGGTCAGCCCTCTACAAAAATGTTTGTTCTCTTTTGTTTAGTTAATATGCAATTCTGAAAGCCTAACTCATTTTGATGAGCCCATCTTCTCAGGAAGGGCTCACTGAAATTCTTGTGGTTGTCTCTGCCCCTCTTCCTGAAGCTGCTTATGCTTGATATTTACCACCATTAACAAGAATGGAAATTGCATTCATTTGTTTCCAGAAGTGCTGGGCATGGAGTGAAGTGTATTTTCTGAACCAGTCCTCTACTGGGCAGGTGTTACAAAGGTCACTGTGCGAGTGCTTTAACAAAGGAGTATTAATTAGTCATGAAGTTTCACAAAGTCTTCTAAGAACAAGGATGAGAGCTGGAGCTCTGCCGTACCACAGTGCTACTTCCTCACAGCACAGGAGATGATGATCCCTATTCCTGTTTGTTTTTTCTGTGCGGCCCATGATTATTGCTGCAAGGAAGTACAGTTGCAACACTTATGCTGGTGAATATTTTTTTCCACTTACACTGCTAATGAAATCTCTGGTTTAGAGGCAGAAGAAGCACCTTTGTGTTCTGTCTTGAGAGGACCTGGCATGTGGATCTACCTGCAGCACAAGCAAGTGCTCCAGCAATTCACAATTATATACCACATCTAAAACTATCGCTATCACTTCTTTCTGTCTAGGCGGCTTAATTTCCCTTTGTTCATCTTGCTAGCTGTTCTGGATCCTAGTGCTATGCATTTAATACTACACCCTTGCAGCTGGACTTCAAAAATTCATTAATGGTGATGTTGAGCATTGCTTCAGTAAAGTCTCTGAGCCTCAAGCAGAACACTTACGGTTGACTGAGAACTTTATTCACAGTTTTCAGCACTCTGAAGGAATCCAAAATTGCAGTCCTTCCTTTCTGTGCCCTTTGGCCTATTAACAATACAATCAAAAGCCATTTACTGATCGGGTTTGATGGAAAATATCTGCCTTTGTATATTCCTGGGGCTTCCCGCTGTATGTAGTAACTGCATAGGAAATGAAGTCATCTCCAGAAAGGGAAGTAGTATTGGGAAAAAAAAAAAAAAGAAGAAGAAAAGAAAAAAAAATGGACAGGATGCTGCCTGAAGCATGATCAGGATGTTCATGCTATTCAACATGCAGCAATGTTTTCAAAGAAGAAGTGACCACTGTGGTTTAATTGCATTAGTTGCATTTTTAAGAAGAAAAAAAAAATTGCAGTAGGATTACTCAGGGACTTTCCAGTATTTCAGCTGGTATCACCATGTGTTGTCTTTCGTATTAAATAAATACCTTTTTTCATTAATCATCGTAACTAACTGAAAACCAATTACAATACACGAACCAAAGGGTTACTCAAATATTTTATTTAATGTGACAAGGTCAAGATTTCCATGACAGAGCAGAAGCAGTAGTTGAGAATGAGGAAAGGACTGGAGAAGATACTTAGGAGTAGGACTTGCTCACTCTCTCTCCCTTACTCCCTGGCCTCCCTTTTGCAAGTTTCTATCCCCTCAGCTGTGCCAAAACTAGAAGTCTGTTTTCTAGGTAGCCTTTATCTACTGGAGGGAGGAGGATAAAATAATGACAGTTTTTCCAGAGCTATTGTATTTTCAAGCCTATTGCAAAGCCAAGCAGAATTAAGAACCCTGTGCTACATGGGTATTGCAATTCTAATCATCCGCCTACTGGTGTAAATCAGCAATAAATGAAAATCACTGGAGTCACGCTTCGGCATTGGCTCTAAGTCTGAAGAGAGCAAGGTCTTGAATGCAGAGGCAGTGAGATGATGCGAAGCACAACAGCTATTAGGAGACAGAAGAGAGTGCATTGCCCTCAAATTCCTGTGTGTAAATCATCAAGGCATTTTTTATTTCTGAAGGTTCAGCTGTGTGGAGGAAAAATCAGTTTGAACTGGAGTTAGAAGGCTTATGTGTATGCCTCTTGCCTGCACCTGAGTGAACAAAAGGTGAAAGCAGAACTTGTAGAGGAAGGGAACCGCAGTGTGCATTTTATCCACGAGGGCCCATCCCCATTGTGTGGGAAGCTGGCTCCTCGTGGGACTGATCGTCACTGAGCAGACTCTTACGTACGTTTACATCACATGAAACCAAGACAAAGTTTTAGCTCCTTAAACAAAGACCTCTGACACTGGACCTGAGGGATAATGCGACTAAGTGCCAAACTGGAGGCCAAAATGGAACAAATGCATCCTAAGGAATCTGGTTCTGGTGCAGTCCTGCTGGTCGGACACTGCAGACACATTAGCTGAGTCCAAGCAGATAACTTCCCCGGGAATTCATTTCTGCTGGTTTACTTACAGGTTTAAGTATTTGCCCTGCTGAGTGCACGGCATTGATTTTTGCAGCTTAACAATTTGTGTTTGTTCTGCTCTGTGATGTGTTGATTTTGAATATTTGCTGTGGAAGAGATTGGTTTTCCCTATCAATAGGTACAAATAAGGATTTCCATTGCAGTTGCACCTGGGTATTCTGCTTCATCCTGCAGTTGTTACAGATGCTAGGCGGAAGTCAGGAAGGTCAGCTGAGATGGGAAAAGACCCCGGGTCCTGTCTCTTCCCACCCAGTCCTGCTCCTCAAGAAAAAAGAGCAAAGGCAGCACCTCCAGCATATACTTCTTCTGATTGGTAATGCTGTGCGGGAAGGTAATGGTTTTCAGGGGAACCAAGCTCACTTTTCTTGTCACTGGCTTTCCCTCTTCTTTCCTTCATTTCGTGTTGTAGTTTTGTTCCTGTATCAAATTGAAAACCCCAGGGAATAATTTACATTATTCTGACTTCATGGCCACTCCTGCCACGGAGCTGCTTCCTTTAACTGCAATGGATTTTGTAACGCTGATCAAAAGTCAGCAGTGGGTCAAACAAATGCTTTAGATATGACCTGTTTTGCCTTCTCCCACTCCTCATAGATATGTAATAGCAAACCAGAATACTCGTGTGATAGGGAGAGTTTGTGAATTTGCACCTTGTTTTTTTCCAAGCACTCACAAGTAGCTCTCTAGATTTTTAATGGCCCAGTGGTACAAAGACAGAATTCATATTTTTTAAGCCTCCATAGATTGCCTACAGTATTACAGCATGTCATGGGACACGCCTGTCCGAAACCAGGACACAGCACTTTTAGAAAACAACTCTATTTGTGTGTAAAGTTTCTCAGATTTTGTGAACTTGAAATTAAAAATACCATTGTTTAGCAGTGCAGATCTATGTCTAACCATCATGGTAGTTATACACTGAATTGTATCTCCTCACATCCTAAGTTTCTAGTGCATTTGCAATTCACCCTGGTGCTTTGGAGAAAGTGAGGAAGCTATTCTTTAATGCTTCAAAAGAAAGTGACTTGACAGTTGAAACTAGTCATTTGTAATCTGACCTAAACACTTCCTACACAGATTGGTCTTCTTAATCTGATGTAGATCCTATCTCTGTCTGACTGGTTTGTGTATAGTGTGACTGTGTGTCTGATGTTTACCAAACCACCATCAACCAATAGCTGAGCTAGCTTGAGCTGTCATGGTTAGAATTGCATGTGGTTTTATACCTTTAGTAATTCCTAAGGTGTGTCCTGAGCTTCTGAAAGCCCTAATGTCCCTCTGCCATTCCCACCCTACCCTCTCTTCAGTATTATGCTTCAGTGTTTGTCCTCTCTGGGCTTGGTTCTCTTTGAATAAAAGGCATCTTCTCCTATTTATTGTAGGAAAAGTATTTGTTGTTGGGATTCAACGAAAGATGTGAAAATTACTCTTGTATATCAGTATTTCTCTTACTTCCAGCCCAGAGCTAATTTACTCTTGGTAATGTAATTAGAATACAGGAATTTACCCACAGCTATGTTGACAGAGACCATTAGTGGCCAATGCCAAACCCAAACATCTGAATCTTTAATGTAGATCAAGGATATAAACCTACAGCAAGGAGTTTGATTTTCCCCAGCACTTTTTTCCTGAAAGTCTGCCAATACCTGCTTTTTAAGTCCAACCTGTTGAGGTATCCAATCCCAGTACAGTTAACCAGGAAACCATCCATTAGGAGCATAAGGCATGCACTGGGGGTAGTCACCAAGCAGAATGTTCAAGCACCCACACAAAACAATATCCCTTCCCCATTCTTAAGTATAATGACTACTGGAGATCTTCAGAAAGGTTGAGTCATTATAAGCTTCGATTCCAGCGTATCTTTAATAATTTTCATTTCTGAAGTGGCATACATGACTGCACACAGTCTTTCATAAGGTTGATCCTGTCAATGACACGTATTCTTCAGAAAAGATGTCTATTGCTTCTGCAAAATCTCCATGATTTCTGCAGTTTTGGAGGACAAAAACTCCCTGGGTAGTAAGATATCCTCCAGAATTGTTTCTCACAGACTGTCAGAGAGTAAATGAGAAATGCAAGAGACCTAGGACTCCGTCTTCTTGGTTAGACTTTATGTTTGCACCTACTTTTTGGCTTTGATGAGGTTTAAAAGGTTCTCTCCTGAAAAGATTGTACTCATGTATTCTAGTTTTACTGTTCTGCCTGAGGCATTTGGCCAAGTTCTGTTCCACCAAATCCACGAAGGATTTGCGAGTCTTACAGGACTTGAGATACTTTGAGACAGTTTTTTTGTCCTTTATGCTTAGTGTGTCTTTCCTAGGAAACTTTGAGGTGGTCCAAAAGCAACTCGGACTTTCCCACTACCCAGGAGGTTTGATGGAGCAAACCTTAGAGACTAGGTATTCCTCAGACCTGGTGGGAAATAAACAGAGCAACATTATAAACTCACCATTCACCATGTGATTTGTAACACGGTCCTGAGAGCAAGAATTTCCCCAGTTCACCTTTTTCTGGTATCGGCATTAAATCTACCAGCACAACTAAAAATGTTTTCCCTTTCTCTAAAGCTGACGTGAACAAAACCATGTTACTTGGAGGTTTGCTGCCTGCCATCTCAAAAATGTAGCCCTTAGGCTTCATTTTGTTTTGGAAAAAGATCCCTACTTCCCTCTATCTCCCAAAGCTATCTTTCAGATTTATTTGGATTCAAGTGTCCCATGTCTGACTTCAGAGATTTCTCACTCCCTATTTCAGACAACCTCCTCAACAAATCATTGCATGACCACTCTGGGTTGGAAATGCTGATGTCCAATGGCACTGCAGGTATCATTTAATCAGACATCATTACTTATTCCTGAGCCAGGTGGAGAATCATGGTTTCACAGAGACACATGAGAGAATAAGGTTGGAACAGCCCTCTGGAGAACGCCCAGTCCACGCTCATACAAACACATCCACATGCACACACACACATCCTGCCTGTTCAAAGCAGAGCCAACTACAGCAAGTTGCTCAGGACCTTGTCAAGTTGGGTTTTGGATATCTCTAAGGATGGAGACTTCACAACCTCTGTATGCTTTTGTTTTATGTTAGAGTTTTGTCAGGAGCTCCTTGTTCATCCATGCAGGCCTCCTGCTGCTGTTGCTTGAATTCCTGCATGCTGGGATGGACCACTCTTGAGATTGGTGGGGAGATGATACTTGAAAATCAACCAGTGCTCCTGGACCCCTCTGCTCTCCAGCATGATCTCCCATGGGATTCTTCTGAGCAGATGCCTGAAGAGCCCCAAGCCTGCTCTCCTGAAGTCCACAGCTGTGATCCTTTTTTTTGCCTTGCCTCCTCCTTTCAGGATCCTGAAATCTACCATTGAGGGTGCTGCAGCCACAGTTGGCCCCGGTAGGATTTGTGCTAATAACCTAATCATTTTGGCACGGTAACAAGAGAGTGACATTTCTCAGACCAGCAAGGAGCACCATTACAAAAATTGTAGTCAAGTTTTTGCCAGAACCTGACTCTGTGACCTGTAAGAATGGGTGATTCATGAATCCTGGCAAAGCAGTTAGGTGGTGACAGTTACTTTGGCAACCTGTGGCATTCAGAGTTTGAACCTTCTGTCCAACCTTGAATCTTACAAGATCTCGTAGGACATTAACATGGCTGCTCGAACACTCCTCCTACTGTACATGAGCTTTAGTGTTACTTTTGTGTTGACTGCAAATTAAATACTTATCGCAGGTGGAGCATGATGACTGTTTCAAGAGTGACAAAAGTCTTCATGAGCATAGAAGGCCTAGCAAGCTAATGCAGTTGGGACGTAAACAATTTTCAGGCAATAGTACCTTAAAGAGTAATTACCAAGTGCCATATTCAAAGCATTTGACTGTCCAGCCTGAGTAAGTATGTACTTACGTACAATTGCGTTAACTTGGAGCCATCTTTGGTGAAAGCTTTAAGTGACACATGTGGAACTGCAAAGGTCCTGTAACCACACTGCATCTCTCAGCTCTGTTTCTGGAATTTTTAAATGCTTTTCTCCATGAAATGGAAGTCACTTTGGAAAGTATTGCAGATAATAAAATTGTTCACTTCGGGTACCAAGAACAGTGACAGGGACTCAAGTGCTTTATCTCATTCTGTACAAGTGGTGGTTAGTTGTAAAACACTGTGCAATTAGGAGTTCATGAGGATTCGTTTTGTGCTTTAGTGAGGGCGATGTAACAGTATTTTTGATCAGGGAATGGTTACTAAACCAGAGTCTGAAAACAATTTCCTTCCAGCTGATGTTGCAAAATGAGCAGGATGTGCACTTGTTGACTTGAACGTCACTCTGTTCACCTTTCACATGAGTTTTTGAAGTACGCTATGGAAGTGTGGGAAAGAGAATAGCTATACATTACACATGAACTCATAGCCTTTGTTATTATAATCTTTAAGTAATAAGGTTTGACTTTCAAGGTATAGAATTGGACAGGAAGGGAAAAAATGAATTCTGGAGTATATTTGTGCAGCCTTACTGAAATTTTTAGTCTTTTATGCCCAGTTTCAAGATAGAGCTCAATTTATCATCAGCCTTTGAAGCACTGTCTGCTGAATGTTTTCAGTATGAAAAAGCTGATGGGTTCTTTGTTGCTCTGGTATAAACACTCCTGCCATTATAGACAAGAAGATCGTGTCCAAAGATTTCTATCACGGTAGTACTTTTCATGATGTGATTTTTTTCATTGGTGTTTTGTGATATTTGTTTACGAAGTTACTAATTAAAAATTGTGTGTCATGTCTTAAAGTCACCATAGTGCATTCTGAAAGGAATGCTTGTAATTCTGTATAAGCCGCTGCATGTCCTACTCTTTTCACAACCCAGTCTGAAAGGAAATGCCAAACATTATGGTAATCACTTACCAAAAGAAATTCCAGATGAAAAGCATATGTCTGTAGCAGAAGACATAAGAGCAGAGAAGTTTGGTTTTCATACACATTTTTTGAGTACTTACATGATTTGTTGACAGTAAGAAGTGTAAACCAGGTGGCACAAGTTCAGACAACAAATGAATTGCTTCCCTTCTGAAGATACTAAAAATATTTTACTGTTTAGGCAGAACATTAAGGCAAGTCATGTTGCATCATGGTGAGTTCTTTGGAGTCCTCCTTTAGTGGCCTCTCCTTATTTCTTCTCTGAAACCAAGAAATTTCCCAATAACCAACAGTTATTGTGCCGTTTTACTATGTTTTGGACAGATTAATCTGGACAGGAATAGTGTTTCTCATTGACATGCAGTCAAATCAAGAGTTTCAGTAGAAGACTTTGGGGACTTATTTTGAGACCTGGCAATAGGAATAGGCTGAGATTTCTGAGGTACTTGTTATTACAGACAGGTTTTTTTTCACTCCAGTGCTGGTCATTTTATTTTTAGGGTGATTCTTTATTATATTTTTGAGGGGGTCCCATTTTATACTCTGGCTCTTAATAGTGTCAGTGATACCAGTGAGGAGATAGTGCAAAGATTGCACTGCACATGTAGGAACAAGAGGCCAGGGCTGAGGAAGGCATAGGAACTTCTTACGCTGGCTTCCCCAAAGCTGTATATCATCTCAGACTACATCCTTAGTTGTAACAACATAGCCTAGAAAATTACTTACTGTAATCCATTGTATGAAGCATTAGACATGCTGTATTAGCTGGCGGATAATATCTGAAAGATTATTTCAGACGGTTTCTCTAAAGCCTTAAAGAGCTAAGGTGCCATCAAATTAAGTTATACGACATAATAGAATTACGAGACATAATGACATTTTTATCACAGAATGAAAGCTGTCTTTATTAAGCCTTACTAACATATAGGTCACTTCATTTCGTGGCAAGTTCAGTCATGTTGGCTCTTCCTGCTAGCAGCAATGGGTGTGAATTAAGGAAGTGCTGGATCTCTAATAATATGCTGAATCCCTTCACCTCAACAGCACCCAGTGATGGTATCAGGTACTCAGTGCTGCTCAGAAAGCAGTCAGACCACACTGTTATTGTTTCTATTTTACATCTACTATCACAACTATAGCATTACAACTAGAGCGTTGTGTTGCATGTGACTGCTATGGTATAAAGGGAAAACAAGCAGGCTGGGGGCAGAAGAGCAGTTGTTGCCTAAGGTGAGTTGCTCATAGACGTGCATCGTGTCTTTCAGACTGTGAATATGTCTCCCTGTGCTGCTTATCTGCAAAAGGCAATGCCGGTACATCGCATCTTTGCTGTTTTTCAGGGCCCCATCCTCAAGCCCCTGTACCAGACGTTGCTTGTTTCAATATGAATCATTCATTGTGGGGACATCCAAAGGCCATTTTCATATCATTTTTTTACTTGGAGGCAGGAACTTGGTAATGAGTTTCAGCAAGACGATAAAATCATACCAGCATCATGTTGAAATCTCATTGTGTTGCACAGTTGTCATCCTGGGAGGCCTGTGCAAGAAGTCACTTCTGCACTAATGGTACGCAAGCAAGGACACTGTCATTTTGAAAGAGCAAAGGTGGTCCCTCTTTCAGGACAGCAGGGCAGCTTCCTGCCTAGGAGCCGCAGTCGGCATTTAAACGTTTCAGCTAAGTAAGAATGCTTCTGCTCCGAGCAGGTGGCATTTCACCACTGTTCAGCCTAAGTTCCTGGTATAGCTCATTAGTGGGTTCAGAATGATTCTGTGTCTCTGTAAGAGGATTGGTAAGTGGATGCATTAGATCCTCTCTTTCAGCATGAACTCAGCCGACAACATACATTTAGAAAAGTCAGGAATGGCAGAGAGAGCATATACAGGGTTTCTAGCAGCACGTGCAGTCTTACCAGATGGCATCTTAGAGCTTTTGGTGCGGGGCTTACAGCAGGTTATAAGACTCTAGCACCAGCAAGCATCCCGTTTTCCTATTTTTGAAGAGTATCTAGAATAATGGGCTACTTATTTGAAGCTGAGCTTTTGCACACTGCCTCAGCAAAAATGAATAATAGTAGCGGTGACTCAGCCCTGAGGTGCTCTGCACACTGCCCCGTTGTTGAGCCCCAGCTCTTTGAGATCAGACAGAGCCTTTCCACACCCTTCAGTGCTCTTGCACAACCAGCAGCTACTTGCTGTTGTCCCAAGCAGTGAAGAAGAGGCCTGAATCACAAAGCTGAGATCAGAATCTGGAGCTGAAGCTCCCATTCCTGTGTGGGTATTTGAATACAGAAATTTTGTCTAAGGGTCATCCTGTGGATACGAAATCACTTTGTGTGAAGGAAACAGATGTGCATATTTTCTAGCTAGTGTTACCTGGTATGAGATGTGATGTTAACATTCTGCAGGCAAGTTAACAGCATGGCCTTTGATATTTAAAGTTGTACTCTTGAATCTGCATGTGGATGCTTAAACAAGTGGCCTGACTTTCACATTTGTAACTGCTGTTGAAGTTGCTGGGTATCTGCGAGAGCAATAATCAAGACAATTTCAGTATCTTACTTTAGAAGTGCCCATGTGAAAGCATGGACCCATTAGGAATTTTCAGCTTAAGGGAAGTCCCTTGTGCAAGAAAAATATAAGGATGACCCAGAACAAAATTGGCAAGTAAGTTAGATTTATTATGTATACATGATGTGGAAGATTGATAAACTCAGAGAAAAGACAATCACATGCCTAAAGCATTAACCTGGAACCCCAGAGATTTCAGTCCACCTCTTGGCTTTGGTGCAGAGTTTTGTGACTCTGGGATAGTCTGTGAGGCCAGGATCTGTGTCCTGGTTTCAGCCGGGATGGAGTTAACTGTCTTCCTAGTAGCTGGTACAGTGCTATGTTTTGAGTTCAGTATGTGAAGAATGTTGATAACACTGATGTTTTCAGTTGTTGCTCAGTAGTGTTTAGACTATAGTCAAGGATTTTCAGCTTCTCATGCCCAGCCAGGGCACCTGACCCAAACTGGCCAACGGTGTATTCCATACCATGTGACGTCCCATCTAGTTTAGGAACTGGGAAGCGGGGGGAGGCAGTTTTTTTTGGCCGCTCGGGGACTGGCTGGGTGTCGGTCGGTGGGTGGTGAGCAATTGCCCTGTGCATCATTTGTACATTTAAATCCTTTTATTACTTACTGTTGTCATTTTATTAGTGTTATCATTATCATTATTAGTTTCTTCTTTTCTGTTCTATTAAACCGTTCTTATCTCAACCCAGGAGTTTTACTTCTTTTCCTGATTTTCTCCCCCATCCCACTGGATGGGGGGGAAGTGAGTGAGCGGCTGCGTGGTGCTTAGTTGCTGGCTGGGGTTAAACCACGACAATCTGCAAAGATCTCATCAAAGCTGAGGCTGTCATCCGCAAAGGTCATTCCAGAACAAATTAATTACCTCTCAAGATTTAAGTTTTATTTCTTTGTGCCTGACTTCTCTATAAGATTACATAGCTGCCTAGGTTGAAGCTGCCTGTCTCCCGGGAGAAGTATCTGAATTACTGTGAGTCTTTTCTCGAGGTTCAGAAAAAGAAACACTCTAAAGTATACAGCATGGAGGAAAGTTAGTAGAAGGGCCTTGAGAACTGAGTGATTAATATTTTTATTTTATTATACTTTAAAAACCAGGAGTGGAGGCTTGCCACGGGTTATGTGATTAAATAAAGTATTAGCACAGTTCTCAGATACAAGTACAGACCTCAGACAATGTAAGTGAAACTGGGTTTTCTTTTTGCAAAAGTAGGATTTATGAATTACCAAGTATACTTTAAAGTTCGGATCTAGAAGACCTTTGAAAGAAACATCACCTTTGTTCTGTGTGTTTTGCGTGAAAAGATGCAAATTATGGGTATGAACTTATGTTTAACACTTTAGGCACTTTAACCTTTTAAAATGGAAACAGAATCTGTAATTCAGAAAAACACAGGCTTGCTTGCTTCCTTTTTGAAATAAATCTCTCTTATAATCCTCTGGAAAGGATTCAAGCAATATATTTCACCCTCACTGCATTTCATAAACAAATAAACTAACACAGAAAAAAGCATCTAAGTTGGATCAGTTTTGCTCCACACCTTAGAGCCAGGAAGTTCAGCTACAGGTGACACACTGGTTTTCAATGCAACCTGTTTTGTTTTCATAGTAATGCCAGTTACAGACACTAGCTGAAAGCTGAACTTCCTGCCAGAAGCAGATGCAAGTCACACTTCTAATGTAGGATTTGCATGATTTATTTCTCTTTTGCATCACTTGACCTAATACATTGTTGGGGATTGTAAGGGTCTTATTCACCCCACTGAAGTCATTGAGGTGATTTCCCTATCACACTTTCCACTTGTGTAATCTGATATTTTTTTTCCTCTATCTCACATGCCTGAACAAGATCACTTAAGTGAAAAACACTACCAAGTGTTTTTTCTTGTGGTATGTGATACAGTGCAAGCTTCAAGCATCTACACATGAAAGACATAAGTCCCACCACCTCTGCCATTTCTACAACATCAAATTCCTTTGACATGTGTATAGTTCACCAGTCTTTTGAATTCAGAGGTTTAATGGTTCTGTTTCAGGTGTGAAACAGGTGAACCTAATAAGCATCTGATCATTTAACAACCATTAGAGTCAATGGGAATATTTTACTTCAAAAAGCCTGAGGTGAAACATTATCTAAGTAGACACCAGTAAAAAGGGGATGTTATAGGAGGGTGCCAGTTGAGAATGTGGTTGCTTACACCAAAAATAAATTCACAAAATCCATTTGAAAGCATCTTTATTTAAACACAGATTGCAAAACTAAACATCTCCCTTGCTATTACCTGAATCCCAACATTTAAATATTTCCAAATCTATTTCCAATTAATATCAATATAATTTTTTCATCTTGAGTGAGATAACAACCAGGAAATACTATCAGGAGTCAGTGCTCAAGTTTATAGAAAGTGAGTAAGTTAATAACAGGTGGGTATCAGGGCCCAGCAAGAACTAGCTGCTCCTGAAGGGACTGGGAGTCAAGCACCATAACAGAGCAGGCAGGGCAGTGACTTCACGGTCCAAGCTTCCTCCCACGGTACCTGAGCAAGGTGAGCGTGGCAGGCCCAGAGATCACAGCCAGATTCAACCAAGAGTCCACATCACGAGCAAGTTCATGGCAACGAGGCAAGTCCAAGGTCAAGCTGGGAAGTCAAGTGGCAGGTCAGAGGTCTAGATCAATGTGGTCCGTGGCCAGACCAACCTGAGGCTGAACCATAGACAAGCACTCCTGCAGCATAGTTCAAAAAGACTAAAAATGCTAAAGCCAGAGCTTAAATGGGTTTATGGGCCCATGGGCGAGGGTGTGTTTGGGGAGGCTCTGGGTGAGGCTCATTGGAACTATTAAGGCTAATTGGTACACTCAGGGCCCTGACAGCAGGCAACCTCTGTTGCAGTGAGATCCCTAATACTGGAAACACTAGGTATTCACCTGCTTGTCATTGCTAGAGGAGTTCAATGAGGTCATTAAAGAATTAAGCTGGAAATACTGAAGGAACAAAATTTAGTAACACGAAACAGCCTTTCTTCCTTTTGCTACAGACTGGAAAAATTGAAGTTTCGGCTTATGAGACCTTCTGTGACCTTTCTGAATGTCTGGTTCCTTCCCCAATCTTACCCAAATCTTCTGAACAGAAATAAAACTCAATCTAAATCATTTCTGAACAGCAAAAGAAAAATATAGAGGTTTTCCTTCCAGTTATGGCACAGCACTAAAGACCTTTCTGAATCTCTCTGCCTTCCATCTTCAAATGATAACTGAGCTTTGAGTTGTCTCCAATGCATGCCTCTCAGTGTAAACAGTCCTTTACTACTATCCTGTGTGAGGTTACCTGCTCAGTGCCAGATACTGAAGGGATTTCCAATCACATGTGCTTGCTCTGGGCTTGATCTTGTGTCCCTTGTCAGCAGTGGCAAAATTTCCCAGTCTTGTGTTTCAGGGTCCATTTGTTGGCTGCAAATGCTTTTGGTTTTGCTGCAAGCTTGAAAGTGGCGTGACTTTCAGAGTGCACCTTCAGTTCTTTTTGTAAGCCAGGTATATTTGAATCTCAAAGTAGGTACCCAAAACCATGTCAGCATTTGGAAAAAACCCTTGTCCATGGATTTCACCATTCCTGTAGGGTTTTAGTATTAATACTTTTGTCACTAGTGATGAGGTTTTAGACTAAATTTATTCATATTCCCAAGTGAAAGGTGTTACGCAGGAGGCAGCTTGTTACTATTAACAGCCATTGCATATTTTTTTTCCTAGGGAAATTGCTTTTACTGCCATAGAAGAAAAAAGAATGAAGAAGTATTCCCCTCCAACATCACACACAATGAAATTAAGTGTTTTACCCCACATTTTGGTCTGGTATTTATTTTTGAACAAGATAGACTAGTAGGGCATGTTGATAGCACCAGAAGTGTTGTCAGTGAAATGCATGAGAAGTGTAGAATAAAACCTTTGAACTGCATGTTTAAAAGCTTTCCAATGTATTTTAGGGTTCTGCCCTAATACAGTGTCCAAACATGGCCTTAAATTGTGTTCTTGAGGATTGCCTTGAACAGGAATGGAATAAACTGATGCCCATGTGATTTTCAGCACTGGTGACAAAGAGGTACTCATTTTATTTTATGAGAAACAGAATAATTTATGATACTACATTGAAAGCAACCTGCAGCAACAAGTTACTGCATGCATACACAGATCACCCAGGAAATAGCAAGCTGTTGACTGGCTAACTGAGCCTTCTCTTTTGAACGCAAGTGCTGCATTGTATTGCCAAGTCTATTTGGAGTTTGTGCTTGTAGTGATTTGCTGTGTCAGTTTCGGGCACATCAGCCTGGTCCTGGAAATTGTCAGATTATCCATATGGGTTATAACTGATAAGAAGCTTACGTTTATTAACAAGACGTGCCATTCAGCAGCCCCAGTGGAAACAGTGTCAAATAGATAGTGAGGATCTCGTCCCAGGAGAAGTCCTCTCAGTGGAATCCTCTTGTAGCACTAGACCTGGTATCATTCCCTACTTTCACATGAAGATTTTATTTCCTGTCCATTTAGCAAGAACAGCAGCCAGGATGAAAAATAACGTCTATACTTCCTGCAGGTGATCCAGTGCTGGCATGCCTCCGAAGAACTGCAGCACACTGGTATGTCAATCATTTTAGGTGCTGACAGATCCAGCAGATAAAAGCTCAGCCCTATTTATGTGACTGCAGTGTTTGATGGGAGAGAATGTTTTGTCTTTTTGCAGTCTAAAAACTCATTAATCTGAAAGCTAAAAGGAAGGCTATTTTCCTATTCACAACAATGGCAGAAGCAGCCTCTTGCACTTAGGACAGAATGGGCGAGCGTGGCCATATCTATTTCTTGTTTTGTCCAGGACCTAGTGGTTTTGGTCCAGATTTCTTCCTTTACTAATATTTGGCTTTGCTAGGAATATCGGGATTTCTCTTTGCAAGTGCTTCACTAACAACTTCAAGCAAGTAGGAGACTGTAGTATCATTTCAGCTTCTTTGTCCAGGACCAGTTACCTTTTCTGTCATCAAAGCATTATAAAGCTTATAACCAAAACTGGACATCTCATGCCCTTTTTCTGCTTTAATTTCTTGTCCAGGAATATCTACCAATATCCCTGAGGATGGATTCATTTTCTGTTTCACATCTGCTCCCGCTGCCTCAGGCTCAGCATGGGCACCCCTTTGGTAGAGAAACGCTAAGTATGGTTATTCCGTATGGCTACTGGTGTGCTGTGGAGAGTGTATGAAAGACTGATGGATCCGAGTCTATCCCTTCCCTCCCTACATTTTTATTCTCCTTCCCTCTTTGCTGCCCCAGGTCACCACAGTAAAATGCAGCACAATAAAATCTAATTACAGTGCTTCTTAAGGCAGTCTAATTAGTAACTCAAGTTTTCCCCACGTATCTTTTATCCAGGAGGTATTGGAAAGACCGGTAAGGCAGCAGTACCTATGCCTGAAACATCCTTCTCCCAGGAACCCACGCTGAGGTTCATCCCCCACCGTCTCTCCTGTTAAGTAAAAAGACCTGATGTTGCAGTGACCGCAGGCATTTACGGAGCGAGAGAAAGGCGGGTAGCCCTCTCGGTGCCTGCTTTAGCCTCTCCGTGAGTCCAGGCAGGTCCACAGTTCCACCTGGAGGCCGAGGCTGACACAGCAGCCTCTTGTCACTGAGAGAGCCTTCAGAGCTCCTTCTTAACGGTACTAAGAGACACTTGAACACCAAACCCCAAATCTGCGTGCCCAGCCCTGTGCTTTTCGTGCACATCGACTTCACCTGAGCATTGCCTATGTACAAGAACGTTTTGCTCTCCCCCTGGAAGCTACCCCTGTGTTGTGAGTGAAGTTGATCCCCACAGTTATCCCTGGCTGTGATCACATTTTAGTATTATTAGACAAGACCTAAAGGTCACTGATGGGATACTCAACTGATACATGCTGTACCATAGTTATATTGTATGTGAAGAGTTTTAGAGGACGAGGAGAACTGTTTCCTATTTATATGTAACTCAGCTCTTTAAGATGGAAGTTTCACCTTCCTGATTAGCTTCACATCAAAGAGCACATGTCCCAAAGCAGCTCTGTGGGACTCAGACAGCTCCTCTCCAACGAGAAAAGTGTCCATTATTTAGTCCTGCTTTCTGTTTCTAACCTTTTTTTCTTCTACACAAGTAATTTCTCCCCTCTTGAGGAATCTTTGGTGATGGACTTTGTTGATTTCCTCCAGGGAGCCAGAGTATCCCTACCGCCTGGGCCCCCACAGCCTGCAGGCCTCCCAGCAGGTCCTGAGCCACAGCTTTTGCCAATAAAAGCTGCATTAACCCTTCCCCAATATTTTAGGTGTAATCATTTGTTCACCGACTCTATTCTTTGTTCTCTTTTCTACTAATTTGCCCGATAAAGGCATCAACTTACTGGGCTGTAGTTTTCCAGACATTCAGAAGACTAATCTTTAAAACCAGGACATTTTCAAGTCTGGTACCCAGGCAGGTATAAATGAGAGGTTTGGGATCTGCTGTGTTTTGTCTCCACATGTAGTATGCTAGAGTCAGTACTCCTTTAATCTTTTCTCCCTTTGACCATTCCTGAAACCTTGGAAGCTATCTTCCATTCTAATAGTCTCCTTAACACTGTTTATTACACAGAGCCTTAAAACATTTTTCCAACAAAAATTTAACATCTATTTTTTCTGCACTCCAGAGTCAACAGAGCATTCTCACAAGCGGTAGGTCCCCTACACAAACGCTGACAGCTCTCACCAGTAGGAGAGTAAATTTATTTCAGCTTCGCCACGTTAGACACAAACTTGGGTCGAAGTGAATTTTGTCAGCTCAATAGCTGCGTCCTTGGGGCTACACCCCCTTGTGGTACTGGCACTCCACTGCATCCTAATTATCCTGCTCTTCCCGAGCAGGCACTGCTCTGAGTTCTTAGATGTTTTCCTATATTACAGCATTGCAGACTTCAGTTGTATACAATTATTAGTATTCATATTGGTATAGTGATTTTTTCAGTGCTGTAGAGACCAGGACAAAGGCCAACAAATGTGTAATCAGAATCATTTATAGCCTAAGCAGTCACAACAAAGCGAAGTACTAAGGAACAAGCCCAGCGTAATGTAAGCAGTTGGCACATGAAATAGCTTTTATTAGTATGTCATCTTTACACCGAACTTTTGAATGCAACAGCATTTACTCAGTTTATGTACCAGGGGAGGCTTGCAATAACATGTTTTTCTGGAAACAGACTTGGTGGAAAACGGAGGTAAAGAAAATCGGATCAGGATAGACAAGCTAAGTGAGAGCTGGCAGACATTATTTTTACATTCACAAGAACTTCTGACAAAATCCAAGAGCCATTTTGGTTTTCTTTCAGCTGGTAAATTAAGTATAAAATTATACATTTTACAAGACAAATTTTAAGTTATGAAATTTTAGTTCCAAACATCAGTGTTTCAACAGATACTGCATTAATTAAAAAAATTACTGCACTCCTGAAACTATTTTAACAGCATATGATTAAAATTATTTCCACTCCACAGAGGCCTTGGCGGCTTGTAAAATTTAAGTGTTGCAGTGACATGCAAAATTGGGCCACAGACCTAAGTTCCTGGATAAAAACAACATGAGGCAGGAGGATTTGAGTGTCTTGCTCAGTCTTTTCTAACTATCTTTGCCATTTTATTGGATTTTTGTAGAAAAACAAAAAAGCAAACAAAACCAGTTTAAATTATAATCTTTTAATAGATATATCTTAACATACAGTGTCTAGTGTAGAGCCCCAGACACCCTGGGAGATGCAGCAAAGTAGGAGTAGCCAACACTCATTTTAGGTCTGTAGTGCACATTTTGCTGCAGAAGCCAGCAGGGGCCAGTGCACGCTCACCATGTGGGGCGGCAGGCTACCTGCAGCCCAAGGCCAGCTAGCACAGGCAGGCACCCTGCCCCACTACTTTCCTGGCAGCAGTTTAGCTGCTCAGCAGACCCCTTGGTCATCTCCCCAGCTACCTACCTCCTCTGGTACCTTAACAAGGCAAGCTGAGCAGAAACAGAGAGCACAGCCATATTGACCCAAGAATCCAAGCTCCAAGCAAAGTCATGGTAATTAAACAGGACCAAAACAAAGTAAAAAAAAAAAAAAAAAAATGAAACCCCCACTCACAACAGGATCAGCCAGTGATCGCCCATCAAGTCTAAAGCAACAAAAAAAGCCATCCATTCCACAGATCAGAATTCACAAGGTCCATGACCCAGCATAGATATATGTCTATTACTAAAACAAAGATCAACACAGCTCAAAAAAAAAAAAAAAAAAAGGAGCTTCTCCAGGCTGAGCTTAAATAGGGTCATGGGCCCATGGGTGGGAGTCAGGGGGTGGGGAAGTCCCAGGTGAGGCAAATCAGGGTCATTATCATAATTGGTGCCCTCAGAGTACAGACACTGAAAAAGATCTTACTTTTCGTTTTACAGTATTGAGTTATGTACGTGTTTTTGCTATATGAGGTCTGTTACACTAAGAAAAAGCATATTCTGCACCTCGCAAGGTCTTGCTCATTAGTGGGGAGAAGAGGAAGTAAAAGCACCTAACCCGGGGAGAATGTCACATTTGATGAAATTTCAGGTAACAAAGGCAGCTGTCTGTGAACAGCATAGACAAAGGACTGTCCCTCTTTGAAAAAGCTTTGTCATTTAAGTGCAGATCTGTGGTGTTATATGTCAAGAGAGTGGTGCCAGGCTTGTACATTCACATCCATCTTCTAAAAGTGGTTGTTGATCAGTGATTCTTTAATTTCACGGTATTTCAGTAGATATTCCTTAATTTTTCAGAAAGGTGTCTGAAAATCTGGAATTTGTTGCTGTAAATGAAGGATTGAAAATTCAGTGCCAACTCTTGCAGTGCTACTGAGCTGACTATTGCAGAAGTGTGCAGGGGCCAAAGAGGATCTGTGCAGATTATCACGTGGTCTGGGAGAGGAGCATTCAGCTCCCTGTCCATATGCCTCCAGTAATAGCCGGACATTTACTGCTCAGATGTGGTTCCCGTTTCTGCAATAATTTTTGCATAAAATTTCACACCTGAAATTGCTTCCATTCCTGCACCTATTAGAACCTGTGCTCTCTGCACAGTTCTGGGCGAGCATACCATCTAACTTACAGTCCTAAAGACGCTCCTATTTCTGTACAGCATTCTAGCTGATTGGCCATCATCCTCTTGTTGGAGACTGTGTCCATCACCCAGCAGCCCATGGTTCCCTGCGGTGAGGTTTGCCTCCTGCAAGCATGGTACATTTCCCCTACATGGCATGCATTGTAGAAGCTGGGACGACAAGATCCCAGAGGCTGAATTTGCATTTCCAGTGGGCAGCTTGCTCAGATTCTTCACTTGTAAGGACATGTGTACTGGCTAGAAGCAAGGTATCGCCCACAGGGCTGAGAATGACAGTTTCAGATGGATCAAATTCCAAAGTGGAAGACACACCCTCCAAACAAGTGCGCAGGGAAGAATCTTTTCAGAATTTCAGCATCTCCTAAACAGCTATTGACTTGTTTATGTTGCCTTACACAGAAACAGGCAGAACTCATAGGCCAAATCAGATAGTGATTTTATATACCGCTGTGTTCTGTATGCCTCCATTCTCATCTGGCTTTGGTTTTCCAAAGCAATTCTAGACCAGAAAGATATTCAGATGTCTTCAATGGTGAGATCAAATTTTAGCCTTGTTAATTCCCATGAAACCTAGCGTAGGTTGTAAATGTGTTAGCCAAGCACTGAGAAGATTTAGCCCTTCGAAGTTAGAGACACTATTGTTTCATCCAGTGCTACTGAAATACCACCGCCTCTGCCATTGAGCTGACACCCATAGCACGCAGTGCTCACTGTGCTTTAGGACCCTATTCACAAGAGTGTGGGCCTTGGATAGCTGAATGAGAAGAAAAATGTGATCCATACAATCAGACGCTCAGGAGAAGAGTATGAATATGACACAGTAAGTATATAAATGTATTTACTCCTGGTAGAAATATGCTAGACAGCTGAATGCCCAAAGGTGTTATTTGATATTGTAACAAAAAAAGCAGCTTTATGGAAGGATAGGAGTGATCCGCAGCAAGCAGTTGCAGTGTCTATGGGGTGATTTTCAGCAAGAAGACTGAGCAGAGTTGAGGAGTATCCCAGTGTCAGAGGGTGAACTTTTTTAGAGAGAACTGAGGAGTTGCAGAGGTCTCTTCAAACTGACAAACCCAAGGCAGAACCTCAGTGAGTCAGCCCCATCTGTTTTGCTTTGCGCTTTCCCCTTCGCAGTGCTTGCTGTGCTCGTGTGAGATTTTCAAGAGCAAATTAATAAATAAATGCCATGGATGCTTATAGATCGTCTGCTCTACTGTCTAGATATCTCATGCAGTACAAAAATTAGAAAGTCAGTTCTCTTTCTGAACAATTTTTATGATGTGCTTCAGGGATGTTACTTGCTTACGCAGTCAATATTCATTATGGCAATGTTTTTAAGTCTCAGATGTTGCTGGTTTTATGCTAGCTTCCCAGCAGTTTGATGTATCACTCAAGTTATTTGTGCTTAGCAGCATACAATTAAGAACCGTATGCCATGCAGAGCCACAGGGACACAATGTGAAGAATGTCTGCACTGTGCAGCAACTGTGAGCAAAGGAGCGTGGGCTGCTCAGACACAGAGGCGGGCTGCAATTGCCCTGCATTCCCCCCATGCCCACCAGCTTCTGATTCCTCACTTCGTAATCACAGAGCAAAAATGAGAGAGTACTGTTTCTCACGCTATTCCTTTTCAACCTGAACGCTTTTATTCCACAAAGAGTTACATATGTAAGGATGACTGAAAGTTATTTCAGTAAGGACAAACTATGTTCTCATGTGTACAGGAGAAGCTCTGGCGTGTAATCGCTCTTTAAGGAAATCTGATTTTCTTCTAGAATGGATGCTAGAGTAAGTGAGGTGGCATAAGTGTGAGCGTGCTCTTCATACTGTTTATCTGGGCACCTGATAGGAGAATACGTTATAGGAGCTGAGCTCTTGCTAGGTGACTTGTGATTCAGTCTCCTAGGTCCCCTAATGACACTATGTACGCTAAAAGGCTATTTTCCTTCAGTATTGATGGAGTTTCATCATTTTATGCCATCGGGAAACTTGGTCCAGTAAATTACAGCCATGTAAAATATGGTGGAGATGTCAGATAGTTTTGTGTCACACATTCTTTACTAAAATGGCTTTATAATCTCAATCTCAATAAAACATCTGCTAAATACAGACTCCACATCCTCTCTCATCCTCACCATTTTCTTGAAGCCTGTAAATTCTAGCAATGCTGCCTAACATAGGTCATCATTCTTTCTTAAAGTGACCGCCATTTAGTGACCCAAAGCAGAGTATTGTGTGAAAAAATTGTACTTTCTGTTGGCAAGTGTGAAGAGAATGATATCTAGAAATCTGGGCTACTTGATTTAACCACTGAAGTGTTTACATAGACAATGGCAAGGTATTTACATGAGCGCTCTTTAGCCCATATCCAGCCTATCATTAAGCTAATTTAACATTAAGAGGTTTTTGCTTCATAATTATGAGTCAGCATCAATTGCTATGAAGCAGAAATATTTATTGTAGCATAGTAGCTATAGAATCACGGAATGGTTTGGGTTGGAAGGGACTGTTAAAGGCATTTTGGTAGTACACTATATAATAGTGACACTCCTGAAGCGCCGTTTATTTCAGACTTTTCTTTCAAATACATCTTGCAGTTTACACACACAAAAAAATTGCTGCTGAGCTCTTCTCTGAAATTTGCCACAGACTTGTGTGTGCTCAGAGTATCACAGGATCTGGAACTGTGTAAATTTTCAGAAGATGAAATTCTGAGGAAAAAAAGTTAATCTCTTTGAAAGTCTGACGAGTAGGGTAGCAAACACTGACAGCATGACAGTAAACAGCCTCCCAGATCCCCCCAAATTCAGTAACATGCAGGCATGTTCAACAGGGCATAGGACAGTGTTGCAGACCGTATGCTAGAGATACTTAATCATTTCATTACACAGTGCCATGTACTGCAGCAAAGTCAGGAGGACAATGTCTGATTTGCACTGTATTAATTAGAAATTCAACTCAGATTGATTACTGCGAGACTTTTTTGTATAATGTTCATGTATTTATAATGTGACTCCAGGACTGATCTTCAGTGGAGCCAAGACATTTCCCGTTTCTTCACTGAGTTCGTGGGGAAAATATGGACTTGCATACATATGTCTGTGAAGCAAAATATATTGGAATTAGGGTTATTGCTGAAGGTTGCTTTATGATTTGGGACATCCTAGGATGAGGAGAATGGGGAAAACTTGAGTACAATGATTGTCCCTGCTCAAATAGTCATAGAGCACATTCCAAATCGAATCTTCCCATGTGTATGCAATCTAAAGGCAAGCATGGAAGTAACAGGAAAAAACAACTGGTTGTTTTCCAAAGGCAGTTCTAACTGCAGCAGGTTTGATACGCCTTCACAGGAACAATGGTAGTAGCTTCAAGTCAGAATTAAGATTTGAAGTTTCCCCAAAACTCTAATTTAGATCTAGTATGACTGTTTGATTGTGGAGAGTACTGGAGTGGTATTTTTAAAAGGCATAGAAAATAGGAGACAGTCCACATTATGACTCAACTGCCTTAAGAAGGAAATATTTAAAGAAGAATCATTAGCATATTGGAAATAGGAAAACTGGAAAGAAAAGGTGCTACAGTCACATGACTCTCAATTGACCATTACAGAGGAGTGACCTGAGGATCCTATAATGCAAACGGGAGGAAGGTTAGGGCCTGGTTTTTGTGGGTGGGAATGGCAGAAGTCTTGATTGTAGGTCTCAAAAGAAAGGTAGACCAGGGTTCTTGTATTTTGAAGACAGAAGAGTGTAGATATAGAGTAACATGCAGAAAGAAACTTGAAGAAGGGATGTTTTATAGAAAACCTTGGATTTGACGAAAATCTGGGTCTGGAAACCTTGAGTGTGGAGTAGTTAGGGCTTACAAGTGCCGTGTAAGTTGGCTGGGTGTGGTGAGTTGATTTTACTTCTGGTTGAGCTTTAATGGGAGTGAGAAGTTGTATGACTGTAGCTCTTTTGGACAGGGCAGTTCCTTTTGGTTTCGCCCTTTATAATATTTTGTAGCTCCAGGCAATGAAAATCCTTGTATGGCTTTATAAAGTTCTATAATATCAAGTAGATGATTTAATGGGTGTATATAATCAATGCCAAGCCATGATGCATGACTAATGGTGTTTCAGATGCTTAGGTAAGACCTGCCCCTCTAACAGCAGCTCGTGAGGATAAAGATAGTGGTATCTGCATATTGCTTTCCATGCAGGCCAAGGTCAGTATCTGGCAAGTTCCAGCCCTTTAAATGATGTCCAAACCCTTAGTGTTTAGTGTATGTGCTGCTGCATACATCAGGTCTGCTTCTTTTTTCTTCCTTAAAAACTTATGGCCTCCAAAATTCACAAAATGCTGTGCGTGTAAGCGTTTATGGCCCGTGATAGATTATAAGGCATTGTAGTGGATGTGTGCATTGCATATTTAATTATCTGAGCGAATAATTTGTTTCCTAGTTTCTGTTTTCCATGCTTATCAGATGTGTCTGCAAAATGTGTCCTGGTACACAAGTATTGCTGTTGGCACTTTGGTGTGATGACAGAAAATAATCTTGCTCAAGAATGGGAGGCCCTCTGCAGGGTAAATCCAGTTGTTTTAAATTCCTTGATTTGTTGCTATTATCAGTGCCATCTCCTGGTAATGTCTGTAATATAAAGGAGAGAACTGATCACTCGTTTTATGTTAATTTCAGAACGTGTCTGTTGAGCCTCTGCCTTCACATTGCAGTCACTAGTTCAGAAAGTTCAATAAGAATTTTCTGTTTTGAGTTAGTGATCTGAAGTTGTCCAGAAACAGCTGTTTGCAAACAATATTAGGGATTTTCCTTCTCTCTATAAAGCAGAGAAATCTGTTGCTAGCTCATGTGTATCCAGTTGTGTTTATGAATACACTTCCACTGAAGTCCAGCATGCGTGTATGATCTTGCCATGGCCATCCTGCTTATTATGATTGTGTACTACCAAAACAGAACAGGAATCTTTTTGTTTTTCCCATTTGAGATGTTGTGCTAACTTTAGCATTCTGTTTGTTAATGATTTGAGGCCAGGTTATTAAACAACTGAACTCCAACTTCCAATTATATATTAACTTAAAATTATTTGAATATCAGTCATGCAAGGAGCCAGAAATGTAACACAGCCATTAAAGACTCAAGGATCATGGCGTTCCCTGCCTGTTCTAGAGAGGTCATTGTTACCCTTTTATTTAAGAGGTGAAATAGTATAACCAAGTTGTCACTTGTTTTTACGTTTCCAGGGCATATAAATCACGTTTATTCTGAAAGATGAAAAAAATAATGCTCTCTGTGCATTGATTATTTACTTTCCTATGAAAGGAATAGAAGCATTCTTCTTCTTGGAGTTCACAGTAAATGAATTCCTGCTACGTGGCCTTAAAGACATCCTCACTACCGCCCCCCGCCATGTGATACCTATTCCTAGTCTGCACTGACCAGTCTCTGCAAAGTACTTATCAGGTAATTGTGTATGACTCAAATGAGATCAGAACTAGGCCATCGCTAGGAGTAGTTCAAGTGTGAGAGTGAAAACTAGAAACAAATGTGAGCCATGTTCACCAAGCCAATGTAAAAATCAACCCACCTGGAAATGAGAACTATAGTCCTTTATTACAATTGTCCTTTATTACAGCTTTATTGTATTAATTTCTTCCTGAGACATCTTTGCATGAGTCCAAGTAATTTAAGCATTGGATTTTCAAAACTTGCTTATAAACTTAAAAAAGCTATCCCTAAAAACTTTAATTAATCTTAAAAAAACTCAAACAAAACCTTATAAGTTTGGAGTCAGGATGAAGCTTGAGTTACACTGAAGGGTTAACATTACTTTGCCCTGTTGCATGTTAATGATGTGGTCTTCTGTTCTAAAAATACTCGGATACCTCCTGGTGCCTATCAGCTTTATGGTGGAAGTGTCTCTACCAGGGTGGCATACTTGTCAGAATCAGAGAGATTTGGTCTTATCTTGGTTTAGAGACTTGAAGGTGCCAGGTTGTGCTCGCTCTCTGCTCTAGCTCTCTGATCTGAGAACATCAGGCAGAATGCTCAAGTGTCTCAAGCTGTGGCAGGAAAAATCAAACTTCTGGTTTTAAACAAGTTGGGAAGTTACGTGGATTTGTGTTAAACTATTACAGAAGAGATGGAGCAGCTCCACAGGTTGAGCTTGGTGTGAAGCTCCAAGCCCACCACAGCATGGAGATTCTGTGCTGTTGTGAATAGAGTGAAAATCTTGTATGTTGACTCCTCCTTCCTGTGTTTTGAGAGATTTCTCAATATATAGCAATGAAATCCTTATTTAAGTATTTTTCAGGTGCAGAGATAGAAAACTGCAGCATAAAATGTAATCCCAAATATCACGTATATTGTCTTGTGTGTACGGCAGTGAGTCTAGCTTAAGAGCAGTACACCACAGGATAATGATGTGATCAGGAATCAAATATTTATGGGTCTGTTCTGCCTCTCCCTAACATAAAATTATATAAAGCAGAAGTAAGTTGATATAAGTCATAGTGTAATAAGATGGGTATGAGGACAAATTCAGGCTCAGTATTTTTCATGCTCCTCTCTCTGTGGCCTCTTTAGGCTTGATCTTGTGAATAAATTGCTTGCTATAAGTGGATAGGCAATCAGCAGGAATTTGGAAGGCGTGTCTTGGTTCAAATATTTTTTACAGCTTAAACATCTGCTTATATGATTAGCTACTGAGCAATTAAGCTGAGCAGCGATGTTTTCTCTCTTACAGACACAACTGTTGCCCAATGAGTAATATTCATAAGGCTATTGTACTGTTAAGTGAAAAATTGAATACACAGCTGTATGTGATTAAGTGATTAAGCTGTGTTGTCACAATTTCTGTCATGATGTTAGAAATCCACATATCTATACTTAGGCATGATGTGATTGTATGTATGAGTTATTCCACCAAACACTAAAGATTGGCATACATCTGGAGAAGGAAAAATGACTTTACCCTATGAATTAGAAAACAGACAAGACAAGAGGTTAAAGAGTAACAGTGCTTTCAGCACAGGATGTTTAAGGGTGTGCCCTGTCAGCAAATGATTACTAAGAGTCAGCAGGTTACCTCTCATTATAAAGTTAGTGATTAAAGTGTTAACTGGAGCCTCCCCGTAGGTGTAACTGTGACTAAGGGAGGGCTCCTGTCAGCAGCTTGGAGGAAGGAAAGTGGGTAGGTAAATATTCCCGACATGCACTGAGCTGTGGGGAGTGTCCCGGGTTTCCAGCACTCCCAGTTTGTAAAGCCAAATAGTAATTAACAGCTCTGTGGTTCCGTGAAGTAGCAGAGGTAGCTGTCAGCCAGTGCAATGCTGTCATGCCTCTTCCAGGGCTCAGTGAAAGGTATGTGAAACTCCTTCTCTGCTGCTTTTTCTCTGATCCTATGCACAGGTAAGTGAAATGTAAAGCTGGAGCTGTTCTTCTGCTTGCTGTGTAACCTGCAGTGTCAGTAGAAAGCAAGGTCCTTCGCAGTCACCCAGAACTCGAGTCAAATTCCTTTTGGGTAATTAGGGTGCTGGAGGGAAAGAGAAATGTTCGGTCAGAAATTCTCATCAAAAAAGTTCCTAAATCTCAAGGTGGCTTGCGTGAGTCAGAGTTGTGATTAAAATGGGCAGATAATAGGTAGTGCTGGTGCGCAGTGTGTACATGGGCATAAGCATTTGCTGCCCTTCGTTCAGTTGTCGGTGTGATTTAAAAAGTTACGTCAGTGACCTTGTCTGTTCTTTTTGGCGGGTAAAAGCTATCTTTCCTAAGCTACCTGAAATAGAAAGTAACTTCTTTTCCTAATAATGGATTACTTATTGTTTGAAATGGATTTGGTGCAACTCTGGCTCTATCATGATTGTGTGAGGGGAGGGAGCTTCTCTGTCCCTTCCTTTGACTCAAAGTTAAGGGGCCATATTCTCAAATAAATACCAATTTCATTTTGGTTTCAGTTATCAAAGCCCATTCTGAACCTGCCTGAGCACAGGGGTTACAGTGTGTTTTGTATTCAAGTAGCGTTGTTATTGCTCTGTACTGTAGCAGTTCATTTTTTAAACTAAAGCGTAAACAAGTCTGCAAGACAAAGAAAAAAAACATAACTTGTTTTCGGTGAGGAAAATGCAAGTGTTTGGAATAAGTACTTTCTTTTGATTATACCTTTGCTTTGGTGATGAAGATGTCTAACTTAAAAAAACAAACAAAAAAAACCCAACATGAAGGTTCATATAATGACTGCTAGTGACTAGGTAAAGACTAGTAAAATTATTCTGCCGATACCGAATGTCTTATATATGTGAATAAATCCTAAACTCATTTTTATAGAAACAGATCGTGGTCTGAAATTTCACTAAATACCAGACATTTTGGAGTTTAGAAAATTACTTATGTATATGTGTTATTGTGCATACAGTGCAAAGCTCTTTGTGCTGTACAAAATGTTAGATGTATATGTTGTTAATAGGTAAGTTAATAGACAGCTGAGCCTTGTGGTTTCTATACAAGAAACCGAGAAGCTTTACCCCATCCTGGCTTCCTGTGGTTTTGGAACAGCTCTGGGAAGCACTGAATCAAAATACCTAGAAATCTTTGGGGAGGTTTGGGTTTTTTGTTTTTCTTAACACTGGTAGGAGTTCTGCATAGCACATTGCTCGCTCTGCAGTCCCCATCGTAATATATGGATGTGCCAAAAAGCACGTTTAGGCTGTTACGTACAAATTAAAATGCTGCTTTGCTGCTCCTCTGTGGTTCAAGTCTGGATGTCGGGTGTCCCTCTCCTTCCAGTTCTCCTCTATAGTTGCCTCCTTTTATCCTTGAGTAAAAATCTGCATGGCTGTTTGCTCTTACCTTTGCTTTGTCATTTCTCCACTGTCCTGTCCCTATTCTGCCCCCTTAAACAAATAGCCTAAAGATCACTGTACTTAAAAAAATTAAACAAGCCTTCTCATCTGCCTGTCCACTAATCCTTTGACTCTTTCTTGGAAAAAAACATTTCAGGTAAGATACAAATCTTACAGAACAGTAAAGTTCACAACCTTTGTGAGATGTCGTGTGCCCTGATGTGACTTGACCCTTTTGCAGCTTTGGGATTGTGCAGTGGTTTTTCTTCTCTTTCCTTTCCCTAGACTTCTCCAATAGTTGCAGTTTTCCTCTACGGTTGCTCACTTTGCTTCTGCCCCACTTCTCATTTACTCCTGTCTTTCCCTTCTGCTTCTTTTGTTTCCTTCCAAAAGTATTTTAGGCTTCAGTCACTCTTCCTCCAAGTATGAAGTTTCTTCTTAGTTAAGTCTCAGGCCAGGAGGTTAGTCCAGCCAAGGTCCCATTTTCAAAGTCTTGCGTATCTGAGGGACTTGTGTGGTTCTAGTCTAGTTTAACGTAATGATGAAGACTCCTGTCTGACACCAAGCGAGTCAGGAGACAGCTTTGAGTAGATGGCCATAACCATATATTGTTGGTAGAGCTGGAAAACTAGCACCCTTTTGTTAGTTCAAATCAAAGGGAACAATGGAGAAAACACATTGCATTTCTCTTGTTTGCTTCCTCAAAAGAACCAGAGAAATGACATGGAAAACAATAAAATACCACAAGGTGATAGAAAATGTGACAGCTTTGTGCATTTATGGAGTGCCAGTGTAAATATACTCTCATTTGTGCTGTCAGATAATTGTGGTGGGGAAGTCACTGCATGTTCTCAACCCACAGGCTTCAGGGTTAACTAAAAATAAGGGCTGCAAGATGTGTGTAGCCAAAATGCACCTACGAGAAGGGTACATGGTGAAGTGTTTTATCTCTAGGGTGAGCCGGAGCTGTGGAAATGTTTTGTACGAGCCTGATAAGCAGAACTGGTCACATAACTGAGGAAAATGTAGTGAACGTTTTTTGTGCTTCTGTGCCAGCTATAGGAGAAAAGGCCAGTCTTTGCCTGGGGTAATCAGGCGGCGAGCAAAAGAAAAGGGGGAGGTGTTGGTGAAGAATTGTTCCCATCACCAACTACTCTTCCAGTTTGTTTCATTGTCAGCATTTCAATGGCGTCCAGCTGAATTAAGATATGCTCAAGGTTTTTAAGGCAAATAATACAGTAAGAGCCATTTGCTGTGTAACAGAACAAGTAGTTCATGGACAATCTTTTTTTTTTTTTTTTCCTCTTAAAGATCACTTCTCTCAATCTGTAGAGATCAGCTTTTTCTTTCCTATGAATCATTTTAAGGTCAAACTCTATTGAAAAGAATGCCACCACAAGCAATGAAGCGGTGCTAGAGTCGTTGCTCTATGTTTAATAGTGGTGACTTGGCTAAATGCTATTCTTAACATGTTGTTTCCTGACAGATAGGAGGAAGCTTAAGTGTATATGCAGTTCATCAACTGCAAATGTACATCAACTCCTCTGCATCTTTTAAAATTGTTCTGAAGTTACATTGGCATTGGTAGGTGATTCAGTTGAAGGTATTAGTAAATCACATAAAATCAGATTTCAAGGTGTGGCCAATGGTTACTGAACTCATTTCAGGGGCAAAGGAAGAATGCGATTTTACTGGCGTACAGCAATCTCTTCCTTGTATATGAACTCACGTCTCTGCAGAAGTCCCTGGGCTTATTTGGCTTTCAGGTATGCTTTTGGCTTGATGGATATCACGCAAAGGACAAAGGGTGTGTGGGATCCTTCCCACTCTTTTCAGTGAGCTACTGATCAAGCACTGTTAGCAACCCCAGCTGCTCACATAAAGCTCATTTTGGTAGGGCACCGTGGGTTTAGAAGTTGTGAAATAACTTCTTATATGTTTTGTAGGGTGATGGTAATGTATTTTTATGCAAAACTTCTTGTTTGTCCACATATATATACACATATATTTTAGAAGTCATTCATTCGTGACAATGAAACTTTATCTAACTTCTAAAAAAGCAGCTCAGTAGTGCAGTATCATTTGCAAGGAAGCTAGGCACTTACTCTTTAGCTAGCAATGGACTTTTCAAGCTTGAATTTATTTTCTAAATTGATGTTCTGAAGGCTACTTGTCATTAGTAGTGTAGAGAAGCTACTTTTCAGATGTCTTGGATCAGGCTCTGTTCCGTGCTGTCTGAAATCAGACTCGAGTCAATCTCCTGGTGTAAGGGAGAGCGGACGTCAAGTGCTGTTAGGCAAATTCCTCTGTCGTCATGCCCAAATAAGAGAGGAAAAGAAGTGGAATAATCAAGTTCCAATGCAGTCTTTGGAGATTTTACTGCTTTCTGTGGGATTCATTTTTTCCCCCCATGTGTGTGATGCCACTTCTTGGGCTGACACTAAGGGGTTTTTTTTAGTGCAGTATCAGTTGTCAGTCTTGAGTCTCTGAGTCTCTTCAGTTACTTTCTTCAGTCTGCCTTTTCTTCTAGTACCTGAGGGGGAATGAAAGCAGCCAAGACTGCATAATTAAGCTTATTGAAGAATGCATTGTTGGAGTCTCATGGGTCTGGCTTGTTGCCTACACAACGTGCTGGAATCGCTACATGGAGATCTGTAAATTATATTGCTACATCACTATAATTATAGCCTTGTTCTCTCTTTAATATCTCAGCTGCTTTCTTTGTGTGCTGCAGGACACTGCCAATGATCAACACTTCTCCTTCTCTTGTCTAGTTTTACGAACCTGGTTAAGGGTGGTTTGCTGAGTCACTTATTTTTTTGGTGACCCTGGGCAATGCTCTATCCATGATTAACAAATGAATCCTAACCAGTAAATGGTTTGCAGCCTTGGTGTACTAGCAAGTGAAGTGTAATCATGGAGTGGTAGAGTAGCCCTAAATCTACTTGAGAAGGTCCTGGCATATGTAGTAATTGGGATTTAAGGTACTGTGATATACTTGGTGGGAATGACTTATGGCTTTTTTACTAGGGGTGGGAGATAGTTGGGTAGTAAGGCTAAATACAAAGTAGTCAAAATATGGTATAGTTAGCCCTTAGCTTGAGTGTCGAAGCCTGTTTCTCTTGTGCAAACTAAGGCTTTGTTGTTGTTAGCATTTAGTCTTTCTTAGTGGCATTAGTGGATATAATTATTTTTTTTAACCTTTTGTTTAGATTAATCTCTTCTGAATAAATGAAGAAAGTGACTATGAAAGCACAGCAGCTACCTTCTATTTCCATCAATGAGGAGAAGTTCATAACCAGGTAAATTATTAAAGAACCTGCAAACATTTAACGACTTTGCTGCCTTCATTCAAGTTACTCCATATTTATTCATTAATAGAGGATTCTGTAGAGAGCTGAGCCTGTAGCAGCAGCAATTCCTACAACTTGCTTTCTGTTAAGTGTCTACAGAACAAGGTTGTCCTTTCTATGGATTTCAAAGAACAGAGCATTAAATCTTTTGGTGTGTGGATTTTGTTTATTAGGTAGAGCAGCACTTTTAGAGGATAGTGAAATAAAATTCCGAATTAGGGAAGAAGACCTTCCTACCTTTGAAATCTATGGGAACTGAACTTGAGTTCCAGTGTTTAACCTGAGCTCTACTTGTCTGAGGCACAGGGTTTGGTCTGTAGCCCCAGATGGCAGGGTTTCTTTGCAGAAAGACTTAATTGTGCTACCAGCTCTATTCTGTAGTGAGTGAAAGTAGTTCTTTAGCCTACTTATAAAAAGCTTGCAATTACACTCAAACTGTATTTTGTGGGATGTTTTTTGACAGTTAAATCTGGCTGCTAGGGATTGTTCCAAATGCCGCCATAAACCCTGAGCTGCTTGGCATATAGCTCCATCCACTTTTTAGGGGATTAATTTTTCCCTTGTTGACCAGACCACAGGAGCTGGAAGAGGGGGCTCTTTTCTCACTTCATTTCCATCCCTCTTAATGTTCCTGTGGGAAGAAGCTAACTGTAAACTTGCCCAGGGATGGGGCCTGTGATAGAATTTCTCACGCCGCGATAGGTATTTGCATCTGAATCCTCATACTTTTATATGTGGCATGAGCAGTGCTGTTGATATCTCAGTTTTTAAGGAAGGGTTTCAGAACTTTGCCTGAAGCACACAGGCAATAAATGCATCCCTGCCCTCTCCTAAAGAGTTGTTCCTTTTATACTGCTACTAATTTGGGACCTAGAGCTGGAGATGTGTAAATTTATGCTAATAATGAAATGTTCTGTTTTCCTTTTCAAGGGCTGTTGTAATGTGCAAGCATGTTTTCTAAACTATTGTAATTCTCTAGCTTTGTGAAGGACCTAATGCATATTTTAGGAAGTGACTTTTTTTTTAAATTCATTTAAACAGCATTTTTTTTACATCATGGCAAGTTAAGTAACTGTTGTTCGACAGGAGTAGTGTCAGAAGGAATTGATTGGTGTGAATTTTCATATATTTGGCATACAAAAGCTTTTGGGCATGTACCACATGAAACAATGTCTCTGGGTTTTTATTCCCCTATATATTTGCTTTTCACGTGGTGAAATGTGGTTTCTGGTTGATGCCTTTCTGCATTACAGTCATGGTTTTAAGTACTGTTCAAGTTCCTTTGCCTTACAAAAAACCAACAAACAAACGTTTCAAGAATCACTAACATATTCTCTATGCACTCAAGCTTGCTTCCAATGCGATTTCTAGACTATCGTCCCTCATCTATACCTTGAATCTGCTGTTACATTACTCTTCTTCCAGTTGTATCGTGCAAATCTTGCTCATGTGGCAAGCCTGCTGTTTGGGAGTTGCACAATGGCTGGATCAAAAGGCTAACTAAAGCACGTAGGATTATTTGGCTGGCTGAACTACGGTGTCTTTAAGCATAACTGCAATCCATGGATCCATATCCATAGATAAATGTGTAGAGCTTGGGGGAAGAAGAGGACACAGGTGAATTGTCCTGGGTTAGCTTTTCAAGTGAGCACAATCTGGGCTCTCTTGTGGTTTGCCACTGGAGCATTTGACCCTCCAGCTGCCTTGTATTCTGCCTTTTTTACTGGAGGAAGTGGTCAATCTGCAGTAAACCTTACCTTTGGGGGGTTTGCCTCTAAGTTGTTCTACCAGTTATTTAGCTTTGGCTTCCATTAATGGCTGCATTTGGCTGTTGTCACAACACGACAGCTGCTGATTTTTCTGGCTGTGTAACTCTGAAGAGATGTCTGTCTGCCTTTTGGTTAGGGCAGTCTTTGGGCCTTTGCAGTGAAGTTGTGTTATGCTAAGACTAGTTCTGGAACTAGTAGGATGGTGCATGTGTTACTTCTTTCCAGACCTAAAAGAAGTAAGGAGGGATTTTCTTTTCTAGTGTCTACACTACACAAGGACAAACAAGTCAGTGTGAGCTGCTGTTAAATCTCTTCCTCAGGGCTTTTCTAATTGCTTGTGTGGTTTGTCACCGTTGGTTGCACTAGTGTGAGAATGAAACCTGCAAGATTTATGTGTGCGATCTTCTGTGGAAGTTAATGGGAAGCTTTTTCTAGTCAAGGCAAGAAACTAAGTGAAAATCTGAAGAGCTTGCTCTGAGAAATGGTATCTGCCTCAGAGATAACCCTTACCACATCACTTAGTGGTTTTAGCCTATGATTTTATTTGCTTTTATAGCCAACATGGACTAAGAGTCATAGAAGGGCCTCAGAGTGTGGCCCAAGTCCTTATGTATTCATAATCTACCTTCAGGGTACGGATGTATCCAACTTTCTACCTAAAAAAAGCTTGCAAAATAACAGCTGTCAATAAAATGGTTGTCAAAGGTATTGGGCTACAAAGTATAAAAAGTTCCTCTCAAGCTGTATCAGCAGGTCTATCAACTTATGTCAAACAAAACTATGTATCTCTTGCTTGCATGTCAATTTTGCATTGCATCTGGATTTTGCCTCTGTACGAGGCCAAGGTGTGCTTCATCTTGCTTACTTTTAGCCAACATGATCCAAATTTCGCTTGTACCTGATTCATATCTAAACCTGTTACAACTTTCCCTTTGGGTGGGATGACCTGAATACAATCCCTCATCGCTCATGGGACACAAAGAACCTGCAATGAGCTATTTGAACACAATGGAAAGAAAGGTTTTCACCACTTGTATTACTAGGATTGAGGAGCAAAGTGACTTGAAGTAAATGTTGGAAATGCTGTTTTGGAGTCAGGTACTCTGTTGATAAAGCCACTTCAAAATATTTTGGGGGGAGTTGCAGTAGGTTAAAGTAAATAATTTGCATCCAGAGCATTAGAAGGGAATGCAGTTAACCTTCATGAGTTTAGTGGTGCAGTCTGTGTCCTCATGTTACCTGCTGAGTAAAAGCCCTGTTTATCTTTTCCCTCCTCACCATGGGAAAAGGCTCACCAAGCAACAGGACGCTGCCCACTTGAGTTCATAAAGTGGAGCAAGGGAGGGATAGGGTATGCCGAGGAAATTTTTTCGCTTGCACAGTTTGCATGCCCCTCTGTCCCAAACACAGGATATACATACTAACTCGTGTCCCTGCTCCCCCCGCTTCCCTCTGCAGCATGTCAGGCTGGGGAAAGGCCACATTCCTGCTGACCAGTCTCAATGTTGAGCTCTCAGGCAGCAGCATCCATCAGTCCCGCTCGGGCACTCTGCAGTGTCAGATGTCTGCCTGCCTCACCCCGAAGGAAGAGGCAGGTGCTACAAGTATGTATCCCATGTAGAGACTCACGTCATGATATAGTTCTACTCAGCGTTATTAAGAGATACTGTGTTGTCCAGATGCTTTGGATACGTAAAAATGGTCAGAGGTGACTGAGAAACACAATCCTGTCTAAGGCGCTTGCTTTGAGCTCTTAGAGAGACTGTAGGCAGGGGAGGCTGAAGGTGGAAGAAGAGCGTGTGTGTCATAAGCCACAGAAGAGGGTGTACGCTGCTGGAGTAAGACTATGACAGTCCCAGGAGAAGGTATTTTTGTTGTCTGCTTGGTACACTTGGAATCATACCTAGCACTTTCCAACCAAAATGATTTGTGTTTTCATCCTTCTCCTATTCTTTTGCACTGATTTCTTGGGAATTTCTTAGTATCTAAGGTGAGTTCCCCTGAGCAACACTGACTTTTTTAGTTTTTAAGTTGCACAGTCAACTGTGTAGCCATTTAAACAGTCACTTTGAGTAAATTGAGTCACAATCTGATCAGAGAGAGATGCTGTGAAATAATATTCATTTCACCCCTGAAAATAACTTTCTGAACTCCTTTGCAGTGACGGACAAGCTGATACCACTCCTACGGGAGAGATGGCTCTTAGGTTTGTCATTTCTGATAAGGGTGCCACTCTTGTTGTTGATAATGTCCTCGTGTTCTGCGACATGGGTGTGTTGTGACTGTTACAGGAAAACAAATGTTAAAAATTCTGCTGAAATTACTCATGCTAGTGTTTCTAGTGCCTCAAAGCTGCACTGTAGAGTTCTTATCTAAATGTATCTTTCTGAGAAGGTAGTGTGTAATACTTAGCATATAGTCTGGGTCCATATATTCCTGTGTCTCCAATGTTACTTCTTCTATGTTCTTGGTGAACTCTGAGTGTTGAAATATTAAAATGTAGTTTCCACTGAGTGTCATTCCCGTGTGTAATTTGTTTTTCAATGATGGTGCTGGAAGTCAATTTTTGGTTTTGGTTTTGGGGAGGGGTTTTGCTTTTGTTTGGTTTTGGTGACTTTTTGTTTGTGTCTGGTTGTTTGGGGGGCTTTTGGAGGGGTGGTTTTGTTTCTTAAAATTGGCATAGGAGTTGTAATAGCACTTCTGATAGTACGTGGGTCTTAAAGTAGTTTCAGTAGGTCTTGTGGAACTTAACTGTGAGAAGAGTTTGCAAATGCTGTCTGTTTTGCCTGTGGTTCAGCTGTTAGAGTATCTCATACTAGATGAAAAAATGGAAATAATAGACACTATTTAGAAACAAACTTGGTGTCTTTACTCACCACTGTAAGACAGTACATAAAAGCATCTGGATCATTTGTCATCTCAGTGCTTAAAGATTGTCTGTGAGGAAGAATTCATACAATTCCATGCAATTGTTTCCCATGCTTAATTATCTCTGCTGGTGGAAATTGCTTTCTTGAATTACAGTCTAAATCATCTTTGGTGTTTCATTGGTGTGGGGAAGAGCATTTAATTCTTGATGGTCCTGAAATACGTATCACTTAATTCTGTCTTTTTTCGGTCCTCCTTAACCTGAGCTGCAACTTGCTTTTTGCCTTCACGAGAGCCTGGCACTACTGTCGTGGGATCAGCAGCTGCTTAGCAGTAATTGCAAGGTGCTTTTCCACAGCGCTGGTGCTGAAGCAATCATCCCCCAGCCTGTGTTTGTGCAATGTGGCATTTATTGCTCCTTACCCATTTACAAGGTCTGTGTGGGCTGTCCACATCACTGCTGCTGTTAGCTCAGGTGGGAGCGGCGTTTGCACCGGCTGTCGGCGGAGAGCTGGCCTTGCCCTGCACTGTGACTTTAACCCAGCTGGGATGCTGCACAAGTGCTGTCTGTACACCCACAGGCTGCTCAGGTATCCAGGATGTTGAGTAGCCCAGTCTCTGCTGAAATTTCCCAGGAGGTTTGGAAATCCCATAGTTAAAATCCAGTAGCTAAAGTTCTTTGCAGACCAAGTTGCCAAAGGGTGGAGGAGGTGGCTGTGGCCTAGAAACTGGGATGTGCAGTAGCTCTAATTTGGTTATTTTGGAATGCCATAAAACTTGAAACTTTTTCTGAAACCCTGTTCTCCTGCAGTGTTGCGAGTTTATCAAGGATGGTGACAGGCATAGTTATCTCTGGTGGTGGTTCTTTAATGTTAAGTTTCCAACATCATTATCACTGGCGTGCCTCACATTGCCTTCCTGCCTTCACACAGTGTTTTCAAAGCAGAATGTTACGCTGCCTTTTTTTTTTTTTTAATTGCATCATGAATTTCTGTTTGAAGTCTGAGATGATGGGCAGGCTTATAATCCTTGCTTGTTGACAGAGGTTCTCTTCATCACCATCCTTTCTCTGCCGAGCAAAGACTTAGTGCAAAGCTGTTATGTTTCAAGCAGAAGGTAACTGAAATGTTTTGTCTAGGCATACTGTAGATATTCCGAAATAAGAAGAGTATCTGAAGAAATATAAAAACCCAATGGAAACCATTATGGACAGAAAACAAATTGTAACCCAACTAAAATGATCTGCAGCATTGGTGCATGGGAGTGTTGTTCCTGTTTGCTTCCCCCTTAAGACTACAACAGAAGTCCAAAGTACAAGTTACTCTGGGGCAGTGTTACTAATGTCACATCAGACTGTGACTAATTCATTTCCTCTATGTATCAGGTCTTCAAAGAAGCAACTTACAAGCAACCTAGTATCCTGACAAAATTTTACACCTGGAAAATGATGTATTAATCATTAACAAACCTGTACAGAGATGCAGTGGTTAACACTGCAGGGTGTTACCCTGCCACTTAGCATCTGGATTTTTACAGTGATAGAGATGTTAATTATTCTTTTCACTGTGATCTTTTATTCTAGAGAGCAGCTCAGTTCTCTTCTGAAGACTTATAACTCTTACTATTCTGATCAAGAAAATCTGCAACTGTCACATAACCAGGTAAGGATCTCTGTAAAAATAATACAAAAAGCACAGTGTGATAGTAGGAAAAGCACTAATGGGTGCTGATGTTTAATGCAGCTAGACTGAACAGTGTAGGATACTTGTTGTGTGTTAGTATATTAGAATATATCACTAATAAAAACACTACAGCAAGTGCTAGAGTCAAATGCTATAAGGAGAAGAGAGCAGAAATAATTATGTTCAGACAAGTGGGAGTTTCAGATTTTTAGCAGTGGGATCTCCTTGCCATCCCATTCCTTAGTGTATCGTAAGAAATCATTCTTTGGGTTGACCTCTCCAGTCTTACGTTGTTAGCTGGCAGGGAGTAAGTAGTACTGCAAATATTTGTATGGGGTGCAGCTCCCCCTTGCCCCTTCAGCTTGAATCTGCCGTGGATAATGGCAGGACTGCTGTCACTTGGGTCAAGGAGAGACTAAGTCTCTCCTCGAATGTGAACCTTTAGTACAGAGAGAATGCTTGTAAGCATAGCCCCAGGAATGCATTCTCTGTGGAGACCAAAGGGCCTGTGGAGCTGAAGGACGAATGAAAGCATGAATCGTGTGTCTTGTGCCAGAGAGTCCCTGGTCTGGAAGTCTGAACTTCCTGTTCCTCCCAAGCTGTGTTTGTGTCGTTTGTCTGCTATCAAGACCCAAAAGGGACATTAGAGCAATTGTGGGCAAAAATGGTCTGGAAATGGGAAGGTCTCACTTCTCTGTCCCAGTTCATTCTGCGGTGATAGTGTTCTATGTCAGCAAGAATGGAGACCGTTAACAGCTTTTGAACTGATGCAGTGCTTTGCATCAACAAGGATGATTTCATTAACTGCTGCTTCCTCCTTTACCAGCACCCAATCTTCCCCTTTGCCACCTTCTTAGCACCCTGGTTTACATCCAAATAGAACAAATAGGATTTGACTCGTAATAGTATGGGATTATGGACATGTTGGTTGTAAATCGTCCTGGTCAGTTAGAGTAATGCTGACACAAGATCAGGTCAGCTGCAGCTTTAGCTAGCTGTTTTGGAAATATCTTAAGTATGGAGATTACACAGCCTCTCTAGGTGACCTGTTCCAGGGCTGTGTCGGCCTCAGTGATTTCATTGTATTCCTGTTACTTTGAGGGGGATTCAATTATTATTACTTGGTTATTATGCAGCACTCCTTATTCCTTTTTTTTTTTTCCCAGCAAGAAGGAAGCAAACCATTTATTGAAGGCATCTTGTCCATATTTTGGGGAGTCCGACATCCTATCCGATTAAAAATTCAGGATGAGAAGCAGATACCCTCTTTTGTAACCTTGAAGTCAACAGAGAACGTGGGTTTGTTCCCTAGTAAAAGGTAACTTCCATAAGAAGGAGGCAAGCTAGTAATTCAAGAGAGCTCATAGGTGACTTCAGTGGATATGGCTGGTTGTATATCCCAGATTCCACAAAGGCCATGGTGGTCACTTGCACAGCAGTATTGTGTGCCCAGTGTAACTGGTGTGGACTTTCAACAGCTGCTGCTGGGCAGAAAGATGCATCTTTGTAGCATCTTTGTTCCATCTTTGTCTGGCTTTCAGCTTAAGAACAGGTGAGAAAGTGAGGGAGGCTGCTCTTGTTTATACTGAGTATCGCCACGCAAGTACTGGGAAATGTATATATATAAAAATTTACAAAAAACGCCCCCCTTCCCCATGCATATATGTACACCTCAAAATGCCAGTAGTCCTTGAAAGACCTCATGTTGGCGTATGCTCTACAGCATGAAGCAAAAAGCTGTCAGGTTAGTACTAAGTGATTGTTTATCGCAGGTTACCTTCCCAGGTACTTCAGATGTGAAATAGTTGCTTCCCAGCGCAAAGCTCAAGCCAGGTAATAAATACTGGCTTTATGTGTGCAAAATCTAATGTTAAAACCCCTTAGAAATACACACAGATCAGCTGCTCCTTCAGGCTGTTGTCTATGATACTTCTTATCTGAGTGCACTGTGCTGATCTGACTCCTGCTAGATTTGCCATATCTTTAAAAACAGTTTTAGGTTCTTAGAGTATTTCTTCTTTCTGTTTCAATCATGTGTTTCGCAAGCCTAGGTTGGTGAATTGTGAATTGTATCTGATGAGCTGAAGCTGAGTTTTAGGTGTCATACGGAAGCTGAGGCAATGTTTACCCTGAATGACTCCTGGATAAATTCTGTATTTCAGAGCTCGTTTTCCTAATTATCCGTTGTCTTAGACTGCATGTGGTACATGTTTGATTTGTGGATTTAATTCTACCATCACTGCAGCTGTGGGGAAAGTCTTCCTCCCTATCTGTTGCTGTTGCAATTAAGGGATGTAACCTGATGGGAGTAACCAGCAAAGAACTCGAGTCTAAGGCAAACCTGGTTCTCTGTACCTTGACCAGGTCTACTGGTAAGGGGTGCTTGTGGCCTGTAGGATAGTGTGCAGTCTGGCAGTTCAAGTTGTGCTTTGCCTTTTGTTTCTTAAAAAGGTAGGACTGTTGGAGATGTGAATCTTAAAGTAAATATTAATTCATGATCACAGAAATGTGAAGCTGCCCTGACATGCTTTAAGGTATGCAGAGCAGCTTGACTGTTTGATCTTAAATGAACTTTTTAAATGCATGGAACGCAACTGAGATCGTTGTTTGGCATGTTCTTTGGAGTTAGTTGAATATTGTTTTGAATATATAGATAGGAAATGAATTTTTAATTTTTATCCTACGAATTGGTTTATTCTCAGTCAGAGCAGTAACTGGCCCCAAAGACTTTCTGCTAGAGAGTTTATGCAATGAATTATGGAAATACTGGCATAAAAAAAGTTGGGTTTTAAAACAGGCTGGATTGAATTCCTCTCACGCAGAACTGGTTTGGATAGCACAAGGGGCTAGTATGGTCACGTAATCTTTCATGTCCCCAGATAGGATGCACCCTGCGACTATTTGAACCATAATATGTGTATGCTTTCCGTATGCCTGCCTCGTACCCCATGTGCATGCTCTGGGGCATTGCTATAGAATAGATAAAGAATTACTGCAAATTATTTAAGGGACATCATGGTTAATGTTCAACATGCTCTAAATAGGGTTGTGTTACGTTTGGGATCCCTTGTCATACCACATTTTACTATTTTATAATGAAATAAACTAAAATTACTGTATTCATATACTACATTGAATTCTGTAGTCATGTTATATGAAGTTTTGAATGGCGATAGGAACACATTACATGAAGCCTGGCTACAGGTTAAATTGAAATCACTGAGGCAATGAGGAGTCATCCTCATTATAGAATAAACTATAAATATATGTTTGATATTTCAGGGGAATGACACGCTGGGGAGAATTTGATGACCTACATCATATTAGCGGGGAGACATTGAAATCTACTGAAGAAAAGCCAAACCTTGAGAAAAGTTAGTGTCGGTGCTCTTATGTTCACTAAAAATTCTTTGTTCTGTGACTGTGCAAAAATAATTTGACATATTAGGCCTTTCCTGCCAGTAAAGGGAAATCTTTTTTTCTCTCTCTGTTTAACACCTATTACATGCTAGTGAAACACTGACGTATGACTGGTTAGTGAAGACACTGAGGTGCTGGTAACTTTTCAAACAGACAGTGCTAACGGGCTGTGCTTTCACCAAAGAAATCATTCCCAAGAAGTAAACAAAATAGCGAACTGTGGCCACTGCAGATAGCCTATTGCTCTGCATTGTATGCCTATGCCTTGCTCCCCTTGCACTCCCTCCACCCACCCAAAATATAATTAAATAATGATAAAAAAAAATCCCTCCACCAAGAGCCTCCTTCCTGTGGGGGTGTTGGCAAGGAAGGTAGAGCAGCTGTACAATACACTGATGCGGTTTCATTTTGTCCAGGTTATTCATGTTACAAAAGCTGCACTCTGAAGTCCAAGAGCGAGCAGGAACATGATTGTGCTACCCTGCCCAGGGCCGGCAGCAATGCCGCAGCCGTGCGGAAGAGGACCAAGTTCCCCATGATAGCGAGGACAGAAGTAGAAACTCACAGGTTTTCGATTAATGGCCACTTCTACAACTATGAGGTATGAATGGTTCTGCTTGTCTTAGATCGCCTGAGGCTGGGTAATGGGACAGAGAAAAAAGTCCAGCAAGCTTCTGGAGTCCCCTGCACCCCCATAGCCAACAGGGACACTCCACACTGGTCCCCCTGCGTGGCTGGGCCAGTGTCACTGGCCCCTGGGCTCAACCCCTGGGGTCCGCTTTTGGGGTCTGCTCCCAAAGGTGGGTTTCAAGCGTGCACGGCTGCTGCCTGGGGGGTTCCACAGTGGTCCTATGTACCGGGGGGCTCTCCTGAGGACACTGCCTGCCCTTTGCTTTATGGCAACAGTGGCAGCATACCTGACAGCTTGCTTTGCCCCAGAGCTGTGCACGTTTACGTCCTTTTGAGTGCCAACCATTGAGTACAGCAGTCCTCATCCTCATGCCCTTTTGCTGCTCTTTTTGTTCCCAGACATCAGTTTTCACTCCAGCTTTCGGATCAGAAACCAAAATAAGAATAAACAGCCAGATGAGAACAAGACAAGTAATAGAACAATTGCTTCGGAAGTTTAAGGTAATTCTGCATGTTTGCAGAAGCAAGTGCAGCCGTGTTCTAGAAATGCTAGCTTGAGCATGTCACATAGTGCTGTGTGAAATGCAGGAAATAAGTGAGAGAGGATAGTGTGTAGAATAGAGCATAGAAAAAAAACCCACGTGGGCTGCTTTTAAGGAATGGGTTGGTTTTATTTTACAAATGTTTCACGGCTCTGTGAGTCTAGAAAAGTTCTGTTGGGTGTATGGTGTGCCGTGAAGGAAGAACTACAGAACCGCTTCTCTATCAACTCACACGCAGGAGGGGAAAACGCTGCTGTACTTTCAGCATTTCTGAGCAGAGGTGAAGCATGTTTGTTTAATGCACGTGGCAGTGCTTCCCTCTAGTGACGGCCCCTGGTAATTGTATTTTGCTTAAAACGGTAGGGAATTTTCTTCTAGCCCGAGGGTCTGGGGGATGATGCATTCTCTTAGATCCAGGCACACAGAAAGCTCCAGAAAGTCAGAGTTAAAGCTACTGCTCGAGATCAGTGCCGTACTGTCTGAAACTACCTTTTTTTTTTCCTTCCCTCCTTTCTTTGGTACCATCTTCCATTAACATGATTACACATGGTCAGAAATATGTTTACCATTGGTGCTGTATGTTTCTCCAATATCTTTATTCTATGTACCTTCTTAGTGTACAATTTTTGATAATTCTCCATTTAGCTTCTCTAGAGACATTTAACTTGTCCAGAGACTTTGCTGTTGCAGTATTACTTCATATGGTTAGTAAGACTGGGTAGCGTAATAGTAAAAGGAGAAGTTGGCTTCTATGAATGATAACATAAGGAATGGAGTTACAGAGCAGGTTGTGAAATTGTAGAGAAAAAGTTGAAAAAGAAGCATTCAGAAGGGCTGCTATTTTCTGAATGTGGTTGTGCAGGCAAGTAGATAGGAAGAGATCACAGGGTTTTACCCTAATGGTAATTCTCTTCGCAAACATGCAGGTCACCTGAAAAGAAAGTTGTGTGACGTAGTTAAGGGTGCTACAAGGAATCGAGATGGGAAAGATCTGGTGTTGTCTAAGATGGTGTGTTACTGATTTGGGCAATACGGTAATGTATGCAGTCATGAAGTAGTGGGGTACAGGGACAATGAACGTGGCAGCATAGCTTTCCATCTTTTCCAAATCCAGTATTTTCCCCAGACAGGATCCCAGTCTCAGACTTTGACCTAATATCTGAGTTGAGAAGTACGGAGAATATCTGCTGATTGTGAAATGCTAGGAGAGGGTATCGGTCAGTCTGAATAGACTTTTTTGTTTGCCTTTAACAGATAGAAAACAGCCCACATGAATTTGCACTTTATATTATCCATGCATCCGGAGGTAAGCCAGACACTGCTGCGTGATCACTTCATCTCTAATTATCCTCTGTGTGTGTGTGCAGACCGCTTAACTTGGCAATGACAGGATTCATTACAGGCATCGGTCTTTGTTTGGACCGTGTGAGTGTGGTGTGGCATTTTGGCTTTTCTGGAGACCCCTTAGAGATGTGTCGTCCTCTGACAGAGAGGAAAACCTGAGTAGTTGTCTTCTGGGTGCTTTCAGTGTGCTGCCAGTATGGCTGGTTCGGCTAAACAGGCTTTTGTTTTTCCTGTATTTAGAGGTTGTGTTTAAGATGCTTTTCTGCTCTAACTCTTGTTCTGCAGAGCTGTACTGTAACCATGAGATGCCAGGCTCCCACTGGTAGTGTTATGGCATATGTTAATTGACAGTTTTGGATGGTAGTCCTGGATTGCAGATGCCTAGTTAAAAGTAGTCATTTTTCAGTGGAAAATGGTTACTTCTGCAACACAGTCTATTCTATTTTTTTCAGGAAAAAAGAAATTTGATCTTTATTAAAAGGAATACCTGAGAGAATGGGAGAGAGAACTGATAGGCACATACCTTAAATGTCAAAATACAAAGTTGAAATAATGTTTGAAAACTATGAAGTAGACTCTGTTTTAGGGAGTCATGGTCAAGCTAATGGGCCTGGGATCAGTACCTTAAGTGCTTACTTGGCTACCTAAATTGAAACTCCTTTGTGTTGCATCTACCAATTTCTTTAAAAATGCACAGTGTAAGTTAGGTGTGACATCCTCCTGCAAATATGTATTAGAGACTTGCTAGGCATCTAAAAATTGCATGTAAGTCAAAACAGGGTGTTTGTCAAGAAAAAAGACTGCTGATTGCATGAGGTATCTAAAGGCACTGTTGTATGTTCTGTGCATCCATGACATTTCTTGTACATGTCAGAGAAGAAGCAGCTGAGGAGTGGAGATGTTCCCTTACTGCATAGACTCTTGCAGGGGCCTTCGGAGAAGATTGCCAAGTTTTTTCTCATGGACAGGGATGTGGAAGAGATAAGCAGTGACGTACGTATATCATAAATTCTAATAGTTCATGGTATTTTTCTGAATTAGCATGGTTGCTCATGTGTATTTCTTGTTGTCTTCTTGACAGGTTGCTCAGTATATTCAATTTAATCTTTCCTTTTTGGAATCGATTCTGCACAGAATAAATGAAGAAGAACAACAAGAGATTGAACAGACAATTGCGAGGTAAATAAAAGTAAAATGAGTGGGGTCACTTTGAGGCCAGGAGAATATTTACAGTTATGGGTTGGCTCAAGAGGTGAATGCATTTACGTGGCAGAGAGCAGTTAGAACACTGTGCTGTGTCTACTGCTGGGAAACTTGGTGGGATTTATAATCTTTTCTATTTTCTGCATATCCAGATGTGCTGTTGCTGTTAAAGATTCCAGAATAAATACTGACTACGTACGCTCGGGGGGGTCTTTACAGAATATTTGGACCCTCAGGCTCTCTTCCATTTACTTGGTTTCTCTTCTGAGCTTTAGACTGGTTCCTCAGTTTCTACTTGCTGTATATATTTCCTCAGAAAGTATAAATGCAGTGCATACTGTGGTACTATTTAGGTAGCATACCATTTAAGCTAGATTAGTGCCAAATTTTTAATGTCCCTTTAAAACTTCACTTCTGATAAATGGCATGAGTTATTTTGATGGTGGCTTAAAATGCACAACAGGTACAAGTCAGAAATGCACCGTTTCTATTCTGAACTTGTTTATGAGTCCTGAGGTCAAAAGCAATGAAAGTCTATGCCAGCTGTGGATCTGTTGTCAAATGACTGTCTGATAATCACTTTGAATCAAAGTGGCCAGGAAATCTAAAGAAAAAAATAAATAGCAATTGCTATTTTCTGTCAGAAAAGGTTTAATTACAACTCTCTTCAGCCATTCAACTAGCACGTTAGAATTTGGGTTGAATTTTTGCAGGATTCTGTGCTACTTAAATGCATTCTCTCTCTCTCTTTATCTCAGGTACCTAAAAGAGAAGAGTATGATATGCCAGCACCTTCATAGTCAAACTGTTAAAAAAACAGAGACGACTGTTTGATGTGAATGGCCTGTTGCGAATACCCCACACACCGCCTTTGCCAAAGGAAAGTCAGTATGTTTGCTTGAATGTGCCGTGACTGAAGAGCACTTAAAGCACAGGTGTTCCAAGAGCTGAAGTTTGTCTCGGTAATTATGCAACCGAAATTGAACCTGCTCCTCTACAGCGCTGGAATACAAGTTGGGAACCATCAAATAAGAAGCACTAGATCCCCCAAAAGGCAGATGCTGAATCTAGCTTGAAACTTAAGACAGAGAAAAAGATCCTTTGAAAAGCACAAGGCTTGAAATCCTGCTAATTTCCAAACCTTTAACAAAAGTCTAGGATATAAGGAAAATATTGCAATAACCAATGTGTTAATTGTACAGAAAATATGAAAATTAGGTATACGGTTTTCCTTCTATTAGAGAAATGTTGAATTATATTAGCAGGAAGCTTTTCAGTAGAGATAAGTGGCAAAAGGTATGTATGCATCTAAGATTGCAGTTAGGCTTTTCACTTATCTTAAAAAAGAAAAAAAAAAAAAAAAAACCACCACAAAAAAACAACTGTGCAAGAGAGACCTGAAATCTCACTGGCTTTGGATTGGTAGATGCCTGACTTGCTTAAGCTTTGACCTACAGTTAGAAAAATATAAATGGGAAACCCTCCCACTCAATAGCTACTTAGCTCTTAAACATAAGAGGGAATTTACCTCTGAAGTATCTCTGAACTGCAAAGTAAGAACTCTCACTACATACTGTTGTGTCTGCTTGATTAGGTCATGGAAGGCACCTCTGTGTTTGTTGTTGAAAAAAATGATTCTGTGTTACTTGCTGTGTTGTGTATGTGAAGATGGAAATGCGAAGTGTTCAGTGAGAGAGGTTGAACCTCACAGCCGTGGCAGGTTTGGGTTGGCAGCCTTCCCACAGATGCAGTTCTGGTACAGCCTGGCCCCAGCGTGGTGTACGGGAGCCAGCTATCGGATCCTGTCTGGTTGAGTCATGCTGAATATTAAAGCTCCAACTGTAGAGGTGTAAATAAAATCCAATTTGTGCACCATTAATTGCCTTCCTTTATTAATCTGGGTTTTTTTACATGGTATCTCTGTTTTGCCTCAGCTACGTTTGGCTTTTGCAGATAACAAGATAAATACTGAGAGAGGGAGGAAATCCAAGTGCAGAACATGTTGTCTAGAAATCGTGTGGAATAAATCAAATATGAAAAACTCCACACTGCCTGCGATGATGTTACTTGGACGGTAATTTAAAAATGAGAAGTCACTGTGCTAATTGAAGTTACTGTGGTTGGGGCAAGGGGTTTATTTTTATGTACAGTCTATTATAATCCTGCCCAGGAAAATAATTATGGGCAAGGGAGCACAGAGGGGAGAAATAAAACTAATTCAGCAGTTAATGCATGGTATTAACTGTTGCCTTAGAGGTGCAGATAGAAGGTCCTTGAAGCAACAGAAGTATGCACACAAGTGTCACTGAAATTTTCCCAGGGACCCATTCAAATACATGTTAGCCAAGGTTTAGGAGGTATAGGACTCACCCTAAAACATCACAGGTTACACTTGCAAGGTAAGGTCGAATTTCAGTGAAGTCTGAAGAAGACCACAGTCAAGTTCTTAGGCAAACCCAAGCAGGACTTGGCAGATCCAGCTGTGTCATGGATGGAGTTTTTGGTTCCTCTGAAGCCAGGTGTGTTTCAAGCACCAGCTGGCTCTGTTGAAGCGCTGTGGAAATGGTGCTGGAGTCAGAATCTTTGTCTCGATTTCTGGCTTTGTTCTGCTTAAATTGCTGTAAGGAACAAACCAGAACCCACTGGCAAAGCAATATTCAGATAGCTTGAAGTCATGAGCAGGGAAATAGGCTAGTGTGCACTCATGAGAAAACAGCAAGTGCTACAGTGGTCTCTGCCCGTGCTGTGGGACCTGTTTCCCATTTGTACTGTGAAGAAGTGTGTCAGTGTTTTCATGCAGAATGGGCTATTTCTGTTACATGTTCCATTCTGTAAATGCTTGAGGAATTGTATGAAGGTGCAGTATGAAAATATTGGAATAGGATGTACTCGTAATTCCTTGGTCTGAGATGAAAAAAGAAATTGATGCACAAGGCACGTGGAAAAGAGAGAAAATGTTTTCAAGCAGGTTCTCTAATCCTCTGTGTATGTACACAGTTCCTAAATTGAGCCATTTTTGTCACCATCTGATGTTATATACTTGGTATCTTTTTTATTTCACTTTATTTCAGTCCTGCTGAACTGGGACTGAAAGATGCTGGAAAATACACATGGAACATAGCACAGATTAATTAGCTAGAGGCTGCTGGGTTTTAAGGGCTAGTGATATAAAGCTGTGAATGTGCTGTGGTGTTAGTTCTTTGTGAATATTGTGCTCGTTTAAGTGAATTGTTTCTGACAAATAGAGACAAGAACAGGGAAAGAATTTATTCCAAAGCATGATTGGATATTCAAGGTAACACACCAGTGAATAACAGAGCTGACAGAGGAAATGGGGGTTGCTTTTGAATTTGGAGCCTAAGCCATTAGCCATAAAGACAGCGATTAGAATCTATATCCCACCTGAATTGGTACTACGGAGCTACCCCATGAGAAAAATCAGAAATCAGAACTGGATTGAAAAAAAAAGAAAAGAAGAAGAAGAAAAAAAAAAGCTGAAAACCCAAACCACCCCCCAAATTCCAGAAGATTGATCTTCATCAGAACATAAAATCTTAAGAAAAGACAGGGCTGAGATGCCCAAGATGGCCATCTGATCATCATTTTGGTATTGAAAACATGGCTGATACTGAGGTAAAGCCTGTTAAATACTTATGTGTCTCACAGCTCCCCACCCTTCCCAGACAGTTGATCCCGGAGCTTTTTTCCTCTTACCGGGCACTGCCCACCTGCTTTTTGTCCTGGGATCATTCTTTTTTGGTATGTTGAGGATTTCCAAGTTCCTACGAGCCTTTCTTATTAACCGAGGCAACCCCAATCTACTTGAGCTTTCTTCTTCGTGTCTTCTGGATGGTTGACTGTTACCGTTGTTCTGTTTTTAGTGAAATGCTGTCTAGAAGTGAGGTATCCTAGATTTGTCCTAATGCTCCAGCAAAGCCCTTACCAGAGGTGAGCAAAATGAAACCATGATATGCGTGTTACATAGCTTGTTCTTCTGTTGTATCAGTTGTTTTGTTTATACCCCTGGTATGCAAGCATGGTGTTAGATTTTAATTAGCAGCAAACCACTGGTGACTCTTAGTCAGCCTGTGATTTGTTATAACTGCATTGTTATCCGCACAACTGCCTAATGAGCAGTTTTCCTGTACTGAAACGATGCAGCTGCTTAATCATACCAATATCATGCGTTAAATTTGTCCTCATAGAACATAGCTTTTTTTTTTTTTTCTCACTATTTCTCTGATTTGCCAAGACGCTTTTGACATTGAAAATGCTGCAAAGGGATTTTCAAGTGTGTCTCCATCTTGCTGTCAGCCACAAATCTAATGAATCCTTAATGAAGAGATTGCCTAGCAGTATACGCAGGATAGATTCTGATGGGACTCAGTTTGATGGATCTCTTCAACCTGACTCTCAAACCTTCTCTCTGATGGTAATACTTTAAGCTGGGTTTGCATTTTATGAGATGTTTGTTTGGGCAATGTTTCTTTATCTTACAGGTATTTTCAAACGCTCCCGGGATAACTACTGCTAGGTGCATACTCCGAAAAAATCTGATACCTGGGGGTGTCTCTTCCTTTGAACCAAAGGTCTCCAGAAAAAATATTTCTTTCTTTTAGTACTGGTTTTGACTTATTTTTAGCATGCCTTCTAATGGAATGTAAAATGAAAGTAAAAAAGCAAAACTGTTTGTGTGCTAAACCACCTGGAGTGTAAATTTGGCAGCCTCCCAGTACTTTCTTTAAACATTCGTCTGCTGCCCAGGTGTTTCAGCAGTCCACGTTCTGTCCTTTCCATGACATTTTGCTCATTTTTCTTCTTTCTCGCCCTCTTTGGGATGCCCAGGATAATCTTTTTCTGTGCTTAAAGGCAACTTTACAATTCCCTTAGAGCAGCCCACATTAGTGAATGAATGTGTTATATTTCAAGGACAAATATATATAAAAATGCAAAAATAATTATTTGGTGATTGAAAAATAATTTAGAAGTGGTTACAGGTAGATTTTTTTTTTAATTTGATCTAATTTGCATTTATGCTTCGTAAGCTTAAGATTTACAACGTCTGTCTTTTTTTTGGTGTCTGTGACTATTTGGTATAAGGAAAATAATATTCCATAACTTAAGATGGTGGCCAGATCTAACCCTTGAATTTCCATCCATTTAACGGATTCTTTTGGTGGATTTCTTTAATGTGATGCACCCTCTCTCTGGATTTAAACCAGCTTTAAGTTACTTGCTTTGGTTTAAAGTTTACATATCCCTGATCATTTTTAATCTAAGTGATAGGAGCCAGAGATGAAGTTTGCATACGGGTTTTTCCCCCATCTGAATAAAATTGGTACAGACGTTAGATTTTCAGGTAAGCTGAGCTCTGCGAGCAGACTGGGTTTACAGTTCCACAGCTCACCACATTCTATGCGGGAATTTGATGTTTTATTCTGTGGCACCTCTTTTTTTATCTTGTTCACAGCGGTTCACAGACAGTGGCAGAACTGTAGCTGGTGTAAACCATCATGACTTCATTAGATTTGTGAGTAAAGAGCCACAACATAGTTTTCTTAGCTATGACAAATCATACGTTCTGGTTTATACTTCTTGAACATTTAGAAAAGATAGGCTCGCTGTTACATTTGTGCGACTTCCTGTCATTCAGCAAGTATCTTCCACTATGCCACGCAAGCTCTTTACGCTGACAACATTTTTTCACTTCTTTTTATAAGTTCTGGACCCTGAAAAAAAGCAATATATGTGTGAGCACTAGAGTCAGGAATGTGATGCACTTGTGAGCAAGTTAAATGAGTGTGACAGCAGTAAGTAATGTTTTATAATCTTTGCAAGTTGTGTATGAACACTGTATATGCAAAGTGCATATACATATATCACTATGTTTAATATACGTTTTGCTTTTACTATTCAGCTCAGATTACCTTAGAAGATTTGGTATTTGTCAGAACAATACTGAAATACAATTCTATTAGGAAGAGTTAGTAGAATGGTTCTTTGCAGACACGTTGTTTGGGTGTGTTCAGAGGTAGACATTTGTGATTAAGAAAAGAGAGAATTTTCTGTATTTTATCATTTAAAACAAAGCAAGGCAAAGACTTAGGAAAAGAGAGAGCATGGCTCAAGGGTCATGGGTGGTTTGTTGAAGTTCAGTTAAGGAATATATCGAAGAGAGAGAGATAAGTAGACAAAAGCAGATTTACTGGAGAGTAAAGAGAAGCCAGAGTAGCTCCACATCATGAAGTTCCGTGAGCTAAAATAACACAGGAGACACAAGAGGAAAACAGAGGTAGCGAGAATAAACAGGGAAAATGCTTTGACCTAACATTTGAGTATATCCTTTCTCCTCATTTTGCAGAGGAACTTCTCCAGAGAAGTTCAGTTAAGAACTGTTAGCCAGGGTAAGACCTTTGCCTGTATCCTTAAACAGAGCAAGTCCCACTGACTCGCCAGAAGCAACAGATGTAGCTGAGCTCTGTGTCTATAAATTGCTGCACATAAACACAAGACTGATTAGATAAGTTCTGTAGTGATCATTCAACTGGTAGACATATCTACTTGTGCAGGCAATAAAGTTTGTCTTAGGAGATGTAACTGCAGGAATTCTGGCTAGCCAGGCTTTGGTTTTGCTGCTTAATGGAGAAATTTACACTCTTGCATATACTTCATGTTTCTGTTTTGATTCAGAACGTATGGGTAAAAACAGAAACGGTACCTCTTTCACAAAACACGTCTCACGGTTTTCTTCTTTGCAGCACTGTTCCCGCATGGCAGTAAAGGCTGCCGTGACGGCGGTCAGCTGTTCCTGTGTGATCTGGGGCTTGTATTTGATGAGGTTGATGAGCATTCTGCAAGAAAAGCAAAGCAAGCCCCATGAAGCAGGGAGGTAAGCACACGGCTTACGAAGCACTTCTCCAACGCTAGTCCTGCCAAGTCCCTGTTTTGTTCCTGCCCGCTACCTTTCTACAGCTTTGTCATTTTTATTTGCTACCCAGCTGTTCTATTTGCAGCAGGGACCAAAGCTGCGCCCCGTTCCCCTGTGAACTAAAATACCAATGCTCTTGTTTGGAGTTGCTCCACCACGACTATCCATGAATAAACTGTGCAGGTGGTTTATGTGTTGTGCACCACTCCAGAGGGACAGTATGGGTTCACCACAGCATGAGTTAATGGCCAAAGAGGTTTGTTTTTTTTCTTGCAGTGACGGTGGAACAGGGGGCCAGCAGGCAAGTTTTCTCTGACCAAGGCAACCAAACAGCCAGAGACAGAGGGCGAGTGCATGGGATGAGGAAAAATATATGGGCTTTCCTGTTCTGGGAAATGAGCCCTAATTAAACCATAAAGGTCATGCAGTACTTCAGGCAGTAGCTTCCTTGTTTTTCTGGTATCTTTCTTTGCAGTGCCTCGTGCAGTTCCCATGAAGGACTGTGGGAGGGCATGTTTCTCAGACCTAACTTTGGACACCTATTGCTTCCATCCTGGTGGGGTGTACACCCATGCAGCCACCCACCTCTGAAAACGACTTTCTTCTAATCTGAGGCAAGTAAATGTAGGTTGAACCAGACAGCAGAGGAAACTGGGACTAGCATGAGAGGAAAGAAAAGGAGCTTGGGAGAGGGGTTGAGGGGTGTGTGGCTATTTTTCCAATGGTGTATCGCAGAACAAGAAGGCGAGACAGAGTGGACAAAGGAAAGGTGAGCATTGCCAGGATAAGAATAAGAAACACGGGGGTAACAGAGTCAAACAGGCATGTCTTACTCCTGCTTCTTGTGCTGTAACTTTTCCTCTTCAGTCGTACACAAGTCTTCGTGGAAAGTGAACAGACCAGGAGTCAATGTTAAGGGCACATAATTCTCATCAATTTCTAGTTTCCCCATGCATGGTCTCCTGAGAGCATAGGAGCTACTACAGCAGTGGCAAACTCCGGGGTTTATAGGATCGGTCAGGTGTCTTCTACATATTTCTCCAAGCACGAGATCCAGCTTTACCAAGACAAGTGAAAAAAACAATTTTATATTATTATTTCATTTTCAAAAATCCCTGAGTACATGTTGCTTTTAGTGAAGTTACAAAAAATAACTGAGAATTTAAATGAAACCTTGTTTGTAAGATATATAACATTTTATTTTTCTACTGAATGGTGACTTTTGTCACTGCAAAAATGGCTCAGATTTTTCAGAATAAATACATATATGCGGTTTTAGGGACAGTCCTTTGTGTATAGAAATGACATGGCTTCTTCATAAAAGCATGCTTGCGTTTGATTTATTTTCATCAGCAGGGTTTCTGTGGGTATGTTCAGCTGTTCTTGTAAGGGTGATGTTGTACAAATGGGTGGCTGGAGGACAGGCTGAAACCTTCTAAGTATTTGGCTTACGGGCCTGGAGAATTCTTCCGGAAGAGGTATACAAAATTGATCTTTTTCGTAGAGCCCTACAGCTTCGGGCATCTAGAAAGGATGAACTCAGACACGAGATCATTAGCTTCAGGGGGAACAGGGTCAGATTGCCTGCACTGCATAACTGTTAACTGCCTGGCACTAGCCTGACAATTTCCTGATCCTCCTGTAGTTTAATTCAAGCATTAACTTCAGTGATGCTGAGTTATGCTTACTTCAAGCACGGACGTATATCTTGAGGCCAGCTCAATAGCTCAGTGAACACTTTTCTCAATTTACCTTTACTCCAAGCTCTTGGACCCTGCTGGCAGCAGATTTTGTGGCAGAGTTTCGAGGAAAAGTAGGACCAAGATACGGAGGAAAAATACTCACGTTTTCCTCAGCACAAGGCAGTAGCTTGTCCTGGCTTAACTGGCAGCATTTGGAGCCAATTGTAGTCATCTGCTTGGTGAATTTTATCAGCTCTGCAGATGTCAGCTGAGGCATCTTCTTGGTGAAGCTCATGAGAAGCCTGAAATGATAATTTCTTTGATATTGGTGTTTTTCTTCCACCAGGCAGCAGTGAGCAAGCCACAACCTTTGCATGTGTAAAGCTCCAGCCAAACGCCCCAGAACACTCTTTAGTACAAGGGCAGGACTAAGCCTGGTGTTTATAAAACCACATAGGCAAGTATAACCGTGCTCGGTTTGCTTGAGTGCTCTCCTTTTCCTGGCCAGTCTCTTACCAGGTTAAACAAATAAAATTAACGATAGCATTGCCAGTTATATGTTGGTGGGCCCTCTTACCAGATTGTACGTATGTTTTTCCCATGTTATTCATTTCCCTGGGAGTGCAGGGAGCTTGTCTAAGAGCAAAATTGAAGTTGAGTGACTTCTTGGCAGTCTAAGTGAGGGCAGAAGATAAGCTCAGAAAACTTTGCTTGTTTTTTCTTTTTAAAAAACTGTGCTTATTAACCATCATGGCCAGGAGAACCTTAACAAGTGATACAACAGGCAGAAGCAGCCCACCAGGTTTGTTGGAAACCTATAGTTCCAAAGGTCTTTTAAAGATCAAACGTGCTCGGGAGTGCAACAAGCCCAATGTATCTCCCCAGAGGGGAGGATAGCTGAAGCCTAACTTAAAGTACACAAGCAGTTTAGAGGTTTCCTTGAGATCGCTTACATACCTTAAGTTAGGCATGTGCTCATTACCATTGCAAATCGGGGCCAAAGTTCCTCCAGGAGGCTTGTGCCTGCATGTTGCATTTAAGCATAGCATGTGGTTCAGCTAGGCCAGTTTTGCTCTGTCTACTGTAGTTAGATTTTATTTTTTGTTGCACTTGTTAATGTTCACATCTGCTGCAGGAGCTGCCTAGAGTAGTCTTTTGCAAAAGACACAGCAACTGTCTATTGGTCACATTTATGACTCTTAAGTTCACAGCTCCCAGCTCAAAATGCAGCTATAAAGCACGAACATCACAGGCAGCATGGCCGGGAGATTGGTCAAGTTGTCACTTCACTGCTTCATGAGCTGGGTTGAGGAGACAACTCATGAGAGCCCAGAACATTGTCTTGGAAAAGAGGGAAAAAACCCCAACACGTAGAAGCCATTAATATATTGGTCCAAATATTCAAGTGGTGTCTTTTAGCCTAGCTTTTTTGACACGTGTGGCTTTACTCCAGGCCAAGTTGTGCCCAGCTGGTACAGGAGTAATGTAAGCATATAAAAAAAGTAATACTCGTTTTGGAAATAGTAATCTCCTTTCTCCTTGTAAATGTCGCAGCTTGTCTTCATGACACTTTCAGTTTCATAAATATGTTTCTTCAGTTCTTCCTCCTGAAAAAAAAAAAAAAGTTAATTTGAGGAGTCATTGTATCGGGGGAATGCAGAAAGCCCTATTGCCTCACGATAAGGCCTGGATATCTGTAGATACCTCTCACCTGATATATATGATATATTTTTAATTCCCTTAGAAAGTCTTCATCTGTCTGAAACCTCTATAAACTGCCTGAATGTGATAATGTCCAGCTTCAATCACCTTGAAATATTTGATTTTGTATCACTGATGGAAGGCTAGGTCTGAGACACAAGGTGGCTCCTAACTTCAGATATTTACAACGCCAGTGTCTTTTTCTGAGCCAATAACCACAAACACCTTTTACATTTGCAAGAGGGGCAATTGGCACTGCTAGGGAGCCCAAAAGAGAGCAGCGCTCACAGAAATGTTAGCTCCATCCCTTTCCCTGACATCTCTGTCTACCCATGTTAAATTGTGTCGCAAGTGAAGATTGTGAAATCAGTTGGTGCTTTTTCCATTCGGGAATCAGTCGGGCCTTGTAATATTTGCTGGATTTTTTACAGGAGCTGAGAGTACTCGATCTAGACCTGGAGCAGAGACATTCACTACTTAGCCAGAACCAGTCATGTGGTCACATGCTTGAATCCATCAGTATGATGTGTGAAGCCCGACGGCACCCACCCCTCTGCTGCGGCAGTTGTCTGGAGCCCCGGTTTTGCAGCACTCTTTCAGTAGGTCCTCATATCCTTTACCAATTCTTAAAAGCATCTGAGCAGAAAATTCAGGGTGTCTCCTGGAATATTCGTACAGAAACCTGCAATACGTGGAGGATCAGGAATTAGAGATAAGCCAAAACAACTACCCTCGAGGTCGGGGATGGTAAGGACAGCAGGGGTGCTTTCAGGATGGTTTTGTCCGGTGGAACAGGGAGAATTTCATGGCATCTCAGCCTGGAACAGAACCTGAACAAAACGGGGCTGACTGACCAGAGCGTTGCCGGAGCAAGTGCTGTGCATGTAACTGTCCCAGATCAGTGTTAGCTTGGGTCAAGCGTAGCTTAGAGCTGTGTGGGGCTTGGGGTTTTGCTCTTCCTTTTTATCCTATGTAAATGATAATGAAATCATTTCCAGTAACAGACGTGTTTCTCACTGGTCACCAAACAGATTAGCTCTGCTGAAGCAGTCACCCTACACAGCAGTTGTGCCCAATCGATTAGCTGCACTTCTCATAAATGGAAGCGATGTACATTATTTGAAGTGAATTCTCTGTCTTTGGGACTCGATGCTGTTTCTGTTGCAGCCTGTGGCGTTCTTGCCCATGTTTACTACAGGTAGGATCGGGGCTTCCTTGCGCAAAGGAACACGGCTAGAACAGAAATGGACCAATCCTGTTAGAATCAAGACACGAGTCTGACTTAAGCAAGTGGTTTTGGATTCCCACTTAGAGCAGATCACAGCTACGTTTTGGGCCTGAGATCAGAACTGATAGTACCTAAATTTCACTTGTGTTTCTTCAGTTTTGTCTCTGAAATAACAATGGTGCCCTGTTCTGCATTTGTCGCCATTCCACACCTTCCAGCGTTAAGTGGCGCTTCACTAAGGTCAACTTGCACAGTATCCCGTGCCTACATGCTCACAGAGCAGACAAATCTGAGGCTGATGAGCTGGGCTTTAACAGCCAGACTGTCATCTTTTGACCCAAGTATTGAAACAGCAAAATTGAGGAGTAGAGAAGGACCCACGTTACCTGGCTAAGTGTGTGTCTTTCTCCTGGGCAAAACTTTCACATATTCCTTTGTCTTCTATAAACTCCCTGACGTGGGGGGACAAGTCTGCAGGTTTGTCGTCATTTTCTGCATTAACTATGCATTCACTTCTTTGTAACAGAGGCTTTTCACAGCACGTCTTAATTTTACTTGATAGGGTGTCTTGGTTGGTGCAGACATACTGTAGAATCTCTTCCTGTAAAGCAAAAAAGAGAATGAAGGAAATTATACCACAATTTGGTCTTTTTTTTTTAAATCAGTGTTTTTGTGTCCATTTTACAGACAGAGAAGGTGGCTCCCCAAAAGAGGTGGCTGGCCAAAGCTGTGCAACAGACATCTGACAGAACAAGGAGGAAGACTGAAGTCCTGTTGAACTATGTGCTGCAGTCCCTTGCTTTGCCATTTGATAGGTGCTATAGGTAACCACCTAAACCAAGAAGTTAGCTGTCTAGCTAGACACCGCAGACAAGCAGTGTGATAATTGGATTTGGTATGTTGGAAGAAGGTGGAGAGTGAAGGACGGGCAGATACTCTGTTCTGCCAAAAGCTGCACAGAAAATAGATGGCGCAGCTAGAAGCTGCAACCAAATCTGCTGTAGCAGCGTTGGGTCATTTTAGTCACAAAGTGATCTTTCTGCCCTTCTTGATGACTTCACACCAGGAAAATTCAAATGGGAAAATCACCCAGGTTTTTAGACTCAAGAGTTAAACTCCAGTTTTGGAGAGCAATCAGTATAGCACAGGAGGAAAAAAAAAAATCTGGAAACAACAACAACAACAAAAGCATTCAATTTCTGCAAACTTATAAATATTAAATGAGTTTTACCCTATCATGCATACAGTCCAGCATATCTCCACGACAGCAGTCCTTGTGCATGTTAGCAATATCCATCACAAGTTTGTTAACAGTAACAAAATCAGCTTTAGGGAATTTTTGGCTTATCTGAGCAAGTTTCCTACAATGAAGAAAAATAGTTATTGCTTATATTCACAGTGTGAGACTGTGATAGCTATCATCATTTTTCTGTGGAGGGGGTATCCAAATTGCTCAGGAATGGTCTCTCCCTGCTCCCACTGAAGTTAACAAATAAATGTTCCTTGAAGCCAATAGCTGAGATTTTCAGAGTTACCTAAGGATCCTAGATGAATTTTAGCGTGAGATGGAGGAAAGCAAGGTGGTGGGCGAGCAAGAAATTACAGGAGCAACGTTGTGTTAAAAATGGTTGAGAGACATGAGTTGTATTTTGCTTGCAATCACTCTAACTTTCACCACAGAGAGATGCATTCATTTCAAACTTTGGGTTTAGCTTTGGAAAGCTAATGGCAGCGTGTCAGGAAAGGGTGACTGCTGTCCTGCATAAATTTGTATTCCTAATCTGTCTTCCTTGTCAAATGCTACTCGTGACCTGCACACAGAAAGGACATGGCTGGTGTTCAGAGTCACTGTACTGTGTGCAGGTGTGGAACCGCCCACAGCTAACATGCAACATCCACACTTTCTTTCAAAATCATGATAAACATGGGGGAGACTCACAGAGCCTTTAAGGTCCTTTCTCCAAACTTCTTCAAGATTCCACATGTGTGTTCCTGCCTCAGGCCATCTTCTTTTAGTGGCTTTACCACCTTTGGTGCCTGGTAGAAAGAAGATGCAGACCATGAAAGCAGAAGAAAAGATAATGCTGTATGCTAAAACTACTGCGGCGACAGCTTTTTGAACAGGGTTTTTTTAACAGTGAAAGAAAATGCTGTCCAAGCTGCAATATGGACTAACTGTTGTGCTTGCTATTTAGTCACCAGCATTTTTTAAGTAAGTGTTCTGTGAAAAGAAACCAGAAATTTTTAGACTATAGTTCGGTGTTTTTAGCATAGGGGAGTAAATTGTCATCTGGGAGCTACATGACTGGCTTTGCATTACTATGAGCTAATGTTAAACTACGCCATCGCTTGCAGTCCAGCTAAGCTGCATGAAAGGCACATTCAGCCATTCAGCAAGGGCAGGTTCCTCATCCTTATTTTCCAATGTTACAGGTAGTTTGCTTTGAATTTCTGACACTGGTTATGGGTGGGGCATGTCTCTGCAGAGCAAATGCTCGGCCAAGCAGGAGATGTGTCATGGGATTATCAACAGGAAAAAAAAATTGGACTTCTGCACCGTGCACAGCACCATGTCTTCTCTCGGCATCCTTACGACAAACCCGGTGCAGGTAGCAGAGTCGCAGGGCGTGGGGACTGCCTTGGGCTCCCTGTAAAGCTACATCTGTCCAACACCCCACAGTCAGACATTTTCATTTAGGAGTTCAAGCTATAAATCAAGAGAGCGGTTAAGTCTGATGTCAGCCTGTCCTTAACAAGGTGAATTCTAATAACGGGTTCAGATGCTGGAAAAGAAACAGCTGATATCTCTGCTTCAATAATTGTGTAGCTATAGGAAGTCCCTGGTTGCACCTTAATAAACTAAAACCCTGTGATGGAATACCTGTCTCCGAAAGCATTCCTCCAGGTTATGAGTGGGGTGTTCAGCACTTCCGCAGCAGTTCTTCATCATCTCGTCATACCGGATAGCGACAGAAAGGATTGTTGGGGCATAGAGGAAAGGATGCCTTCTAGAAACCTCATAGATAAAACTAAAGCCAAGAGAAAAATATCCTTAGTTTTGGAGTAAGCCTCTACATGCAGAGGCAGCAGTGTTGCTGCAGCATCTGCCATATGTTAAAAACGAGAGTTGCTAAAGTGATTGTTTTCCTGTCATCCCAACGAGCTGTATAGTGTGGTGTTTATCTTGGAAGATTCTGATGGGGCTGACGTTTTTCTGGAAATTGAAGTCTCAAACCCTGCCAGTTTCTGGCTTAGAGGCAGCAAAACTTCTGCTTGGTTTTTAAGGACTAAAGGGAGGCCCTTGGTTTCAGATGAGTCATTTACATAGGCTATCATCAAACAGGCCAGATGATTGTTTGTCATTTGGACCTATATCCAAAGCAGGAGGTGGCAGAACAGGCTTTGCATCATGACAGTTACAGCTAGATGAATTACGCAAATAATTCACATTAGTAAGAAAAATGAGTACGAGATTGCAGAGAATCTTAGACTGAACTTTTTGGTTGATATTGCATTTGCTGTCTCCAGGCTCATAACTGTCATATCTAGGCAACGAACCTATGATTTATTAACTTACTATCCTGTTAATGGATGTTGATGCTGTGAATGATTTTTGCAGGCAGCTTCAGCATTTGGCCTTTCAAAAGGAGAAATGAACCCTCGCGATGAATTTTTAAGGGAGAGGAAGCAGTCATTTCTTTCAGGATCCATTTTAGCACAGCAGTCAGTAAACCTGGGAAGATTTTTGTCCTGGCATATTGTATCGAGGAAAATCCTGTCCTGTGAAAAATTAGAAAAAAGTTAATTTGTGTGAGGATTCCATTTTACTCCTCTGAGCTCTCTGGGGAGGCTACTTCAAGCCAGCAAGCCCCGACCTGCATAAACTCACAGTTTCTTTCTTTATTATCTCCTGCTTTGACTGCAGTGAAAACCAGACTGCCCTCTAAAACCTCCAAGTGATGATTTCTCAAATTCTGATAGCTACTGTTATGCCAAGACAGGCTTTGAGTGGAATAATTTTCAAACAGCCTGGACCTAAAACGTTATTCAGACCCTTTCTTTTGATAACGATCAAGGTGATCGATTTGTATACTGCAGTTTGCAGCATAGCGGGATCTATGTTTTCTAATTACAGTCAGGTTCATACAATGAAAAGTGTCTTGTTTCTTGTTCACCAAGTAGCTGTGCTCAGGTCCAGCTGTCAGTCACGCCTCAGCTGGGAACCATTTTAATTCAGGGTTTGTTTCAGTGTGTCTAACAAATCAGAAATGAGCCCTAACACAGACTGACATTCATGTCTCATGATTCAGTCTGCCAGCTCCAAAAGTGTGTTGGAGCAGACACCATCAAAAACCAGGACTGTGAGTTAATGAAGTGGAAATAGCATACCTAATCTGGCTTCTCCTGAATTTTGTTACGCCAGCCATAAAAGCACAATTTTCTGAACATCTTTTAGAAAAATACAGGTCAAGGATTTCAAAAGTTGCTGTGATATTTGGGGGGGAGGGAGGGAGGCGAAGGGCTTTGTTTTCTTCCACTTATCTTAGGTGATTTATAGATGGGAGCCTGCAGAATGAGTTGGTAAGGCCAAATATGCATACGCAAGGAAATCACATCTCTTAATAATGTATTCACACCTCTTTGGAAAAACACATACCAAGGCTCTGAAATTACAGGTCAAGTCTAAAAATGTTTGCCACATGAGAAGCATAAATGTGCTTACCAAAGGCTTCAGACAATCCGGGTTGTCTCTGGCTGCAGCAGCACACCTTTTGGCAAGGTCTGTGACATCTTCAGCCATTTCAACTGCTTTGACAAACGTGCCTCCTTGCACGTACTGAGCAAACATGATCATGGCACTACGAAAAGAACACACAGCATTAAACCTGTTGCTGGCCACCTAAAAACAATTATATAATTTTTATATGTGAGACAGTAAGAGGATCCATATAATCCCGGGCTGAGTTAGTGCGGGCTGGCGGAAAGGGTGAGTGTTTGACTCACGGTACATGCCCATTTCCAAATGAGGCAAGGATATTCAGTGGCAGCAAATTTGCAAGTAGACGCTTTACCTGGACAACTTACATGGCTTTAAAATTATTCTCCTGCAGCTGAGAAAAACGTTGGCCAATGCTGTTTTTTTCCTCTGAAAAACAGGAAAAGTTGAATAAAAAATGTTTACTAAATGCTTCATCAATTTTGTTTGTTTGTTTTGGTACTGGAGTCTTGGAGAAAGAGAATTTGGTGCCTGGGGTACTAGCACTGGGAGTAGGAAGGCGTAAGATTGAACCTCCTATTAAACTTAAGCATGAAGATGTGAAACTATTTGATTCTGACCTACAATATAATAGGGCCGAGTTCCCTACCTGGCTTAACCACTGTGGGGAGGAATATGCTAAAACCTGGAGGGCGTTCAGCTGCTCTGATGATGCGCTTCACGTGATTAAATAAGCACCTTACAAAACACCTTTTAACCTTGCCTTAGCTATTTAAAGGTGTGCTTGACCGCTCTCTAGCTACGGATGAAGGATTTTCTGTGCAGAAAACATGGGATAAATTGAGGATTATATTGGTAGGCAAAGCTCCTCAAAAATTGACAGAGCTGCATCCTTCTGTCCGTGTTGTGAACTGGTCCAGAGCAAAACAAGTGTGCAAGCTACGTGAAGATGTTGTGCAAATATTTTTCCTTTACCACTGGGCATTTATTAAGGGGTAAACCTAAATACAAGAATTTCTTGAGTTCCTTGTTTGTCAGAGACTACTCTGAGAGATTAATTTTAAAATAAGGGGCCTGTTCCCAAATCAAGACGTTACTGTCTCACCCTCGTGTCAGTAGGGCTGAGATCAGTGTAAAAGGATCAAACGAATCAAAGAAATAAGCCAGTTTCTCCCTCTGAGTAATGCAGGGGTGTCAACTGAGACGATAACACGAGATAAATAACACAGGCATCGGTTCTGTTTTACACTGTTGGGTCATTTAGTGCCTTTGGAAGTCCTAAAGGGGAAGAAAAAGTTGACTAATGATAACAATATGTAATGTGAAAGAAGCTTCAGAACCACATGCTACTGGAGGTTTTCAGTTGTCTCATTTTAGGCACTTAACCTTAGTGAGAAGTGCGGTCATTGTAGGACCCTTCAGTCGTCGGTGAAGACAGAGTAAGAGCCCCTGCAAAGGAAAATACAGAGCAATAGCCTAACTTAGCTACTCTGAATAGCACCAGGAGGTACCATCCCTCCTGGGACTTCTCTGTCTCACTTCCTCGTGAACTGTGGAGGGAGGCTGGAACAACCCCAGGCTTTGCTTCAGCGGTTTTTGGAGTACCTGAAATCAGTGGTGCAACCACAGCCCTGTGGATGAAATTGCCCTTCGGTACACTTTGTCTCAGTAATTGCTGGCTGTCCTGCACTCTGCATAGATTCTCAAGCCATAAAGAAGCAACACATCTAAGTTCAGTCACAGAGAATTTATATAGGTGCAGTTTTGTTGCATACCTTTGACCAATGAGAAAATACCCATGTAGAACAGGCAGTGGCAAAGTGAGATACCAAATAACCATCCTTGCGCAGTTGCAGTCATCAGTACTATACCAAAGAACAGAGTAAAAATGAGAGATATATCCTTACCTATGTCCCGATAACTTCTAGGCAGGGCTTTAACTACAGTAAGGCTCACCAATAAAATAACATAAATTATTGTTCTCCAATTCATGCTGTCAGATTTTGGCAGGGGCCTGAGATGAGCTTGGTTCATCTGTGGAAGGCAGAAAGAATTAAGGGGAAAGAGTTACTTTTATACTCTCCCAAATGATTTCTGGTTAATCAAAACCCTTTTACTGTCATATACAACATTAGCCCTTTTGTAATATTCCCACAATAATTAGACGTGCCATTATTTGCTCAGTATAATGAACCGGCCAGCTTGTTGCAAAGGACGGACCTTGGAGATGCTTTTTTTCCCCCTGAAATTCAGACAAATAGACATTTTTAACTTATCGCACTTCAAACAAGAAGTTTAAACAGTCCCTGGGCTTTTTATCATGCATACTGATCTCACCTACTTACAAATTTGTTCAAAGGTGATTGCTGCTCAGAAGATGCCTTCGTAACAGATTGTTGACTGAAAAATCCCTAGTTCAGCTATTAACCTGATTGATAGTTTTGCATAGCTCCTTGCTGTACAAGCTATCTCTTGCTGCCACCTCCCAAGGCGTCACAGTGAAAAGGCTGAATTGAGTACCTCCTACAATATTTTTGCAGCATTAACAATCACCACCAAAATGTCTCTGAATCTTGAAACAAGATCAACTCCAAAACTACAGAGTGAAGGGAAAAATATTTTACTGACTTTTTAAAAAGAATGCTGTAAACATCAACATGATAAAAATATCAAATTTTTGGAGATAGAATGGCTTTAGAGAGCCACAGGTATTTGTAACAAAGAGGTAGGTGGGCAATGATATGTGTATTCAGTCTGAAGGAAAAGGCAAAGACAGAGCTTTTTATTTCTCTAGCGAGAAAATGGCAATGTGCCATGCTGCAGGAAGATGATGAGGGTTGCTTGTTATCACATGAGACGGTATCAAAAGGACAAAGGATTCTGAGTGGGAGGATGGGAGCATGGTCATCAGAGCAGGAGAGCTGAAATCTAAGGTGAAACCACATCTGTTGAGGAAGACACAAATAAGCTCTGTCCCACTGTTAACTAAAAAGCCCTATAGGAAATAGAGAAATCTCCTTGCAAGAAAGAAGTCTGGAGGTTATGGACCGTATTTCTACATATATGATCCTCATTAAGGGCATAGGAGCCCATCAGAGAACGCTTTTCCCATCCAGCTGTTTCCAAAAAGCCAATTCCCTTACGGTCGTGGCAGTCGGCGCTATCTCATGTCTGCTAGCGGCAGATTCCTCCCTCCAGCTCCCTGGACCCAGCAGCATCCCGTGCTGAGGCTGCCAGAGCAGAGCCCTTGCCGGGGCAATCCGGGGACCGTCCAGTCTGTTCCAGCTTCCCTTTCTCCAGAAGTAGCCGGGAGAGAGGCAGATTGATCCTCTCATTTTCAGAATAACACCTTAATACAACCTTGTCACTATGAGCTTTATAAAAATACAGGAGGTGGGGGTGTACGACTTGAGGTGGAGCTGCAGAAACAGCCGAGACACTGATTCAGAGGCTTTGTTCAGTGGGTTCTCCTCTGGCCCAGAAGAATGTGTTTTGGAGATTGTGTATGTAGGATGTGTTGCGCTAAGCATTTCTGGAAGCTGCACTTGGCTGCTGCATTTAAAATCCTTTAAATTAAATTTCTCCACTGGCCTTTTCCATGCTCAGCAGGATGGTTAACTACTTTTCACTTTTCTTTGAAAATATTTGCCACCGTTTGGATGGCAATCATCTGCCTGTTCACAGTGAACGCTCTCCCATTTGCAGGAGGGAAGTGTATGTACAGTATTTAACTGGAAAGAAAGAGTGTGGCAAACACTGGAAATGAGATCCAATGAAGAGCTTAGGTCTTCATTAAGAGATCTCGTTGTCCTTCAAAGTACGAAAACCATCTCAACCTATTCGGTTTTACACCTATTAAAGACCCAGTTGTTTACAGAACTTCTCAGAAACTGCCTTGCAAGGTCAAGACAGAGCTAAAAACAGCTGATGGCCCTCAGGGTGTGGAGTTGTGAGTTCCCATCAGCTGGGGAGGGTTAGTGGGGGATGCTCAGTACACCCTTGAAATGCCCAGCAGTCAGGGTGTTGGAGCTTTTTTGCTCTGTGTGTTATGTGGTAGAGAGGTGAGTTAGTTTTTGCAGGACATTTCTCTTTGATGATGTTCGCCAGCTTTAGGGGAAGGTCTTTATGTCTCAGGCTGGTTGATGTTCCTGATAGATTTCAGTCACTGATTTTCAAATTAGGTCAACAATGTGCAAATGTGTGGGCACGGAACTCAGCGTTATTACTAAAGACAGCAGAATTTGTGAATCCTTGTTTAGGTTGGGTTGTTTTCTTCATGATGGTATCAATGTTTCAATTCTTTTTCTTGAAATTCAACAATGGCGTTTTCTGGTGATAGAAGTAGTACACATATAGGATTCCAGTACATCCTTTCTTTATAGTTAGAGACTATCATTCTTGTCAAATCCGGAGCATTCACTCTAAAGACAGTAATGCTCATAGGAAGTTCATGCACCTGGAAGAATTCAGCTTCTTCCCAAGTAGTAAGAAGGTTTGTCTTTAAAAAAATCTGACCTGCTCTGATGTGATATTTGGGGTTATTTTCCTGGTAAGTAACTTGAAGTTCTGGGATGTGATGTTTAAGAGGCATGTTGGAACTTCATAAACTGTTTTATAAAGAAAACATCTTTCATGTCAATGTGTTTAGGTGGAAATATCATGAAAGGAAGCTGGCTAGACTTTATCTGATTATGTATTTTTTGGTCTGTCTTGTTTGGATACTGGGGTCTCCTGCCTGGAGAAGATACAGTACAGCAGCAGTTATGAAAGATGAGTGCTGATTTCCCTCCTCCTCCTTCCCAGTGTTTCTCTTTGTTGCAAACCCAAATCACCACAGGCCTTATAAGTTCCTTGAGTAATGGAATTCTTTTCTCCTTCTGGGGGGGGCTATTGCAGGTAGCTTACCTCCGCACCATCCGGTGTGTGTTTACCACTGGCTCACCCAGTACTAGGACATCAGCAGTTCTCCGGCTCTGCTATCTCCCATCTAGCGTGCAGAGCTCTTTGCTAGTGGAAAGAAGTTTCCAGCCCCTTCCCCCTTTCCCCAGAGGCACGAGGCATTTCTGTGGGTTGCCGTGACACCTATTTCAGTGTGTTAGGCTGTGCGCATTTATGACCTTGTGAAATGGACATACCTGGCTGAGTGCTTGCTTTGAATTTACAGAAGTGATCAAATTATATTCCAGAGAAATGTATAGTAATTATGAAGAGTGACAGTCCCAGCTTGTGTAAACTGGTTCTGCTGAAGGCAACGTAATTATCCCAATTTAGAGTAGCTGAGAATCTAGGCCAGTTTTTCTCATGTTGCACCTTTTTTTTGCTGGTCAGCTGGGGCATGGGCTGGCCAGAAGAGAACTGGAAATAGCAGTGAGAAGTAGCATTCTTCTAATAATTACAAATATGTTAACATGTAAAAGACAAACTTTGTGTTACTTACCATGTTTCTGGCAAAGCAGTCTTTGTTGGTAACGGAGACGTCATTTGCAGCTTTGTAAATATCTGAAGATGGAGCCCTAGGAAGTTTCTTGGCTAAATAAAACCAAAAACATGAAAAAGAAAGGGAGGATGGGAGGGGAAAAAAAAAAGAAAAAGACATTGGAAACTTGATAATGAGTTAAGTTGCAAGTTGTTAACAATTCTGTAACTTCTGTGGATCCATCTCCCCAGAAAGCGACACAGGAAGAGTGTCTCCTTAATCTAGAAGTTGTTGAACCCTTGTTATTCAAACCATTTATCTGCACAGCTGAGAAAAAAGAGGTTTAGGTCATAAGCGGGAGAGATGCTCTGTTATAACCAGGCCCTTTAATACTCTAGGTCTATGTTTCAGTCCTGAGGTCTCCCTACTCAGACTTATTGCTCCACTGAGCAAGAGCATGACTGTTTTGCTGCTCATGAAAGCTTTAACCGTACCGAATTTAGGTCTTGTCATTGTCAGACTGAGCCTGCTACTTCCTGCGTGCAGTAATGGCTCATTAGTCCTGTCTTACCTCCCAGGCTATTTTGGGTTTTCACGGAAAGGGAAGAAAGACATTAAAGATGACCATTTGGGAATGAAGGGTTGCTGGTGCAGTCCTTCGCTGCCTTCCTGTAAATAGTTGTGTCAAAAGATGAAAGCAAATAAATATTTACATGCACACAGAGAGGGAGACAGATTTATGTGTGTATAAATGTATGCACATACATTAAAAAAATAACAGCTCTTTGAACTCTTTACACTATCAAGGTGGTAAAGCTGAGATGGTCACAGATTGCCCTTGGAAAAATCTCATCCACAGGGAGTTTCATTCTGTAGTGTTAAAAATAATCCAGCTGGTGTGGAGGTTGGTTGATATGTATGGAAACAGCCTGTGTTGTCTATAAGGCATCTAGCACTGACTGTAAATATTGTGATGGGCCTGTGTGTGATGACTTGAGTTTACGTATAGCAAGCTTCCACGTATCAAGAAATACACCCTATGTGTATGACGCAGCTTGCACTTGTTGATCCACTGAGCACATTTGCTGCAGCACTAGCAGAGTTGCCGTTAGGATGGTGGGTGGCTGCTGTTCTGCCCTAGCAGCAGAAACTTCTGCCTTTTTGGAAATAAGGAATAATTCCCTGCTATGAAGAACAAGAATTTGTAATGACTAATTTAAAACTAAAAGGGTAGACGTATTGATTAAATGCTTAAAATGCAACCAAGAAAGTCTGGTTCATTTTTGCAGATTTGCTTTGTTTAGTTTTCATTGAAAACCCTGACCCCTTTCCTCCTCGTCTTCCAGTAATTGCTTTGTGGTTGAATACACAGAATTTTCCATGGAAAGCCAAAACCGTTTCAGCTTTTCCATGTTGTTCAGTTAGTTAACTGCAGATTCCCAAAGCGAACTCACTTTCCTAGAACATATTTGAGTATTTCCTGCAAATATTTAGCTCAAAAATCAGCAACAGTCCTCTGTCCTCTTGTACATGTGTGTGAATGGCATTCCAAGTGCCCTGAGCTGGGATTACGCTCAGCTCCTCTTGCTAACACTGAATTAACCACGCATACTCGGGCAGTATGGGCCAGATCCAGCCTAATTCACATGAGAGCCTTTGGCTGGACTGTTACAACTTGACGCTTACCGAAGCAGAGGAGAGTTTTGTATGTGGCTTCGAGGGTCTACTTTGAGGCTTATTGAAGAGAGTGGAAGCTTTGCTCTTAAGATCACTTGTGATAGTATAGCAATTGGCACTCATTGCTGAATCTGTGCCTCAAAACATAAGGCGTGGCATGGGGCATACCATATAAAACTTTATTACCTGTATATTCAGCAAATCTTTTCTGGTGTATGTAGCCTGGAGGCAGTACAGGGAGGAAATCCAAGTTGTTCACTTCATTGCTGCAAGTGACATATTTGGCTACGCTGGGAAGTCTGATGGTAAGAATTGTCCTTTTCAGCCCCTGCAAATGACTAATTATATCAAAATCGTTTACGAACTTCTGTTTGACCTGGAGATTATTTCCTCAGTGGGTATATATTGCCAGAAGTGCATGTCTTAACCTCTTTTCTGACTAGATATGTAATCCAGACCTTGTTATTTTTAGAAGGCTTTATAAGTTCATGGACTATCAGTACATGGAGATGTATGACTTGTTTCATGAAAAACGGGCAATTTTTGACATGTTATGGAAGTATTCTCTTGTTCCCCAGCCACGCCTTTTTGCTGGTATATGTTGAAAAGATGTACATGGTGTAACACAAACTGTAGTTTGTCTAGCTAAAAGGATCCTGTTCACATTCCTTTCACTTGAGGGAATGAGAAGATTCATGTATGATGTCTGGCTTCTCCCTTTTTTTAGTTACTCCTGTGTGTTTTGCACGGCCCCTTGGTTTGATCTGAATCGACAGTTTTTCCTTGAGTCCTCATCTTCAGGAATCTTCGCCCAGTGGGTGTATAAGCATGTTGGCACAGGAGACAGGATAGCCTCTTGCAGTACAGGTGGGAGCGTGCCCAGGCCTTGCACGCCTACGCGCTGCCATGAGTTGGCAACCAATTCCTCTGTCCTTTGGTTCCTCTGAGTCACTTGGCTGGGAATGAAACAAATTTCCTTACCGCTTTTCTGGCAGTGCTTCTCCCTATCCCGTTTGTCTCTGGGCTTGCGAGGACACATTTGCTGCATGTTTTGTCAGTGGCACGTGGGTGGAAAGTGCACAGGGTGCTTGGTGTGGTCCCAGTGTTGGAAATAAATTGACAGTTGTCCCAGGAGGACTTGTCTGTGTGGGTGTTTGTAGTGTAGGTCTCTTAGCATGCCAACACAGGAGAGACCTTGATTTTTCTTTACAGTCCAGATCGGTTAAACAGATCTCCCTTTCGAGAGGCAGAAATGGGCATATGACAGAGTGTCAAACACAGATCACTCCCAAGAGGGGCTCCGAGGAAGTCTAGTGTTAGCAAACTGGGCTCTCCTTCGTCCTGGCGCGCCAGCTCTAAGACTTAGCCTGCCACAGGGGCTGGTGAAACTCACCAGATCAGTGGGCTGCCAGCTGTGCTGTCGGTCCTTCAATGTTATTGCATCTAAGGTCAAGCACTAGAAATCTTGCCTTGTCTCGAGCGTCTTTGATCCTGGCAAATTGTTCTGGAGTACTACAAAGAGAAACAAGAAAGAACAAAGCCTGTTAAACCGACAGATTAAATCTTCACATACAGGAGATATATTCATTTTCTTCAGCCTCTGTAATACTTTTCACAAGATAAATTCACATAAAACTCACAACGTTTCTTGCATTGTGACTACTTTTTTCCTTCATGCCCCTTCTTCTCCCCTTCATTTTTGTCGTGATGCTGACAAGATGCTGAAAGAGGGATGGCTGCTCTTGAGGATGTCTGCAGGCTGCGTCATACTCTGTGGGTAGCAGCGTGACAGAGCCATCTAGTTTTCTTGAAGAGGTTCAGTCAGTGACTGCTGTGCCATGAAAGGTGACCTTACTGCCCTAACAGACGTGATGGTTATTTATACATGGTGAAGGATTCCTGCGTGACCTGTTCTTGAGGGAATTACTCTTGAGCTTCTAAGACAAGATCCAGGTTTCACCCATATTCGAGGCTATTCTCCCAGCTTCAGTTGCATAAAGCCGTGCCTTCCTCCCAGGCATGTTGTTAAGCAACAAGAGTGTAAGAAGAAAAAGCAACCATCCCGCCACTGCTGCCTGCTGAAGTGGAGCTCCATGGCATTGTTCCCACTTCCTCCATAGAGCAGGGAGTCAGCCTTTTGTTTTGGTCTTTCCAAGTAAAGGATGTCAAGCTTCCATCTGGCGTGCAATTTGGTCACCTCCGTGACATGAGGACCGAGTTGTACCTGCTGAGTTTTACTACTCGGATTTCCACCCTGCCCTACTCCTCCACTTCCACTTAATTCCAGGACCATGTCAAAAGCAAAATAAACTTCTCCTATGGAGTAGAAAAGAAACATTCTAGTAACTCCAGGAGCTATTGCTCACCTCAGAGGCAATCTCTCTTACAGCAAATGTTTTTGACAGTAAAAAAAAAAAGAGAGAAAACAGACACCTATTTGGGACTTGGAGGTCTGACATCTCTCTTCAGGAGTTCAAGTTCTAGTCTAGTTCAGCGGGTGGTGTTGGTGCCAGTATGGCTTTATCAAGAGAACTGGGTGTCTGCTTTTGCTCTGTAGGATGCTTTCTTTCATGCCATAATGAAATGGTTTAATTGGATGTAACCTCGTTCTGCCCTGGGTGAGGATCATTACCAGGAGAGGCTCTTCTGCTTTCTGTGTTCAGTGCCATGAATGTCCTGCTGGAGATTCTGGACTGAAGTAGTTATTACCTCCTAAGGGGCAGGAAAGAAGTAATCATTGATCCTAGGTGGTTCCTGGGTATTGGGAGGGGGATCTGCAGCCCAGTATTAAGTGTGAAATCTTTGAAGAGGTGATGTTTTGTAGAGGCTGCTGCATACATGTTTGTTACCAACACAATATGCCCTTTATTGGGAAGCAAAGCCTATGTGCCAGCTAATTATGAGAGCGTAAGATGAACCTACAACATCTGGAATGGAACAAGTAAGAAATTCATCAGGTTAAAATCCTTCACCCCCAACCCACCCTCCCCTTAACTTCCTAAGCAAAACACTCCCACTTTTATCTGTGTTCCAAATCCCACTGGGGGTTGATTGCAACTGAACTGGACACAACAAAGTACAAAGGGTGACATTTACAACTTGTCCTTGTCTTTATCTGGCACCTGTAGGCGTGATGAGTCTAGCCAAGTGGAACACCATCGCTGAATGTCAAAACAAGTTATCTTAATACAACACAATCACTGTTATCTTATCTGCCTTGTGGCAAACTTAGGTTGCAGTGACCTGCTTATACAGCGTTTTTGAGTAAGGCAGGGAACTTACTATATCTGCCTACAGGTAGCAAAACAAAATACACGGACTTTTGAGAAGGCCCCAATTAATTCCTTGCAGCTGCTTTGTGAAAGGCACTGCTCCCAAGACACCAAGTATTCTACAGCTCACCTGGGACGTAGTGGAGTTTTAGTTTTTGGAGTACAAATTCTCCCTTGGCTCCTGGAGTGAAGTGTCTGGTATTGCCTTGTCCAGTCTTTCTTTTCTGACCAAGTCATCCTTTTGTTGGGTCAGTTTTTTTTACACTGGTAGTTCTCCTAAGATGACTCCATTTGCAGCTTACCCTGCAGCTGTGACTTATGGTGGCCCCATAGAGCAGAGAGAGCTGTTAAGCCCAAATCCACTTTTGAAGCCATACTGCCTGATATTTTCTATCACTTTCTGAAAGGGATGGGCATCTCCCTTGGTTCAAGTGCACACAGTGGCTCTTTTTGCCTTGTGCTTGCAAAGGAAAAGGTCTTCTACTTCACCAGGTTTCTATAAGGGTCTGAGACACTTGCTCCAGTCAAGGATCCGGTCTCTCAGTGGAATTGTACCCCCTGATCTTTTTTTCCTAAAAAAGCCAACACTACGATGGGTTGTTGGCTCCTATCCCGTCTTCATCTTCTCCTGACAACTTTTAGGTTGTTCATGTAATACATAAGGTTATGGTTGAATAAACTATTTTCAAGAACAGTTGTGAAGTCCTGATAAGTAGTCATCTCAGACTAAAGCCTGTACTTGATTTTTGTTGTTGTTGTTTTGTTTTTGAAAAGAAGAAAGAAAAATGTCAACTTTTCCAGTATTCACACTTTCTTGTTTTCCATGGACTAACACTCCCTGTGTGTGCGCTTCTTGGGTTTAAGAAGCAAGCACACACGGTAGGGTTGAGTACCCTGAACACAGAACCTGTGTGACATGTCATTGGGTAGCTGCAATACTGGAGGGGGGAGTTGCCTAGCATGGAACTTTGCCCAGAAAAGAGCTGTGACCTTCTGGAGCAGTAGATAGAGACCAGGCAGGTTACCTCGGGTATCTCAAATGGCGTTAGATGCTTGCTTTTAGGCAACCGAAACATACCTATGGCTTCTGCATGTCTGTATAATCAGAAAAGCTTAGGATGCCTTAGGTTTCTAGAGGCTTAAGGGCTTGCTTGTCCATCTTGAGAGCGAAAGGTATATAAAATTGGTCCCCCCGTACAAGGGAGTGTTCAAGTATGTCTACCTGGCAGAAATACATATTAGGGGAAAAAAAAATAGTGACAGGAGCTTAAAATGACCTAACTGCTAAAAATAAGTCAGTGGAACTAGCCACAATTGATTACCAAACCTATATAGAAGTTCTATAAGTAAAGGAAATGGAAGCGTAAGGAGGCAATGGCTTTCCTTTATACCATGTCCCCTCTCACATCAAACCCCTGCTGCTTTGCTTGAGTTGTTAATTTTTGCTTTACAGAATTAAACAGTAAACTGGAACAATGTAGACTTGTGAAGCGTTTCTTTGTTGCCCATTTAAAAAAGACAACAAGATAATTGAACAGGATATGAAAAGTCCATATAGGCTCAGACACTGAGTAATTTCAGTGACTTTGTTACTGTCGGGAAGAAAAGTAGAGGCTGAGCAGAAGGCTTCTCTGTCATTAGCATTGTTAATCTAAATTGAGAGAAACCAAAAAGATGGGATGCAAGTCTAATGCTTACGTAAACCACCAAGAAGTCACTTGCTAAAGTTGGTTTGTCACAACTCCAAGGTGCAGTTCAGGTTTAAGCGCGTTAGTGCTAGTCGCCCAGAATGCGGGCTCGCTCTGCCTCTGAGCTGAAGAAAGCAAGATGAGCCCTGCTGCAGAGCTTAGCTGCCACAAGTAATTAGGTTCATGAATTGGTACTGTAACACCAAATAAAAATAATAAAAAAAGACAAAGGCCACAGAAAGCTGGATTTTCCTGAATGCAAGACCGTATCAGTTTCAGCTTGTAAAAACCATCCTTGATGTGTGTGTGCTGTGTTCTGAAAAGGGACATTTATGTTCCTGATCCACCTTGTAGATGCCTTGTCAAAACCTGCCTCTCAACGGAGTGTTGATTCATTATGTGAGTCAAAGCTGTTGAAAAGCTTTAATGCTAGTGATTTTAGAGGAGCACTCTCATCAAGATGACTAGTTCATAGTCTCAAACTTAGAGTGCTTGAAGAGCCAAGAGTGTTCCTGCCTTTTGTGCTGTGTTTTGAAATCGTCTTCTCTTCTACAATTTTGTTTTGCAGTCACCTTTTTCTAGAACTGAGGCCTTTTGTCTTATGACACTAGGTTTTGTTTGTGATAGTATAGTGAATAAATTTTTCATCTAATTATGCATCTAGTTGGTCTGAATATTTACGTGTAGTAGAGGGATGTTGCTGCTGTTATGTGCAGGGCTTTAGATACCGTTTCCTAAGATGGCTGTACTTTGGGCTACCAGGTTTGCAGACTAGAAGACTAAAAACATAGGGGAGAGAGAGAGAGAGTCAAAGGGGACTGTGAGCACAACCTTTCATACAGTTTATGTCTACTAGTCTGGTGTCAAGAGACACAGAATATACCATTCTAGAGACACTAATTTTCTTAACTGTTTATAGAGAATACTTCCTCTGGAGCTAATGAGTTCACACCGAAGGGGATCATGATAATAAGGAAAATGTAACCAAAATGTATGGTAAGTCTGAAATACCGTCAAGTTATTAATTTCCTTTCAGTGCAAAATTTAGGATTAGAAACTGATATTTACATGTTCTGAAACTGTGGTTTGAGACCTCTCAATTGCTGCACATAGGTTTGTTTTGGCTTTTTTTGAAATGTTGATTTCTTCTGCAGAGTTGTTCTGACATAGCATGCAGAGATAGCTAAGTTAAAGGAACGAATGCTGTTGAAACTGTAAAAAAAAAGTGGATTACATAACTTGAGACCACAATCACCTCAGCTCTTCATCTGTTTTTGTTATTTTTTGGGGTGCCTCCTTTTACATAAACCATCTGTTCCTATAATTTTCAACTTTCCCGTGTGAGATGCCTGAAGTGGATCAGTCACAAGGAAATTACCTTATGTGTGTCATGGGTGACATGTTTTGCAGTGCAATGTAAAGATTAATTAGTCTGTGTGTACAGAAAGGTGTAGTTTATTATCTGTGGGCAAACGCATGGCAAAACTAGCTGTACAAATGGCCACTCTAGCTGGCTGAATTACTTGATCTAAATGCGTTCACTGATATTTGCTACGTCAGCTTTTGTTGTCAAGTGGTTTGTAAAGATATGAAATACCTCTTCCCCCAAGTATGTTTCAGCACCTGTTTGCTTGCAGCATTTGTCTATCATAGCAGTAAAATCGGCAATCGCTTTCTTTGCTTGTCCATCTGTCATCTGAGGGTTGCATTTAATGAGATGGAGCAGCAGTCTGGAAAGGAAGTCAAATGCAGAGTTAGTGCTAGTTGCTGAAGCTTGACATATGGATTTGTAATATCATCCTAAGTTTGTAACTATGCAGTATGTCCAGAAGGGCATACATGTTATGACTGTCACCTGTGGCTGTATTTCTATCTTACTTTGTGTCTGCTTCTCCCACAGCTGTCTTCTCCCTTTCTCTTCCTTCACAGCAGGAGGAGCTGTGGAATACTGTTCTTGAGTACACATTGATTTTTTTCAGTAAAGCCCATCAATAAGACATCACATCTACAGACTTCAGTCTAGTCAACTGAGATGCTTACGTTGATAACAAACTCTATGTGCTATTGGCTAAACAGAGGTTCTCAGTTGACTGCCACTTTCTAAAGTCAGTCATGTTTGGAAACACAGGCAACTATAAGGCCTACTAGTTTCTAGAAATGTGATCCAAGATGCTAAAGATGAAAAAAAAAAAAAAAAAAAAAGACCCTTGAGTTTTCTTGGACACAATTTTTGTTTGGAAAAAGAGGAGACAGATAGATGTATTAATTTCCCTCAGAAAATAAAATTATTTCCAGTTTGCAGGCAGGCTTTCTGAGTCGTCCTGGTAATTTTTTTGACAATATACTCCATCACTGGCGAGAACTGCAACTGAAGTACAATTCTGTCACGTGTAACATACCTGTTGTCATCTGTGAGAGACTTGTGTTTTAACTATTTGGTTTTCTACTGAAGTGACCAAAGACTGAGATATAACATGATTCTTATATGCAGTAAGTTTGCCAAAATGTAGAATAAGTGTTGCAGTATTACAAGGAATTACCTGTTGCTGTCTCCATAAGAGAAGGATCTGCATTTAAAAGCTGATTAAATCAAGCTGCTGTAGTTGACACTTGTGTACCATTTGTTTCTGATTAGCAGTATGGGCTATTCCTTTCATTTACAGTAGCAGACACAGTCTCAGCATCAGTTCTATTCAATATTAAAATCAGAAGGACTTAACTCAGAAAGCAGCATCGGAACAATGGACACACTTCTGGAAAATCTTCCGACTGAGTGGTATGTGAGTTGCTGATGATTCCCTATCTCTGTTCTCCACTGTATTTTCAAAATTTGGGACAGCCTGTCCATATCGCTTTGTTTAATGGCGTTTGGACACTTAGTCTGTTGTGAAGCCTGTCTCTCCAGACTTCTTCAGAATATCGCAATTGTACTCATGAATCCTGCTTAATTCCTTGATTCCTTTCCATAGCTGAACAAGCTACGATAACGAGCATGTTATCTACTAAAATGAGCATGTTTCACAAATGGAGAGACAACCCCCTGAAAACTTATTTCCTTATGCATGCCTGATGTTATTGGGATCCAGAGAGTTTTGATTTTTTTTTTTTTTTAAAGCATTGCAGCAGGGGAAAAAAAAATGCACTTAAGGTTGAAAAAATTCAACAAACAGAAGTGTGCTTAACAAAACCAAAATACAATGTTTTTGGATGGAGAGAACTCTAATACCTTTAGATTCAATCAAATGCTGGGACTCGGCTGTTTGCAGCAGTTTTCGACTGCACTCTCGTAGTTGATAACCAGAACAAGGGTAGAAGCAGAAAGAAAAGTAGAGCTTCTTGCAACCATATAGATGTAATTGTAACAAAAAGAAAATTTAAAAGTCGTTGTAATGCTACAGAAAGCTTCTAAGAAGCAATTTCACTAAGAAAAAAACAAGATCTACTTTTGCATCTGCTGATGGCCGAAATCAGTCATGAAAGTCACCATATGCCTCCTTGCATTTTCAGACCCAAATGATTATCAACACCCCATATTTAAAAACATATATATATATATATACACATGTACATAGAAATATGATGATAGCCCAAGACGTCAAGAGTTTTACAGTGGAGAAATCCTCACTGCCATACTTACCATTTTTCTCTTCTTTGTGCTTTCTTAAATTCAAGGCTTTTTGAGAGTTGTCATTTTTCCTGGGAAAATAGAGAGGAAAGGAAGGTAGAGAAATTGAGAATTAAACTTAGGACAATACAGGTGTTTTTACTAGAATACTGAAAACTGAAAATATAGAAGAAGGTTTCTGAAGAGAAGTATTTTTCTTACAATATTGTTTAAAATAAAAATTATCTGATTTGACAGTGGTGGGTGAAAGACTCCAGTCTTTGAATTGTGTGTGCAGCTTTTTCTAGGCATATACCAATATTTCTTCAAACTGTTCTATACTACCTGACTAAAAAGTATGTATCCAGTACAAAATAAGCAATTTCCTTACTATTCCAGGAATGACACTTTGTTGTCCTACTATTCCTTGAACAGCATACTGGGGTCTAGGCTCTGGTGTGGTTGAAGGAAATATTCATTGGGAGTTCCGAAAGTTAGGAAATGCTGATTTATTTCAGGGTCAGCTTTGGGACAGCAGTCAGCTGCTGCACAGGCTTTGTGAAGTTTTCCTGACAGATCTTATCCAACGGTGGGCTACAAGAACACAAGTAAAGAGAGGGAAGAACATCAGAATGATGGGACTGTACAGAAGTCTTGTATATGATTCTATCAATACAGATTCCTGCAAAATATGTGTGTGTGTGTGTGTGTATATAAATCCACAACTTGTTTAACTCTGTGGACAGATTCTCTGTGATGGTTACTCGTCAGTCTTGGTTGGCTGGAAATATAACCTTAAGATTTTTTTTCCTACAGGTGGTTTAAAACACTCTGGTGTCACCTCATTGTGACCACACCAGTGTGCAAGATGGACAACTCTATTCACTTGTTGAGCTATGTTTTTTGTAACAGCAGTTCTGGAGATACTGATAAAATGTGACCATGGCCCTGAAAGAGAAGTACTTTGTCAAACAGAGGCACATTTCAGACTTCCAGAGACTCTGACTTCTGCATTCTAAGACTTCGACAGCTATCTGTAGGGACTGGGCTGAGAGCACAGCTGGCTACAAGAAGCTAAGTAAAGTCATTGCAATTACAATTTCTGATGGGCTTCAATGCTTTTGTGCTTAATTGTACGCATAACCCTAAGGAAATGTCCACCAGTGTGACTTGTTCATTCAAATGGTCCCAGAAATCTGTGTCCTTCCAGGTTTATTCCCTTCTCTGGCGAGTTCTTTTTATGTTGTGTTCGGGGTTTTTTTGGTTTTGTTTTTTCCTATCCAAAGCTTTATGTTGACTATAAATACTTCAGATGAGGACTTCTTCTTGTGTGCTTCCTACTTCTTGAATCCAAGAAGCTTCTAGGTGCTTTATGCTCTTAATTGTTTATGATAACTGATAATAAAATTTTTTTCTGCCTCAGCATGGTTGGTGATATATTTTTTGATGGTTCTTTTTGCATTCTTTTCATTACTAAAATCTACTGGTTAGGATTAATATTCTCAGGAAAGGCAACGTGTCCTGCCCCAAGAGGGGTTATCTGCCAAGGCCCTACCATGCATGATTCAAGCAAGCTTTAGGTATTTCTGTCTGAGCTGGGTATTTTCTATGCTGTGGAAAAGCAGAAGCATCTGTCAAAGGGAAAAATGTTACTGAAATGAGAAATGTTAAACTGGTGGTTCACTTAGACTGCTTTAAAACTTCTTCCTGTAAATTTCTGAACTGCTGGACAAAATAACATACAGATTCCAGGAAGCAAAGGAAGAAACCGTGAGGCTTTGTGCTGCAGTTACTGTGGGGAGATGTGTGCATTTGCTCCTTTTGGACTAAGTTAAGGCACTGGGTTACAGTTTACAAAAATGCTAGTTTTCCACCAACTCTTGATGGGAATAGTACCACTACCTCCACCTGGTATAGACCAAACTGGTCTTAAGTACGGTATGAAATGTCACCCTTTGACTGCCTGGTCCTAAGGCATTCACATTTGTTAGCTCTACATCCTTAAAGGCTTCTCCAGGTCCCCTGAGCTCTCTAGTGACACAATATCTGTGTGTTTGACTGGGAAAGCTCAAGCCCACCCTCAAAATGTTTATACGGTTACAGGAAATAACTGGTGCAGGTCAGCAAGGACTATGTACAAGTATTTGTTTTGGTTGGCTTTGCTAGGGTTTGTTGGGTGTTTTTCTACACACGCCACCACCACCACCTACACGCACATGTGCTGTTTTAGCCAATAGTCTCAAAAAAAATCATGTATCCACAGGTTATTTGGAAAACACTGGTAGGCTTTCCATTTTGGAGATCCTGAAAAGAAAGAACTATTAGACTGGATTCTGGTTACATTTGATACACATCACCACCATAAGGCTTCTGTAAGAGACAGGAGTAGTTGGAAGTTTTCAATTTATTCCACTTGAAATGCGTATGTTTAAAAAAGGCAGGTCTTTGCATACGGCAATATGTATCTGTATGTAAATTTGAAGCCCTTTATCTAGCATTCATTAAAAAATTTTCAATATGTAGAAAGCAATTACTAGAACTTGTAAGATAATGAGGATTCTCATATGCTGAAAAATGACATTTAAAATTATGTCATTTGGGGGTTTTGTTGATTTCTGTAAACTTTTTTTTTACTTAAAACCACATTTTTGTCTAGAAGTAGTGAATGTTTCATTGAAAATAAAGATTCTTACCATTTACTGAATTTTTTTTCTTTTTTCTAAATGGGTAATTAGAATCTTTAAAGACGTATAGGTTCTTCCTGTTTGGGGACACCCCCCCCCCCCCACCTCACCCCCTAATCAATAATGTTTAATTTGTCATAGTTAGCATATTGTATGTATTCCAGTAGCCTGAAAATAAGGGTGTTTCACTTCATGTTCATTATAAAATTAAGTGAAATCAATTCCAACCAGTTATTGACACAGTTGCAAAGCTTATAAGGACATCATAAGAAGGAAAGCAATTCATCTAGAATGTCCTTACCTGCATTTCAGGCATATCTTTTCTGATTTTTGCATGTAGCAAAACTGGAGCAAATAAAGAAAATAAACAGTATCTGCTTTATTATTGTGGAGTATTTGCAGGTGTAGACCATGCAGGGGAGCTTGGAAACAAATAAGATTGAAGGCAATGAAATCATTTGTATGCTGTTAACAAGCACTGTTTGTAAACAATTAACCATACAAATGTAAATCGCTGTAAATTTCCACAGAGACTTGGAGAGGGCTCCCAGGCTGAACCCACCCTTGCTAAGGGAGAATGATAAAATATTAGGTTTGTGATCTGGAGGGGGTGGTTTTGAAAAGATGTTGTAATTTTAGTTTTTAGCTTTGCCCAGCTACGTAAGAAATTGTGCAAATTAAGAACTGGGTTACGAGACGTTCATGTAAAATATAACTAGGTTTAATCTTACAGTTGTGGTCTCTTTCGTCCCTCCTTTTTGGTGGGGTCAGCAGTGAAGACAGTATTTGTGGAATACTGTTCTGTATTAGCGATTAATGGCTGAGGCAGAGCTGAGAACTGCCATCACAATTCCCTCAGGACTGTAAATCCTTAGAAAGTTGATTTAGAATTTCAGTTGTTTTACATGAGCTGAGGTACATTTTCCTTAGCATGTTTCTGGTGCTTTACAGGCTTCCATTGAAAGAATAAAAGTGGAGGTTCATTTTTGTTCATGGGGAAGCCCAGAACAGATGGACTGCACTTGTGGATCTGGTTTAGTACTTGCAGCCGTTTGAATTTGGCAGATTCACGTGAGCCACTGCTGCAACCAAAGCAAAATACCATGTATTTTAATCCTGATACCCCTGGTGTATAGTAGTTTTATGTTAGCTGAAATGCAATTGACTACTGCTACTATGCAGAAAAGTCACATTCAGTCTTTGGACAAAGGCAGTAATGAATCGCAAATTGTCAACCACCAAGAATGAAGTCATTTGGACAGTATTGACTACGAAAGTATGCTTACTCATAATTAACAGAAAAAGCATATCCCCTGCTGGGCAGCAAGCCAAGTGATACTCTTAGTATGAGGTAACAGAGAACAGCCCCAGGCACTCCAGTAGGTTGTAAAGATTTATATTAAGAAAACATACACCCAAATGTACTGGTGGACTGCCTTGTACATTTTAAATACTTTGCACATCTTCGATCTGATGCAGTGAAGAAGGTTTCACGATGCCAATCTGAGAGCTGAAAAGGGCTAAGCACTGCGCTAGCCAAAAGGAACTTTTCAGAAAGCCAGGAATATGCTCTGGTCTGAAGCCGCTGCTCGTTACCAAGGGCTGGACATGCTCGACTCTATTTTTGCTAAGGCTGAGTGCCGTGAGATCGGCGTAGTAAGCTGGTACAGAGTGCTGGAAGAACGTTCTTGCTACCCACTCATTTTTCTATTTGTTTTGTCATGAACTGGATATAAGTGGTTTCAAATGGTGAGGTGGAAGCTGAAGCACACTTTAAAGGAATTCCCATACATGAAGGCCACATCTAGCAGCCTTTTTCCAAGAGACGCTCCAGAGTCATGATGCTATGCCTAGCTCCCAAGTATCAGCAATGAATGCAGAGCAGCTGGAGCCTAAGGGTCATGACATTTCATCAACCTCAGAGGGACCATCAGAAATCAAGAAGTAACACAGAAATGCCATGACCAAGAGATCCAACTTAGCCCAGTGACCTGGAGATGACAAAACCTTTTAGGGATGTGCCTAAAAAGACCACTACCAATACCCGCTGTTTTAAAGGATACAGGAAACTGTGCTTACAGCCAGGGCAACTGTCACTTTATGATTCAGAGTGTGGTAGGGGTATGGAAAGGAGAAGGAGGTTGAATAATTCAGGGATGAAGAAAGGAAGGAGCTTGGGGCAGATGGGAGGGGAGTCTGATGGAGGCAGGTGATGTGTGGTCAGCTGAAGGAATTAAAGACTGAAGGAGAAGGTAGAAGGAAACCGATGTAGCCCTTTACTCTTTCACACTAGAAGCAGCAGAATAAAAAGCTTGCCTTCTAATCGCCTCACAGAAAAGTAGCACTTTTAACTTCTGATCTGGCTGTTACTTTGAAAACATTGGAATCTGCAGGTAGAACTTCTTTGCCCAGCAATGGTAAGTTTTGCATTTGTTTAGAATTAATGATTTTGTGTGTGTTTGTTTCTCTGTGTTAGTATAGAAAATCTACATACAGCAAATAAGTTAATTTAGAGTTGAGTCTGAGGAGATTTCTATCATTAATGTTAACGGTTGGTCCTGTCAAAACTGTGCTTCTTCCAAAGGATGGGTGTGTGGTTCTCATCGGGCTTTATCCAAAGATTGGAAAACTTGATTTACAGGAATAGTTTTTGTGAATATTAGAAGTTCAGTGGTCATGGCTTTACTAAGCTTTATAGAGGATATGTGAGAAAGAGATATGGGCAAAGGAAAAAATGAAAATTGAGAAAGTAAAAATTAGCCTGAATATTACTGAGGGGTAAAAGTAGATCACAAACTACAACTACATATCCATTCATTATACTGTGCTGTAGAGGAAGGAGAAGGCAAATGGCGCATACGAACAGGAGCAGACTACAAGGTGTGTAGTTGTTCATATTATTCAGTACCACGAAGGTCTCGCTGTTTTAGATCTTTATCTATTACCACAGCATCATGTTTCTTCCTGGGACACCATCTCCCAGGGAAGGAGCTTCTATTTTTACCTAGTCAGAGACTGTCAATGTCAGCCTCTCCAGGGCACATCACATACCAGCAGAACTGCCAAGTGAATTGTCACAGTACAGGAAACGGATGCTTACACCAGTGCTCTGGCTGATTGGGCATGCTGTTGCAAATTCAGTTGTTTGCAGGCAAGGAGAGGGGCCTACAAAAAACTCGTGTCTGCCTTAAAATTGATGTGCTGGTTTTTGTATTGTTTTCCCCCTTGAATACTCAGGAATACTTATGTAGTTTTCAGTGAGTTCTAGGGACTAGAAGTTGCAATAGAAGGATTACAAAACCTAAAATACTCTTGAAGTTACCTAAGAAAAGCTGCTGCATGAAAACAAGTCACAGGTGTGTGAATAGTTATCATAACAGCTGGCCTTTCTGAAATTCAAACCCATCATTCCGGTTTGGTAGTATTTAACAAATTCAAATATGTTCCAGGTAATTAGGGCGAGATTTCCCTACCTCTTTAGGCGGTGCTTCAGTGGTTAAACAATACTTTTGTCCACGTGCAGTCTTGGCTACAGCTGCAGGTGTGCTTATTCCTTTTCCTTCTGAACTCAGACTCTACAAGGAAAAAAGGAAAGTCAACTCATTACAAAGAAACCCAGGTGGACAAAAACGTATCAGTCGTGGAAAACCACGGCCCAAAAGAGAGCCCCAGGAATATGAGGACGAATGCTCAGCATGGGAGCAAAAGCTTTTAAAAAGTAATTTTCAAAACCACATCAACACTGAGACTTAAGATACTTCTTTAAGTGCTGCAACTTGGCTGTAGCGCTCTATCTTTATGCAAACTGAAAGACACCGTGACATGCAAGAGTGAAATAGGTGGGTTCCTATGAATTGTAGAAATGGGGGTGGGGTGGAGGGAAATCAATTCTTTTCACATATTTTTGGTATATTGATATTCGACTCGACTGTACTCTCTTGGCACATTACTCTTTTCAGCATTGACAAATGCAGCCCGGAAATCATTTCTGTATTAATTCTGTATCTGTCTGGAGACAGCAAAATTACAAACACATTAATTAAAAACACAGTTTCAATTTCTAAATCGTAATGGAATCCTTAATCCACTTTGTATTGGAGTTATTCAACATGCAGTTGAAAAGCCATACCAGATGTGACAGGAAGCTAACCAGTACGTGTAAGAATCATGATGTGTTGTGGCATGGGGATCAGCTGGAAATCTAACGAGAAATCCATGCTTCTTGATAGATTTGTGGTGCTAGCGTCGATTTCTGTGCCTCAAAATCTTCACCAACCCTCCTCCTCCAACAAGCTGAACTTGTCCTAATTAACTACAGCTACGCTGTCCTAGAGCAGGTTAGTTTTAGCTGTAGTGAATCACTGTCAGCTTTTTGGATGGTGGATTAGATGCTGGGAATGGTCTTTATAACGACTGTTTGTGTTCCCTTAAACTAAGGGAAAAGGTGTTTAACTGCATCTGACAAGTGATTGTTGCTCAAAATTGCAAAACTTTACATATTGAATGAGATGTTTGTGAATGCCTTCGAGTCACATAAACTCTTCTAAACCAATACATAACTATGACTTACGGCGATTGAATGTTTAAACCTTTCAATCATAACAAGACTGATGAGTCTTCATTTAAAATTTTCAACCCAATGTGTCTGAATGTTTCATTCAGAGTATACTTCTATGATTCTGGTGAATATTCCCAGTTCATGAACTACAGGCACAAAGAGTGTCAAGGCCAAGGAAACTGCCCTTACGAAATACCTTATTATGCAAGGGCTCTTCTAATGATGCAAAGATTATGCAAGGGTCCTTGTTAAAGTGTAGAAGATTGGGGGGTTTCTGTTCATGGACTGAAACTAAATATGTACTAGAAAATCACGCTGCTTTAGTGGCAGAGAACAGAAAAATTTATCTCTTTGGAGCTTCCTGCAAGGAAGGGCATGATTTAGGTGGTGGGCTTTTCAGAAGACATCTCTAAAGTCAAAAGCTGTTTTAAAAACAACTAAAGACATGAAAAGAAGTGTCTAAAAGCAGATCTGTTTGCAGCTCTTTGGAAGTGAAGAGGTACTTGATTTGTGGCTGATGCAAAGATCTTTTTTTTTTCTTTTTATAAGAGCTCGCTGCTAGTCCTCTTACTTAAACTGAACAGGTCCTTTGAACATTCTCTTAATCTGTAATTAGAATTGCTGAACTAAAGTGTAAAATGAACGTGTTATTGAATCAGAGTATTAAAGTCTAGCTAAATGTCTTACCACCTTTAATATTCTTTCATACCTACTTTCTAAGAGCAAGAAAGAGAAAAAAACCCAATGGACTCCCTGGCCGTATATTCTACTTTTGTGAATACTTCTATATTCTACCATTTTGTGTAGGGAGCACTGCAGAACTTTGCCTTATGGTAGTCACCAGCAGACAAGGACAGATGCAGATTTATAAAGCTTTTATTTATTAGTCATTTCTTTCAAGGTAATAGAATTGAAAAGTTTCTGGAAACGCACGTGGTTTGGCAAAACACTTAAGATTTATGAAATACTCATTCAATACCAAATGAAAAAATGTAACGGGCAGAAGAAGTTACACAGAAGTCTTTTTCTTCATATTTTTCCCACTGGCAACCTAGACTGGAAAAACAAAAAGGATTATTTTGTGAAGTGGTAGCACACTAGCAGTACTTCAACTTTCTGTATGCTATGTAATGGCAGATGGTGAACCACCCATTACAAAAAGCAAATGCCTGGTGGTTAAAGGGAAGCTGGATGCTTCTTGGAGTTGAAGGAGTTAAATGGGTGGAAGGGTGGGCAGAGAGGGGTAGACAGACAGATGACCTGATATAGATGCATTGTTGCTGTTACCTACCACGTGTTAAACACCAATTCCTAATGTGGCTCTGCTCTGGACTATTAGGTTTGCACCCTAGAAAAAGGAATACAAACAGTTGTGAGAGAGAAACCAAGGGAGCAAAGTATGTAGCGCTTGAGTAGGAACTTTTATAAGCTTAAACTTGTGTCTGCATTACGGTTTGGAGGATAATTCTAATGGTACGTCCTAAGCTTAGAATCTGTGCGCTCCTGTATGTTGGGTATTTTTGATTTTTGCAAAGGTAGAAAATGAACTTTTAGAGTGAATTAGAGAAAAACAGTTCTTCCCTAAGTCTTCCTAATACATCTACTTATGTAATGCTCTGGTTATAAATAAAAAAGGATTCAATCAATAACCAGTTTAAGATAATAGTAATACAGTTCTATGCTTCAAATGATAATGAGGTTGCTGTTGGAAACTGTCGTTTATACTTCCTGTAAGTGCTTTGCGCTTGCTCAGCAATATGGCTGCAGATAAACTTCTCCTGTGGTTATTTCAGAGACAAGTGAATGTTGAATGAATGAATGAATGTATTTGTGGTTGATGAGTTTGAAAAAACATGGAATGGTTGTTCATAGGACATAATCAGCTGGACTCCTCCTGCCAATATATGTATATTTGCTAGGCACCTCTAAGAATTGATCCAGATGCACTTTTTACTGGTAATCCTTCAGAGTTCTATAAGAATCTGTAGCACAAAAGGAAGTTTATGTATGCTAGAGATATAGTTTAAATTCTACATATATTTGTTTTTCAACTATGGCTTGTAGATATGCAGCTCTTCCAGACAAGGCCCTGAAGAACCTTATCTAATCTAGAATTTAGCTGTGCTTTGAGCAAATGACTGGACTACATTACCTCCAGACAACCTTTCCACATGAAATTGTTCAATGACTATAATCTGTGACTATAATCTGTACAGTCAAGATATATGTTATGCTCTGCAGGCAAATTTATTGTAAGGGCACACGGACAAGTAACCATAGCAGTTTGCAGAACCACTTTTGTAGTGCATGGTTTCCTAGTGAGTTTCCACTTTCCTGTATATGTTTTTTGTTTGTTTGTTTTCTTAAACAAAAGGAGATAGGAAATACCTCTTCCCCAAAGCATGTCTCAATATCCGATTGCTTGCAGCACTTGTCTACCATGGCAGTGAAACCATCAGCAATTGTCTTTATTTGTTCTTCTGTCATCTGGGGCTTGCGTTTAATGAGGTTGACAAGCAATCTGAAAACAAAGCCACAATACACAGTTAACGCTAGCTGTTGTAATTTTGGTTTCCCAATTAAAAATATGCCATTCCATGCAGGTACAGCTCATTTATGAGGTTGTTTTTTTTTTTTTGTCATGCCTAGAGGAGTCTCTGCCTCTTTGTGACACTAAACCCCCAGTCCACCACAACGATCTGTTCACTTTTTGTTATCCCAGTTACAGGTGGGGAAAATAACTCATTTGAAGAAAATAGCCTATTTTGCCTCTTCCAAACTACATCACGTTATGCACTGACAAGCTCAGTACAAACACATAGTTCTGTCTGGTTTTCCCTCTGTCACTAGCGAATTCCCAGTCAGATGACAAAACAGGGAGTTTGTAGCTTCCTTCTGCCCTCCACCCCCGCAAAGTGTTACACTTCAGAAGTTTTTCTACAACATATTTCTTTTAGCTTACTTCATATGCCCTAAATCCCGTTCAGCCGGAGAAGCAGTGCACAATTTTTCATCAAAGCTGAACATCTCGGGGTCAAATGGTGGAGGCACATATTTGGTATCTACTCCCATGGCAGTGAAACATGGTCTCCTGTGAGCGTAGGAGTCAGTGCAGCAATGTGAAACATTGTCATTTATAGGTGTGGTCTGCTGTCTCTTGCACATGTCATGAATCACAATGCTCAGCTGAAAAGAGAAGGAAAGGACAAACATGAGTTACACCACCTACAATAACAGAAGAAATCTGTGATGTTTGTGTCATGATAGCATAGCTGGAAGTGGAAGCCGTCATCTAAACACCTGATCGGAAATGGCATGGTATTAAAATTTAAAATAAAGACATATTCCTGAAGTTGAGCATTTGTTAATCTGCAAACAGTCTGTCCATTGGGCTACAATCAGTAAGTACTTTTTTTTTTTTTCTTAAGAGACTGTTCAGCTTTTCCAAATGCAAGCTGCCACAGACCCAGTCGACTTACTTGTGCTTTCTGAGGGAGAGCAAAGTTGAGCTAAAATTTTCACAAGCTACCATCAGACAACTATTTACGTTCTCACATCCATTAAAAATGAACAGGCTTCAAATTCTGTTAAGTAGATGCTTAGCTTGGGGTTTATGAAAAATCATTTTGAGTTTACTATCTCACCAGAATTCAACATTTCTAAAAACGGAAGAAAACTCCACAAGGAGTAGAGAGAATAAACAAATGTACTCACAGATCCCTCAGCACAAGGTAGGCGTCTGTCTTCAGGAAGCTGGCAGCACTTTGTACCAATGTCTGTCATTTTCTTTCCAATTTCAAGCAAGGTATCAGTTGATACCTGAGGCATTTTCTTAGTGTAGCGGATCAGAAGTCTGAAAAAGTCGTATCAGAATGACTGTTTGCTCACATTTGAAGAATGCTCTACTGAGTTAGACGACTAAAGTGAAAATGGAAGCGAAGACCAAATAAATTTGCCCAAAGCAGCCAGCATCATGGTTTACACTAAAGAATATTTATCAGAAAGTACTTACGTTTTAAGAAACTCTGCGTCGCCATGGGCAGTGAGAAGCTCACAGTTGGTCTTTACAACATCCTGAGTTTCTTTGACATGTTTGTTCAAATCCTCTTGCTGCAATCAAGTATAAATTTATTAGTGATGTTGGAGGAGGACATCTTGGTAACAGTCATACACATATACCTTTTGACGTCTTCTAAATATTAGTAGCTACAAGATACCCATTTTGCAAGGCCAATCACTTCTGTATAGCCTGGATGGTGTAGGAAGGACTTGATTCTCATGTGAGTCTTAAGTTCTAACAGAAATTTTGTTAAAAAGGCACCAAGATTTTTGAAATTTAATTTATATTAATTACCCATTGGACTTACTTTCTAGACAATAGGGGGGTTTTGTTTGTTTGTTTAAATTGGGCGAATATTTTTCAAGTATAGGATTATCAACCAGGAGGGGAACATCCTCTTTCTATCCCTTGGCCACAGCTGTCAGTGACCCAACTTGTGCTGTGACTTGTGTGCAATTCAGTTTAAGATTAGGTGACCTAAGTTTAGGCATCTCTATGTGAGCTGGCCAGGCAGGTTCCCATCATAATCCATGAGCAGCCCTACTCACTATAGGCGGTGGAGCCTGTAGCTAACCAGCTACAAATTATCTTCTTCGGGATAAGGAGAATCACTTCTGAGAGACAGAGGCATCAGGCAGTTGAGTGAGGGTTAGTCTGAAATTTCATAAGGTGACCAATTAAGTTACTCTGTTATGACAGAAAACTCTGTACCCTTGCCAAGGGCCCTGCACTGCTTCATCTCCCATCAGAACACTGACTTCCCCTGGGATTAGTCTCTCCGAATGCTTTCTGTCTGCTCTTCCATAGGACCTTCTCAACCTAATTGTTTCACAAAAGGTACCGATCGACCATTCTAGTTATCCGCAAACAAAGCTTTGCACCTACAGCATTTGCATAGCATTCAGCAGGGTTGTCTGTCTTGCAGCACTTCTCCAGGAGTGTTTCGTATCCCTTAGTAATTCTCAGAATCAGCTGCGTGGATAACTCGGGGTGTCTTCGTGAGTAATCATAAATAAACCTGAAAGACACACAAGCTGACAGAATTAGAGCTCCCGAATAACATGCTGCTTTCTTCGTGCACAACACAGTAATTGACAATGACAGTTCCTCGGATAAGATCAAGTGAGGTGGACAATGAGCTTGGAATGCTGTTTGCTTGTTTTAGTGGAATTTTTTGGTCATTCTGTTTTCTGCCAACAGGGCAAATGTGAGAGGAACAATATAGTTCCCTAGGACAGAATAGATCTTAAGCAGAAAATGTAAGTGGGCCTGCACAAAACCCTCAAATAAAAGCAAAGCACTGATAAATTCAGCTGTGGTAAGTAGGACAGTGCTGAACAGAAACAGTCACAAGGCATGAATGAGAAACAAGGGGTTCAACTAGGGTTGAAGCTACATTAGTTATATTGGACTTCCATGTGGTCATCTCTTTTCTCCATATGCACTTGAAACACCCAAGAGGACAGTTTTTCCAGTGGTGCAGAAGGCCAAAGTCCAGGAAAGAGAGAGGATTGTTTGCAGGAACTCTCAAATGGAAGCACGCGTGCTGCTGGCACTACTTACTCTGACAAGAACGCATCATGGTTTGCCTCAAAGCTTTTACACACTTCCTTATCTTGTATGTATTTTTCAACCAGTGAAGGAAGATCTTCAGGTTTGTCATCAAAATCTGCTTCGATAATGCACTGGCTTCGTTCCACAATTGGCTTCTGACAGCAGTCTTTGATTTTACTTGAGAAAACCTCTTGTTTAGAGCACATATAGGCTACAAGCTCTGCCTGTAAAATTAAAACATACTATCAATCAGACAAGCTATGAAATAATAATTTAAAGATAGATTAATTTGTCTCCTCTCTCTTTTCCAGACTCTTCCCTTTTCACTCAGGTCACCTATTTACTTAGCACTTTCCTAAAGAAATGCTGTCTCCGTACAAAGAGAAATAACCAGAGGGACAGGCACATCCTGTGATAACCAGAGGGACGGGCACATCCTGTGCGTGTTGAGCACGATGTTCATAGGCATGGGGGAGAATGTGGTTCCCTCCCTGATCTCAGAAACTTTGAGAAAACGAACTCTGGAAAGCCAAGGAAAGTCACCCAGTGGTCTGTCACAAGGATGCCCGATTGGTTTTGTCTGTCCTGTCAGGTGCCCAGCTCTGATAGAGAACAAAACATTAAAAACCCCAGAGCTTCATAAAGCCAGCACTGGACACTAGCTGGTTTAAAAAGTCTGTCTAAATTCCAGCCAGCCAGACAATATCTAAATCATGTCACTATTGCACAGTTTTGCTAATCCTCCCATGCAAGCTGCTCTCTAGAGTTCTTTGGCACTACAGGAAAGCTGGATTAACGGCAGTGTGCACAACAGGACAGCAAAAAAATTGTGGCCTTTTTGCTTCTGCTTTCTTTTGCTTTGTTTATGACTGATTTGAAGCGAGTAAACACCATCAAACAATCTCCCTGATAAATGTTTTGATTTCAACAAAACACATGTGCTATACTGTAAGTAACAGCTCCTTGCCCTCATGATCATAAAGGGCTCAATCTGGAAACTGGTCCAAAACCTAGTTCCAGTAGCGGTCAGCTGAGCTGGCCATGAGTTTTTCAGTGGCTGAGGAACCTTCCAGAAGTGTTGAGTCTAAGTTCCCTGGACTGTGAATGAATAGACGCACAAATTTTTGCCTTCCTAAACATTTTTCACGTATGTAAACGTTTTCGAAAAAGATTTAGCTTACCCTGTCATCCATGCACTCTACCATGTCCCCTTCACAGCACTCTTTGTAGGTACCCTTAATACCTTGTAGAATTTTAAGAACTTCTGAGAATGGAGCCTTGGGATATTTCTGGCTCAGGAGAACAAGTTTACTAGGTGGAAAAAAAGAAAAATACACTTGTTTTAAACCTGGGTATGGAACAGAAACCTTGCAAATCCCTAACATTTATGATGCTGGAGATCAGCATTGTTTCAAGTAAATATTCATTCATTCTTCTCATCTAATTTCTGGTGGCTAAGAAAAAAGAGCATTGACACCTGCACCAGTACGCCAGTGCTCCTTTAAAAGAGACAGAAACAACTAACTGCGATTCTTCTGTTCTGAGGTGTCCATGTAAGAGTCACACCCTAGAATTCCCCATTGCTCTTGAGTAACTGTAAAGCATCTCTAGATTACTTAGCACGGATGTATATAGTCCTGCTTAAACCTTTAAATCAAAGCTGACTATGTCTAGTAAGGTGATCCTAGTCAATGTTAGTGTATTAGACTAGCCACAGAATGAAAGCAGTTCTCTGTGCTTAGGCAGGTGACCTGCTTATTAATTGCAAAAGTCTTCCTTAATCTTAAAAAGGCACTTTTGACAACAGTTGTGACTCTGCCCAATTTGACTCTTTGACTGCTTTCAGGTTCAAACTAGCAACTTACTTTGCTGATTAGTGATGTGCCTATCGCTAAAAGCTGTAGGCATAGGAATGTGTCACGGCTTTGGCAAAAAAGTAGATTAAACACACTGGAATCTCTGGTTCTGAGTGACACTCCATCAGTTAACTCCGCATCTCCTGGATTTGTTTCAGAGACAGTTTCATTTCTCTGTAACTCTCATGGCTGACCTTTTTACTAGTACTTACTATCAGCCTGGAATACACAGGTTCCCCTTTGCATCCAGTCTTTATGCAGAAACCTGATCAGAATTAAATTCTACATTTAAATAAATAGGCTAAGAAATTGCCATCGCCCTGGTGTTGAAAGACTGACCCACTGATCTCTATTCTGTTGGACGATGGTCCTCAGCCAAAAGTATGCTATGAAGTACCCTGAGTTTTCAAATGCAGCATATGGAAGTGAATTATATATGCTGATGTTTTCCTCTTGAGTAGATTCAGGTTTAGGTTAACAAGCCTACTTTTTGTAAAAAACTGACTGGAACTTACTCTGCTTGGAAAGTTCTCTCGCCAAACTTCTGGATGATTTCACAAGAATACTGCTGCATCACACTTATTTTCTTGGCTTTTGCTTTTATGGCAGCTGCCTATAGTAACAGGATGCACATTGTCACATTAAAATGATTACATTTAATGGACTGAGAAAAAAAGCAGATCTGAAAACCCCACTTCAGAAACATAGCAGGTTCTGGTCCAGTTGGCTCTGATGAAAAGCCAAGCCCACTGAGAATTCTTTAGGCAGTCCTAACCGGTTCGCGATCAGCATTTAACTTCTAGTCTATACGCTGTACCTTATGGCACAGTGCAATTCTTCTACAGACATGCTGCTGTTCACCAAATACTTCAATTTTATTGAAACCCTGTGGCTACAAAGGAGCGTAAGTTGTCTTTCAAAGCGCCGCAGTGATTATGCAGAAGTCACTGGGACTGAGTTTCAGACAAAGGGAAAGTTTGGCTTGTGCCATCCTCAAGGTTAACATGAACTTTTGGCTACAGTTCTCTAAACACCAAAGCTATGTGGAAGTCAACCGCTACTGATTCATAGCGCTAACACATGATTAATCCTGACCCTTCTCTGCAAGCTCTTCATAGAAAGGTTTGCACGAACAGGAAGATTCTACCCATTCTCACTCTTTCTCCTCCGTTTGCTTGGGCAATGAATAGGGGAAGAATAGGAGAGACCTCTCATTCACCTACATGTCGGATGTGGCGATGGCATGTTAGGCTGCCGAGTGAGATCTGTCTTTCCCTAGTGCCTCTTCGGTAGAGTGCCTTCTCACTACAGTTTACCACAGATGAAAAATCAGAAGTGCTACACGTTATTTGGATTCAGCACATCTGTGCAATACTCATAGCTGCCTGATAATGTGTTAGCAAAGGGACAACAAGACAAGCTTAATTATCTGCGGTTTGATTCTTTTGTTTTTTCACTTAAAAAAATCAAAACATGAATTTTTCGACCATCTTAGTTTCTGTGAAGCCATATACAAACGTTTACTGAAAACCACCACAGGAAAGCGCAATTTTGGAATTATAAACTGCAATTTAACATCAGTCTCTTAAAATCACTTCTGACTTTAAAGAGAATTACTGCTAAAATCAGAGAGCTACCTTATGTAGCAGACCAGTTGCTTAGTTTTCATCCATACTGAAAAATTTTATATACCTTTTCATCTAAGCAAGCACTGATATCAGTCTCTGCGCAACAGCTTTCAAGCGCGTGTTCGTAATCAGCAGCCAGGCTGAGGATCGTTGGGGCGTACATGAAGGGGTTTCTTCTTGCAACAGTATAGATGAAACTATAAGGAAAAGGAAAACATAAGTTACGTATTCCAATGACAACAACAAATGGCCTTACATCCCTTACAGCTTCTATAACTTTTATTTCTGGTTTAGAAATGTAATCTACTTTCCTAAGATAATACCTACTAATGGTAAATGCTCGGCTAAATCTCACTGTTGCCGAAGCAGGACTCGGTAACAATGACAGAAGGATGAACTCTTTACATTGTCAGCTACTTACTTTGTTGTACATACGCTTTTTTAAAATGCATTGTCAAATACTTGAAAATTCTGATTTTGAGTGTGAAAAATGCCATTTCACCAAGATTCTCTTGCCAATTTTTACTCTTTTTACTGTTCTCTTTCTTCATCCTTTCTAATTACAATGGGGGTAGTGGGAAGCTGGAGCAAGTAAATTATTAAATCAATATTGGAAACACTGTGGGTTTTCAGGTTTTTTTGGAAAAAAAAGAAGTCCCCCAAGATTTATAAAATGTGATCCCTTAAAGTCCATTTTTTAGTAGAAAAACGTGCTCTAGCATGGAATGAAAAAAACAAGTGATCAGAGCTTTGGATACTTAATGATTGAGCAACTGTTTTATACATGCAGATATGAGGTTTAGTACTTGCAGCTTTTTCAAATGTCCTGCATGTCCACACACTCTGTATAGCTTGGGGATCCCTCTTCTGCACGAGTAAATACTTAAACAGTACAAAATGGCCATTTTTCTTACTGTCCCAGTAATGACACCCGGTTGTCCCGGTACTCCGTGCATATCACATCAGAAGCTGGTCTTTGGTATGGCTGAACGAAGTCTGGTTGGTGAACTTTAAATGACAGGAAACAGTCATTTCTTTCAGGATCAGCTTTACTACAGCAGTCAGCCATTGCACCATATGAGTCGCGGAGCTTATCTACTTGGCAGATTTCATCCAGGAAAATGGAGGGCTATAAGGGAGATGCTGAGGGTCAGAATTATTGTTTATAGACAGTGTAATGTACATTCTATTTATCTGTAAAAGAAAACCCAGACTGAAAAGTAAATGCGTTTTTACTGGATAAGATTTACACCATAGATCAGAATAATGCATGGTTTTCAACACAATTTCATAAAGTTTTATGTGGTCCGGTATTAAAACTGTCACAATGCTTTACTGAAAAAAAAATATTTTAATTATAATTTAAAATACTCTGTGCAAGACAGCGATCTCCTTGTACTTATAATCTGACTAAACTGAATTTTCAGATAAATTGAAGCAGGATTTGATATTCTACTTGACGTTCAGCTTGGGAAACCTTTAGGGAGAACTAATGTAGTCGCATCATTTCATCTGAATGTTAGAGCTTGCAAGAACACAAGCGTGTAACTTTCTGAAGGGCCGGGCTGAACCTGCTAGACATCCAGGGAGCTTATGTACCCACAAACTACTTCTGTTACCTGATCTTAGAGGAGTTTTTTTAAAATTTCTTAAACTAAGTACCTTAAATTAGCACACAACACAAGTTCTTTGTTTCACCACTAAAATCTGAGCATTGGCTGATGACAACAGCAACACCTGAAAGGATCAGGTGTAAATCCTCAATGAGGATGATCCTGGTAGCTGCATGGAATGAGGAGAAACACAATACCAAAGGATTCACTGCTTACCAGTGATTTTGTGCACTCTGGAGCATCCTCATTGGCCACACACTTCTGTGCCAGATCAACAACATCCTTCACCAGCTTAGACAGTCCATCATAAGAACATTTCTGGAGATACTGGGCAAATGTGATCAAGGTACTGAAACACAAAGCACATTTTGGAGTATGGAGATAAGAAATATAACAGTCAATATTTTCTAAGGTGCTCCTGGATCCAAAATTGTTTGTTCAAATGACATGCACAAATTCTCAGAGTACCATGAAGAGCATAGTACCAGATCCCACATCCTTCCTCTTCTCACCTCCTTTCTGAAAAATGTTTTTAAACTTACTTCCCAAGAACAAAAGTCTTGAATAATAGATTAGAAACAAAACAGAAAAGACTGTGATTTGAGTCTTCTGCCACTTTTACCAGCATATCTGTAAATGCCATAAACCAAGCTGTTTTTTGCCATTGTTACAAATTATGATCTTCAGGCTGCCTTCTTTCAGAAGTAGTTATGCTCCTGCCAGGGCCCTCTGCCATTCCCAAAACAGGAATTCCCCAAATTATTGAATGGTCTCAGAAAACCTGTCGCAAGTTTGTGTTTTGAGGTTGGTGGTTTAGTTGGGTTTTTTTTGGTAATGTCTCAATCCAGCACAACTCCTCTCCACCCTAAAGTTATCAAAACTGTATTACTCATGCCTATTTTCTTTTCATATAAGTAACATGGGTTTTCTCATAAGGTTTGCAGGGAGTTCTTTTCCCCAGAGAGCAAGAAAGTCATCGTGACTTTTGCAGGCCTTGAAATATTTGTAGGCTTTGTACGCTAACAGTAAGATGGCTAACTCAATGCCATACTTCAGTGAGACATATGCACTCTTCACTAGCTCATACAGTATGTATGTTTTAGTTTCCCTTTTTTGTCCAGTATCAACAGAAACGGAAAACAATCAGAAAATGTAAGCTGAACATTGACTTACACTGCCTTAAATGTCTCTTCCTTCAAATCATTGTAGCGATGGGCAATCTCACTCTTGTGCTCTAGGAAGAAAAATGAAGAGAACAATGATGCTCTCCCTCACATTGGCTGGGCTAGACCCCTTAAAGAATACATTCTGGGCCCCTTGGGCCAGATTTTCTGAAGTGTTCAGCATTCACCCAGCTCTTAAGTTAAGGGAGTAATATAATTGTTTTGAAACAGACCAAGTTAATGCTGAGCACTTGTAAAATCCCAGCTCTGGGTACACCATCCTGGGTAATCTGTACTGCTTTTCCAGGAACTTCAACCTAAAGCTTTCTTCAGGCCACCTTGAACTCTTTGTTGTCTCAGATGACCTTTCTTGTCCGTTTGTCTGCAGATACCTAACTCTTATCCGTGCTCCTCTTTCTGAAGCAACCCAAGCATGTGATTTTTAGGATTCTAATACAATATTTACATCTGTAAGCACATACTTAATTCAAGTATTCAAAATGACTGCTGTAGCCTACTATTAAGGGTTAGCAAACATGTCCTTTGCATAACAACAACATTATTGTGTCTACACTACAAATAAAGGAATGCAGCAAGCATTAGTAGAATTTTCTCTTTTTGAACACAAAATTAACTCGGCAGATGCGTATTCTTGTTCCACCCAGTACATATCATCTGTGCTCTTCATGAGCTTTGCTTGGTCCTGATGGCAGCAAACACAGGTTGCAGTTATACCTCACTCTTGGCGAGAAGACTCCTGCAAGATCTTCCCAATAGATACTGAGGTATATGGCCACACTACTAAATGAGCTAGAATGGGGCAGTTGTTTTGTTCCAGAAATGCCATTCACCAGCATTTAGAAAACATGAAAAGTAATTGCCTTACCTAATGGAATACACCTGCTTTGATAATAAGGGTTTCAGTGCAGAAAATTGTAATTTAAAGATTTTTTGCTGTTGCTCACTGGCACTTCCAGCCAGCTCCGGAAAACTCAGTTTTGTTAAATTTGGGTATTTTCATGTTTCAAACTAAATTCAAAAGTATCAGTGGAAAAATTTCTGGGACTGCCTGCAGAAATATTTGTTTGACCAAGGTCTGAAGTTTTATAATACAGGGAGAAATGACACAATGAGGAGTTTTCGGCTAGCCTTATTATAGCCCAGACTGAGATGCAGATTTTTGGATTTCTGGGCTACTCGTGTGAAAACCGTTGCCTTTAATTGGTGACGAGCTTGCTTATGAACTACCATTCAAAAGACAGCACTTCCAAAAGCACAGCGCATCTGCCTTCTCCATGCTGAAAAGCAAACAGATTCTGAATAATCAACATCTGTTCATGCACTACACTGATGTTGCAAAGGGACGCCACCCAACTTGCTCGCCCAGTTAAGTTGTCCTGAGGGTTCTACCCATCTCCTCACGATTTCTTCATTTAGTTTCTTTTCAAGTCAATCAAGTTTTTCTGTTCTCTTTGGATCAGGCTTGCAAGAATTGCTTGTGAAATTGCATTAAAGACATTAAATTGATATAACAAAGACTGCAAAGACAACTAATTAGTCCTTTCTTACCTGTGTCTCGAGCAACTCTTTGCAGATTCCTGGAGCTGGCAGAATTTAAGAGGAAAATAAATGAAATTAACGTTACCCACTTCATGGCTGCAAATTATAATGTGGGCCAAATTGTTCAGAAATGCTAGGAAGATTGAAGGAAAAGCATTTGCTTATATAGCCTTTACTACCTGTGTCTGTAAAATATTAACCACAGACCTGGCATTTGTAGATTTCCATTTGGTCTGAAGAAGATTACAAAACTTGGACTGTCCTTGCCAAAAATGAATTTGATATTATTTGCTTATTATGTGTTACTCTGGGCCTTTTTGTCCTGAAAAGGTTGAACCTTCCAGCACCCGAATAGATAAAGTTTTGCGTAAATTTCCTTATCAAATGACAAACAAGGAGTTCAAGGCATCAGACAAAAAAGTCATCAAGTCTAATCCTATAGCTATGCTTTTTTTTTTTGTGTGTGTGTGCTAGTATTTGTTGAAAAGCAAAGCAACTTGGTATTGTACAGTAACGATTCACTCAGGGCTCAGTCCACATACTTGATTGTAATTGGACAATTTTAATATTAAATCACTTGATGAAGATGAGATGGCTCATCTAGACTTTGGTATAAAAAAGATTACAGATTGGTAAAATACAGCAATGAGCACAAAGGTACAGGTAAACAGCACCTCCAATTTCAGTTGGCTTCTTAATTCGTAAAAGAAACAGAAGGCAAAAAGTGTGGAACAGGTACCACGGAATCGGAATCTCACAACCTATGTAGCTCCAGAGTGGAAGAATTTCGTGCAGACAATGGATCTGTGTCAGTAAGTTGGAACTGACACTTTTACACTGTATAAGACTGCGTCTCATGCCAAATTTTGGGAAGTACACTTAGGGTAACATCCAAAAGGAAGACTGCTCAAACAGCCAAAGGGCTGATTTGAGCACCTGATTTGTTAGGTTCCATTCGGGTTTTCTGTGGGTACTGCTATTCACCAGGATCCAGAAAACTGCCAAATACATGTGTAAACATTTGCAAGAGCTGTCATTTCATAATTTTTGCAATTCCTCATTTGAGCTGACATCCTCCCATGAGTAATCTCTTAATGAAGCACCGCTCTCCTCTTCAAAAATTTTCTATTGATTAGTCAGTAACTTAGGAGATCAGACACAAGAAGAATTGTGAAGTTTGCACAGAGCCCCGGCACACGGAATAAAATTGAAATTATTTTTCCAGAACACTCAGTGAGGGGCTTAAACCTCCCCCCCCAAACCCCACGTATAAGGTTGGATCCTTACTGAGTGCAAAGTGATGTAGTTCCACAGTGGGAAATACTAGCGTTTACTTTTAATGAATTTTACTTGCCAGTGGCTGGATGTCAACCCACACAACTATTCTCAGTGCGTTGCTGGAGGTTGTGCTCTGCCTTGCAACTCATTGCTTCTGGTAGCAAGTACCCACCTGGTATAGTTTAGAGCAAAGTCTTGTAACGCTTCCTTAGACCTTAAGGTTCCCTTTTCTACTCTGTTTTTTTTTCTCAAGTGGGCAGTTCTACCACAACTCTGTATTATTCCTACTGGTAGTAGTATGAATTTTCAGTTTTCTGGAAATTTGACACACAAAAAAAAAAAAAAGAAAAAAAAAAAGAAAAAAGACTTCACTTTGTGTCTGAACTTGAGTTTTTAAACATGTCTGAAATAAATCAAATCATGTGTCTAAGCATAAAATATTTGCAGGCAGTTTTCATTTAGAAAAATGTGAAGGCAATGCATTGTGTCTTTCAGAAAGACCATGCTGTTCTCCATGAATAACCACATAAAACTTAGATGAGTTTACAGAATAGTTTGATACAATGAAATTTGTACTACCTGCTGCTTTTGCAAAAAAGTTTTGCATTTTCCCAAGCCTGCTGCTGATATCTTTGTAGGCGAAAACCAGCATTCTTGTTAGTGATTTAAAGGAGCAAGGCTCTATTTTGGGAATTAAAGGTTACCTGGGTAACTCTTACATGAAGGATGTTGGGGGGAAAGCCAAATTTGCAGAAAAGCACCCTGGTTTTGTCTTAATGTTAGAAATAGGGATAACTTTCAGGTGGTTGTAGAAAAATCCCAACTTTCTGGAGAATGATGGGAATTACGATGAACAATCTGGACCTTTCAGACCTGTGCTGCTTTAGCCTAACAAAATCCCAGGAAAGAGCTGGTTAAACGCTTCAGCCTGTAATTAGTTTTACTGACCATATCCCTCTGTCAAAGAAGAACCCATCACTAAAACGTGGATCTTTTTGATTAACCTGTACCTTCAGAATGGCTGAAGACTACCTAGCATTTTTTTTCACAGTCCCTTAAATCACTGACATGTGGATGTATCAGCTTTCAGAGTTTGGAAACTTCTGCACTTATTTTGCATTGATATAAGTGGTAAGAGGTGGAATGGTGATACAGGGGCTTAAGAATACTTTTTCCAAGATCTCCGATAAAATGAATGCAAGGAGCTAACTCAGAAATCTGACAAGTACCTTCTGACGCAATGAAAGCCACTGTAAAAATGGAATATAACTTTCCTACAAACATCAGCTTGATTTACCTGCACCTTCAACCTGCGTCTCCATTGAGTGAGATGTAAACACACTTTTAGGTGTCTTGCTGATAACCATAAAGTGACTGTAAAAGGCAACCAGGCTGGAACATTGCCCAAGTCAAAGTGGTGAAAAAATGTGGCAGTGGCAAATCATGCCTTAGAACAGCTCTTGAAATGCTCTCGGGCTGTATCAAAGCAGTCTTCAGAAAATGACAGCTAAGGACTGGGAGGGGGAAATATTTTCTCTTACAATGAAATTTAGCACAAGAAAAAGTCTCGATATGTAATGTTGCATCTTGAAAGCTATCTGGAATTTTCCCCTGCAGCATTGTGCAGTGTTAGCAGTAACACTACAGGTCCCCTAGAGTTAATATGTAAGTTTGTAATACAGGGTCCATGTTTATTTCTAGATATCTTCTGTTGTCTGTCCTGTACTTCATGCCAACATTTCATATAACTGCTGAAAGAGAGATCTGAACTCCAATGCTGATGTTTGTTTAACAATACTAAATATTATACTGAGTTTCCTGTTACTCAATTCTTCCATACTGTGTTGAGTACACTTTCAGCAAAGTCCTGGTATTACAGAAAGGAACATATCAATTGCATTTTAAGACGTATGCATTTTCACATACATTTATTTCTGAAGTCACAGATGGTGACTAGTGTTATTTCAGATGTGGGGGACCAAAGGACAGTAATGCCAAGAGTAATTGACCTGGAAAAAAAGGACGCATCATTTTTCAATATTCCATCATACCATGCTGTGCAAAGTTGAAGAGTAGATACAAAGAGCATTGCTTCATTCTCAGACTCTCACTGAAGAAATACTTTCGGGGATACCTATTTAACCAACCTCTGTTTGCATATGGCCAGGCTTCATTTTATGCCGTGGGCTCTCTTATGCTGGATACAACAAAATTAGTAAGGATGAAGAGATGCCATGGTAGAGACATAGCTCTTAAGGAATTTCTGAGCCATGAATTTTACAATAACAGCTCCATTATCAGAAAAACCCCCACCCATTTACCTCTATGTTCAGTGGTTTGCACTTAAAGGAGATTGCAGGAAAGTGGAAAGCATTCAGAAGTTGAAGGGAAAGCTATTAATATTTCACTGGGATTAATGTTCCTGCTAAAGGTTACACATATGTGGACCAAAATGTACTAAAATTGCATGAGACTTCTGAGCAACAAATTTGATATATCATCATAAGAACAACTGCTAGAGCACTTTTGGAAACTAAGTCCTTTTCAAAGTGAACTCTCAAAAAAAAAGTCTATTAGTAACCCTCTAATTTTGTGGGCCCCAATTTTATTTACTGCTGTTTTTCTTTGTTTTCAAGACCAAAACTTTTGTTTGTGTGACTGGACCATGAGATATACACCAAAACTAGAGACGTTCATGTGCCAGCATCACAACTACTGCCAATAACCACAGTTCTGTTTTGGAGGTGGTTTTGTTCTTTTTTTTTTTTTTTTTCTTTTTCTTTGGCTTTTTTTACATATCTAATGATAACATGAAGGAGGGCAGGCAAATAGCAATTTTTTTTCTTCCTCAAAATGAAAAATAGCCTTCTGCCAAAGTGGACAGAACCAGCAAAAAGAATGCTACTTCTCATCCGTGTGCAGGTGGAGGTGAGATAATGCTGAAAAAGGTGTTGCCAACTCCTATTTCCAGTCCTGAGCCTACAGACATGTGGCTTAGCTGTTTTGTTTTTTTTTCCGTTGGACAGTAGCTCATTTTTTAAATAACTGTAATTATCAGTATATTTCTTAATAAGTGTCTGTAGTTCTGGACACATGGTCAGGTACCAGTCTTTTCCTGCTCTGGTGCATTATGTTTGCTATTCTTATCACTGATGTTTGGCTCCCATACAAAACAAGTCAAACACCTCAAACAGATATATGCCTTCTGTTTGAACAGAGATGGACTCATAGATATAAAATGAGCAAGAAGGCCCATCTGATGAGCAAATATAAACATGGAAAGGATTTGATCACTGTAGCAGAATAGGCAGAGACCTGCTAAGGTGTAGCTAACAGCATTCCATGACAGGACGTATCTTCTGGGCACATCCTGAGTTCTGATGCTACGCCACTCCCTTGGGTGATCAGCCACTCATCTGCAATTTTACAGAGTTTTCTCTCATTAAAATAAGCATTTTAAAATCAACCAGAATGACTATTCATAGTCTTACTGCACCTAAATAATCCAAACACCTAATTCCGATAAGCTCAATTTGTAATATACTGTCTTATTCCTGTAGTCCTCTGCTGGAACAGATTCAAGACACAAATCTGCATCCTCAAAACCTAAATAGTTTTGCAAACCTGAACTTCATGCCAAAATCCAGAACACAGACAGGAACAGCCAAGAACATGCAGTATTTGGTGCTTACTTCAAAGTGAGGGAGAAAGACCTCAGACAGGGTAACATGCAGACCTCATTGTCCCCTCTATGCTCTCTCTATCATCAAGTCCATCTAGAAAGCAGACTTTTTAAAAATTATGCTGAAAACCATACCGGAAAAAATGGTTTTCACATGCGTATAAAGATGTTTTGTATATGTATTGTTACATATGGCGGACGTACGTTTTCCAGATTGCAAGGTTAAGCTTGAATTTGATAACCTGATTGCATAATTTGAAATTATACCTTCCAAAGTCCATCTCAAGACAGACACATGCACACATATGTGAATGACTCTGCTTTTTAAAGTTATTTGTTTCTTTTTGTTTAGGTAGTCCCCTAATTACCTGTTAACAAGACATTTACCGCGGCAGGGGTTGGAAAAGGTTGTTTCACACCATGCCAACCCTAAAGGTCTCAGGAAGGCCTTGCAAGCAGATGGGAGGAGAAGCCAGTGCAAGTCAGTCTTCTTTCTATGTCTTGTTGATCAGGTCTCAGTAGGCTGCCTATTTCACTGTGCTCTATATTGTCAATATTACTGTTTCTCATTGACGGGACTATAAGGATTTACAGCTTCATTAAAGTGAATTCAGTGCTGCCTTCTCTGAAGAAGTGGGTATCTGTTTGTCAGACACTTACTTTCAAGTGCACAGTTTGAAAATGATTTATGCACAGTCTTCTGCCTGAATTTTTCTGCTAAGCTGTTCGCCTCTTGGTTGTATTAGGTTTCAGACAATACACGCTTTCCCTGTTCTTCCTATTTTGTCCTTTACTTCACTGGCAATGGTAGTGATATTAAGACTTTAGGCTTCCGAGTCAGCTTTTTCCTATTCATGTGGCATTTGTGTATATTTCTTTGTTGTTCTGCTCTTTACTACGGTATTGAGAAGTTTGCCCGGTACTTTACTATTTGACTGGCTGTAATATAATGAAGACACAACTAAATGTCTGTTTCCAGCCAAGTTGCACCAACCGGCTCCAAAACAATTACGGTAGTATGCCACCCATTGAAATGCTACGTTGCTTTGCTTACAGTAATCGATGCAGCAGTATCTGGCAATATGTATCACTTCCAAAAACCTAGATAATGGTTTACGGTAATGTGATAATTTATGTGCATTCCTAATGTATACTGAGCTCTACTGGGAACATTGCACACTCTCATTGTCTGGCCCTGGATTTTCCTATGTATGACCTAGCTATTTACCAGGTCTTTCATCTCTCTTATAGTTATCTGCATATAAGAAATCAAAATGGCTCTAATGGATAGTTTCAAGAATAACTTTTCTCAAGAATATGTGTTTAATAGTATATTGCTTATATATGATGCCTTTTTTTCATATGCAGATCTTCCAAGTATCCTTACGGTGCTAGTAGCAATTGTGACCCTCTGATCGGAGCTTATTCTTGCTCTTTCAGGTTCCTTGCCTTCAATCTCCTATCTAGTTGGTCTAAATGATGTTTTCCCTTAGGAAGAAAAATGCATTTTTCATAGCTTTCTCTTCATGATCTAGGACTTCTGTGTGAGGAATCATTTATATGCATCTCATGTTATCTCCGTTTTAGCTCTGCTGTTCCAAGAACACCACATAACAGTGTGCTGGGGGTGTGTAGGGTACTTCATAAAAATGCCTTCTGATTATTTACAGTAGTTTCTGTAGACTCTCCTTCCCCACTGTGCTGGTGGAGCTTATTACACATGCAGGTGATTGTGAGATACTTCAGTTGCGTGTACGTTTTTCTGTGGGTATTGATGTGAAAGCTCCCGGTTGCCATATCTCTAGAAACAATGTCCCAGTCCCAGCAGCATTGTCCCTATGTCCCCTACCTCAGCAGCAACGTGCTTTGCAGATCTCTACTCATACACGCCACAGAATATCACTGAATTTCAGAACGGGCAAGTTAGTCCCTACTCTTTGCTTTATCGTTTGGATGAACTGCGACTCTTGCCATTTCTATCTTCTACTCATCCTGGGCATCTATATACACCAGGCTGACATGGAAAAAACCATGTTAAATATCTTTTAGTGAAGGCTTTGTTATGATGTAATATATCTTTTAGATGTGGGATATCTTCTCTGTTGGTTTTACCTGTTCAAAGCAAGCTGTGGGTAAGTTAGCAAGTACCTCATGTACTGTGCAGCAGTGAGCCAGAAATCACGTTGTTCTTCTGTCTTCCCTACATACAGTGATCAAAGGGAAGAGATTGACTTCATACCTTGCTATGCTTCTTGTTATGCTGTCTTTACATCCAAACTACTCTCCATTTCAGCATTAATCTCTGAAGTGCTTGAGTCCTGTTAGTGAGTCTTGTTGCCTGTCTTGCTTTTCAAATCCTGTACATTTGATCCATAGGGCATTCTACCATCCCTACCAATTTGTCTCATAAAATCCACACTGTGGTGATGTAGCTGTTTTCCTTATCAAGTAACAGTTGCCACTATCATCCTTTGGCAGCAGGTACAAGAAAAGTTTTGTCTTGCCTTGTGAGGTAATACCTTAGTGACTGTAGGCATTTCATACTGACTCCTCTATAATGCATTAAATTGCTTGAATTTATCCAAATATACAGCTTTCAGTGTTTTGTGAGGGCTATCAGCTGGGAAGATTTATCCTAGGAGCGGCGTCACTCAGTTCGTTAAGTCCGTATCAGAAAGAACCTTTTGCTTCAGTACTTTTTATAAATTTCTTCGATACGCTATCTGGAATTTAAATTGTTGCAGTGGTCTGACTGATGTTTGTTTCATGATACAACTATCGGTGGTGATCTTTTTTCTTCCTCTTACATAATTCTCCAGAGGCCTTTGGAATCCAGTACGTTCACTTGTGCCCTAGAAACTTTTTGGCACTCGGTTTCCAATTTCCATGCTGCTGCCCGAGCTTTGCAGCCTGTGTTCTTCTGAGTTTCATGATCCACCTATTTTTGCTGGTTTGTATCCTGCTGATGTCGTATCCCCACAGAAGCTCATATTGTCAGTGGCTGCTTGCATTCTTCTTTAAGGTGCCGTTTAAAAACAGTTGGCACAGCTGATATGCGTGGAAACACGTACATTTCACTAGCATGTTTTTTTCAATAGCACACTAAGCATTGTTCTACTTCTGCTTATATTTAGCTGTGAGCTACTTCATGTATTTCTAACGATCCTAACAGAGCTGCTGCAAGTCCTCTGAAAATTCTCACTAAGAGTCTCTGCGGTTCATTCTTTTCACCAGTCTGTCTCCGTTGTGGCTATTTCGTTTCCGATAGCTAATAAATGGCATTCAACCTCTAAGAAATTGTTGGTGGCTCTGTGCCTGGAAAAGTGCAACTGCAGTCAACTGTAGCTTGATGGTCTTTGGCAGTATAGAAGAACCATTCAGTGAACACAGTTCAGTCAAGGGCCAAAGCTGAAAGCTTTTGTTTGGCCAGAGATTGTTAATATTTCTTCCCTAGGTTTGACGTACTTCAGGTCTAGCAGCGAAAGAGATATTGAAAACTTCTGAGGAACGGCAGGAAGTGTTTTTAGGTGGTTTTTTTTGTTTGTTTGAATTCCTTTTAAGGCATTTATCTGTGATGTCCAATTTATAAAAAACATGGCTACAAACTTTTTTTGTGAGTGTAAGCAGGTGTATTTGCTAAAATCAGAAGAAAGGCATGTTGAAAATGAAATAATGAACCGGGAGCTGGTGGTTTTGCTCCCAACTTGGAACACTTTAAGAGTTGAAAAAATTGTTTTATGTCTAGTGGGGCTGTAGGACTTCTGGAAAATTTCTGAGATGTTACACAGACTCCCCCATTCTGCAGCTGACACACCCAGACGTTACTGCATCACTCACAGCCTTTGACCCTCAGCAGTGCTGACATTCTTACTTTGTCCTATTTTTCATTTAGTTTCATCGTAAACTTAAGGTTTTCCCATTCTGTCCTAAAACCTTCAGAGCTGATAAATATTTTCTCCTTCGTGCCCATCCCCATAGAAAGAGAATCTGTGTTACTGCTATAATTGTTGTCTGATATTGTGCTGGTTTTTCTGTTACGGCCTCTGGAATTTTTATTTTGGTTTGTTTTTTGGGAAGATACTAGTTTATCTCGTTAAGACAACTTGTAAATGTTCAAGCATTAAGGAGAAAAAGAGACTGATCCTGTTCTCATTCTTCCCTCCATTTCTGAGTAAGCAATTCCTGGAGTTAAAGCCCTCACAACTTTGAAAAATGGAAAGATAGTTACTTTAAGTGAAGCCCTGGAGCAGGAGTGGCGTTTTCTACCTCAAATATCCCCTACTGCCTTCAGAATTTCTGTAGCTAAGAGTCAGGTACCTGAACTGGTACCTTAACAGGAGAACAGAGTTTTGTACAGCTGCTCGTAGGTCCTCGTTGCTGGGGGAATGTTTATGGCGCAAGCGAGACAGATGAACGTGTAGGGAAGGATCCTTTCAGTCCCGCACATACCGAAAAAAGTTCTGTCATGGTTGTATTCAAAAATATTGCTCCTTTCAGCACTCCTGTCAGAACTCAGATTTTCAGTTTCCTCAGAGCCTCCATCTGGATAGAGGTAGGACTCACCTCCTGACATCACAGCAGGGAACTCTGAAACTCTGAGAGCAGAGGGGTAAGGATGAACAGCAAGAAAGAGGGTCCAGAGGGTCCAGAGCTCTGCAGCCTGCCAAGCGGCCCTGCTACAGCTAGGACTGAGCCTGTTCCACTCCTTTGAAGCAGGCAGGTTAAGAATTTTTTATAGTTGGCACTGTCACTTACTCCATGACATAAAAAAATAATCCACTTCTCCATATTATTCTGCTATAATGAATTCTGAGGCTCCATGAACTGAATGTGAAGCTTTCTGTCCCCGCAGGAGAAATCCAAACCCACAGTGAAATATTTCAACATTTTTGTCTTAGCCTCAGAAGCAAAGTTCAATTAGTCAAACCTAAGCATGTGTACTTTTCTGTCTGAAAAAATCAATTGTTTTTAACAGCTAAAAGCTCTTCAAGCAGCATTCAAACAGACCACATTTATTAGGTGATCTCTGGCTTGTAGTTTCAGGTCCAGTACTACCTTAAAAGTGAATCAAACTCCCAATGATATCATCAGCATGTAATGATCTCTTAGAAGAGAATTCAATCTGCAGCAGCAGCAATAAAACACTGTCTTTCTTCTGGTTGCCATTTTCCTTCCTATGTTCTCCTTTACCTGTATTTGTTACAATATAGCATGTAATACTGGAAACCTGGGACTCCCAATGTTAAGGAAGTGACTAAAAAATAGTATGAAACTGAGGAAATGTTGCTCGTTTTGTTTGTTCGGTTGTTTTTTTGTTTAGAGTAGTGCTTGCAACCTCTGATTTTCTAAGGGGACAAGTGATCTGGGGTACCTAATTTGAGAGCCTTCGGGAAGACCTGATTTTAAAAGAGAGGTTGCTTGCTACATTCCAAAAATCAGAAAAATTTCATCCAAGACCAAAAACTGTGATTAAGCTTAGCAAAGATCCGTATCATTTATGTGGTTGACTGAAATAAGCAATAAAAAGATTGGTCCTGACAGTCACATCAAAGGAATTAAAAAGAGGCACCAGATAGATCTGTGGCTTTGCAAAGTCTGAATAGCTGTGTTGGTTTGGTTTTTTTTTTAATTTGAACGCTAACCCGAGAATCCTTCTCAAGTCATGAAAAGAAATATTAACAAACTCTTTGCACATGAAGCTTTTTGTGTTGTCTTTTGGATCAATTAGCCAGTGGCTATACTCGCTAGGCCATTCCTCTATATTGCCCTCCAACCCCATGCTGACAGTCCTTGACATTTGCTTTCTGTTCAAATGCCTTTTATTCTAATACCAACAGTGGTTCAATATTGCCCACCAAGCATATTCATGATCTATCTATAGGTCTCAAAAATAACTACTGAAATTAAACTATAAGAATGAGTTGAGGATTGCCCTTATCTGGCTCCTGCACTTTTAAGTGATCTAAGGTTTCTGACTTTTCTCCACGCCTATAAGTGCTGCAAACACAGAGTGGGATTTGTCTTACTAAGCTTTGGGTGTCTACAATACAGGTACCTGAGCTGTTCTCACTGTAAAGAGACTCGAGGCTTCCTGTAAAGTCAGTGCAGATCTTGTCCATATAGCCATGGAGCGAAGGACGCCTGTTATCTAACCAAAAGTCGGTGCTCGATTTAGAAAGAGAGGAATCCTGCCCTGCATCCCGTACAGTAACGGGGAGAGGTCTGTCTGTCCTTGTTTGTAAATAGCTAGTCATGTTACCTGATTTATATGTTATATCTGCCTCCTGTGTATTCATAAGTGTTTTCCATGCCGGGGTTGCCTAAGGCTGCCAGATGCCTGGCTCCCTGGGAAAGGAAGTTGGAAGCTGTGCAAATTATGTGTTGAACTAAATCTCTCACAGCTCCTGCTGGCAGAACGGAGAGCCTAGTGCTGAGCCAAGAGCTAGGACTCAGCTCCTGGTGTAAGAATAGGAAGCCTGAAAATGTTGAGCGCCTGACATGAACACAAGCCTCACGGTCCCCAAGGTCCTGCTGCATGGTTGGGCACTGTAGCCTCACTGCTGTTAGCACTGTAAAACTTTGGGGATGGATGCTTTGGCATCACAGAACACTGATGTTCTTGGCTCGTTTGACTGGGTGCCCCAAAGCTAGAAATCCTACAAGCACAGGGCCTGCCTCCCTGCAGGTTTGTTTAAGCCAATATGGTTCTATAGGAAACATAACTTCGGATTTCATGAACGTTTCCAGTCTGATGTTTCCAGCGAAACATTTTTGGATTCAACTAATTGATATTTTACGTGAAAACAGTGCAATAAATAGGCAGACCAGGTCTACTTTGTGTCATAATGGTTGCTTGATCAGAAATATCACCAGCACATCTTTGCTCTTACTGAAGTAAAACAGTAAAACTCCCAACAGGGGACTGAGCTATGGTAGCATTGAATCCATGGGAAATTACCCTTCTGAATGCATTTGTTGTCCCTGGGGATAGTGTTTTGTGGTCTACAAACAAAGCAGTTCAAGAAAGAGTGAATGTTTAAAATGTTCAAACCTTTCAAATGACAAACATCTCTTAATCTGCTAACCCTGACCTATGTCCAATAAAATTTCAAAACAAATTAACAAACTACAACACTACTAGCCTAGAACCAGTACTCAGTGATGACCTACATGGACAAATGCCCGTTTCTCAGACTAGGAATGACAGAGTCCAGCTACTATGCCTGACGTTGATGCCTCTTCTCAGAGAGCGAGACTGGCTATTTGTGACAGACTTAGCCTTTTACAGTGGCTATTATTTTCGTCTTCAGACTTCTAGGAATGTGCAGATTAGATTGTATTACTCCCTGTGACACTCTCAGACATGTAAGCCCGCTCCACATCTTCCAAGTTGTAAATGCAAATTTGAGTGGTAAATTTATCCTGCCAATCATAACGAGCAGTCTTAAATCTGAAAACACGAAAGGTTTGAAATAGTCACGCAAAAGATGATTAATATAATTCCTGGAGATCTTACACTGGAAAATAGACAAAAGTCATTATGTCTTAAAAAGACCAAGCCTCGTGTTCCTTGTGTACTTCATTTCTGTCAGAAAATCGGTATAAAAAGGAACACAACATAAGCAAAACTGAATGTGCATGAGGAAGCACGGTTTCAGTTAAAATCCTGCATATGGAAAGCACAGGATCCATCGTTATCGGCAGCGTAAGTTCAGAATGTTCGATGCTATTCCCACTAACGCAAAATAGAATAAAATTTCTGATCGTGCAGGCCCCATTTTGTCTTACACTGACTATCTCATGAAATGAATAGAGACTAACGCGACATGAATTTTACCTGTAAAACTGGACTGCTTTGGTAGGTGCCTGATTTCATGCAATAGACAGATGGGACTAAGAAGATATCCTACAAACAGACCGTCCATTAAAAATATGACCATTTGAACCAAGTATAAAATCAAGAGAACAAAAAGATACCAGTTTGTCACCAGGTCTGCCTCTAAAATTAAGATATCATCTCTATGGAAATTCAAGAATGACTCTTTCTGTTTAAAGACCTACAGACCCAGACCCTAGGAAAGATTTGTAGTTGTCATGGTTTTAGAACAACAAATGTGGAAGCCCTTGCCTAGTCACCTTCACTGTTTTACTGATAACATGTATTTTTGTCAGTCCTCATGGCATTTATTCATGAAACTTTGCACTGAATTTTCTGTTCTTTGGAAAAAACACACTGTTATTGTACCATGTGGCAACAAACAAAAACTCTGCTGACATGCACTTGGGTCATTTTATCTTGCCACCCACAAAAAGAAAACTTCATGATTGAGCTGGTCATAAAATTCAGCACAGAATGATGTAACACTGGAACTAAAAATTATTGTGTGGAGAAGGTTGAATTTAGATGAGGTTTCCCAAGGAATTTCTGTGTAGGTTTTGGGGGGGGGTTTTTTGTTGTTTTGGTGGGTTTTTTTTCCAAAGAAAAAGGAAACTACTTTATTTGATTCCTGGCTATCAAGTAGGCAATCTACCTACTTCCACTTCTGAAAGGAAAATCAAGTACTCCCCTCCTCCTTTAGGTATATAACTGCACTTTCTTTAAGTTGGGTAAGGACCGATTTAAATGAGACAAATCAGAGACTCCTGTCTGTTGGGCACTGACATTGCCTAAGTAGCTATTTGACAACTCAGTAAGGTTATCAGGTCCTCAGTGTAGGATTTTGAAATATATTCAACATTGGCCTAATTCTGGTTATGTGGAAGCCAGTGCTAAAACTCGCCTGACTTCACTGGAAACTGAGTTAGATAAAACTGCGTGCTTTTGAGAAACGCACTGCTGATTTACCCCAGTCGCAACCAGAGAACTGGATAGCTAAGAAAAGAAGATGAGAAACTGCTGAATAATCAAGCAATAATCAAACTTTTTTGGAGTAAAGTACCATCTAAAATCACAGATCCCTTCACGTCAGGTCAAAATTAAAATCTTTAACCTGCCATGAGGTCTGTGCAAGCAAGCCTTTATACCAGTGGATCTTCAAAGGTAGGAATTACAAGTACGCTTAATTGTGTGCACAGTGTATAGCCCCATTGAAGTCAAGCTCCAGCAGAGACACTGGTTAGCGTGAATGGCGCAGAAACAGTTTATTTTACACAAGTGGCTACAAGTGGGAGGCTGCTCTTCATGCAATAGGCTTTTTATTAGGCCTTAGTTGTGGAAGGTAGGGGTTTAATTTACAAAACTGCCAGGAGATACTCTATCTTAGAACTTTCCACGTGGACTTTAGACACTCTCTACAACATTTTAAGGAATTTATTTCACACCAAATGACACAAATATTTTTAGTCTGGTTAGCGGAAGAGTAGGAAACGTCCATGTCACACAGCAAAGAATTAATACGGGTTTAATTACCTCCTGCATGTGAAGCAAAACGACCCCTCAAAACTGCAGGTGAAGGCTAGTGCAGATGGAGCAGCGGTAATAGATGAAAAGGCCGTTACAATGAGCTGCGGGAAAAGCGCAGGCTAGGAGGAGGTCTGGGATAAATGCAGAAGGCACAAGTATGGACAGTATAAAGCAGGTCTATCCCAGGTTATATTGAGATTACTCTAAAACCGCCGTTCAAGCCTTATCCTTTCCTAAAAGACAGCTCTGGCAGGGAAAGCTAGTACGTGCCCCCAAGTAAACGGGTGTCAGCTAAGAGCTAGTCCTGATCAAGATGCAGCAAGCCTTTTCCAAGTCCTCAGGCAGGAGAAGCATGCCACCTACTGTTAGCAAAACTCTTTTGCACAGAGAAGCCGTGGACCTCAACGTTGACGAAAACGTTAATGTTCCTGTGGGCAAAGAAAGGGCTATTCTTTCAGTTAATCAGAGACATCATTCCTACAAACTATGTCCACTTAGTAACTAACTATTCCAGGATAAAAAGCTCGTGAGGTGTATCTCCATACTTGGAGAACCATAGGTGTTAAAAACATAAGAATGGTTCACCAACATTTAAAACGATCAAGACAGCGATTATTTGTGCTAGTTTGACAGGTACTGCAGCAGTCAGGCCATCCTATTACACCAGGATAACAGTTTGCTTTCCGTTAATTGTACTTTAACTTCTTTTATTCAGGCTGCTGTAAGTAAAAACCATTGAACCTGCAACTGCACATTACAGGTGGCTAGAAATGATCAGACTGGTACTGCTGAAATAAACCTGCAAGCTACCTGTTATAGCAGATGGTCAAACGTAGAAGCATAGGAACAAAACCAGAGAGAAAAAGCATTTGCAACGGATAGGTCCTATTCTTGGCTTTGCCATTCATGTTCTGTGCGACCATTTCCACTTCACTAGCTCTCTTTGCGTCTGCTTCCTCTCTTAACTTTTCTAAGATTTATTGGTCCATAGCACAAATACTTTCGGTCAGGACTGCCTATCAGAAAGGGTCTGTATGGTACCAATAGAGAAATCCTGAGGTGCCCGAGAATGGCAGTGTTCTCAGGAGGCTGAGCCTTTTTACATTCTCTTCATTTAAGAACTTTGCAGAAATGCTTGCTACATTAAATAGTTATATTTAAGAAGCATCAGATGACGATATTAGGGGCATGATGTGTCAATGAAATATAGAAAGATGGTGCATCTGTGCAATTTCCCTTTTTTTTTTACTGGGCCAGCAAGGCCTTTGGCATTCTGCTCTTTGGCCGTGCAGGGAGAACTACCAATACCTAGCAGCAGCCTGATGGAATAAGGCTTCCTGAGGATACGTTGTCCATTCTTGGTATAAAATAGCACTTCAGTATGTCATGAATCTATCCATTTTTTTCCTTAGGGAAAATAGCTAAAGAAATGTAAATATTGTTACTCTACCTGTAGCTAGGAACCACTGACTTTGCCTGTATTGTTTTATATAGGTCTGCAGAGCCAGCGATTCACAAACCACAGGGCTCTTACCTGTCTGTTTCTGTGCATATGCATGACATGCACACCACACACAAATATACAGGGAGTTAATGTCCCTGTCATCACAGCATCTGTTAGAAACGTGGTCACTGAGGGATTAAGGGATATCTTAAACGAGAGAAGCAGAACAATGTGTAGTGAAACCACCATTCATATCCATAAATCTCCTGCATTCTTTCTGGTAGCAAAAACATTTAGCTTCCTCTTGTTTGGCATTGGGGAATACACACAGCACAAGGTATTTGTCAAACACCAAGCAGAAACCACAGTATAAGGAAGCATCTGATTTTTTTCCTTAGCTCTAAATCACTGCCGTTTCTTTCACAGCTAAGCTGTCTGAAATTGAACTTTATTAAAACACTGTAGGGAATGATCATGTGTTGGTTAGAAAAGGAAAATGAATTCAATTTGAACTACGAAAATAGCCTACACAGTTACAAGAGGGCGATGAAGTGAAGGATTCAGCTTTGAAATTGTTGTCTGTTGATCCCTTGAATTGTCTTTCTTCCAGCCAGAAGGTGAGATTTTCCTTTTCTTTTTTTTTTTTTTTTTTAAATTTTTTAAAGAGCTGCAATTTTGGCTCAGATTACTTTAGCTCAGAGTACTCTGAGTGCATAGATGTCACAACAATTTCATTGCCAAAGGTGTCACCTAATGATTACAATTATTCGTAACTACATGTCATATTGAATGCCCCTCAACTCAAATGCTTTATGGGAGACTTCATATAAAAAAGTTACCGTGACCACACTTACTGATTTTTTTATAATGTACTCATTCCAAATTTCAGCTCCCTAACACCATGGTTGAGTCAGGTATCATCACGTAGCTTTTTCACATCATGGATGAAAACTGTATCCTAAAAAGACACATTTCCCCAAATCAGCCTCTTGTAAGGATCTGATCCGTTGCGTTCAAACTCACTCTGGGCCAGCTAAGCACCCAAGTGCAAGCTACTGACCACGCTTTGACGACACTTTTACTGAATGCAGCTGAGGAAGAATGAGGCCTCTAGAAGGCTGAAATGGACCTTTGTCCCTGCCATGGCTGGAGGCTGAATGGCAGCGCGCACAGTTTGGAATAGAGCCTTCCCTAGCTTGTCAACAGTCAAATCAAATGGCAAGACATAAAAAGTAAAACCATTGCATTGATTAGCATGAGTATCTCATGCTAAGAAAGTATTATTTTCGCAGTAGCTGCCTGCTCAACATGGATGCATATTTGCTGGAATCCAAAAATAAAATAAAAGCCAAAACCTAACAGTACACGGATCTGCCTGCAATGCATTGAAGTTGCAAGTTCTCTGACTAACATATACAAGAAATATGACAACATATACAGGAAATGCTGACAAGAAATGCTGACAAGAAATGAGCAGAACGTAGGAAATAATTCCATGACAGATGAAAATTCTAAGTAGAATAGTCACTAAGTATGTAACTGTCTCTAACGTTATCTGTTTAACAAAACTCAGGTGTATCTGCTTGGGACTGACAGTCCACATAGGCAGGTAAGCAATGTACCTTATTTAGGATATTCTAGCACACAAAACAAAAACCCACATCTAATATTTCAGTGCCAGTCTTAGAAAATTGCCATCGTGAAGCGTATAACAAAAGAGATCAGCTCTCACTGGGGTTTTGATTAATAGCAAAGAGCAAACTTGACTTGTCGATTAATAAGTATGCGCGATTTATTTGGTGCTTTTATTGCAAAGTATTTGTGTAAGACTTTTGGAAGTACTTCTACTGAAAAGTGTTTTCATTGTCCTGACACTGGTCTTTTTAAATTAAAGATAGATATTTGAAATACAGAATCTAAAAAGTTCTTTAAGGTATTAGGTAACACAGATAAAGCATAGCATTCCAAAAATTATGAACAGCTTTTCTGGCTAGTAATAGCCACTAGCCAACAAACAGGTGTGCCAGGTTCGGAACTAGGGTACCTAAAGGTTACATGTAAAGTGCTTTGCTGAACACAAGTAGGCTGAAGCAGATGTTTTAAATGTCGCTGAAGTTAAGTGGCATTTAAGAGCTTTGCCAAACATGGTGAGACTGTAGTGATGTCTGAAGGTGAGCTCGTGAATTTGTGTTCAAATTGACTTCTGGAATACAATGTTAAATACTGAAACGTAATCCTTCTGTATAATTGAAAATCACACACTTGAAAAAACAAATCAGATATTTTAGGCCAAGTCCACACATCGAAATTCATGAATGAGAACAAATGATCCAGATACACTTTTCAACCCTCATAAGCTCACTCACCAGACATCTGTAGGTGAAAGTGTATTTTGACTTACTGCAGCCCTCTTTTCAAGTACTGTCTAGTGGTACTTCCTCATTTAGAAATGTAACTGAATTCATGTTCATGAATGAGAATATAAGAGAATGACAGACAGGTGACAAAAGGAAAATTCACCTCATCAGCATTTTTCCTCCCATGTACATGAAATGCTTACTGAAAAGGACACTGATTCAGGAACACAAAGCTATTCAAAGCGGCACCTAACTTTGTAACTAGCTTGCATTAAAGTCAATGGTATTGTAAATGTCACACAAGAAAAAAATCCCTGTTTAGCCGGCTGGAAATAAATCAGAAAAAACCCCTCTTTATATTTACTGTTGAATGGGAAAAAAAAAATATTTTTAGGACACACATGTTCAAGAATCAAATGCTTTAGTAAAATTTCATTTCCAGAATGTTGGGAAGAGTAAGAATTTGTCATGCATGGCCCTCAATTTTGACTAGTTTTACCTAAAGATGGATTGCCAGCTTCTAGCTCCATCTACTGTGTCAAACTGAAATAACAGAAAGATTGATCTTCCCTCTTTTTTAAAAAAAACTGTATCCCAGCCTCCCCATAAAATAGGAGATCAGGAATCAGCAATATGTAGCTGTCGAAAGGAAATGCATTAAAGCGAAGACAAAATGGCAAATAGCATGAGCCAGTAAGTAGAATAGCACACAGTAAACAAGGTAGGGAAGGTTCTGTTTTGAAAAACAGAGGCTCCACAGGATCTGGGGGGGGTGTTAGATAATTTTAGACGATTGAGGGCTTTTACACCTTTTTTCTAGTTATCATTTAAACTCTGCGAAAAATGTTTTGCTTCCACTTTACATACCTTTTTTGAGAAATCAAAGAAATTTCTGGCATTGCCTTCACTGAAACCAAGATCTCGTGAAGTTTCACACAGAGATTCTCACTCCCTTTCTCGTCCAGAGATAAACTGGCCTGGTAGTATAAATATTTTCTAGGCACACTTTGTATGAAAATAGAAAAGCAACAGCTTGTACCTTGTTGTTCTGCATGCCAGCAGAAGGCTGCTTGCATTAACATCTCCTGAGCAGCACAAAGAAAAACAATTTCAAGGACTAATTTCAGAGCTAATCAATTGTTTACTTAAAAAGTGGTTACTATAGAAATTATCATTATGGACTGGCAGGACTCAAGCAAAACATAAAATGTAAGAAATGTTTAATGTCCTAGCTGATTCTTGTGTAGTCCACAGCTGATGCTACCTTAAATGTCAGTAATAAAAAAACCCAAAACCAAACCCAAACAACAAAACATTAGTTTGACAAGTAAACTTTGATATTCAAATACAGGTGGTTTGGCCTGAGAGGTATCATTCACAGTTTTGGATTACAGATCCATTATACATTAACCGCAAAAAGCTTCTCTTTATCTTACGATTTGTCTTGGTTTTATTTTATTTTTATCTTCTACAGCACTTGAAGACAATTAGAACGAAATCCAGAATCTCATCTAGATGCTCTTTGCCTCAATTTGCCATGGTATTTTTCGATTTTATACTCGCAAAGGGTAAGCATTTCGAAAGCATGTGAAGCAAATTAGGAACCTGAAACCTACTCTCAAAAATCATTTATGCACATAAAAATGTAAGTCTTTCAGAGTACTAATAAGTTTTAGGATTCCAAGTGCTTAAGCCATTTCTTAAAGAAGATGCAGACTCCCGAAGTACTACATATATTACAGAACAAATGCCTTTCCAGCTTAACACTTTAGGTCAATTGTTAGCTAATCAACCCTTTAGAATTTCAAGTTCAAAGTACTGTTACCTGCTGGGTAGTACTGGGGCTACAGAGAAGGGTATGAAATAGTGACTAGTTTGTAAAGCTCACCGTAAGAAAACACAAAGTACAAAAACTACATCACAACCTTAATTTTAATACAAAAGGTACTGCTGTCCTTTGACCCATCAGTCTCAGGCTGCCTGCCTAATGTCTATCCGGGGCCATCAGTGTTTCAGCTCAGTCTTCTCTGTCAGAGTCAATCATCTTGTATCACCTACACTGTACACAGATTTCTCAAGTGCTGTCTTAAATTTTAGTCTTTTGCTTGCAGTACTCTTGCAGGAAGACTGCTTCCAAGCCTCATGTCTCTAACCAGAACTCTGAATTTCCAGCCCCTAAACAGTTGTGGTGTATTATATATCACTGTTTACACTTGTGCCATTATTGTATTTTTAACATTTGCCAGATTTTTTGGAAAAACTAGGCCAGCATGGCCACAGCTAGCTAGCTCACTGTTACGTTAACATGCACGCCTCTGCCTAAACACTCGAGTGAAAATGGCAAGATGAAAAAACTGCATTCCGAACTTGGGAGCGCTTTCCCTCAACACCACACCAGAAGAAGCAGTGAGTAAGCCCCACTGAACTACCTGAACCAACTCCCAAGTGTATGGGTAGGCATCACTGCATTCAGACGCAAACCAGAACTATTCCATGCGACTGAAAGTCTCCAGCACTCCTACTGGCCTCCCAGCGAGTGCCCTGGTATCAAACACCACTCTGGACTTCAACGTCTTGTGGGTGGATGAACGCCACTGGTGACACTCCTTAAGATCGAGCTGATCGCTTCTAGTGATGACATCAGGAAGAAACAAGGAGAAGGTTAGTCTTTGTTAGCAAAGACTTAACTGGATGGAACGCCATCATTTCCTGCAGGACAACTGCGCTTTATCTTTTTAACAAGAGCACCTGCGTATTTCTTCAGTGAATCAATATTCAAAAGGTTTTGCTTTCTGGACTTGTTTTTACTTTCCCAATCCTGACCGTGAGGAAGTGGTCAAAGCTGGCATGAAGTTGTATTAAGGTTTAAGGGCAACTACCAGAACATGTAATATCAGTATCTGAGATGGAATACAAATACTCTTCAAGACACTCAGGTGGGATATATATGTTATTTCAAACTGACACCGATCATGTTTAAGCTTAGCAAATGGCAAAATCACCTGGTTTACCGTGCCAAATGTAGGCAGAAGTCAATCCCAAATGGGCCTTCGTACTGGACGGGTTTGAGTGTTAGCATTAATGTAAATGCTTTACCTTCTGCACATATAGAGGTGCTGTCCCTTGATGAATTGGGCTGCTGTAACTCTAAGCAGTTCCTTCAGGCTAGCACCACTCTTGTTAAATCCTGAATCTGTCTGGATTTTCTTTACTTTCTTTACTCACAAGGCCACAGCAGTTGGGATGCTCACAGGAAACTTGCTATAACGGAGAAATATTTTAAAAAGTGTCATTTAAAGCAAATGCCATGGCTGCGTAAAAACAATTTTTAATCATTCTTTTCCATGTGTAATTTACAGTTATTAAAACTGAGTGTTTTAAGCAAACCTTAAAACATGTATCACAGAAAACAGACTTCTCTGAATGCAGAGACATTTGTGTTCTTTTCCTTCTTTCTCCCTTTGACTTGGTCAGCAGTTAACTGCGTAATTGCTGAAGAACTTCAATTTTATTATTTCTGTTTAAAAGAATTAACAATGGTCTAGTTTTAGTTTGTCTTGTCTCCCATTTCAGATGTGTCTTCCATTTTTTTTTTGAGACAACGCTATGCACCGAGGACGTTCATTGACCCAGTCCTTTTGGTACGTGTGTTGAAGGAATACAATCGTTTGGGGTGCACAATTCCCAGAATGATACGAATAAAACCATTGCAGCACATACAGAAGCTGCAAGAGCTGCAAAACCGTATGCATCAAAGATAACCAATGAATTCACTCCTCCTATAACCAGTAAGACTGGCATGATTTGGTTTTTGGATTAATTTCATAGCTCATTCGGATAATCATCTCATCCGGAGATGTAGAACTGCTGTGCTCTTCCCATGTTCCTCCTACGGTGACAAATACTGTAACTGGACATACTCAGTCTTGCCACGAAGAGACAAAAACATGGGGGGTGTGGTTTTAGGCTGACAGCATTCGCCCTATTTAAGAGGCAGTCACTCTTTAGCACTTAGAGGAAGTCAGCTGAAGCAGTTGTATTCACAAAAAGAGAAAAATCGATACTGAAACTGCTGGAGTGAGACAATGGGAAAAGGCAGCCTTGTTGCAGTCGTAGCAGTCCCGAGTTTGAGTTAAAAATTCAGGAAGTTTTCACAAAAACAAATACAGAGAGAAAATACATTCACCCCTTCCCAAAACGAAAACTATTTCAGTGATTCAGAAGTGCCATTTCAGTGCATTTACAACAAAAGTTATTGAAGTTAAAAGCTAGATTATTTAATCTTTGCACATCAAGAATGAGATACCTTCTTCCACCCTTTTTTTTTCTCCAGCCCTCAAGTGATAATTTCAGAAGTTCTGATTGTCATTCAGAAGCTCCTAGAAATAAGAGCTGAGTGTGAACAGAGGGTGTTTAGGACTGCTGGATGGCATGGCACCGAGCACAGGTGGGCTGAGTTAGCTGACACGTGTACGAACCGGGAGGGAGAGGGTGCACATGTAAAATTAGGGCAGGAGGGCAGGTGGAGGGAAAAAGTCACAGACTTGCGGGGTGTGAAAACTTGCATGTTACGTGCGTGTCTCTGTGTGTGTGTGTGTGTGCTGGAGGGGTTACTAAAACTCAAACCAGGAATAACTTTTTCGGTTCCTTGATTAGTTATAATTCCAAACAAAACTCAATATCCCTGCTTCCTGACTTTGATGATGATACTGCTTCCAGCAATTATAAATGAAACTGAAAGCAGATCCATACAGATAATTATACCACAGCATAGGTTTAAACAAGTGAGTTGTCCCACACAACTTTTTAAAGAATGTGGCATACACGAGGCCATGCCTGAAGGCATTCGCTGAGTTCAAACCTCAGGTTTTCCCAATATTTATATTGAGTGTTTGGTGGAGGGATCAAGAACCAGAAGGGAAATGAGTAAATACTGAAGTAGGAGTCACAGATCAAAGGCATAACAAAGGATTATTATTTTTCTCAAGATTTCCTGCAGCTTTATGCCAGCAACAAACCCAAATGTCCAGAGTTAATCAACCTTACAGGCTCACAAAAGGAAATGTATGTTAGGTATTACTTCCCTGATTAGGGCCTATACCGACTTTCCATTGCTATATAATGCATTACCTAGCAGCCCTATGAACAGGAAACACAGCTTTGGGTCATGCACCCATATGGAAACTGGGATACAAAAAAATGGTCTCCATTATTTAGTCTTTCATTATAAGCCCATCTTGATGATTATCATGGTACCTATGAGAATGTTTTATTTTGGTTTTCTAAAATATAAAGCGCTGTTATGCAACCCGGAGAAGTTTCACGCCTTCCCAAGGCGTTCTCTTGCTCAGACCATCACAGGACTGATAGTTGACTTTTGTTAGCAGCTTTTGCCCGTGACAAAATCAAAGCTTATAAGCCCAATGAATCCGACACTGAGCTTCTCTAAAGACCACAAGTGCTTTTATTGCTGTTGCACTCACAAAAGGCTCAAACTAGTAAGGGTGGTAGGGAGAGCAGGTATAAACTGTACATTACAAAAATGGAGAAAAACAACTTCCTCTACAGTGCAAGATTAGAAGGAGCAACTCTTTGATCAGAGCAGAGGTCACCATCATAAAAGAAACTGAACAAATAGTCTCAGATAGTCCATGCTGCCTGTGCCAACAAAAGTGGTGGTTTGTAACTACTCCCATCTGATTCAGGGCTTGAGAATACAACGCAGAGTGATAAAATAACACGGTCGCTTTCATTAGCAAGAAACTGGGCTGGATGGCACAAAATACCCTTTCCAAGCCTAACAACTTAAACGGACTCTTGAAGTAACGTGCAAATGTTGTAGCTCAGTATTAAAATGCAGATTTGTAACACAACCGAACTGAGCGTTACTGCAGCCCCGCTTGGCCTCGATCAGCTCAGCGGCAGACCGACCCTTCGATGCCATTTCCCAACCTCACGCTGCACTGGAAAGGGACAGAGAGGGCAACTCCTTGCTAACAGCTCAAAGGGTAAAATCCAGTCCTGCAACCGCCCTTCCTGAATCCAAGCGGGGGCATTTGGTGCATTCGGACAATCTGTTCCTCTGCCTGGCTGCTTGTACGGCCAAAGAAGTCTCAGAGATTGTTTTGTTTAAAGAAGTCAGTCAACTCTTGGATCAAACGATGAAAACTAGGTCACTTTTCCAGGCTTATCACTTGAAAAAAGTGACATCCTTTTCACGCCCACACCATGAATCTCAGGTGGTAAGGCTGAGGTTACCTATATTCACTTGCAATTCTGTTTTCTGCTTGTTGTGATTGCAACAAGTAAGAAATGCTTAATTTGTGCTTGTTATCTCTACATAAATCAGTAAAAATCAACGCATTTGCCACAAGAGGACAAAAGCATTAGTCTCGCTGATCTGCCGTCACGCATCTCGCGCCGTTTTTGAGATTTTTGTGCAGTCATACCAGGAAGTAGTAGGTAGGTGACTGGAATGTTCAGTTTATTCCTCGCATCTGAACACTAGAGGTTAAGAACTACAGTTATAGCCAGATGACTTAGAAATGACGTAACTTAACGGTGGTGCTGTTACCACTAATGCAGTCTTTTTATTAAGAACATATAAAGGCATGTGACAAGAGGTAGGTTTTGGTGGGATGTCAGGAACGTGAAGATTTGGGGGGAAACTGTGCAGGCTTGCTTTTGTGACGAGTGTTATTTCTTTGAGAATTTTTTTTAAAAGCAATGTTTCATTTCAGAGGTGCTGCAGACATGACAGGTGCTTTCTAACATTATCCCAAGATGACAAAACACAGCATTTAAGGGTAAAGTAATCAAGTAACAACAAGCTCTTTGTGTTTCCCTGAAACGTAACTGGAATAGACACCGGCGGTTTGGAACGCCAATTCCAAAACACCCACAGCGTACCAGCACATGAGAGCCATTACCGATCTTTACAGTCATGTGTTTCTGTGGTTAACGTTTTTCCCTGTTGATTTCCATTAGATCTAAAGGAAGAGGAAAATAATAATAATAAAAAAAGCCCATTCCTTCAGCGAGCATTCGCCGGTTGCTTGTATTTAACTGCCACAAGCCTTTTGTTACTGCAGGACCTGACCGGCATCAATGCAGGCGACATGTTTTTCCACACAAAAAGTTGAGTATGACTGTCCCAAGCACATCTTGGGGATGGAAGTCTGGGCTGGGGGGGGGCCTGAAGGAGGAAACGGGATATGGTGACACAGTTTAAAGGATGTCATTAAAGCGCATGGTCAAAGTGACACAGGCAGCCTGATGCTTCCTACTTTTTTTTGGTGGTCCTCCACCGACTTTCTTTTAGAGCAGGGCTGAGGAGGTTGCCTTTGAAGCCCAGGGCGTCCAGGGAGCACGCACCGTACGGAGGACCACCGCCAGCGGCTGGAAATGGGGGTTGTCGTGCTTTCACGGTGGGGCCCAGCTGAGGCCCTACTCGCGCCTTGGCCGTTTCCTGAGGAGTTTTCCCGCCCACGGCGTCCCCTGCACCCGCACGGCCGCCCCCCCCCTCCCCGAAAAGTGCTGCTTGACGAGGCCCCCCCCTCCCCTCCTCTTACCCCTCTCCTGCCATTTCCTTTGACGCAGCAACTCGGCCGGTAGAGAGCGGCCGCCCAGCAGCCGCCCTGCCCAACCGCCTTCTCTCTCCGACGGCGACTCCCAGACCTCCCCCTCCCGGGCTTTTCCCCCCTGCCCTCCGTTCCACAGAGCAGCTCGCCCGGCGGGGCGGGGATGAGGAGATGGCCGCCATCCCCACTGCGAGGGCGGGCGGAGAGGAGGGAAGCCGCCTCAGAGCGCCGCCGCGGCGGGTGATGACGTCGCCGGCGGTTCCGGCGCCGGGGCGGTGACTGAAGCACGCACGGAGCGGTGGAGGAGGAGGAGGAGGAGGAGAGAGAGGGGGGGGGGGGGTCGCCGCCAAGGAGGCTGCCGCCGGCGGAGCGGGGAGCGGCGGGGGAGCGCGGCGCCGGGCCGAGGCCGCGCTGAACCGGGGCGGCGGAGGGAGGGAGGGAGGGAGGGAGGCAGGGAAGGAAGGAAGGAAGGAAGGGGCGGGCGGGCGAGCGCGGGGCGGAGGCGGCGGGAGCGGCGCCCGCCGCTGTTGCTGCTGCCGCCGAAGGCGGCGGCGGCGACGACAAGTATCGCGAGAAGTGGTGCGGCGCCGGCGCTAGAGGTGACCGAGACAGCGGCGGCGGCCCCGGGTGCCTCCTCCTCCTCCTCCTCCTTCTTCTTCTTCCTTCTCCTCACCGGGCGTCGGCGCTGAACGAGGCGGATCGGCGGCCATGGAGAAGGCGGCCGGCTCGGTGGCGGCGGCGGCGGAGGGAGGCGGTGACGGCGGCGACGCCGGGAGCGCCACGGCGGGGCCCGGTCCCCCGGAGGGGTTGAACGGCGGCGCCGGTACCTCACCGCCGTCGTGCCCGCCCGGGGCGGCGGCGGCAGCGGCGGCGGCGGCACCGCGGGGCTTGGTGCGGGTGTGCGACCTGCTGCTGAAGAAGAAGGCGGCGCCGACGAAGGCGAAGCGGAGCGGGCGGGCGGGCCGGCCGGCCAGCAGCAGCGAGAGCGGCGGCGGCGGCAGCGAGAGCAGCAACAACGGCAGCGAGGAGGAGGAGGAGGAGGAAGACGAGGAGGAAGAGGAAGAAGAAGAGGTTTCTGAGGTACCCCCGGGGGGATGGCGGGGTCGGGGAGGGGGGCAGGCTGTGGGGACGGGGTTGCTCCGCCTGGCCGTGGCCGTGGAGGGGGGGTGTGGGACGGCGATGCCCGTGGAGGGGCCGGCCCCGCGGGGTTGCCCTACTGCTCCGGTTTCATAATTCCTGCCCGCTCCCGCCTCCCCCGCCGCAGAGGCAGGAAGGGGGCAGCACCGCGCCGCCCGGGGGCGGCCTCGTGGTGGGGCGGGACCGGACCGGGATCGGCACCGGCACCGGACCGGGTCCCCCCCGCCCGCCCGCCGGGGCACGGCGGGGAGCCGCGGCCGGGCCTGGCGGGGGGCTCCGCGCATCTCTCGCCTCAGTGAAGGCGGCGGGAGCGGTGGCCAGTCCCCCCGTCCCCCCCCCCCCCCCGCCGGTTTCTGTGTGGGGAAGTGTGTGTGTGGGGTGTCGGTGTGTCCCGGGTGGGAGGCGTGGAAGGGACCCGGGGGTCGGAGGGTCGCCGGGAGGGTCAGGTGGCGGTGGGTCCATGGTTCTGTGGTTTTGGGCACGTGTGGTGTTGTTTTTTTTTTTTTTTTTTTTTTTTTTTTTTTTTTTTTTACCGTGGCGCTGCTGAAGGGAAAGGCCCGAGAAACGTCGCGGCGTCGCTCGACGTCGGCGCGTGTGCCATGCGGGAGAGCGTATACCGGTGGGAACAGGGCCGGGAGCAGGGTTTCGGAGATAGGCCCGAGGTCTGGTAGGAAGCTGTTTGCGCTCCTAGTCGCGGGAATAGATCCTCCTGAAGAAAAAGCAGGTGAGCGCGCGGCCGAAGGGAAGGCTGGCTTAGAGCCCTGGGCGTTCCGCTCTCCTCCGGCGCGTTCTCTGAACCTGACGGCAGCCGCCCTTTCGACGCACCGCCGAAACGAGCGCCAGCAAGCGTTGTTGACTTGCTCTCGTTTATCGTTAGGTTTCTCAGGTAGGTATCGCTGGAAGAGGCCGAGCAGGTCTTGAAGCCCCTTTCTTACTTGCATACGTAGTCACAGAGAGCTGCTTTGCCGAGGAGTTTTGATTCTGTAACTTTCTAAGCTGAACGTTCACTTCCGCTTTTTTTTGAATAGCGTCCTCAAAAAGGTCCACGTCAGGTTTGTAAGTTTTTCTTTGAACTTCGTTCCTAAGCGGTTTGGCTTTTAAGTGGTAGATTTACTTTTGTCTTAGAAATTAAAACAAGCAGGAAGAAAGGGAAGGAAGAATCTGATAAGTTTTAGGAAGGGCTGGGCTAAGATGGTGATAGGTTTTTCCACGGTTAAGAAGCACTCTGCAGTTTATTTCTGCAGAAGTTGATTCAAGAAGCATTTTATCCAACTTCTGTGAGACAAATTGCACACAATGAGTGCGTCTCAATTAACAAGTAATTATGCCTGGTATTTTGTTTCTGTAGTGTTTATTTTTAGGAAAGCATGTGTCATCACGTAGGTAGAAGTTTTTGAGGTACAAAACTTGTAAGATAGGCAGCCGTGGTTACGTGCCGAACGGTGCTATCTAGCTGTCTTACAGATACTTGAAGAACTCTCTTACTCTCTTGAACAGAGTCCCTGGAGTTTTGCTACGGTGGTGTGTGGTGAAGGGATGAAGGCCCCCTAATGACTTAGCAGATGCATCGGTTGATAGTTAAGCGTTGAGATAAGTTGTATATGACGGCAGCCTTCGACAGAATTCACGTAAAGTGAGACTTACTGGCAAAATCGTAGGCAGACTTATTTTGTGGTCCATAGCCGCTCTTCCAAATGGCTCCTTATACTGATAACTTTCAGATGTTGCTGTGTGTGGCATGACGAGAAAGGCAGAGGCAACTGAGTAGTATATGTATTTTTAGGTGAGGTGAGCCTGTGCTTGCGTGTTGTCCCTTACATAGCCATAGGTACCTATTTAATATGCTTTGAGACCTGTAGAGAGATAAAAAAGATCATTAAACTATCATGAAGCAGCAGAAGAATACTTCATTTTTCTTTTTTTGACAGAACGACACGTGCTATAGATACCGATAGCTGGGAAGGCATTTTTGGCATCTGGAAGATTCTGTGCCGTTTTTTGTCTTATTCATAGTAAGTGAAGGCTTTCCCAGTCTGGGTGGTCTGGAATTAAATATTAAGCAGAGGCAAGTAAGTGATAAACAAGTTAATAATATTGAGTTTATGAAGTTAAGGATAGCATATGTTTTGTCATTTACCAGCTTCATATAATTCTTTTTCTTGATCATTCAGGGTGCTTGCAAAAAACTGTTCTAGTCTTTCTCCCAGTGACTTCAGGATGAAATGATAGAGCTTGTAGAATATGCACAGCTGAAATCACAGTTTTTAGGAATGTGAACATGAGGATGGCCTGATTAATGGAGCAGAGGATCTAACTTCAGAGTAGTTCCCAGCAGCTCCTGGGGAAGAAATGTGTTATGAGTGTTCTCAGTGAAAGGGAGTTTTTTCTTGTCTGAAAGCAACCTGATGTTTAATTTTGGCTTTTAGAAGCTTTAAAAAAAAAAAAAAAAAAGTTTGTTTCTACTGTGGTATTTTTATTTGTTTGGGCTTTAATTTTTTTTCTTTTAGTTCAGACTTACTTGGGATGTGCATAGCTTGTGTGGCTTTCAGCAGTTGGATTGTGGTCTTCTGACCACTAGCAGTCTGGAAGGCACATAAAATGAAAAACACAAAGAAATCAACGTTTATGGTTTTGCTGTAAATGGAAACTGTTGTGGAAACACTGCATAAGATGGTGTTCCCTCCCAGCCATTCATTTCATTATGTCTGTAAATTTAAGGCAGTTTGTCTTAGGCTATTTTTTGCCCTTCCCATGCTTAGTACATTAAGACTTCTCTAATCTCTGAAGCAGAGTGCTTCTAGATTCGACTACTGATGAGGCAGCTTCTAAAAATCAGGAGTACAGTAGCAACAAGTCAAAGGAGTTACAGTCGGAAACCTGGCAGATGCTGAATCACAAAACCACCATGAGTGGAAAGGTATTGTTTGGCTTAGTTGTTGCTGAGCTGATGGAATGGAATAAAAAGTTGTAATCAGATGTCTCCATCTCAGTCTGTTTCTAAACTCTACTAGATCTTGGTGTGGAAGCATAGGCTCTGGGTAGAGTTTTGGGAGAGGTTAAGTTGAAATTTCATACCAACAACTTAGTGAGCTCCTACTACAATATTAATGGCAACCTCCGAAGTTGCTTGTTGAAATTGCAGCAAATGGCTGCTTGCTAAAAAACCCAAGATTCTACGTAGCGTGGTCCAGTATTGTCTGTAAATGGCCAATTGCCTTTTCCCTAACTACCAGTTAAGAAAAAAAAAAAGGCAAGTCTTTTTGGTACACAGGAAGAGGAATCTTAAGGTAAGAGAAGAATGACGGTAGAAGTTACATAGTGGAGGAGGTCAGCTTGCATGCTTCCTGGCAGAATTCTTGCCTCAGTTTATGAACTGTCACATACAACAAGTGAAATGTTTCAGTTTGCGTAGAGGTAGTCTCTTAAGCTGTTTAAGGAGCTGTACTGTTGTTTAATAGTACTGCAGTGCCACTTCGATCGGGTGGTAACTCACAGAGTGTGCTTTCAGGCAAGAACTGGATAGGTGCAGTGACACATAGGGAAACTTAACTGGTTGACGTGTTAGATGTTTTAAGTATAAGATGAAGGTGCATCTCTGTTCTTGATCACAGTTGTGTGAGGAGTGTCATTGAAGAAGACTACAGTGTTGGGCCAGTGCCCTAATGGGAAGCTGCTTTAACTTTTTAGCGGGGCTTTGTACAGTGTACCTTCTGCCCCCCATTTAGCATAGCTTATTATTGATATGTAAATATGTGAAACAAATACAAAGAAAAATGCCTGTCAGATTTGTGCCTTAGGTCAAGTCAAAGGTCTGTCTTCTGAGCTGCTTAAAGGAATGATTTTTCAGGACAGGAGTCAAAAAAAAAAAAAAAAAAGTGTTTGGGGGAAGAGCAGGTTAGACAAATGAAAGCTGGCTTATAATGTGAAACTTGGGAAGATTATTATTGTTTGGGAACTTTACAGGTTTGGGTTTTTTTATTGTGAAAACATGGTTTAGCAGTTCCTCTGAAGAGGCTCAAATGAAAAACAAAAATATGCAGATTTGTCGAAAGTGTTCTTGTATGCACTGATTTTGTTAAACATTAGTCTTCAATAAATAGCAAAGTAGTGTGGAAAATAAGTCCTAGTAGCAAGTTACTACTTAAAAATCTGATATCCAGAGTGGATTAGGGCTTCTCTTACTAAACACAGAAAGGCTTAATTGTATAATAAAAAGTGTTTACAAGCTTATTTCAAGTCTTTGAACTCACAGGATGTTTGCTGCTAGCAGCAAAGTTTACAATTGGTATTCCTAATAGCGTATCAATTTTAAGAGTCTGTAAGTTCGGTTTTCTCCGTGAGCAAAAAGTCTCGTGATGATTAGATGTAGATCAGTCTTGGATTTGTGTGTGCTTATTTCTGTTCTTCCTTTCATTTTTTCTGACTGGTATGGTATGTTACTGGATTCTCATATGACGTGCAAATCAGCTTTCCTAAACGTAATCCTCAGTAACATTAGCTATACCTGAAAGCGCTATCCCGTGCAAAGGATGTTTTTTGAGATATTTTGGCTGTTTCTTAAGCATTCTTGTTTTTACTTGGGCCTCATAGCCGCTGTAAATAAAAGTTCATTTTTGTTTTTTCAGCTGCAATTGAATTAGCAATTGAACTGAACTACTAAGATGAATCGAATAAAAAACCAAAACACCACCAGTCTTCTAAAATTTGTTCATGCAGAAGAAGCTACTCTTAACTTCTTTAGCTTCAGATATAAGGTGTTAACCTGAAAACTTGGACTTAGAGGTGTGATTTCAAGAGCGTCGCAGGCACGTGGTTGTAATACTTAGAACTGTAAAAGGCTTTAACTGCTTAAGTGTTAAAGCGAGCTGTTGATCTGAAACACAAAATTTATTTAAATTTTTTTTTTTTAATCCCAACTGTCTTAATTAGAATCCTGGAGTAAGGCCTTTGGATTCTGCAGCACTGCTAAAGAGCCGGTATGTCTTGCTTGACCGCTGTATGATACGTTGTCTGTACTACTATTACTTTCATCCCCTTGTGTCTTCAAATACGTGACTGAACATGCAACTAATTGGGCTCTGTCCTTGTTAGCGTGCGACATGCTGATGTACAGTTCAGTCTCGTATTCTGCTGCATTGTTTATGCTGTAATTCTTTTCTTGCTGTCTACTTTGGCAGCTTCTTGCCTGTACCGTTTTGTTTCTTCCCTTCAAAAGAAGAAATAATGGTGAAATTCCTTAGGAAAAAAACCAACCTTGTTTAAGACCTAAGGTGATTTTGGCATTTTCCTCATCGGTATAGTTACTGCAATGTGTAGCTCGGCATAGCAATAGTTACCTTACATCAGTTCACCTGATGTGACCCAAAAAACAGGTGAGCCCCAGCAGGGTCCATGGCAGACTTCTTTTCCGTCTCCGGAAAGAACCTTATCATGACACTTCAGAAACACCGGTTCTTACCTGTATGTTATGTAGACCCAACATAAAGCCCTCTCTTAGGGCAAATGTTTTAACGGGGTTGGTGCTATGGGTGACGTGCTTGTTTTATCTTGCGTGAGGGATAGGGTAAGTATGATGTAATATAACTGTTGAGAGTTAGCATCCATTAATTGTCTCTGAAGGTGAGTAGCGTTAGAGGTGGCCTGGAATTGTGAAAGGATGTTTCTAAAAAATCACTGAAGTAACAGGGCCGATCGGGATGTTGGTAGGTGAATCCTGCAACCAAGTTTCACAATAATGAAATCTGCTGTAGCTGACCCGACCCCAGGAAGCATTAGCCAAAAATGTTTAACAAACATCCCTTCCTTATTGTTCCCCAGACTAGATTCCGGCAAAATCGGTTTGGAAAACTGGAATGAAGATTTGGCTGGCTTTGCCATTCCCGGCGTAACTCCTTTTCTATCATTACTGGCATCTCCCTATAGATGATGACTAGCATATGCCCCCTTATCTAAGGGAGTTACATTACTAGAATTCATATGCTAGTTAGGAGAATTGAGTGTACTGTTAGCTGGCTGAGGTGGTAAGCAAAGGTTAAGTAGGGTCTTTATGTGCATGGCAAAGGGTCTAGGTATGCAGAGCTGATAAATGGTGTCTGGTTAGACCTAGTGCATATTTTCTAAAAAAAAACAAACCAAAAACCAACTTGAAGATTTCTTTTGTCTGCTCTGTGTAATTAAAGTTATTAGTGAATATCTGGATTTAACAAGAAGCCCCCTGCATAAAATGACCACTGCAAAAGGTGGGGTTAGGCATTGGTAGTGCCATGTAAATTTGTTTACTTCCGCAGATCTTTCTCCAGGAAATGTCAGTATAAACACAACTCGTGTGTGCAGGCTGGGGCCAAACAACCTGTGTTTTAAGGTAGTAAATTAGTTCTTTAAACAGCATTATTTCTCTGGAAGAGATTTAGCTGAGAGAATTTCCTCATCTGTCAACTTTGAAGGCAAGGGGGATTATGTATGTTTGGTTTTTGTTTTTCTATTTTTTTTTTTCTTTATCTGTGTTTTAAAACCAAAACTATTTGTGCTTATTCAGGCTATAGCTGATTTGGAAATTGGATTTAGGAATTGAAAAAATCAATGGTGCAGATCCATGATAAGTAAGAAGACTTTGTTTCTGAGGTTAGAGAAACAAGCCATTTTAACTTTGATTTAAAAAAAAAAATTACACAAATTTGATACTAGTTTTTTAGGCGATTTGAGGCAGAATCCACGGCTGCCTTGGTGGGCATTCTGCTCTTTTTCTGAAGTGATGATGTGCTTCTGGTTTCTTGATGGTGTGGCATTTTAGGTGACCGAGTTGAATCAACATCTTGAAGATGTGCTGTATCTATAGAGCTTCAGTACCTATCCTGGTCATCTTTGTCATGTCAGAAACTTTTGATGTTTTGAGGAAGAATACTAATTGTGTGGGTGGGGAAGGACTTAATGCTAGCAAGTGGTTTGGATAAGGTCATTTAACTAACGTGTACTTAGGGGAAAAAAAAAGTCTTCCTTAATGTGTGGTTAGCCTTACCAGTGAATGTAAATATGTCTTGGTGTTTGTGTGTGAATTTTGGTGACCTCTATGCAGTCATTGTGCAGTGTTGACAGGAATATTTGAAAAAAAATACGTGCTTGACCAATGAAGGGCAGCATTTCCTTTCTGTTTTCACTAAGCAGTTAGTGCTTTGTGTTAATCGGTACTCAGAGAGGTTATCTCAGTATTCCAGATGTTTTTCAGCCACATTTTCCCCCGCCCCCCCCATCTCCATATGCAATCCTAAGCTCGTAACTATCTGAAGAGCTAATGCCATGTGGAGGTATTACTTAACTGTTGTGTCACCTTATTTTCACATTGGGTAGTAGTTGTACACCAGGCTAAAAACGAGCCATGAAACCAAGCATGCCTATAATACATCTTAGTGCTTGCAGTGTTTTCTTTTAGGCTGAATGTTGTAGTTAGGATGATTTTGTTTGAGCTAACCAAAGCAGTTTTTGACAAATTCAAATGGCTGGTGTGTGATGTGCAGGGGTTTTTCCTCTGCTGTATTTTAGCTGACTCCTCAAGTCTTAGGAGTATAAAGGTGTATTCTAGGAAATGAGCAGAAATAAACTTGGTTTTTATTTTTTTCCCTGCCCCACCCCAATATCTTAGGTCTTTGTGGTGTTAATCATCAAGAATGGATAACGTGTCCAAATACGCAGCTGTTCAGATGCTAGAAAGCAGAGCTAGAAAGAAGTTTGGAGGCTTAAGAAGTATGATGAAATGTTGCTATTTAGAATATCAGTTTGGGGTTTTGGCCTCCATTCTCCTCAAGTTCAACTTGAAACAGTCAAAAAGTTAAGTGTCTGGATTTTTTTTTTTTTTTTTTTAGGTTAAAATTAAAGGCATCTTTCACACAGTAATATGACTTCTTCCTACTGGTAAGGAGGCTACCTCATGTTTAAGCTCAGGTTTGTTTCCCCTTGCCCTAATAGAAGAGGAATGTTTGTTTCTAAGCCTGTACGTCTGTCCTTCTTTGCAGGAACTGTTTTGTGGATTACGGCCTCAGCAGAAGGAGAACATCTGAAACCTCTCTCTAGGGCAGGGAGTAATTCAGAGATAAGAGGACGAAGGTTGTTTTTATCTTCCCAGTTTTTCCCACACGCAAGAATAGAACTAAACACTTAATTTACCGAGAAACTGGTGGTCCCTAGTACACCTGTGTCTGGCTGTTATCTGGTGACTCACATGTTTTCCTGCCCCTGAACCGTACCGTTTCAAAACTTCAGCTATTTCTTTCCTTTTGTTCAGTCTTGTCCTGAAATGCTTTGCCAGGGGAATTTTCCTTTTTATGGTGTTCTGCAGGTGTGAATTGTTCTCCTCCACAGAATGGTGAACAATGCTTTAATGAAGTTTAAAATTTCAAGTCATGATGTGACTTAGGTTTTTTTCCTCAAGTGCTCGGTGTTGTTCAGCCTCTGTGTCAGCGTGGGTACTAATCCCACTGAAGTCAGGGGAATTGAGCTTGTAGGAAGGTTGCAGTGAGCACGCTGCTGCTGAAAGGGGAAAAAGGGAAAAAAAAAAAAAAAAGCAAAAAAAAGCATTAATTGCTCCTCCCAGCCGCTTGGGTAATGATCTTGTTGAAAAAATCTCAGCAACAGAAAAAGCATGTTTACAGTTGATCAGTTCCTTGATCCAGTTTGTCAGGCAGTCGCAGAAGGGCTTGTGCTGACACAGCGAAGAGCCAGGAACTTGAGCAGGGAGGAGGGATGAGGACTGCCTTTTTTGGTGGAACTATTCATTTAAATGCCAGTGAAAGAAACACTTGCATTGTCTTCGAGGACTCGAATTGTTAAGAAAGGTACAGATCTGTGAGAATTTTTGTATTAAAGGGCAAAGTAGTCCTCCTGACGCTTCCTTTGGATCTCCTATTTGAAAGTGGCTGGCACAGTCCTGAAAAGATAAATCGCACAGAAATTTATTCTTGTGTGCCGCTTTAAAACTTGAAAGCTTCTTGAGATAAGATCAGCACTGACTTTTTTTGTCTCTGGTATCTGTTAAGGTTCTTGAAAGCAGCCTATTGAGGATAGGGATAAAGAGAGGAACGAGGCGGTATTTTCTTAAAATATTGCCGCACTTTTGAGTATTGCCGTCGCCGCTTTTGCGTCTTTTAGTGCGGTGCAGCAAAGGAGTCACTTTGTACACTGACTAGCATAAAGTAGTCACGAAGCATAATTGTCATCAGCATGGTAATCGTAATACAAATAACGAAGGTGGTTTAAAGAAAAAGAGCGCTTTCAACGTAACAGTCTGCTAGATAGATGAACATATGCCTTCTGTCCGTCTCAGTCGCTAACAGAAGTGAAAGTTGGCATAACAGCATGCTGGTATTTTTGTGAAGCATCAGCTCGATAAAGGATCTCCTCAGTGATAAATATAGTGGCAAACTTTATGTGCTAAACTTTGAAAAAGGGCTTTCCTGAAGCCTGCGTGTGGGGGAAATGTTTATACTTCTACACAGCTTCTGTGTAACATTGCTCTAAATGTACTTGCGTCTTTGAGTTGAGGTGGGTTTTTAGAAACATGCTAAACGTGCACTGAAGTTGGGTTCTGCAAAAATATTTAGGATATGGGATGGCATAATCTGATGAGTTGATCTAATAGCTTACCTCTGCCAAGAGGGGGGAATCTCTTCCTCTGAGCTATTCCCAGCTGTGCATTTACGCTGCTCATGTTTCGGCAGCTACCTCTGTAGCAGGTCGCTGGCCTGTGATCTGTCTGAAAGGTGGAAAAGTGGGTACAAAGGGGGAAGGGGGGGGAGATATGTGGAGTTGTTTGTTTGTTTTTTCTTTTGAGTCTGGAACTGAGGTGTTATATCAGCTCAGGATGTTGCCTTTTTCACCTCTGTAGGACTTAGTATACCCAAATCTTCAGCTGAGCATTGATGAAATGGCTCTGCCAAGTGGCGTGTTTGTTATGAAAGTTGATATAGACGCTAATTCCTCCTGTGCTTTGGAACTGTCGTGTACTGTTCGGTCCCAGCATCGCTTAGTTATGTCAGTGTATGGGCAAAACCTTCGTTAGGTTGCAAATCTCTGCCTTCAACAATAACTATCAACATTACGGGTTTTGAAGAAGTGTGTGAAGCAGTGCCACCTAGTAAGCGCTGGCTGGAGTGAATTAGACTTGAAATAAGGTTAGTAGTAGTATTGTCAATGAACTTCATTTAAAAATAATATTTTTTACATCTAAAAAAAGAAAAGGGCAAATGTTTTCAAGAAAGGCAGGTGTCTTTGGTGGTAGCTTTTGTTGTAATCCAGAGATGGGTATTGCAGAGAGTGCAGTCTTTCCAAACTGTTGGACTACTTGTCGATAGAAGTAACTTGAGCAATTGATTTTGTAACAGAAGTATAGTGCACGTGGTCTGGGACATATTTAATTTTTTTCCCCACTTTTTGTGAATTTCCAATGCATTTATTAATTTTTGTCATAGTAAAATAATTCCTTTAGGCTGTGAGTGTATGATTTAATTTAAATGCCAGTGGAGGGGGAGAGGTTCCGCTATGGGAGGGCAGTGCTGCATATATGTTGGGTTGAAAGTGCACCTCAACCTCAGCTGTCAGGGTGGTGAGTGTTGTCTAGCTATGCTGTTGAAGACTGCTGAAGATTTTGGGGTTTTGGAGTCTTGAAAGCTTTTAGGGTTAGTCTTGGGCTAAACTTGGGCTGTTACTGTGAGTGCATCTTGAATTCAGAAGGGCAATCAATAGTTTGCGAGTTAATTGTTGTATCTTTCTTCTGGTACTTTGAGATAAACTGACCTTGTGATATTATTTCTGAAGACTCAACAATGAAGAGGTGAGGAACAGGGAGTATTGGACTCCAGTGAACAAGCAGTGTTCAGCTAGAAGTATTTAAATTTGGCAGCTGGTTCGGCTATGCTGATAGTAAATGCTGTGAGTTCTGCTATGAGGTCCCCAGTCTGTCTTGATCTTCCGAGTAACTTCAAATGAAACGAGAAGTGAACAACCATATAGAGAACCCAAGTGTCTCTCACTGTTTTTATTCAGTTTATGTATTTTTCCTTCTTCAGCCTTTTCTAACAGCTTGATCTCTGGTAAACTCCAGGCTTGGTATTGCTGTCAGGGAATGGAGTACGTTTTCTGGCTGTTTCAGTCGGTGAACTTGAAGATGCTAGCTAAGTAACTCTGATTATTGAGAGCTTTGTAAAAGAAACAAACATAAAGTACATTGTTATGGGTCCTGCTTGTTTCCGTAGCAGTTAGGAGAGGTCTCAAAATCTGATACTAGCCAAGTCCAAATTCATTCAGAAGAGCCTACCTGTACGTGGAGCTGTTGAAACAACTGACTGATTCACCGCTGGGAAAAGGCAGACAGGTACGTCCCGATCCAGCAGATCCTGGATTAGAATTTGACATGGAAATACTTCATATCAGCGCTCACTTAATTGGATTATTATGCACAGAAGAAAATGATGGACTAAGCCACTTAAAAAGGAGGAGGAGACTTTGTTCTAGAAAGTGGCTTTTTCTGGTTGAAGGTTTCCTAATTCTTTGTGGGGAATGTATTTGCGCTTCAGCTATTCAAGAACTTCCAGTGACTTCCAGCTGTTACCTGCAGAAAGTGCTTAGATTTAAAACATTAGACAAGTTCCAATGTATATTCATATAAGCTTAATGACTGAAGAACTGGAAATAAGGAACTAGTCTCCTGCATGTTGCATTCAGTCCTTTTTATGGGTACTGAGTCTTGCATTATTATTTATTCGTTGTGTTCTGTGAGTGCGTAGCCAAAACAGCCAGAAATACTTTGTGTTGCAGCACGTGTAAGAGAAAGCGTCTATATTTGGGAGCTTGCATACCAATACTAACCAGGTGAAAAAAAAAAGCCACTTTTCCTGAACTATGCATGTTCTCCTACTTGCATATCAAATGGAGGGCACAGATAGAGCAAATGTTAAATGAGGATGGTTCTGACCTTGTACTCAAATTTTCACATACTAATGTGAAGATATCTTGGATTAGTAACTACCTTAGAAATTGAGAGACGTTAGTGTGAATGTTGTTGGACTGTACGTGACTCCTGCGTGTGAGAAATTACTACTCTGTTTAGAGGCTGTCCAAATGCTGCTTACATTATGCATAGCGTTCCTGTCACCAATATTTCACATGTGGAGTGAGAAAGGAATATATTTTAATTTGTTGGAAGAAGAAGCCTCCCTGTTCCAAATTGCTGTCTTATCTGAACGTGTTCCCCATCTTACTTGTGTTTAGCCCAAAAGCAGATTTCTTCAGTGTGTTGAAAGTTGTTGGACTACAGGCTTAGAACGTAGTATTACCCAGTGAAAATGTGGACTGCTTAGAGCGAAGAACTTCAAGTTCTCCTATAGAAAGCTCCCCTTAGACAAAAAGTTGTGCCAGTAATCTTACGCTTCTGATGAAAAATACTTTTAAAATGCTTGTGTAATGCTACGTAATTTTGTCTCACTTTTGCACCTTTGTATCAGTTTTGTTTGAATTTTTGTTGGGCAGTTCCTCCATAGCAAAATCGTAGAGGCTCCTCCAATGTGAGAGAAAACGCGCTGGACAAATGAGAAGGCAGAACCGCAGGAATGGATATTGACTCAGTTGCTTTTTAATGATGTTCTAGTTTAGTTCATCTTCAGGGCAGTGCTATGGATGAGTAAAGATATTTTCTTTCCTCCTTTTTCCGTGCTTAGGTTTGCCTTACAGAATTGAAATCCAAAATAATAGGGCTGATGTAAGCACTTACTGGGGAACAAGGCTCTTTGCTGTTTAGAAGGGTTTCTCTTGCTTTGTGCCAGAATGCTGCTTACCTGCTGCACTATAAAACTCTGTTTAGATGTCAGTTTCATTTAGGCATAGGTAAAGACTTATTTGAGAAATATTTTTAGACTGTGCATCTACCTTCTGATTTGAAATTGATGGTATGTATAAGAGGCTGCTAATAGAATTTAAGACTACTTAACTTACGACTCTTGACTTGAGTGTTGCGATCTTGCTTTAGACAGAGCTAGCTTTTGACATCCCTTGCCTTCGTGTTCCTGGAAAAAGTCCTGTAAGTGGAATGCTTTTGCTTTGAGCTTCTATGTGCTGTCAGTGAACCCTTATAGTTTCCTTAGCTTCCTGGCATTATGTTGCTAACTTTCTTTCAGTTGAGGAAACGATTGCCTTTTTTTATTGACCCTTGAATGAGAAATCTTCTATGAAATGGTAATGCAGCATGAATGCTGAAATGCCCCAACTAGTACTGGGAGGAGATAATACCGATTTGAAAAGGGTTTTCTGCATATGGAGTCATCATCTTCCCTGATCCCACCAGAACCTGATAGTTCATGCAAGCTGCCAAGTATACTTTGCCAGCATAGTGTTTCTGTTAAGGGAGAGCAGATCTGAGGAAGGTTGTGCGAAGGGAATCAGGCAGTGTTATTCCATCAGACAGGTCATAAACATCTGAGTCTGTTGTCAACAGGCAGTCTTTAAACCTTTTTAGTTTTATGCAGTCTTTTAAATTGACATAAAAAGCTCAGGATATGTTTATCTTGGCACTTTCAAAGGTAGTTAAGTACAGACACCTTTCAAAGATACTAGTTTCCTTGGAGCTGTGGGAAACCTAGGTCTCAAGAATACCATATTAAAGCTCCTTAAAGAATAGAATTTCAACCTCGCTGGCTTTATATGCTTACCAAAACGAGTAAAACTAAATGAGCAGGAAATACTGAGTGTGGCAGAAGGGTCTTGAATGCCTTGCTGCTGCCCTAGGCCAAGTGAAAAATATGCTGGACAGAAACAAAAGACCTGTCTTGGGAGAAAGCTTAGTTTTTTAGTGGGAAATAATCTTGGACGGTCAAAAAAGTGGTTGCATAGTTGTTATAGAAGAAAAATATGTGGATTTGTTATGGAAGTTTCCTTATCTGTGGGAGGTAACGGAGCTGAAGCGAGGGTGGTGTGATAGTAAGGATGGACAGCAAGGATCATGCGATTGCAAAACTCGGTGAATGCTCCACCGCGGTTTTTGGCAGAAAAGTCTAGAAATGCTCAGAAAGATACACTGAATTATAGGGATAAGGGAATAAAAAGAAATTAGAACAAAGGTATGTCTTAAAACCTGTAGATTTTTATCAGGTTAAAGCCCATCATCCCCACACGCACCCACCCCAATAATAAAAATCAAAGGAAGAAAGTAGATTTCTTTGATTTGAAGTTCACTAAAGCACCTATCTGAATGATGTTGGAAACGTAGTCAGCCGTAAGAAGTGAAGAAAAGGAAAATGATAGACTATGTGAAAATAGAAAAAGCGGTTGAGGGCTATGACTTCAGATGGTTCCTGAGGTTTGTTTTTGGACTGACTTGATTTTATGTAATCACTAACCACTGAGGATCAGGAGTAAGGAGTTCGATGAATCTGTTTAGAGAGAGAAGGTGAAGCATTAGGTTTTAAACTCTTTTTTTTTTTTTTTTTTTTTTTTTTTTTTTTTGTATTGACATAGAACTAAGGGACCTTACAAAATGTACCAAGTGATGACTGATGCAAGCTACTATGAAGTAGGGGTCGTGCTTTTGCAGTATAACAAGATTTTTGTATCTAAGAAAAAAAAAGACATGATATGATAAGTAGCACAGAATAACATGGTTAGTGTCTTAGTGGTTATCTGAACCAGCTGCTGATATGATGGGGTGATGAAAGGTATATGCACAGGTGGGTATGTAGTTCCTAATGAAGGTTGATTAAATACTAGCTCATTTATCTGAAGTAGTGTGTACCCTTTAGGGGTGTCTGGGGAAACGTTCACTTCTGACTTAGCTGTAGAGGGTTTTGAAAAACTTTTATTTTTACTCTAAGAGCAGATAGGAAGAAGTTGGCTCAGTCCAGCAAAATGAATGTGGGTAGGAGTATCGTAACTCTCTAAAAAGGGAAGAAATGGACCCAACACAAAGCTGAAAGCTTGTATTAGCAGATGCTAATTAGGTGGTGGGTAATCGTAGTGTGCCATTTTGAGTCGTTTACCTGTTACCGTGTTTCCCAATTAAGTTAGGTTTCTTGCTTTTTATTTTTTATTTCTTCCTTTTCCCTGTGCTACCTTTAAGATAATTTTGGTGACTGCATATTCTTTAATACAGAATAGCTTCACTAACTGCATCTGTTTTCAAGGGACATCAGCTTCCTAGATTTTGATGAGGTTGTTGCATTTAAAGCACTGTTTTGGTGATCTGCTTCTGCAGCCTCTAAGACGGAATAAAGAAAGTCCAGAGTACCAAAAGTCATCCCTTCAGTGTGTAATGACTCATGAAGACATCTGATTGTTTTTTGTGGATTATTCTGTAGGTGATTTCTTGTCTTAGACATGTTTTTTGCTCTTCCCTTAAGCAGTAATAGGAGTGCTTTCCCAGTACCAATAATGAAGCTCGGGAGAGAATCTATAATGGGTCAAGTTTCTAGGTGCTTTACTGCTGCTGGCTTGGATGTGCTTCTCACCCACGTAGTTTTTCAACTCAAGTTTGAAGCAGCCTTTTGAAAAAGCTATCTGAATATTGCTTGCACCATTGAATGTTTCTCTTGCATATAAACAACTGCTCATCTACCTTAACATGTTTTTTTTGTTTCGTGTTAGAAGAGGAAACTTGGTAATTTGAAAGTTTTAATGATGGAATTTTCCCCTTTGTGGATTAATTTAGTTTTTTCGTTTCATGGGTGTTTCTAATCCATGTGAAATGTCAGTCTTCTCTTTGCAAGTGTATCCTGTCATACTCGACATGTTCAAATATATTTTGTTTGTGGTAGATGCCTCAGTTTTCAAGGTATTCTCTGTGCCAATGGTGGGATTTTTGCCTCTTGGTGCTCTACATGTCGTGGAAAATCGGCATGTCACAAAATTTTGGCTGGAAAGCCACCCTGCTTTTTGGTCTTGACTGTCTCGGGAACTTGTTGACTCTGTCTGAGGTCATCTTGTTAGGGCTTTTACCTACTGCTGGAAAGAGAAATCCTTGGGAAAGCCATGCTGAAGGGGGTAACCAAGTGATGCTTTGTACTGTATTGAAGGGCTATTTTCAACTCTTCCCCTGCTCCATCTCAAAACGATCCATGTTTTTAGTAATGAGCGCACCTCATGGTTCTGCTGAGTAAGGTGTTGGCATCCGCGTGGGATACGGTTTAAACAACCCAACCTTGACATTGAGCTCTGTGACTCTGGAAACACACAAAAAAGTGTGTTTATGTGCTTTGGGATGGTTGGTGACCAGTACTGCTTGATCAGCTGTAAATAGATAACAATGTGCTTTTGTGATATAAGAGTGGGAATTGTCTGATCAATTGTTCAAATGCTTACGTTTCTGGGTGCCAGAATCTGTCTCGGATCAATTGTTAAAATGCTTGTGTTTCAGGGTGACGTAATCTGAGTGATGCCAGTTCAAAATTCCTGGTGGCCTGTGAGGTACTGGAAGATGGAACGAGGAGTCTTCCTAAAAACTGTCCTCTGGCTCTTGCGCATTTATAGCTCTGCTATATAGTTTATCCTGCATGAACAACTGTGTTCTTGCGGATGCTTTTAGTCTCCCTTTGGTCAAATCATATGCTTTCCCCTTAGTTACCAGTGCTGTACGGGGAACGTAGCATAGAATGAACCAACCCTGATTTGTACTCGTCCCCGCCTTTGGCTTTCACAAAATAGTAACTCAGGATTCCCTTTGGTCTAACACGCTTCAGTGTTTCTTGAAATAGGACTTTTTTCCCCGTTTTTAAGCAGTGCTGTGCTAAGTTTGTCTCCTCGAGCTGCACTTCAAATGTTTACTCTGCCACCTTCTGTGTGGGGAACATAAGGGCTTTTCTGTGTTTCAGGCTTACGGAATGTAAGGGACCATAATAAGAAAACACGATAGATGTGCACGGCTTGGACAGCTGCGTTGGTTTAAGGTACCACTTGTTCAGAAGGCTGCTTTTTAGTAGTGGATAGTAATAGGTGAGAGTACTGACTGGATCATGCACTTCAGAGTAAGGCAAAATAAAGATAATGAGCTTTCAAATAAAAGCTGAGATATTTCAAAGAGAGAACATGGGTTTTTTTCTACAACCTCTTAGTTCATAGTAATTCATAGAGTTGAACTTGAAAGCAAGGAAGAAACGGATTTGTGTTCACCTTTGCAAAACTTGAAGCTACATTTTCTGACCTGTGTTTAAAACCCCAAACTGCACAGTAGAAATAAGAAAGAAATTAATCATGGACATTAAATAGGGTTTTTTTGTTTGGTTGGATTTTTGCCCCTAGATACCTCTTTTTCCTGCAGGAACAGAATGGAAGCCTTCATTAAAGCCTTTACATTTTACCGAACATCTCATAGTAGTGGCGTAAAGTGTTGGGAACAGGCTTTTTGGAATTTGGTGTTCCAGACTATAAATTTTTCTTAAGTACTAAGTGGAGTAGTGGATATCATTTGGCAAACGAGTGCTTCTCTCGAAACCTGCACCAGAGGGCTGCAGATGAAGGTGGGCCCGGAGAGGGGAGGAGGTGAGGGAACACAGACATGAAGGGGATTGGAATATTGAGAATTTGAGTGTGAAAGCGAACATATGTTGAGTGTGACTTGCTTTCAGTGGAGTATCTAGCTGGTTAGGTTGTCTGCTGCCCTCATTGCTCACGCGTAGAACCTGGCTCCTCGTGTGTTTCTGATAGTGTAACACAAGGTGAGGAGCTCCGAATTATTCTTTTGCTTACGGATTTGTTAATGAAGTTATGTTGTTGCAGGCAGAACTCTCTGTTGTTTTCGAAGTGGGATGGGAAAGGGTGCAGCTCTTGAGGTGAGCTTGTTTCTCTTCCTCCTGAAAATCTTGCACGTGTTATATAAAAATGGAGATGATGCTATTCAGTTAGCTTTGCATGGAACAGAAAACTTCTTTTGTTCCTGTGTTATGCTGTCTTTCCATTTGAAGACGTTTTCAGTGTTGTTGTGTATAAAGTATCTTAATTTTGGTGCCAAGTTGTGCGTTTCATGCTTTTTTTTTTTTTTTTTGGTGATATAAGGTATCTGTTAATTCCTTCTGATGCTCAGAAGACTGAATAACTGGTCTTTTGAGACATGAGTGTTATGTGGGAGGTGGTAGCTGGGTTTTTTTTGGTTTTGGGTTTTTTTTTAATATAAAGGAATCCTTCAAGTTGTCAGGGATAACTTTGTACTTGGGCTAATGTTTGTGTGTAATTGGTAGGTTGCATGTACACAGGATCAGTTGCAAAGGGCTGCTAAGGATATTAGAAATGCTGACCTAAAAGCACTATTCCAGTGGAACCGTGGAGTTTTGTCTTGTGATTGTTAGCACGGACGAAAGTTTCCTACGGGAAGTAGGCTGTGATGGGTAGATGTCTCTATGATTCATTTCCCTCAAGACAGCTAAGACTTCTGTGAATCTTCTGGACTATCTAACTTTAGATTGCTGAGCTTTTGCTTCCGTAGGTACACGTACCCAATAAGGTTTGATAGGAAGTCAGGAAGGCATTACTAGATTTGATCCTGCAGAAAATACTGTTAAGACAAACTTCAGTGGGTTGAAGTCTGTGGTAAATGTTGGAAAACGTTGTCTTGTCCTCGCAATTAACCTCCTATAAGGATAAGTTGTTTTGGTTTTTTTTTTATTTTTTTTTAGTATCGTTTAGAACTTCAAAAAACCCCAAACCGGCTGAATAGCAGACAAAGTAGTAATGGCTGGATTTATCAGTTAACTCTTTTAGTATAGTACCTCTGAAAGGAAACCTGACCAGCTGAATAGGCAAAGTTCAGAGCTCACTAAGGTATTTGATGACTAGCATAAAAATTCTCCTGTGACATGAATGATGTAGGACATACTAACTTCTGACAACAGGCTCAAAGCAAGTTTAGCAGTGTCAAAAATGAACAGCCCATAGAGGAGTTGCTCCTTGAATGAATTCTGGTAAAACAGTCTAAAAGCTGGGGTGTTCCCTAAAGTGGAAAAACAGTATGGACTGCCGGAGCAGGTGTAGAGTTTGTCTCCAGTGAGAGACTTTCTGATAGGTGAGTAGGAGGTATTTCCCATTTTTAGGGGTTAAAGAACAGAATTTTTGGCACAAGAATATAGCTGTGCCTACGATTTAGACTGATCAACTAGAAATTCTCTTTGTGATGTTAGTAGTTGGTCTGGTCAGCTTTCTAAAACCAGGTAAGAATATTCTTGCTGTTAAGAGGAGAGTGTTTGTTACAATTAGAGCGTATTTTGGAAAAATATGATGTTGATTAGAAAAAGTGATTACTACTAGCATTTCTTCAAGTCAAAATGTGAACTTAATTTCTTTGGCCATTAGATGCTTTTGTGCTCCCCTAAAGTGAGTTTGTGAGAAAGGAGATTTTTGTGGGGTCGACAAGATTTATTACGGTGTGTTTTTTGACCTGGAAAATGAAATATTTTGAGAGCTGCAGATGCGATTGCTCAACGATTTTGACCTGCTATGCGCAGAATGGGTATCACTGTCACCTAGTGTTTGAAGGAGCGTGTAAAATTTCATTCTTTTGGTCCGAGTTATCACTGGGTGTTTTGGGTGAAGCAGAGGAGAAGCGTGGAGATGATGATGGTGGTTCTCACAACTACCTTGTGGAGACCTTGCTTCACATGGTCAGTCCCTTGGTTACTGGTGTCGCAGGCTATTTCTGGCATTCTTGCCGCCCTGCATCGTCCTCGAGCAGCGGAGGAGAAAAAGCTGGGGTGGTTGGAAACGCCGTAGTTGGCGGTGCAGCGCTTAAGATGGGCTAGTTGGTTTTAGGAGGTTTTGCTGGAATGGGAAGCCAGCTGATAGCGCAGAAAAAAATGTGGGCCGTGCCATAGCTCTGCCTAACCTAAGGGTTGGTGTTTCGGGTTGTTTTTTTTTTGGTTTTCCTTTTTGTGAGGAGCGCGCTTTATTATTGAGAGCGGCCAGGACGGGATGGCAATAAATGAGACTCAAGGAAAACCACCTGCAGCGGATTTGCCAGCTTCACTGGGTCAGAAGGAGCAGGTCCCTTCGAGCGTCCCCCGCCTTACTGGTGTGCCCCCGGGGGGTTTGTCAGCCCCTCAAATGGTTTTGTGTGCGGGTCGGGGGGCTCGGAGGGTCCAGCGGTGGGTGAGGAGGAGCACCGGCCGCCGCACCAACGGCCGGGGAAGGGCGGTGGAATAAATGCGTGATGGAAACCAGAGGAGGGAGCTGGTTTCGTTAGGATTTTTTTTTTCTTTTCTTTATTCTTTCTTCTCTCTTTTTTTTTTTTTTTTTTTTTTTTTTTTTCCTTCTCCGGAGTGCTCAAGTGCTCTTTGAAGGGACCAGGGCAGGAGGAGCCGGGCGGAGGCGCTGGCCGGCGGCGCTGCCCCGGGTCCGCCGCCGCACCCCCCCGCGCTCGGGTGGTAGGTGCCCGCCCTGCACGGTGTGGAACAGTCCATTTCCTGTTCCCCTACTGACAGCGGGGGGGGGTGGGTGGTTGGAAGCGAGCGTGCTGCTGCTGCTGCCGGGCGGCCGGCAGCCCGCCCGCCCGTCCGTCCCGGCAACGGCGGCGGGTCGTGAGGGAGGCAGAGGAGAGGAACATGGCCGGGCGGTGAGGCGCGGGCGGAGGCGGCGTCCGCCGCGATGGAGGCGTACGTGTTGGAGGACATCCTGGAGGTAGGGGCGGGAGAGGGCCGCAGAACAAAGGGGTGCGCGGGGTCGGCGGCGGGGCGGGGGGCGGCGGCCGAGCCCCGGGGAAGGCGCCTCGGCGGCGGGGGCCGGGGCCTGCCGGGGGGAGACCGGCCTCCCGCCGCGGGGCAGGCGGGTCCCGGCGGCCCCGAGGCCGGCCGGGAGTTGGTTTGGAGGCGGGCGGGCACTCGGGGCCTAGGGTGGGGAGCGCGGTGTGCCCGCCGGGGCAGCGGCCGCCCTCCGCCCTCGGGGCCTTCTGCCGGCCGGGGGTCCGCCGGCTGCCTTCGGTCGGGCGGCCGGAGGGGCCGGACGGCGGCCCCTCCGCCTGCTTCGGTGCTCGGGGACGGGGACGCAGAGACACGCAAGTGAGTGGAGGGGTGCTGGGGGAGGGGGGAGGCCGCCTGCGCGCCCGTGGAGTGTGCTCTGCGTGATCCGGGAGGGTTTTCTGGGGTCCCTGCGGGTGCTTGGAGCTGACATTGCGGGAAGGCTGCTGCGGCTTTCAGCCCTTCTGCAGAACGGACGGTTGTCATAACTCTCTTTTTGTGTTTTGGTTTTGGGTTTTTTTTTTTTCCTTTTTTTGCCAGCATTCCCGTTCCTTGCACAGAATAGGTGTTAGGCCTGTATCATTTCTCTTACCGTCTTTCTAGTCATCTTAAGCGTGGTCTGCTTTTACTTTCTCTGCAGAAGTAGACCCCGTGTTATGAAATAAATGACATACTCCCTTCTGGCGAGTGAAACCTGAAAATGCTCTTTCGGCCAAATGGGGAGAGAGGCCTGCCTAGGAATCGTAAGGTGAAACTTCTGTTCCAAGTGACACAGGTCTCTGCTCTAGATTATATTAGCTGTAGTACTTCGAGGAGGTATCTTCTTTTGTTGTTGTTATTCCTGGGGTTTTTCTGGTTTTGCAAGCAAAAAATATGATTTCGTTGCCAGTTGACTTTTCAGTATATCTGCATGTACTCTTTATTGTAAATGGAAGCTGCTACCTTATTAGCTGCTGTCAAAATTTAAACAAACCAGTGCTTTCGGTGACACTTGTCAGGTAGGTTTTTTCCTTAATGGCCATACTTAGGTTACACTTTACATTGCTCTGAAATTTTAAATCAATAGGAATACTTAGTGTTGCTGTTAACTTCCTTGTGAACCTTGGAACTGTTTAACATGATGACATCCAGAATGTTAACACAACTGCTCCGTTTGTACTTAAGAAACTGGTACAGATGTACAGACAAGATGTCTTTACCAGTATCTGTCTGAGCGGCTGGGTTTCTGTGGCGAGGTAGGAAGACCAAAAGTGAACTGGGCTGTCTGCCATCAGACAAATATTTCAGTACTTCACTTGTCTTACTGAATACCAAAAGCTTTTTCTTTTTTTTTTTTCTTCTTTATTTTAAATACAGTTGTCATATGCAACTACATAGTATGTCAAATTGATAAAATACTTGGTATTTATTAATAGTCTTGTTTGGAAAGGCAGTTAGCAAATTAATTTTGTCAGTATAGCAGTATTTTGGGTTTGTACGTGTGAGCTAACCAATTACATCTTACTTCTCGGAGTAGGATGTGGTGACTTTTCTTTTGATAATTTCATCACACGTTTTGTTCCTGGTGACGAGACCAACTGTATCCAGGTAAAACATCTTCAAAATCAAGTACGGCTTGTCTGACTTAGGTGTGTGTAAACTATGACTGAATCAGTTGTTCATGAATCTCTGAAGTACTCTGGTAGCGGTGGAGGCTGTTGGTAATTTCTTAGTGCATCAGTAGACGCAATGCAATTGTCTTGCGTTCCCAGTACGGGTCCAGAGGTAAAACTTGGTTGCCTCAGAACTTGTTTCTGCTGTAGCTTTGAACAGTGTCTTTACGGTGTGTGTCTTGTTTTTCCATTTTAGGGCTTTTTTTCTCCTGTGGAGCAGTTTCTGATGTTCGTTCAAAGACAGCAGTGTGAAGATCGGGAGAACTGCTCTTGCTTAGGCAGCAGAATCTATGTCTGGTCCCTGTTTTATTGGACAGACTTTGTACTGCTTAGTATTTAGTTAAATTTGGAGGCGTCAGTCCTTGCCTCTTCATAAAATCTTCAAGAATGTTTTCACCTCTAAGTTGGTTATAATTTAAAACGGGGAAAAAAGGCTTTTTCTGTAGCGTGCTAGTTTATGTTAAGTTAGTGTAGAGACTGAGCTTCAAACTGTGTTAGAGGTCCTTAGCGCAAGAAGCTAGTGGGTCTTTCTGGGGCAAAAGTCCCTTCTGAGTTAAAAAGATGGATAGTCATCAAGTAATGCATAGTTCACATGTTCTAGCTTGCCCTAGTGTGAAGGCTACTTCCTTGGGTAGAGGAAGAAACAAGATGAGGTGAAAGCATAGTCTCTGTGTGTTTCATTGCTGAGGTTGCAGGACTCTGTTAGAAATAATATTTCCCCATGCTTCTTTCCAATCAGAGGATAAAACTAAAATAATTCTTCAGCAAGTTTAACAGAACTGCAGGTGGAAATGGTTGTTAGCCTGGAAGATGTCATGCGGCGTCCTGGCTGCTGTGTGCTTACGCCACCTTCAAAGAAGGTGTACTTAATGCAGAACTTGAGCTGGCTTTGGTACTGTCAGCTGAAGACGAACTTCGTTTTGGCTTTCTTATTTGAATCTGGTGTTTAAAGTGCTGTGTGGGAATACAGTTGAATAAAATTTAAGTACCGTGGGGATGATCTGCAGGTAGCTTCTCTCTCATTTGGTTCTTCTGATAACGTGTATCTTGGCCATCCTTCTGTGTTGATGTGTGACTGAACTGACAACAAGGCTTTTTTTGTTGGTATAACCTTTCAGGTTTTGGCTCATCCGTGCTACTGAAGGAATAATTATGCTACAGGAGACCTTAGTATGATATTCAGAGAGAGACATAAACCCGTAGTTGTGTTTTTGACACTTGAGTGAGTCAACAGAAACATTTTCTCGGTTGGGAGAAAAGGAGGTATGTTTTGTCCTGACAGATGAGGATGGGGTCTGTATTGTGGTGTGCTGAACTCGGACTGACAGCACAGAAATGCACTTAGGAAGCTTACGACAGTAGAGGGGTAGGTAAATTTATATTCCCTATGTTGATTTCTGACTTTTCAAGAGGAGCAACCGTGTGTTCTGACCTTCAGGTTCTTAGAAATCTTGTTTGTGCTTGACTTAAGAGAAGCAGACTGGAGTATAATGCAAGCCCACATGTGGCAGCGTCTTTATGTCCTTGGTAGGTGCCTTAAAAGAAAAAAAATTCCTTTGACTTTCTAGCTTAAATATCTTTCACCTACCTTGAACTGAAACTCAAAATCATTGCTATCAAACCTTCATTTCTTATTGTGATACTGGGAGTATTTCCCAACTGCAGAAGATTTGTTTTAATTTTGTGCTAGAGTCATGGGGATATTTTAATAACCTCTAAGATCGTACTTTGGTTTGTAAGTAGCTGCCATTGGTGTAGGTCAGAGGTGAGGTAATATGGAAGGATCATGTAGTGTATGTTCAGTTGTCTAGTTGAGCCACAGTGAGGACAGTGGAGCATAGCTTATGTAGCGACCAAAAGCTTTATATAGAGTGGAGACTACCCTGCTTGAGCACACGGTTGCTTTGTGAAACAGTAATGGAAGGAAGAGCAAACACTAAATAGAGTAATGTCTGTAATGCAAGTTTGGAGATCAGAGAGGCCTCTGCAGTGCAATTTTTTAGTTATTTTTTTTTTAACAGGCTAAGTTTTTAATATTTATAAACAACGTAGTCTCTTGGTCTGAAGATTTAAGTCAGGGTTATATTACAGTATTTCTGGTTTGGGCATTAGTAGCTTTGCCATGTTCCAGCTCTTAAAGAAACGATTCTTTTCACTATTTTCTTCCTCACAGTTTCTCTTGGTAATCTTGTCTGGTTTACTTCTTGCCTCTTTTCCTGTCTTTTTAAAGAGTTTGCCTATACGAAGTCAGCATTGGCTACTAATCTGCTCCAGCATTTCCTAGTGATTCATTGCAGTTGTTCATACGTTGTTTCTCAGAACAATGTTGTCTTGATTTGTTATTTTCAATTAAGTTGAAGCACTGCTGTACTATTCATTTTATTAAGGCATCATTACTAAGTCTGGGCTGCATTTGGTCCCAACCCCAGCTGATGCTACTGGAAGCTTGTGTTCCTGACTGGGTCCAAGGTAGTAGGATTTCTGAGGTTTACTCTCAAGAAATACTGAGCTAATGTTAACAAGAGGACCCCCACTTAAATGCTGCGAGATTGTCCCCCACAATGATGTTTAAAAGGTTTAGCTGAAGCTGGTGGTGAGACAGCAAGAATGCAGTACAGAGCGCTTTAAGTACATCGAGAGCTGGACTCTGACTTGTTGCGGTGCTGTGAAGTTATGCTGTTGCCTGATAGTCTGAAGTAGAAACGACCTTTTTGTCAGAACATGTGTTCTGCCGAGGAGTAGCTACGACCTTCTGTTTTGTTAGTCGTTTGCATCTGGTTAGTGCACTTGAGCCAGTCAGTAGCTTGCTGATCGTGCCATAGTTTGCCTAAACTTTAAGAAAAGCAGATGGTTTTGGTTGCCTTTTCAGGGCGTGGGACTAAATTGTTCTGAGGTGAACTCATGTTCAGGAGCTCTCTGGGTGAGTGAGAACTGAATGTAGTTGAATAGGCCTTGTCTGAAGTATTGTTCAGAGAGGAAGATTGGCCTGAAGGAAAGCAAGCTGAACACGCTAACGGAAGAGGTTAATATTCATCAGCCATCTTATATTCAGGAGGTGGCACTAATATCCCTAGCGATGTGCAGTGAGGACAAGTAGGAAGACCAGGATGCCTGAACTTGTACCATATCCTTGCTTGACTGGTAGTATCACATGAGTCTTTTAGGAAATTTTAGAGCAAAAATACTTTTTTTTTTTTTTTTTTGTGTGTGTGTGTGTGCCTATCTTGAATCAGCTGGAGAGAAGAGGGGCTTTCTAAGCTTACTGGCTGAGATACTTAAGCAGCTTTCTGATCTACTATGCAACCATTGATGTAGTGAAAACCTGTGTGCTGCTGCCTTCTTCCCCTGGCTCGGTGGGTTTGACAGAATGGTGTCAGTCTGACTGAGCAGCAGTGATGGCAGTCACCTAGGCCCTGCTAGCTTGTGTGTTTGCAGCTTCACGAAGGTGAGTGGAAACTAGAGTGAAACTGCCTGGCTGGTTCCCAAGAGCTCTTTCTGTATCGTTTTCTAGTGCTTTCAAATAAAACATAGGAAGGTGATTTCCCTTCCCTTGAAAATACTCTCCCCCTAATACTGCTGCCTCTGCCCATTTTTTTTTCTGTGGTGTGAGGCAAAGACCTTACAGCAAGGGTGTAGGTGTAGTCTTCTAGAAAAGCAAGTCCTGTCTTTGCTGTTACTTTCCCCTTTCCAGTTAATTTGGTAAGAGTGTTTTGCAGGGCAAGGAGCTAATTTTCAGCTGCTGGATCTGCGTTCCCCTGTGTGACAAGCAAGAAGTAGAAGCTGGTAGATGTGATTTCTTTGGGTCTTAAGCTGCCTGTCCTTGACCTGCAGGAAGAGATTACAAGCTTGATAGTATAATTGGAAACCGTTCTTGTTATTTATGCATTATTGCTTTATCTTTTTCAGTAACAGTTGGTTCTTGGTACAATAATATGAAAATTCAATTATCGTGTGAGAAACCTTTAAGGCGATAAGTAACTTCATACTTGTGTAACTGCAGTTTGAAAGGTCAACATTATTCACTGGTTGTGTCTGCCAGTGAGCATCTTGCTCATTGGGACAACTTAACCAAGGCCTTGACTAGCAGGTGGGATCGGATCATCTGCAAAGATCTCTTCCCACCCTTCTCTCTTTTAAGCTGTTGGTTCAAATGAAGTACTTCATCAAAAACAATAAGAGAATTGAGAGACATGTTTTAGGTGAATTTATTTAGATTTTTTTCCCCCATATGTCCTGTCTTTAAACTTCTATAGAAGTGTGTAAAAAGGTTCTTTTCATGCCTAAGGTACTTGTCCCTTTTTTCCTGCATGTGCATAAAATCTCTTCAGATCTTTGCCTTGCTGGAATTTGCTGGCTGTGTTGACTGACAGGAAGTCACATGCTCTAAAGCTGTAACCCACACTCAAAACAACCTGTTACACTACCTCAGCATCAAAATCACACGAGAAGGAAATCTGGATAACTGGCTAGTATAAATGTGGTTTTCTGTCGCCTTATGGCCACCATCTCCCATGCTGCACAGTTCTTGCACAGTTTCTTCTATTTCATTGCACTTAAAACAGCAACATTCTGCTAGTAGGTGTCGGACTTGAACATCTTCGATGTTTTAGGAAGAGATGTGGTGTTGCTGTCTCTCACTGTGGACAAGTGTGTTGTAATAGGAAAAGGAACTTTGTACTAGCAGTTTTATCTGTGATCTGAATATAGCTGAACGTCGTTTGTGCTCGGGGAGGGAAGGAGAAGAAACAAGTCGTGATGCAGCTTGTCTTAATGAGAAGCTGATACGGGAGCTATAGTTGTGTAAACATTGAGTAAATATGCTAAAATACCTTTGTGGAACAGATGTGATCAGAAGCATTAAGGGGAGAGTAGAAATCAAAATTGTGATAGTGATTTGAAGGAACTTGGCACACAATTTTAATATCTAGCATGCAAAGAAAGACTCCACTTAAAATTGCCGTCTTTGCCCTTAAACCTTGATTTATTTTTTTTAATAGGACCTCTTTTTGATAAGGGAGGGGGAGGAAGATGTATTTGGATTTAGTCAAATACTTTTGCATTGCTTTAGCTACCTTCACAAGTCTGTTAATTTACCATATGTAAAAACCTTTTCAAATCTGTTCAATATGCAGCAGCTTTCAGTTGGGTGTGCCAAATAGAGCAAAATAAAAATTGTAATTCATTTATTAGGTATGCCTAACAGTAGTTTGTATTGAAGGAAGAATTCCGTGACTATCAAGCCTGTCAGAGTTTTAACCAAATGAGTTGAAATTATTAGAAATAATTCCTTCTGTGCTCAGTTCCCGAGGCAGTAACAATAGGAATTCTAATCAGATACTGTACTGTCTCCTCCTGTAACTTTATCCTCTCGCTTCTCATCCGAAGAGAAGATTGGTAAACTGGGCCATATCAGTTCCTGTACTGAAATGAAAAAAAGACTTCAACTGTAAATGCCAGAAAAGGAAAGGAGATCTACATAATGTTTCAGTTTGTTCTGTTTCACTTTTTTGTTGGGCTCAGTTTTTGTCTGTAATTGTGGTTGGTTGTTTTGGGACAGTTGCATAGCTATTTCTCCATTTAATTTTACACGACAAGAATAAATACCAATAAACAAAGCTGGAATGACTCAAAGTAATTTCAAAGTTCTTGACCTAAGTAGTCGTATCCTCCCAAACTATTTTTGACTAACTTCATATATGTCTCTACGTAATACTTTGAATTGGTTATGCTGCATGATGAGAGATACTGAAGGGAGATTTCAGCAGGATAATTACATGGAGGAAAGTAGATGTTCTCTAAGGACTTCTAGTTTCTACTTTCCCCTCCCTGATACCGATGGGTTAAATTGGATGCAGGCCACAGAACTTCTGGAAGCAGTATACTAGCAAGGTCTTAATTGTCATCTGTGCAGGACAAAAAAAAAAAAGGGGGGGCTTCTATAGTTTGCTATGCAGTTGAATGGCATGTAGCATTTGATTTGCTTGGGATGAACCCTTTTTGCTGATCTTGATGTAAAGCACTTCCCTTAAGGAGCGATTCTTCAGTCTGCTGGTTCTGCTGTGATGGTGAATTTTAAGCAGTAGCAGCGTGGCTGGTCTCTTTGTTTCCTCCGTTTGGAAGTTAAGGTAGAAGGGAATGGTAGCTAAACCTGCATATGCTAAACAGAATAGCAATTTTACTTAAACATTGGGGAGGCTGGAAACAAAATGTAGATGTTTGCTATGTCTCAATCTTTTTTTCATTAGTAGAAAAATGTTTGAAAACTCTGTCCTTCTAGTAAGTATTTTTTTCCCTGTATTGTATCGCTTTTCTTGTTTGTAATGTGCTCTGGTGTCCACGTCTCTTGTCTGTTGGTCACTTAGTGTAGCATGCCTTGACTAAAGGAGCTACCACCTAGTGTCAAGAAGGATGAATAGTGGGGACATGTATAATGTTTCTTTGGGTTTTTTTAGTCCCTGGAATAGCATATTGCATTCTGACCATGAAGAGAGGGGTGGACTTGTCTTATACTTGCACTGTGTCCTATACAGGGGACTGGTGCTCTAATTGCTTTCATGATGGGAAGGGAAAGCTGTGATGAAGCTAAGCTATGCATTGTGTTGCTTGAAGAAAAAAAATTGTTCTAGCGTTCCTGCATTTTGGTTTACATCTCTGCATACAAGTTGATCCTGTATTGCTGTGAACAAGCCTGTGCACACATCACTGTTTCATTCATGCCAAAGGGAATTCTGAGTTGAACTCAAAACAGAATAGCTGTTTGTGCGTTCATCCTGTCCCTCCTCCACATGTCCTTGTTCCCTTCTGCCGCTTCATCCTTCATTGCAGAGGACTTGCTTGCTATGGTGAAGAACAGCTAACCAAAACTACTTACAGAAGGGAATGATTTCCTGCCAAATTTGTGTAAGAAAACATGTGGGCAGCTTAAAACTATTTCTGTTTCAAAACCAACTGGTGTTATGCAGTTCAGGCCACTTGCTTACTGTGTTTTATGCTCAGTAGTCACAGTGGATGATAGAATAAATTTGTGTGTCCTTCTGGTGACTGTGGACCTGATGCCTGGAATGCACGCGTTGGAGTATGTGCAAGAGCGATTAGAATTGAGAATCTGAGAGGATTTTTTTTTAACAGGAGCAATGAGGGGAAAAATATGGAGCTTAGGTCAAAACGAGCGGTAGCAGTGCTGAGCATCGTTTGTTCATTGAGGGCAATGAAAATACTGTTTATCTAAAATTGTAATCTTTGTTTTTTCAATATTTTTTTTCCCAAGCCCTCTATTCCCTGGTGTTTTCTTACAGGAGAAAAAAAAGCTTCTGGAGGGAGTATAGGTTATACGTAGTGGGCAAAACAGGCAGACAGGAGTGGGAGGCAAACAGCTTTTCTTTCTTGCTGTGCTGGGAGAGATGGATGTCTGCCATTGACACGTCTTTTCCTCTACAGTAGATCCTCATTTTTCTGAGCGCAAGCAAAGAGACAGTCTGCTGCCATGGAGGGGACAGACGGGGAGGGGTTGGGAGTGTGTTGTGTGACAGTATTTTTTGTAGTGCCCGACAACATTTCTTCAATCCCTGATGGTATTTTGGACTCTTTGTTTTGAATTGTACCCTTTCCAATGTTGTGGCAGAGAAGGCAGGGAGAGAGCTGGTGGGTGCAGCGGGGTGCACGCCTCACCTGAGGCTGAGGTGTCCTCTGCCACGCTTTTTTTCCTACGCTTCATCAGCCCCCCGCGCTACTACCGCAAAATGCAATTTTGCTGCCCCAGGGTTGGTATATCATCCTTTAAATGGCTAATTTCAAGTTGGCTGTTGTTACTGAAGCTTTATGCTAACTTCCACATCGGCTTGTATTAAAAAGATAAAATGGGATGCTTTGGGGGGAAACCTAAGTCTTTACTGCTCAGTATGTTCCACTCAAAAGTGTAGTTTCTGGTATGCACCTTCATTACTGTGCAAGTGGTTTGGTAAAAAGTCTCCAATGGTTATATGCTATGATATCGGTATAACTGCCACACTCTTTTCTTATGCCTTTTAACAGCTGATGTAATGGAAGCCTGCAGTTTGTGATAGGTGTTCAGATAAGCCCTGAGCACTTTAAACAACACGTTAAAGTAAATAACTGGAGTTCTTGCAACACAGTGCCACTAGGTGCGGCTTTGTGAAAAGCGTACCTGAAAAAGCCAACTGCTCCTGTAAAGCCCCAGTGCACATAGCCATTTTGTGCCTCTTCTGGACAGATAGTCTTGTTGTACTGCTTCTGGTTCTCCTTCTTGAAGTGGAGTTGGTTTCAGGCAGGACACTATCCAAATATTGCCCTTTAGCTATGAGTTGTCCAGGAAGCAGTTAATGTAGATGCCTGGCTTATATTCTTGATCCTGACCAGAGAAAAAAGGCGGAGGGCGGGGGGAAGAGGTGCTGTGAGTGTCTTTGCTTCTTCCTTGGTGCTAGTCTGATGTTGTACGAGGGTTTTCAAAGTTCTGAGACACAGAAGTTGGGTGACCCCCCCCCAGCTGTTCTGACTGAGGAAGGTTCTCCCGGTAGTTCTTAGACATGAGAGGCAGTTCAGGGTGCCACTGCAGAAGTAAAATTAGAGTTTTTGGTGCAGCAAGGAAATTGATTTTTCCTTACTTTTCCTGGTAGTTGAACAGCTTTGTGGTTGGGAAGGGCAAGTCTCTGAAGCATGAGGTTTGTGTGCACCCTGGATCCAAACTGAGTAGTAGAGTTTTGAAGTAGACTGCTGTGATGCACAGAGCCTTTTAAGTGTCTGTTGGATTCACAAAGGTTGATCATGCTTTCACGGAACTGTAGCATTCTGGGTTCCTTTTCCCACGGCAAGAATGTGTGGTATTCATCATTGCTGCAGACCTGAAGACAACTGGTTCTGCCTGATGGGTGGTGGTGGGTGCTGGTGATGGGTTTCCACAAAAGTTGTCAGGAGGGCCTCCTTCCGCCAGAACACAGACCTTTTACCTTTGAAGTTTTGGGGAGGGGGAGGAGTTTCCTAGAGATGGGGGACATGGTATTTGAGTTAACATAGGAGTGCATTAGGCATCAGGATGTCTGAGGTGTAGTCCCGAAGGGAACAGTAACTTGTGATTATTTCTGTTCCCATTATTTCCCTTGTCCTGTGATTCGATCAATCTGTGTAACTCAGTATCTGTGTTTGGGGATGAAAATATGTGGGCAAACATGAATCACTTGCCTTCTGATATTGTTGAAACAAAATACCGTTGGCTTAATAGCTTGTCTGCATGGTAGAAGTTTCAGGGAATTGAGGTCTTCCTACATGTGTATTTTGTGGCCAGCACAATAGAGTGGTCTGCTCTTTGGAGGTTTTGTGGTATAAATGAGCATGTGAGCTGTCCTCTGTTTTGGGGTTGAGTTTGGCTTTAAGATCAGAGTTGGGAAACACACAGAAATAAGTCATTTGACAACAGTTAGGGAACAGGAATAAACTCCTAGTGGGAGTTGTAGCTGATTTACCACTGCTGTAGTCACTTGCAGATGCAGGGAGGAATGAAGCCAAGCTGACTAGGCTAATTGTTGGAAGTTGTGCTGACTGAGAAATGTTTTCTGGCAGATTTAGCGTAGCAAATCTGAAGCATCTCTTTGCGAAGACTGAGAAAGTCGATGGTTTCCCTCTTCCTAACCTTGCAAATGGAGCATGCTCTGTCAGTGAAAGCTCACCATGTAGCAGTGGTAGTGGAGGCTTTCTTTTTGCAAATATATTTTGAATGGCCATACGATTCCGGTGTTTTATATTGTACGTAATGAGGAATAGGAGGGTGGTCTTGCCTGTGGTTGGCATGAATAGCTATAAATGCCTGTCCTCTTTCATCTGAATCTGCATAGTTTGCTAAGTTTGACAGTTTCCTTGGCGTGGACTACCGAGGAGCTGCTTTGGGTCAACTGAGGCCTGGCCTCATTGCAAGAAATAACCGTGTGTTTAAATCTGAGAGAAATGCTCTTGTGTTAACAGACTTCAACTATGCTGTTAGAAAATCTGGATGAAGGCAAGGCTCCGCAGCACTTTTTCGGTATAGGGCTTTATAGCTGCTAGCTTTGTCTACACCGAAGTTATGATGTTGTGTTTCCATTGTTCAGCTGTGCTGATCTACAGTCCTTATAATAACAACTTGTTTCAGCTGGAAATGGATGGGTGTGCACAGTTCTGAACTGAAATGTCAACAGAGTGCATCGGGCCAGTGAAATGGAAGAGGTGAAAAATATTCCAGAAAAAGCGCTTGTGAGAAGTTGGGCCACCTTTAGTTGTGCTAAGCTGCTCTAAACTCCCTTCTCAAAGGATTAGTTAAGGGTCTTGATCTGTTACAACAAAGCCTGAGAGTGACAGAGAAATGGCTGCTTATTGAGCTGTGAAAAGAAAGCTCAAGATACTTCTCCTCGAAGACTCTGCAGGCAACAAACATGCAGGCAAGCCCCCTGAAGTTAACCAGTGATAAAGATAATAAATTATCACTGGGAATTCAAGCTTGGCTCTTGTAGAGATAGCAGAATTGAAATGATGCATTTGTGCTTTTAACAGCTCAGGATTTTATTTTATTTTTTTTAAGTTTTCACTTTTTTCTTAGGTGTTATTTAAAAGGAGGATACTTCAAGGTTCTAAATCAGTTGATGTGGATCTGTCAGTGTAGCAAGGCACTTCATTGTGGGCTTGGAAATGCTTGTATTGAGACAGGATCTGTTAAATCTGTCCTTGGAGTACACAGTCAAGGCAAAAGGTGAGTCCAGTGGAAACGGAATGGGACCAACTGTTAGAGAAGGATTTTCTCTTTCTAGTGAGCTCACCTTCCTTAAACAAAACTGAAGAGGATAATTAGTCCCTTGCAAATAGGTCAGTGAGGAATAGGACGTGACAGTGCACGGCAGGACTGCTTAGTCCTTTTCCAGTAGTGCACACATTGTTCAGAGATGCTAGCGTTACTGTGAATCGAGGTGCTCTTCAGGTAGACATCCAAAAACCTTTTGTTGAGAGCGGAGTCACGCTTAATGTATTCCCCCATTTTTACATACTGAATGACAAAGCTGAAGAGACGTTCATACAGCTGTGTTGTTCTGTACTCCTTATTTTCTCTGTGTTCCTTAGTTCTTACTACAAGATCCATGGAAGGTGGCCATGTCATGATTAGGGGTTAGTCTGAGTCTGTGGTGGTGGTCCTCAGGATGTGCTTGAAGTACAAGCTTATCTAGAGAGATTTGCAGTCCTTGAGCTGTCCTTCAGCAGGAGGAGAGATGGGAAAACTCTAAAATGCCATTTACATAGCTCAGAAGGCTTGTCTTAAAGAGCCTGCGATACAGTCTGGGTGGAGCATTGGCTAGGTGGTCAGAGGCTGCATAACCCCTCTAAGCTTTTTACAGCTGTAATGAGTAGGCTCTGGTTTGTGTGGCCCTGTAAGTAACTTGTTAAGTAGCTTGAGTGATGCTTACCTCAGATACTTGAGAGAGTGGGGCTGCAGTTGTTGTTCAGGTGTGACATTGGGGGACTTTGGTGACAAGAGAAGAGGGTGATTCTGGGAAGTTCAGTTGCATCATCTTTTTTCTTCGTAGCTGTTATGTGTCCCCTTTATTCTGTCTCTGATAGATAAACTTGTATTGTTTGGGAAGACATGACAGGTTACTTGCTAAGGGCAGCAAATATTGCCTGCGTAGGATCAGGCTGTCTGTTTAGTATCCTTCAGCTGCCGGGGTTATTTTGCAGAAAGCTGTTTCCATTTTGGTTTTGCAACGGACAGTGTGGGAACAACCTTTGTTATATGTGTTATCTATTTATCAGCGGCTCTGATGTAGACCACCATATCTCGGGGGTGGTGCAGAGGCAGCAGCAGTCTGAGCAAGTTATTCGTACGCTGTCAAAGCTTTGCTTCTGTGGTCAGTTCTTTCTAAGTTCACTCCAAAAGAGATGGTTTCTATCAAATGTTCGTGTTCAGCTTTTTTGTGGGGCTTGGGAGAGTGAAGGTGCGTACCTGTGTTCAAGTGGTTGGATTGGAAATGTGTCAGCTTTTTTATTGTTAATATAAAAGTATTGTCTGAAGCTGAGCTTTCAGAAGCATGATGGCAGGTGGTTTCAGAGTGTTTTAATGATTCTTTTTTTTTTCGGTGGTTATTACATCCTGTTACTCATCAGAGACTAAAACTTGTTGGTTTTTTTTTTTTTTTTTTTTCTTCCCCTCTGCATAAATGTGAAATTGGGGCAGGGAACTTAATAAGGTAATGAGTTGAGGTGGTGTTATTTTTACGTTGGCATGAAATTCTTCTTGCATAAACAATTGCAGCTGGATACCAGTTAATGCATAAATTTGCTTAATGTGTAAGTATGCTAGGTGTTTGGAATGAAGATTTGAAATGGAAAAAGAATATTAAACTGAAGGTGTTTGTCCTCATAGTTTCACAACCTTCTTGTAGCTATAGGTAGCAGTCTGCCTGTCTGTCTATTGTTGTTTGTAATGCTGGAGATAAGGACTACAGAGGAGAGGAGGGAATTTTTGTGTGAATACATCAGCACCTGTCTCGTCATCAGAAACACAGTAATACTGCAGTAATAATGCAGGTGTCCCTGCAGCAGAAACTCTGTTGGTGCCAGTCATGAGGACGGTGTTATGCCATTTCAGCAGCATGGACTGTTACTCTTCCCACCGTTCTCCCTCCCTCCCCCTTCTGTATTTTTTTTTTTTTTTTAGCAGCAGCGAGAGAAATGGAGTGTATAGTTGATGGAATAAAATGAAAGAAGACACTGTTGAGACGTTCCAGCTGCCGGACTTCAGATTTCTGCTGAACAAGGCATTTAGGTTTGGGGAGGGTCACTGCATGTTTGAAAGACAACAGATCTGATTATGTATCCGAGATAACTGGAAGCAGTCCTCACTGTATAGGGAAGAAATGCTGCTGTAAGACTTTGTGTCTGCGGTGACAGTGCTGCTGTAGTAGCTGGGTAGGGCAAGGGAGAATCACACAGCTTGTTCCTGTATCAAAATAGATTTGAAGAAAAAAACCATAAAAACTGCAAGTCTGAAATTGAGTAGGCAAAATAGTCTGCTTCACTTGGATTTAGTGTATGCTTTCCCTTTCAGTAACCAGGAAGCTGATCTTTATCTGAAGAAAATGGTGTCTTGTGTAAACATCCAGTAAACCATCATTTTCACTTCAGAGCTATGTCATAAAAACTAGGTTGTCCCCACAGAAATGGCAAGCAATGCCAGAGGCTTGTATTGAGTAAAGCTTTGAACGGAATTTTTAATATAATACATTATTAATGCTCTGAAGATCTACATGTTAAAATGGCCTGAAACCTGTGTTAACTAAGTGGTAGTTTCACCTGAAAACACGTAGCCTTAGGTGAAAAGGCAGAACCATACACTTTGCCTTAATATGTCGTTTGATCAAGTCAAAGTCTGTTCCCACTGTTTTATTTCAAGATATAAGTTGGTTGCTTTGTCTTGATGGTTCCCACAAGAGTATTTTTTCCAGTAAGCTGACTTTCAACTGAGATGGGTTAATGTACTTTGAAAGTGTAAGCGGTGATATTCTGATGGCTAAAAGGTAGCAGGGTAAGGGAGAGCAGACACTAAGACATGCGAGGGGCTGAAAAAATTTCCTGCCCTTTTTTATGCTGAGCTGACCTGTGACTAAGATGAACAAAAACTGCAGTGCATGTATGTTCTATGGGCATTATGAAGTACCTTTGAAATAATGAGTGTTTTGTCTTTCCAAGACTCCTATGTGATTTCTTGACACTTACAACTGAAAGCTACATATAAAGACTTTGGTAGCCCGTTAAGATTAAAAATGTGGTGGAACGATGGATCATAGTTTGTAGGTTTTGGGTTGCCTATTTGTAGGTTAGGTTTTGTGTGCCCAAGTGAAAAATCAGTCCTTGAAATAATTGGTCCGGTTTGCTACATTGCAAATGTGTCATTGCTTTAGTTTTGATTCACTCTTACCTCACGAATCCCTTGATGTGTGTTGAATGTTTAGATATAAGACATTAAAAATACCTAGCAGTGTTGTGCAAAGCAAACTTAACTAGTTATTAGTCAGAGTTGGACTTTGTTCTTGCACAGGGAATGTTGTTTTATTTCCTCTTGTGTGTTCCAGTTGCAAGATAATAGTATAAAACCTGCTATTTCTGCCTAAAATGGACTCGTAGGGTATATTCACGCAGTGAACAGTGGAAAATATTTTATTTTAAAGAAATGCTCATGAAACTTGTATGAAAGATGGACATATATATATATATATTTATTATTTTTTTTTTTGGTACAGTGTCTTGGAATAACTTGGAACAATTTCATGGTAATCCCCAAGGCTGTAGGAAGTGATTAGCAGATACTCAGTGGAACTGATCAGCAGCTAAAAAATAAACGGGGACCATTTTTCATATAAGAGGAGAATCTTGACAGGTGTCCTGATCCCAAACACCAGGGGAGTTTATAGACTTGTCTGTGATCTTCAAGAAAAGGTTTGTCTGTGTGCTGGCCCGGTGCCCCCTTCCTGCCTGTCCAGTCCCGCACATGCCGTTTGTGAGGTGGAAGTGCTGTAGGTCCAGCTTTAAGTAAGTAAATGACATAGGCTGTAAAAACAATCTGTTGCCTTAATGAGATGAAGGGCAGGGACAGAAATAATTAGCTCTCTGCCATTGGAGGTGTGAGAGCTAAAACTGTTCTGGAGCGAAAGCTGAGATTATCTTGGATATGAGTTGCTAGAGTGCGAGGGGAAGGCAGTGTAACTGTGGGTCAAGCTCTGCTGTTTATATGAGGAGTTCCTCGTGTAAATCGGGATTAAAACCGGTTGCTGTATGGGAGCCATTTTTAGCTGAGGAAGTGAAGAATCTGAAGATTCCTTGCTCTTCAAGCTAGTAACTTGTTGCTGTAGTGGAACTAAAGTTTATTAACTGACCTGGTAATGGTTGTCGTTTTGGTCTGAAGGTGTCTTTGCAATACCTGACAGACTTGAAAATCCATGTTAAATTTCATATTGTCTTTAAAAACCTTTTGCTGCTCTCCAAAAATTCTGGAGCTGGGAAAAATTGTCTGTTGCAGTGCTTGCCAATTGGCAGTAAGTCCTTCTGTGACTTAAGAAATAATACAAAAGGACTGTCTGTTAAGGTCTGTTTGAGGTGGTGAGGTTTGCTACGTGGCTGTAGCCACTAGCTGTTCCTTGTACGCCAGGTTCTTCGGAAAGGCTTTGTGCTAAGCCTTGATGCTCATCGGATCCATTTGACACCCTCTGGGTATCAAACGCTAAAGGTCCACGGGCCAAGGCGAAAATGTAGCAAATTCTAAAATTGTAATCAGTGCCTAATGTGAGGCAAAAGTCATGGGAGTCATCTGAGAAAAGCTGAGAAACAAATCTGCTGCTGGATTGTAAGCCTAGAAAATAGGGTCCAGCCCCAAGAGTAAGAAAAAAAACTTGCAGAGAAAATATTTTGTAATGGAAGGTGGGTTTTGGGCCTTTTAAAAAACTTCATCTGGGCTAGCCTGATTTATCCAAATCAGGTTTCAGATGCTCTTGCTTATGGAGGTTAAAAACACTTGAAGCTTAAAAATGTTTCATCCTTTTATGTTAATGAGTACAACTTGCTATTTCACAGCCTTTGAGATCTGTTGTTTGCAACCTAACTGCTAGACACTGAAACTGGATTTCACTGTTTACTTGATACTTTTTAAAGAGCTGTTTACTACTTTTCTTTGAACATGTCTTCATCTAAGGCCTCAAGGTAGAGAAACATTATATTGTCTATTTGCTCATTATAAACAATGGCTGAAACGCAGCTAGGAACTTGCGTAGCTTTCAGGAAGATGTTGCTGGATGTTTGGCCAAGAGTGCTTTTCATGTTCTTATAAGCAAGTGTTTCAGCAGGGTTAATGACATCATGTACCTAAATGTACCATACAATTAAGCAAGTGTTTGCTGCCCTCCATCTCTGTGCATCCGCTTTCAGATGGCACATGTTACAGTAATATGATGTCAGTTTTATAATTTATATGGAATGTAGGGTCTTGAATGTTTACTCTGTGTTAATTTGTGACTGAATGCTGCAAAGCGGTAGCACGTAAATACTGTCTGCATGCAGGATGGCCTTAAAGAGAAGGACTAGGGAATGGAATTGGCAAGACGGGCTCTTGAAGTCAGGCCGGGAACCTGAGATAAGAAGGCGAAAATTACTTTTACAGCCTTTTCTTAATGTCTCTGGGTTGTCCTTGTAGCACAGCTGTGATTGAGGAAAAACTGTAGAACAGTGATGAACAAATGCTGGAGATGCTGTGTAAATTAATGACCAGAGCTATTCATGGCAGCTATGTACTGATTAGATGGATAAATAATGGGCTTTTGTTATTTTGCAGTAAGGGCTTTAGTAGGTAGTGGATGCTGGAAACTGTTTTCTGCCATTGTTCATAAATGAAATTTTAAATAGTTGCTTTTATGTTCTCTACTACTGATGAAGTTTAGCTAATCATAAAGTTCTCTGGTAATGCTTTGTGGGCAACTATATTGATGTAAAGTGTAAATATTACAGAGTCTTAGATATGTATGAAAAGAGGAAGTTCACACACTAAACCGAGTGACATTCTAAAGGTACCAAAGTCACCAGCGTAACAAAAGGGCTTAGCTTTGCTCTTAGGTTCTTTCCTTGCGCGGCATCAAACAACATTAGAACTTCTTACTAGTGTAGTTGTGCAGTGTCATCAGAGTTCAATAGTGTTGTGGCCAATCTGTGGCAGGTACTTCTGCTGACAGTAAGATGAGAGTTGCTGTAGTTTTAGGCTTGTAATGTTATTTTACGTATTGTATACCAATTTTGGTAGTCAGGAGACTTGACTAGCTTGATACCTTAGTTGATGACGTGGCTCCAGAGGAGCCCTTTGGTGTTGAGTACTGGATTTCTATCTCATAAATGTAGAAGATGTGAAGAGACAGTTGTTTGTAGGTGGAATGTATCTTCCCTCCTCGGCTTGACATAAAATTAGGAAGATGCTAATCTGTCTTTAGCCTTCTCAGTAGTAAAATTGAAATCAGTAGGTGACTGACTCCTCTGCAAATCCTTAATGGATGGGGGTTGTTTTTGTGTGGTGTGGTTTTTGTGTTTTTCTTGTGGTGTTTTTTTTTGTTCTCTCTTTTTTTTTTTTTTGTTTTGTTTTGTGAGGGAAACTATGGGAGAAAGTTTATTGTTTGACCTTGGTTTACGTCTGTGTGAGACCGTGTGGAGGCATATATATGGACTCAGAAGACTCTGCTATGGGGATATGGGGAGATATTTACATCAGTGTGTACATGGTGAGATCTATGCTGACGGCAGTTTTATATGCGTGTGGCTTGATGATGAGAGATCGATGAAGTTTGAGTTAGCATCAAGAACTGAATTATGTCTCTGGCTGATCTAGTATCACATGGTGGCAAGAGCCATGCCAGCTAGAGCAAAGTAACTCAATTGTGCTTTTTTTTCCTGCTCTTGCCTGGCTTTTATTAAACTGTGTGTTCAGTTTCTGGTATTTGGCAGTCAAGACATAGAATTACTGACATCTTGTAGGACTGTCTTTAGGGTGTATAGACATGAGTCCTGGTGGATCAGCTTTTAGCTGGTTGAGGTGTCTATGTCCACGTACCAAGTGGCAAAACAGTACTAAAAATGCCCAAGTACTGTTCTTTATGACAGAAAAGATACAGTCTTGCCCACAGAATCGTTTTTGTAAGAAGTTAGACCTCCTGGTTATGGTCTGGTGAAGAGGAAATCCCTTGATGTTATGTGTCTTACCTGATGGGGAAAACAGCAGGAGCAAACTGATCACCCCAGGGTTGGAGTAGGAAAGAACAGGTGGGGTTTTGAGTCTGTACTTCAGAAAACAGAGAACACGAAAATAACCTTAGGTCTGCCTGAGTGCGTGCACACAGTGGTGTGCCACGTGGGAGCCTGGGAGCGTGCACGGGGAAAAGGACAACAGAGGTCACTGAGGGAGAGGATGAGTGCGCAGAACCCAACTTGATGATGTCGCAAAACTTTGCTAAGTAGGGAAGGACTTGTCTTTTTAATAAGAGGTGATAAAAGTGTGTAACGTTGAAAATTGAAGTTCAGTCTAGTCTTACAATACTTGGAAAATTTAGAATGACTTTTTTGCCTAGAAAAATAGGACTCGGAACATATGCTAAGGTACTTGTAGCATGCAATTTCCTTGAGGTTTGGATTTATATACCTGTTAATACTGAACTTTTCTGAGCCATTTTAAAATTTCTCTTTACAGTTATGTTCAACGCATCAAAACTGTAGGCTGTTCTTTTTGAGAATAGTTAGAACTTGGTAATTTTGTTCTCCTACCGTGTTTTTTGATTGTAGAGGCATCAAATACACTAGAAGTGATTACGGGCAAAGTAAACTTGGGCAAGTACAGAACATGAGATTCTTATTGCAGGATGAGAGAGGAGGAGAAATCTTGTAAAAGGCCTTCTGTTTGGGACTGTCTGAACAATTGGATTATGTCAGAGTATTGTTTGATCAGAGAAATACTGACTGAGAACCCAGATGAAATATTCTGATATGTGAGGTGGAGCATTTGTGGACTATTCTACACATTTTTTTAGTTAAGGGAAATAAAATACATCTGAAGACCATTAAAGGAAATGTCTGTTTACTTGGCCTGGTAACTGGAAATGCTTTGTCTTCAGTTCGTAGCTTCTGTAGAGAAGGCAGTATTTTCGGAGAAACGAAAATGTAATTTTCACTTCTACCAAGACTCAGTTTTATTCATCACTGTTAGACACTGTGTCTTTTATCACTATCACCCTGTATGGTATTCTGTGTCATGCTGAACTGGCTGAAAAGACAAGACTGTAGACCTAATGAAAATCTTAAGCTAAAAGGCAATCGTGAGAATATGCCAGAGTGTAACTGGAGGCTTGATTAAAAGTTCTGCAAGCCACTGGTGCAAGATGTATCTCTTCTACCTTGGAAAAGGAAATCTAGCTATATTTAATGTCACAAAATAGTCTAAATTTATTATTTAATAAGTTAATTTCTTGAGATGTTGCTCTGAAGTGGTTTAAGTGACAGCACATAATACAAACGTTTTCAAGACTTCATTGGAAGGGAAGTTTTCTTCTAATAACTTGTGGTTGTCTTGGTGCTGTGTTGTTTGTAGGTGGATTGCTTTTTCTCCCCGTTCTTCTGTTGTTTTTTTAATCCTACCACGCTCATATTTTTAGCTGGAAGGAAAATAGGAAGATTTTTCCATTTGAAACTTAAACTGCCTAAAAGACCTAATTGGAAGGGAGAGGAAGTGAGTGGGGGAGAGATGTTTTCCTATTTTGACTTTTTTCTTAGCAAATATTTCATAGTGTTAGGAAGAACCACGACCAGCTGTTAAGTATCTCACTCAGATGTTTTTTTTTCACTTAGTCTTAAGTAGTAGGGATTTTGCATGAGTTCGGTGAGCCAAGAATCCTTCTGACTGCTCAGTAGTTTGCCTTTCCGGTGGTGAAATCTGTCGCTTGGCTCCCGAACAGCGGAGTAGTTCCTTTCTCTTTCTGCGGCAGGCTTAGGCCTCTGGAAGAAGACAAATGGCAAGTCCTCAGATGAACCAAAACCAGCCTAAAAACTACAATGTAGATGCATGGAGCAGAGCTGGCAGTGACCAGCGAAGGACCCTGGCGAGGCAGGAGTGAACCGTTCCTTAGGACTAGGGAGGAAACTAGGAGTTGCCTGCACCGGTTTGCCAAACTGGAAAACTGCAGCCTGTGTGAGAATCACTTGGAAAAAGTAGTGCTGAGGAGCAACGTGGAATCCTGCAGGACTGTCCTGTTGTTGGCAGTTGTTGACATCAGTCAATTTTATCAGAAGCTGGTACTCAACTCCTTCAGCTTGCTGTGTTCCCAGGTTTGAAGAAGGAGGGCAAAGAGGCTTCAAAGGAGTGGAAGGAGGCTTCAGAGATGCCCTTGAGGTGTATACTTGTGTATTGACAAAAGCTGTCTGACAGGAGATTTGGTTTCTCGATGGTATCGTTGAAGTAATAAACTGAAGTAATTTTGAAAGTAGTTCTTAGCCCACCTTCCGAAACAAGGTGTCTAGGTTCAAGCTATGTGCTAGTACCATATCCAAGTAAGTTTTGAACTGGAGGCAGACCGCGGAAGGAGAAGTTCTTGCGTGAGCTCTTCACTTGTGACAAGAGAATAGATGGGAGGATGAGGGAGCCGTTTCAGGAGTCCCGAGATGAATTGGTCGCTCTTCTGGTTTGTCTGCCCACTTAAATTCTTAGGGCATTTATCTGCAGGAATCTAAACTTGTGATGCTCATGAGACTGCTTTTAAACTTTGGAGACACACACGAATCTTAAGAATAAAATAAATTTTATTTCTATCTTAATGAGCTCTCTTCCATGTAGAAGTAGATTACTGCTGTGCTAAGGACAGTAGCTGCTTTTATCTGAAGATGACTGAAGTTTTTAATCATGTTGTAGGGGTGGCTGGCATGTGTGGTTTGTTTGTCTGGCAGACTTGCATTTAGGTTGATTTTGATTATGGACAGGCATTGGTTGTGGTTTTTTTGTTTGTTTTTGGTTTTTTATTTCTTTGACTTTTTTGAAGACGTGGATTTTTGAGGCTGTTAAGCTTTGTAGGGGGGGTGTTTAAACTTTGCCTTTATAATCTCATAAATGGTTCGAGATGGCTAGTTCATAGGCTTAGGTGTACATTTATGGAACTCTTACCGGAGCGTCTTCTCTAAACTACTTGACCTAGTTCTCTTTTAACAGGCAGTGAAACACAAATGGATGCTAGGGGCTTTTCTCTCTAATATGCTGATCTGTTCCTTAATTTCTGTGTGTTTCACAACCAAAACAAATGGAGAGTACAAGAAAGTAGGATCTTTAGAAGAACTTAGACCACTCAGCATCTGTTTTATGAAAAAGGCAGATATCCGCAATGGCATGTTCTCTAGGTAATGTTTTAAATAAATGCTTTCTCCAGAAAGATTCTGTGAAACCCTTGTAAGTTGCGTTTGAGTTGATTATATCTAGAACTTGTTGCTTGTCTTTTTGTGTTTTGTTTTTTTGTGCGTTGTTGTTTTTTTTTTTTTGTTTGGTTTGGTTTGGGGTTTTTTTCCGTGTTGGGTTAGGAGACATCAGACTTGAAATAAGTGAGATAGCTGAGAGATTTTTTTCTGCAAGTGAGAAGAAAACAATCGGCACTAAAGTAGTGAAGACTGTTAGTTTTCCTGGTTTTCTGTGCTAATAGAGTGTAATGCCGTTTGAGGGTAGGTTACTTCTTTGGAAGATGACTGGGTTGTGGGAAATAGAACAATTTTGTCTTTGTTATATGTATCTTTCGTGCTTTGGGGAGGGAAAAAACAAAACTAAGCAACAGCTTGCGTAGAAACTTGTGGCCGCTACTACCTTTAGGCCTTCTGGAGTGATATCTGTTCTCTCACTTTTCCCTCCCGTGTTAAGTTGGACTTGAAAACCGTAGAGTGCAGTGTGGAGACGTGAAGTCAGTCTTAAACTTTCTTGGTATATCATATGGCTTCTAGTCACAGAGCTAACGGATAAGCTGATAAAAGGTGCATTCTTTGTATGGGATTTTGGAAAATCTCATTGCTTCCGTTGATGAAATAATACCCTTTTGAGTCAACTGAGGATAGTTTGGCTAACAAAGTACTTCAAAAGCAAATGCTTAAATGATAACTACAACTGTGGGTTTTTGTGTTTTAAATGTATTCAGTCAGTTATATAATTCTTAAACCAGATTGGTTGTTTTTCAGGTGGAATCATTTATCTTGGATCAGGATGATCTCGAAAACCCTATGTTGGAAACAGCTTCCAAATTGCTTTTGTCAAGTACTGCTGATGGTGCTGACCTGAGAACAGTAGATCCAGAAACCCAGGCAAGATTAGAAGCTTTACTTGAAGCTGCAGGTAAGTAGTCGTGTCCCATACAGGTTTAACCCTGAAGCCCTTACACACGAGACCATACTGGAACTGCTTGCATAAGTCTAATCCATATGAGCATGATATAAATGCGGAATGTAAGGCGGTGTGAACTTGGCAAGGTTGTGCAAGTCGCTGTAGAGAGAGAAGTTTATTAAAGCTTTTCAAATTTTGGAAAATGAGAGTTTCATGTGAAGGCTGTGCTTCTAATTGGGTTCCTTCAATGCTGCATTTCTAAAAACTGGAGTAAAACTTGACACCTGGTCTTGGCTTGCAGACTTACATCAAAAACTAAATTGCTCAATGAGGCTTTGTTTTGTAACAACTGTTGTACGAAAAGCTTTAGTAGTTGCTTATACTAAGTAGTTGTCAATAGTTGAAAAAGAATGCCCTCTGTGGATCTGAGAGTTTCATTCATACGCACCACATCTGAGTGCAGCTTTTAAATTAGTTTTGTAAACAGTAAATTCCTTCATTTTGGAAGCTGTAGTTTGTTATGCTTGGAATGTTTCTGCCAACAGATCTCATAGGCTCAATTTGAACTTCTCTGTTTTCTCCTTTTCTGGCATGCGTACCAATTTGTTGTAAATTGGAATGAAAGGAATAGGTAAGCTGTCTACAGCTGATGGTAAAGCATTTGCAGATCCTGAGGTGCTTCGCAGACTGACTTCTTCGGTCAGTTGCGCGTTGGATGAAGCTGCTGCTGCACTTACCCGGATGAGAGCAGAAAGCACAGCAAATGCAGGGCAGACGGACAAGTAAGCCAAATTTTATACTGGATTTTTTCAGTAGTTTGCTACTTTTAGAAGCAGTTTTTTGTGTTGTATCGCTTCTGATTACAGGGTGGTGGAACTCTTAAATCAAGTGGAATTAGTGCCAAGTTATCACCTGTGATTCTCTTGTTAAATATTCCTGGACTGTCAGGTCTTACAACGGGGAGTGAAGCAATTAATACTGCTTAGAGCTCGGAAATCACGCTCCGAGTAATTTAACTTGACCAACTATAGAAACAAAATTTCTAAGCTCTTAAATAGTGTGGGCCTTAGGACTGTACCAAAAAATAGCAAATCCCAAAATGGGTCATTCAGTGATAGCATGAAACTAGCTTTGGGACAAAAAAAAAAAACCCCAAACCCCATCTGTTGTTTTAGAGAACTTTAGAGCACCTTTTTAATTGAGGAAGGAAAAGATACTTGAGTGACTGGAGTGTTCATAGCGGTCAGCAGCTTTCTCGTGTTAGGTAGGACCTTGGACAGAGCATCGGCCAGGGAGTCACTGCTTTTTAACTGGGCTTTTTGGCTTTCATTGTGTTTTTTTGTGTTACTAGGATGTTTATGAGGGAAAGCAAAATAAGGTTGCCTTGTAGGCTGTCATTAAGCTTCCATACAACAGAAACAGAGTGTTAGTAAGAACAACCAAGTGCTGCTGTGCTAGTTGGCAGTTTGTTCCTTCTAAGTAACTCCTTGGAGTAACTCCAAAGAAACATTTCTTGGTGTGTTGACAAGGACATATGAAGAAGAGCAGAATAGTTTGGAGTTATGTCTGCTTCTATTCTGTGTGTGTCTTTCCGTGCCCCCAGCTACGTCTTTTCTTGTGGACAGTGGCTGTTGCCAAAGTTGTTACCGGGACAGAGCATGTGGGAAATTAAAATAAATGTGGCAAATGCAGTGAACTGACATATTTGAGAAAGAATTCTCCATATATTAATATTGCATCTGGTGGCACAAATCAAATACGAGTCCTGGGCACGGTATACAGGTGTAAGTTAGTCCTTGCCACACAAATACCCGCTTTAGTATTTTAAGCATTGCTCATATTTGCATAGAGTTATATGGTTTGCAAAAGTGTTCTGTCAACTACCTTATTTTTCCATTCCCTGTTGAGTTAGTTCTGTGTTGATGGGACTTCTTAAATGGAGAAGAGATGAAAGGGCAGTGGGTGGGGTGAGGCCAGTAGTATTGGATATATTATTATTGATCTAATTATTTGGAGCAGAATAGAGAAATATGTCAGCCTTGAACTTTTTTTCTCACAAAGCAATAACTCTTTTGGAATGAAAGCAACGTAGACAGAAGACAGAATTGGCAGGATTGAAAAATATGCTTCCAGTAGACCCTTTTTTGACTGAAACAGAATTGGAATGATAGAAGTGAAGAACTTGTGCACTGACGTGAGAACCACAAGTACTCTGACTCAGGCCTTGCCAAACCAGGAGAATTTTACGCATTTCTGCTTGGTTGAGTTAGGGCCACAACTGCAACATCGATTGTGTTACAAAATCCTGGGGTTTTCAGCACAGGGCAGAAGTGAAGTGATTAATTTGTTATAGAAGTGTGATGCAGGTGGCTTTTTTTACTTCAGTTAACAGTTACAGTGCTGAACAAAAGCTAAAGTTTTAAGATAGGCAATTTCAGTCTCCTCTGGTCCTGGGGCAAAAGAGAATGTGAGTGCAACTCTGAGTAGTGGTTGCTGATTTGGAAAGGAATACTCACGGTGGTGTTCTTATCGTGATTTAATCGGTTCTCCTTTTCGTTGAACCTTACTTCAGAAAACGCGTGGGACAAAACCTGTGTTTTTAAATGGGAACTATAAAGCAGGAATAGGCTGGAGTGTCTTTTATGTTGTAATTAATAATATAAGCCAACAGTGATTTGTTTGCAGTGCTATATGATTAGCCGTTTCAAAGGCAAAGTTAGTACCTATTTCTTACATTATGAAATGATTACCAAAAAAGGTTTTGTACTTCGGTAGGACATAACATTGTGCCACACGTATAGTGCTGCGACAGTAAGTCAGGTCCGCGGTCGTGTCTTCTCTCAACGTGTTTTCTGCTTGAATTGTACATAATGCAGAATTTGATAACCTAAATGGTCATCCTGCAGATGTTTCTCGTGTAAACTCCTGTTAAAAATTACTAACAGGAGTGGCTGAGTATGCACATTAGTCAATTTTCTGAAAAGTTCTGTGGAAACCTCAAGTGTAAAAACAGCACCTCTTAAATTAGCAGTTGGCACTTTTTAGATTGTGTCTCCTTTTTTGTTGACTGCATCCTCATGGCATGTTGGATTTTTACTCTGCACTATGTTTGTGGAGCAAGCTTTTCAAGCATAGTCCATTTTCACTTTTAAATGCTTTCTATCTTACTAGCCGCAGCTTGGCAGAGGCTTGTTCAGAAGGAGATGTAAATGCTGTGCGGAAGTTGCTAATTGAAGGACGAAGTGTGAACGAGCACACAGAAGAAGGGGAAAGCCTCCTTTGTTTAGCCTGCTCAGCAGGATATTATGAGCTTGCGCAGGTTGGTTTCCTAGCTGTTTTTAGTATGTGTGTATTGTACAAAAATAAGTGTTGAATTAATCTATTCCAGTCTTATGCACCTGGAAGGCAATATTAAGGTAGTGGAAAATGTTAGTTAACCTGCAAATGAAGACTTATATGTAAACTGAATGTTGCTAATGCATTCTTTGCGCTTACTTTCTGTAAGTGTTTCTAACACAAAACTGCGTGTTGGTGAAGGTGGAGGCTTTGTGTAGCATTTCAACCATCTTGAATATGCTGGTTTGTCACTTGCCGGTGGTGTTGATCAGCCTTCTGTTCACAGGTTCTTCTGGCAATGCATGCTAATGTAGAAGACCGTGGTATTAAAGGAGACATAACACCTTTAATGGCTGCTGCTAATGGTGGACATGTCAAAATTGTCAAGTTGCTGCTAGCTCATGGTGCTGATGTGAATGCACAGTCATCAACAGGTAAAGAAGTGTGTTAGAGCGTGGTGAAGACAATTGAAAAGCTGAGATTTACTGTGTGCAGGGAACTTTGTGTGGAAATTTGGGAGGAATGGCTCTCAGCCAAACAACACAAAATGCTTTCTTGTGGTTTTACTGTTCAACTTCTGGGTTTTTTTGTGTTTTTCTTTAACAAAGTTGTAAAATATTAGTTGGTTGCGGACATACAAAGGTAGGTAAGGTCAATTAGTAACTGAAAGGTATTTGTGTACCTAAGATTTGTTGCCACATAGTATTTTAAGCACAGTTTGGGAAGTTTTTGTGCACATAGAAAATTATTTGGTGTCAGGTTTAGGAAACCAAGGGAAACTAGTTAATAAGAAGGTGGCCCCCGTTTCCCCCACTTCTTTCCCATGGCAGTTTGGTAGGCATTTGTGTTGAAGTGACCAAATTGGGAAATTTTCTTGGTTTGTGCAGCCTTGAAGTGGAGAGATTGTGTGTAATGAACAGTCATTGACAAATGGAGTGGAGTACTGACCCTGAGTTAATGAGGGAAGTTGGGATACCAGAAGATACTTTACCTATATCTATCTATCTATCTATATTTTTTTTTAATTTTTTTTTTTTTTTTAGTGAGCTAGTTCGGACTAGTAATACTGCTTTGACCTTTCACTCTTTTCAAGGTATCTTTTCATAAAGGCAGATTCTGTGACTGTTCTGTTCACGTACATGTTTCTGTAGTTTTTCCGTGGAGGTTGTTTCAATCTCCTTGTGAAGACTGTGGGCATTTTTGAACTAGCCCTTTAGGGGTGTTTAAGACTTGATATAGAAGCAGCACTTCATTCTGTTTCTTGTTTTGAGCTTTCCTTTTTACAGTATAGGATGACCCTGCTGATGAACAAGACAAGAGATGGGTTTTTGTGATGGAAGCTGGGATTAGCTGGGATAGAAATCGGAAGATAAGTGAATCAGCAGAGTCACCAGGCACATGGAGATCTTCAGTCTGTCAGCACTGAGCTACTTTGTGCAGTTACTTGCTTGTTTTTCCCCTCCCTGTAGTTCTTGGTCTGTAGCCTGAAAAAACCCTATTCTGTAAGGTAGCCAGGTAAAAGGGATGAAATGGAGCATAAGTGGAAGTTCCCGGTGTAGAAATGCTATCAAATTCTCTTTTCAAACTTTTTTGTCTTCCGTCTTCAGGCAATACAGCCCTTACATATGCCTGTGCTGGAGGCTATGTAGATGTTGTGAAAGTACTGCTGGAATCAGGCGCTAGTATTGAGGACCATAATGAGAACGGTCACACTCCTCTGATGGAAGCGGGAAGTGCCGGCCATGTGGAAGTGGCCAGAGTGCTGTTAGAAAATGGAGCAGGCATAAACACGCATTCCAATGAATTCAAGGAGAGCGCGCTTACGCTGGCTTGCTACAAAGGTATAGTACCATGTACCATACTTGTTACAAAGGTCTAACAAATGTGGAAAAGTGTGACAGGTGTGAAAAGTCTTTTCAAATATGTATTTATTCAACCTTGCTGTCCTGGGCAAAATGAATTTAAAGGTTATGAATAGACACTTTCTAATGCTTTTCTCCTGTCTGTGATACCATGTAGCATGTATGCGCCGTATGTAAAATGATGATCAGTGTGGAGAGTGTAATTACCAAGATAAAAACCTTTTCTCTGAATCATTATGATGCTTTAAAAGATTTCTCTGTTAAATGAATTGGGAGACGAGGAACTAATACGCTTTACCATGGAGTAAGTATGGTAAACTTTCTGTATTGCAGCTGTCTTATACAAGATACCTCTGCTTAGATACAGAAATCACTTAATTTTAAAGGACTTGGCACTTGGGAAACATGCAAAATCTAGGACCTTGCCTTTTAGGCGTCAGTGCTTAGGCAACAGGCCTTTCTTGCCTCCCTTGGAGCATTAGGCCGCTATCTTGCATCACCCAAGAAAGGGATGAACATGTTAAAGAGGCCAAAGGTGTTCACACGGCTGAGCAGTTGCTGTTATAGGCACTTAGGACATGTTTTATTAGAGCTGTTAGAGTGGCTCTTGGCATTACTGAGTAATTGATGTTGTTGGTGGAGGTACTTCTGTGGCACCTCAGCAGAAGAGTAGAAGATGGTCTTAGTCTTTCATTCATGTTTCTTTTAGCTGCCTTGATAAATTCTTGGTTCACTGTTGCTGGACACCCTCATAAGCCGCAGTAATTTCCTTTGGTGGTGGCTGTTGGAGCAAAGGCTTGTGTTCGAAAGAGGGGAGTGGGACCCCAAAACATTCCCTCCCTGAGAAAATGTGCTTGGCCTCTGAATCCTGAAGTGAGGCTGGAAAGCAGAGGTGAAAAATGAGAAGTCTGTGCTTAGTCAGTTGTTCACTGTGATACATGGCGCAGAAGTGAAGATATTCAGGCTTTTATGTTTTTCACCTTACCCCTATGTGGCTCGTCTATCTTTTGTGCATTTCTGTATTGCTCCAAATCTCATGTTTAGGGCATAAAAACAAGCTTTTTATTTTCTCATGTTGCTTGCTTCCTGTAGTGGAATGACATGTGATATTTGGGACCAAGAAGGTCACTAACTTCTCCCAAATGCAGGGGAAGGGTGAAAAGGCAACATAGCCTCCTATTGAGCAGTATCTGTGGTATTTGTGGTGTTGCTAGGTGTAGTTCTAGTTTTAAGGTTTAGCCACGGTCATGTTGACCTATGAAGCGGCAATTTTATTTTCTTTGACTTGGTTTTATATGCTTGCATATTGTGTTGGTCATAACTGTGTAGCAAAGTTGACTGAACTTGGCACACATACAGGACTTGGTGAACTACAGCTCTGAATTAATGGAGCAGTTGAGAGCAAATACTTTCAACAAGGTGTGAGGTGTCCTTATCTATGGAGGATTCCTATAGATGGTGGAATTCCTAAGAGGATGCTTGGAAGTGTGAAGGTCTATCTGCTTGGTATGCTTTATGGTCTGAGGGCCGGTGTGAGCTCTGGGCCTGGCTACAACACCACTTATAAAAACAGTAATCCTAAATCCTTCATGTCAAGCAAGTAGAGGGGAAACCCTGACCCCCAACAGAAAACCAACCTGTGTTTTTTTTCTTTTTTTTCTTTTGATGAAAAAAAATCCGAATATCTTTGCACAAAATATATCATCATGGTAAAGTTTCTGGAGTGTGTTCTATTTAGCTCTCATTTCACCTCAATGAATGTGTGTAGTGCAGACATGCTTTTAGAAACTAAGTGAATTGGATTGTATTTATAGTAACCACACTGTTAAGTTGCTCTGTGCATTGAATGCATAGATAGATACAAACAAGTTTTTCAAGAGTGTTTCATGGGATTTTTTTTAATGTTGTAACATGGCCTTCTATTACCTTCAGTATGTGTATTAGACCCTTTCTATGACTTGTGAAATGTGCTTTCTAAAGTAGGTTTTATCTGTTAAATGTTTTCTCCATACAGGCCATCTAGAAATGGTGAGATTTCTGCTGGAAGCTGGTGCAGACCAGGAACACAAGACAGATGAAATGCATACTGCTCTCATGGAGGCTTGCATGGTAAGAGATGTATGGCTTGAGCAGTAAGGCTTATGTACTCTCTCTTCTGTTCCTGAAGATGAACAGGGATTCCTTTTGGCCTCCTTTTGGTACAGAACCTAACTATGTAATGGTTCAGTTCTCCTGTGTACTTGATGGGCCTTTTGCAGAAGAAATTGGGGGGGGTGGGGACAATACCTGGTCGAAAAACAGTACTTCCTAAAACAGCAAAATTGAACTCATTCGTCTCGTGGCTAACAAAAGTAGTTGAGTTCTTAAGAGACATCAGCTAAAACTCGCATCATGTGAGCATTAGCAAAAGAGCTCTATTAACCCATCCTTAGAATAAGTAGGTTTCTATATGTCTAGCTGCACTTTATTTTTTTTTTTTTTTTTCTGAAGTGGTGGAAGTCAGTGGATAAGGCTGTGCTCATTGTCCCAAAGCAGCTTCTGTAGGCTACATCTCTCGTTGTGCTGTCGTATGTCAATTGCTCTTTGCTTTTTGCCCTTCTGATAATCATGGAGGCCTGGTTTGAAACAGATACCTTTGTGAGCTTGGTTCAGAGACATGAATGACTTCAAGAGATAGCCAAAAGTAAATAATAGTAATTTATTTGAACAGATTTTTTTTTTCTTCTTCTTCTTTGTGTAACTTTTCAGGCTTCTGAGTGAGCAACTTTCAGTTTACGATGGGACATGCCTTTATACAGGAATCTCCAAATTAAATAACTTCAAGTGGAAGATTCTCAGTCATTGTTGAAATGCTTTTAACAATTCTAAGGTGCTAAACGTAGCAGTGAATATGGTCACAGCCTGGCAATTGGAGTCATGTTTAAAGAGTTTGTAAGCTAAATTCTTTCTCATTGTAGGTGGTTATGTTTAGGTGTCCGTGTGCAACTTGTTTCAGTATGGTTCGCATAGGCACGTGCTCCTTCAAAACACAGGATCAAAAGCTGTTTGGGAAGCGACAAGGAAATGGAAGGGGAAACTGCTACCTTTTACTAATAAGAGTACTTTCATGTTGCTGCTTTGCCCTTTGAGGCAATTGTAAAATGACAGTGTAGAATAGATTACTTTTTTATAAAATTTAGTAAGATTCTGAGAACCACTCTGTTTTTTGGATAATGTCGTAGAAGACAAATACATGTGAAGCTTTCCCTTGAAAATGTCTTGTGTGGCTACATTTTTAACACTGGAAGCGTATAATTGATGCTGGACTTAGGATTTTTCCAGGCTTCTGTGGTGAAGAAAACTTGCGAAACTGATGTCTTCAGGTAGTTTTTCTGTTTGAAGTACTCTTAGGCTCGAACAGCTATATAAGTCTCATACATCTGCATCTTCTTTAAAGCACATATCTATTTGATACTTATTTATTATCTGAGGTAATGGGATTCAATTGCTTGGGCTTTTCCTTCGGAGATTTCTTTTGATGATGGAATAAATGTGCCCATTTATTCCCTTCATTTCTCCTCCAGGAATTGTTTAGACTTCGGTACCCCCCTCTCAGAGAAATGAATACAGTGCCATGAGTTTATTAACCCTGCACCATACCAAGGGTTGGCAGGTGTAAGCTAGCAGAATGAAAAATCCAGGCGGTGTCAGTTTGTGTTTCTAGAGCTGAGAATGTTTTGAAACATTTCCTGCTGGAGAAATGAAAATGAAACAAAATGGAGCAGAATTAGGCTCCATTTCTAGACTCCCCAGGTTTTCTTTGTGACCCTGAATTGCAGTAGGCTGTTGGGCAATGCTTACTGCAGAGGTTTCCTCTACTATTTAAGATGCATAGCTGCAGCATGCTTAGGTAGGTCAGTAGTTTATCCCTTATGCCACCCTATTGCAAATCCTTCATCTGAATATGGAACTTAAATGTAAAACTGAATACTTGTCTCTTAAGTTTCCTTTTTACCTTCCTCTCAAAATAGATTTCTCACGGGTCAGGTTTTTCATGTCATTAGCCTTGTATAGTGTCACGTTGTCAATCTGTGGCCGTAGAGGAGTGCCGCAAATCCTTATTTAGTCTTCCCTTCCCTGAAATAACTGTAATGGCTCTAAAATCAGCCAGTTAGGTCTATTCAAGGAAGTTAATGGCCTCAGATATGGGAATCATTAACAGAAACCATTATACTTCTCAAGAAGTCGTTAGAAAGCCATGCAGATAAACAGGAATTCAGCTATTGTTTATCTCCTTGTCTGAAATCTTAATAGATAGCCACATAAATATCATGGGCCTTGTCCTTGCAGCGAGTTCCCTGGAAGGTGACGATAAAATCATCTTGTCTGATGTTGCAGTCGCCTTCTCATCAGGACGGCTTCTTGACAGATCAGAAATTTGCAGAGAAAGCTGCTATTCCACGGAGCAAGCCTTCTTTCCCTTGCCACCCTCTTCCCACCCCCATCTTCCTCCAGCAACAGGTGTAACAGAAGTCCATCGGACTCGCAGAAATGTTGAAACCGATGGGTGGTGTGTTTTGTTTTGTTTTTTTTTTTTTTTATTAAGACTTAGTGAGCAATAGGAAAAAAAATCTTGTCACCCTTATTTCTGCAGGAAAATGTTCCCAAATAGGCATTTCCACACTGCTGCTCAGAATTGGCAGGTAGTTGAGAGTCTCCATACTATAGCTCTGCTTAAGAGAGGGAGCAGCGTTCTGTAACAGTACTTAAAAAGATTGCAGGCTGAAATAAAGCAGTGCAGGAGCTTCTCATCTCGGCATGTTTTTTCTGCAGAAACAGTTGTTGCTCTTAAGTAGCTGAAGAAAAATACCTTCTCCAGAATAGTATTGAACTCGAATATATGTTAATGAATTGTTTGTATGTGGCATAGCACTTACGTACGAGCCAGTGAAACTGTTTAAACCTTGTCCTACAAGGCGTTGGGGAAGACTTCTGACCGAGAGCTTTTTTTTTATAGGCAGCAGTTAACATTGGTTTAATGCAAATAAGTCATTGGGCAATGTGACTTGCCTTGTGGGAGTGAAGAGCAGGTTTGTCTAGTTGGCACTTCCTCTTACTGCAGTACAGTGAGGGCTGAGTACTGGTTGCCCACAGCGGTTGAACTTTAAAATACGCCTGGTGCGCGTGTGTAGATGTGTCAGATGACTTTTTGTGATCTAATAGCAGTTATGAGGCTTTTTCCAGCTGCTGCAGAAGAGCTGAACAGCACCACCCCATTGCAAGGTCTGTTAAAGCATGGATAGAATTTCCTTGTGTGGTTAAACACCAGCAGTTCTTCTCAAGGCTGCTTGGCCCTTAGAAGCATACCTTCATACTGCTGTTTGCCATGCTTGTTGCGAGTCGGGGATGATTTGCGAGCTGTCTTGCCAGAGCCTGATGGTTGAGGCACCATCTCCGTGTTTCCCTGAGGAAAGATTCTTTATGGAGTCTTGGAGTTTTTCCCTAAAATAGTATTGTCATTTCATGTAAAAGGTGAATATGTCCTAGTTAATGTCCTAGATATTTTTCTGAGAGGAAATCGTGCTTTGCTCCCTGGATATCTAAAACACTTAAGAAAACGAAGCACAAAAATGTCAGATGCAGTTTTGTGTTTTGTCTGGAAAAGAGCTTTTTGGGGCTGTGGTTTCTAGCTTGGCGAGGATGGCTATGGCTGCGATATGCTGCCTCTTATTAGTTAATCTGAGATCAAGGCGTAATTTGGTCAATGACAACCTTGGGATAGCCTTGCATTCCTGGTAAGCTGCTGTTTTTTATATGCAGCCCTCCTGTGTTTTGTGTGTCAGACCTTTTCCATTATGGTTACTCCCAAGTTTGAATGATGGCAATTTCCTCCTGGAGCAAACCAGCTTGGAGAGTTTGTGCTGTTGTTGGACCACAGTGGCCAAGCTGGTCTCTGTTTCTGTCTAAACCAAAGCAGAATTGAATGGCAGTTGGATAAGTTACTGTCAGGCCTCCAGTGTAAACATATAGCTGAAAAGCCACTTCAAATAGTTCCTGAATTTATGGCATACTAAAAACATGACGAAGATCATACACTCAAATATTTTCTTTGTTTCTAAAGGAAGAAAGCAAACTTAGGAGCTACCTTTTGGTAAAACGAGTTTGACAACTTGATAATGGTATCTGGAAAACCCTGCAAGAGAAGGCTGTAGTTCAGGTGGCTCCTGTGATGTACGAGGAACCCCTGACAAATGGTCTTGGTTTTGGCTCTTCTCTTGGAGGGAGAAATTAAGTCCTGACTCTGCTATTAAATTCAGCAGTGAAATAGCTTTGCAGGAGCCAAGAGGCGAGCAGTGTCATCGTGCATGGCTTGCTTTTAAGAAAGGAAGGAAGCAAAATTGTTAAACTTAAATCTTATCTTCTAACAGACTGCATGGACGTTAGGACAAACTGTATTCCTGACATGCATTGTTTTTATAACTAAAATACACTGTATTTAACAAATGATGCAACTGCATGTTAAATTTAAAACCAAATTCCCTCTCCTTGACCAAGGGGGGAGCATTGGCGTTCAGTGACTTGTTTGTAATGTAAAGGTTTTGTAGTCTTTAGGGAGAACTTCAAAACCTGTTCTTACATGTAAGAGAAATTTTTTTTTTTTTCTGAAATTCTAGTAATACTGCTGTATTTATTAGACTGCTTGTGCTGTTAGTAGTAAATTGTTGGCAGAACACAAAAAGAAGTAGGTTTGAGTGGTAACTTAGAATTCGTGTTCCTCACATAATTTCACACGTGCGGTTCTGCATCTGCAGTCTTTAACAAAGAGGAGTATTGGGTGTTAGAGGATTTCGGTATTGTTCTTGTGGAGGAGGTAGGCTTCTAAAGTAGAGTTGAGCTGCTTCTCAACTGTTTGTGTTTTGTTCCACCCTGCCACCCTCAACCCCCCAACCCCCCACCTCCCAGCCCCCTGCCCCAATAAGCTGATCCCGAACACTTGAACTTGAGTCTGATATGAAGAAGTTGACCAGCTTGCTACTTAGAGCATCAGCAGGCGAAGCGTGATATGTGGTTCGCAATATTTTCGTTTTGAATTGAACAGGTCCAGTAAACCATGCTTGAAGTTTCTTCAGGTGCCTATTTAAGAGTTCATGTTTAGCCTTTATCCAAATACTTAGGGAAAATATTTAGGAAAACTTTTAAGCAACTTTTATTGGGTTTTTTTTACTTCTTTACTCACTTGTTGCTTTCTGTGTCTTCCGAGGGACTCTTGAGTTGGTGGCTACTTAAAGCTTTGGAAAATAGCATTTTTTTTTCTATTTTGATGGTCTTTTGGTCTTGGTTTTTTGAATTCCTAGGATGGCCATGTGGAAGTGGCAAGATTACTTCTTGACAGCGGAGCTCAGGTGAACATGCCTGCTGACTCTTTTGAGTCTCCATTGACTTTGGCAGCCTGTGGTGGGCATGTCGAACTGGCAGCTTTGTTAATTGAACGTGGAGCTAACTTGGAAGAGGTAAACGATGAAGGATACACACCCCTAATGGAAGCAGCTAGAGAAGGCCATGAAGAGATGGTGGCACTGTTACTTGGTCAAGGTAACTATTGTGGTGCCTTCCGTGGACTGTAATTCAAGAGGCAACTGCATATGTTGGGGGGGGTGAAAAAAAAAAAAGCTAAGTTACTGTAATTTTTGTGTCCTCCTTCAACAACTTGTGAACTCCCCGTGGTCTGCCCCCTTTTTGAGCAGTTGGTGGTTTTTTTTTCATTTGTTTTGTTTTTAGCAAAATATCCTTTGCTCTACTCATTGACTTTGTAAGTGGTCATTCTGAATTGTTCCTCAGTACAGGTTTGTATTTTTCAGACAGACATAGAATAGTGAACAGTTTACGTGGGTAACTTGTGGTCTGCCTTGGCATATCTTGAGATGGTGTTATTGCTTAAAAGGTGTAGAGAAGTGCTTTGAGGCCCTCAGAATAGTTTCCAAAGTAGTTAAATGAAGTTGAAATATTTTCGTTTGGTATGCTATGATTTTAGAAGAAAGTTTCTGCAGCTCAAGAAATGAGATACGTAGTAAGAAGATGCCTTGTGCATCAGGAAATGGCTTTGTTTGCTGATAATGGTTTCAGTGACTGGTGTTTTCTGATGAATGTGTGGTTTTGGTATTGTGTTTTGTTTTAAGGAGCAAACATCAATGCTCAAACAGAGGAGACGCAAGAAACGGCATTAACTCTGGCTTGCTGTGGAGGTTTTTTGGAGGTGGCAGACTTTCTTATTAAAGCAGGAGCTGACATAGAACTTGGTTGTTCCACACCTTTGATGGAGGCTGCTCAAGAGGGTCATTTGGAGCTGGTTAAATATTTATTAGCTGCAGGTATGGAGGAATTTTGTTAACAGTTTTGTAAAGACTTAATATAAGCTTTAAGAAGAATATCTTTTCCCATATTCATTCCATATTCATTAGCAGCTTCTTGAAATTGACTGCAAAGGTTTGTCAAACCTTAAGTAATTTATTAGTTGGACCCTAATTTAGCTTTTGAAGATTGAGTTGATGTAAACTTGTTTGGAATGGAACTTCTAGTTTGTTTGGGTTTTTTATTTCTCTAGAGTATGATAAAGTTGTCAAATTCATACATGTTGGATTGGAAGGGGGAGGTTAAAAATTTGCTGTCTGATATGGTAAAGATTATGAAGAGACGTGCATATTTTCTATAATGAACCTCATGAAGCTTATGTGCTTGTTCCTACTGCTTCAGGGGCTAATGTGCATGCAACAACAGCAACAGGTGACACAGCACTGACATATGCCTGTGAAAATGGCCATACTGATGTAGCAGATGTCTTACTTCAGGCAGGTGCAGATCTGGTAAGTCATTACCTTCTTAAAAAAAAATATCTAATTAGGAAATAAAATTATAAAGGTCTATTTATTTATTTATTTATTATGGGGGTTTTTTGGTCCCATGTTTATTGCTGAACACTTAACAAGTTTGCTGTTAATTGTTATAGTTGTATTCAAATTATCTTTTGACCTTTTTCTTTTAACTAAGTGAGAACTGGTGATGCTTTTCTAATGGATTTTAGGCTGTTCAATTACCTGAAAGTGCTTAGGTCAGTTACAGTACTTTGGTGGTTGATGTCTAAAGCATTTCCAAGCCATTCAAGGTTGCTTGTATGGAAAAATAGGGGATTTTGTTCTTTTGTCATGTGCAGTCCTGAATGGTATTCTGCTTTGAATTGTTGAGCTGATTATGGGTTAGTACTTGTACCTGCAAATTTGTTCTGTTCCTTATGCAGCAAACGGTTGGTAATTCTGTTCTCATGTGACTGTTTAGTGTACCGTAATGGAATTAAGATGACAGAGGTAAATAGATTTTTACATTTCAATAGGCTTGTACACCAGTATGTTCCCAAAAACTGAAGTTAAGCATGACAGAACACATTTTGATTAACTAAAATCCCCACCATGTGCTTGAGTGTTTCTTGTCCAGGAGTCTCAGACCTGTACAAAGGTAGGCAGATAACTTCATCTGTCTGCGAGATACAGTCAGTTCACATGTTAGGTAAATTTTTATGTCTATAGTTTGTGAAATGGTAAAAAGCGACCTTCCGTGTCTGGTGTCTTCCCATTCGAAAAACCCAGAAGGCTGAATTGCATCCTTTCACGTGTGCTGCTTTTGAGTTTTGAATTTTAAGCCTTTCTTTATTTGCTGTAGGAGCATGAATCAGAAGGTGGAAGAACTCCTCTCATGAAAGCTGCAAGGGCAGGTCATGTTTGCACTGTTCAGTTCTTGATTAGCAAAGGTAAGAGTGTGAAAAGGTTTTGGTTTTCCTGCTGTTAGAAATACTCAAAGTTAAGAGCATGTCAGTACTAGTGTAACTTCCTTGGATTTGTTTCAAATATTTTAACTGAAGTAGGTCATGGATTTTCAAAGTAGGCATGTAATGATCACCTCTGGTTTCTGGTGAGATTAGTGGGAACTGCAGCTAGTTCTAAAATTAATAATATTCCAGTCTCTAATTCCTAGTAAAAGCAGCAACAGTAGTAGTGGTTACTGGGTATCTCCATGCTCCTGGTGCAGCTTTTGAGCACTGTCTCTTCAGAAGTTTAACTTCAAGTGCCTGTTTGTTTTGAAGTTTTGACTGTAACTTGCTTGATGCTGTCAGAACTATTAGCTCCAGCCTTACATCACTGTTGAATGCATAGAGTTGATACAGAGCTCAGAATTGCTGTTTTTGCTCTCTTGAGCCTATATTGATGGATTTTTCTTGCACCTTTCATGTATGGAGCAGGATTGGCCTAAAGCTTCCTGTGTGATGTAATTTTCCCTGTGTAGGTTGTAGAGGAAAGAAGCAGAGCTGCGATTAATCATCTGCTTGCTGGTGCTGAGATGCGTGGATCCGTGCGCTGGATCTTAGCGGGGTTTTTTTGGGTTGTTTTTTTTTTTTTCTTTTTTAAAAAAGGCATAGCCCTGGCACAATTGCTGGCAAATTTAAAAGCAATAGGTTCACCTGCTATGCAATGTTCCACACTTATAACGGAGCCATTTGATTAGTGAGTTCGGAGTGCTAGTCCAGGTAGGGTTGATTTTCTTTTTGTGACATATTGAATGGTCTTCTGATGATAGTAATAATTGGATGTTCAATTTAATTTGTCAGTCGTAAGTCTGCAGCCATGGAGAAATGTTTTCATATTTAAGAAAAAAGTTAACTTCATGTCACTTTTGGTAGAGGAGAACATGTTGAAGGGTTTTTAAATAATCTTACCCTCTCTGTTTTTGAAGGAGCAAATGTGAATAGGACCACAGCTAACAATGATCATACCGTATTGTCGCTGGCCTGTGCTGGAGGTCATTTGGCAGTTGTGGAGTTACTGCTAGCTCATGGTGCTGATCCTACGCACAGATTGAAGGTTTGTTGCTCAACTACTTTACTTTCCTCTGGGGTGGTCTTTCATTAATCTTAAAACTAACGAGAGTCGAGTGAATTTGCTCCTTTTGTATTCTCTGCAACTGACCCAACGTGTCGTGATTTCAGTAGAAGGAAGATGGCAGAACTGGTATTCCCACAAGCAGGCATTATGCTCATGAATATATCTATAGAAGTTGGAGTTAGGAGGAGTGCAGGTCTATTGATTACTGTGAATGTAAAGGTTGCGCTCCAGTTGTAAGGTCATGATTGTGGAAGGAAAATTTTAAAGTACAATTTCTTTTCTTTTCTTTTCTTTTTTTTTTTTTTTTTTTAATACTTAGAGTCCTTAAGTTTAGATGTGGACTTAATGCGGATTGAATGAATATTCATTAAAGCAGTGTGTCATGTCTCCCAAAACACTTGTGTTGTCATGTTTTGATGATGCTGTTTTCTAACACTGTGATCTTTCCCTTTTTTAGGATGGATCAACTATGTTAATAGAGGCAGCAAAAGGTGGTCATACCAGTGTGGTTTGTTACCTTCTAGATTATCCAAACAACTTGCTTTCTGCTCCTCCACCTGATGCTACTCAGCTGACCCCACCATCCCATGATTTAAATAGGGTAAGATTTAAGGGCTGGTTGTCTGTGCATTCGTGGGGCTTTTTCTGCATTTCTTCTTGCAGCTTTCTCAAGAGTTTAAAGATGAGAGAAGAGTCAGTCATGTCATTTCATGAACTACTGAACTGTAGGTGAACGCACTGAAAATTACTCGAGCTGTCGTGAGAGTGGTGAAAACTTTGAATGTGATCGCGTAGTGCTTTCATCGTTCTTCTTAATGCTCTATAAATATTATAGGAAAAAATGATGGGGGGAAAAAAAACCCCAGCAGGTGAAAAGGTCTGCTTTAATGAGGCTCTTCAGAATTACATTTGGAGCCCATTGTGGCTTGTATTTGCTTTACCATAGCGTATCGCTGTACCATGCTGAGATGAGTATTGTTTGGCAAGTAATTTCTTAGGTTAAAAATGCAAAGTATATAGATGTCAGATGATCTCAAATTAACAACTGTTGAACTCAGCATGTTAAAAAATGTATTAAATGTTACTAGTCACCATTAAAGTCTGTTTTTCTAACAGGTTTTGTTTACCTTCTATTGAATTATAACTAGATTAGAGTATGAGAAAAGTAATCTGTTAGTATCCAACATTTTAGGCTCCTCGTGTACCAGTGCAGGCGCTGCCCATGGTCGTCCCACCCCAGGAGCCTGACAAACCCCCTGCTAATGTCGCCACAACCCTTCCCATCAGAAATAAAGGTCAGTCTTAGTTCTGGAGCTTATTTTCTAAATATCCTTTCTAGGTAGAAGATAGAGGGTTGCACTTCTAGCAGAGTAGTTCCTATGAAGAGTGTTCATGGATTCAGTCAAGGAAACTGCAATTTTTTTATTTATTTTTTTTTTTTAAAAGGATTTGCTTATCTGCCAAATACAAAGTGTCAGTCATCTAACCCTGTAATCATAAAGCGTCAAGAAATCTGCCTAAGTAAATATGTTAAAATATGTATTAGTCTGACATACTGGACTAATGCAGAATGTCACCCAGAATCCTATATAAATTTGATAATGGAAGTTGTAAAAACAATGTTAATCTCCATATTGTAGTTGATTTGATAGTTTGTGTTTACGTAGTTTACTTAGGATAGTAATCTTGGAGTGGGTTTGACTAATTTGACTGAAGGCGGAATTTCTTGTGCTATAAAATACTTAGTCTGATGTGGCTCAGGTCCTCCTAGGACTAAATTTGCATCTATTTTGATATTGCCATTTTGACACTTAACTCTTTCTGTACTTAAGAATTCTCTTCCAAAACAATTTTTATCAAGGATCAGCACTAGTGCAAATACAGGCGTGCATGTCATAAAATTAATACTGTGTGTACACTTGTATTGTTCTGGAAATACAGCGGGGATGACTGGAAGAAACTGGGCTCCTCCACTGCCTCAAATCCTGAGTTTTGATTTGCCTTTCGCCCTTCAAAATTAATTGATTGTTCCTTCTCCAACTGGTATGGCAGACCATGTCAGCTGTGTTACTGTGGACTTCTTCATAAAAGATGAATTGGATTAGTCCATCACGCATTCTTACAGGAAGGCTGAAATATTTGCCTTGCCTAGGCAGAGAGCTGAGTTTTGACGCAGGCAAAATCATGTCTGCTATGGATTAAATGTAGTGGCTAAACATAGCCTGTTAGATCACGTTAAATATAAATGACTATCCTGGGTTCTAGCGCTGTTTGTCAACTGAGAAAAGCTGGATACCTGTAGTGAAAGGATTCAGTAGTTCTAGAAAGTGTAGTGCTTCCTAAAATGTACTGAGTTATTCACAAAACTGGTGGCCTAGAACAAGTCGCCTGTCCCTCGAGATGTTTTTGCATCACTTTTGCTGTGCTTTCAAGGCTGTAACCATACTTTTATGTCTTAACACGATACCAGACGCAAAACATCACGTAAAGAGACAGCATATCCTTTCTTTTTGTTTCCATTTATCTTGTAGCACCACTTGATAGCAGCGGCTCTTGAGACAATCGCTTCATTTGGCAAAAGTATAACAATTGTTGGAGTAGATATGTCAATGTAGCACAGGGTTATTTGGAATGTATGCGCAGTAATCTGTACTGTTAAATTGCAATCTGACTGCTGTATTAAAATTGATAGCGAAAGATACGGTTTTCTTTGAGGGCTTTACAGTACACGCTGACCTTCTGTGGGTGCTGTGTCTTGGTGCATAACCGGCCATTTAGCATCCCAACAGTAGCTCTATAATGAGGATGCCATTCATGTGCACTTCCATTGGTTCTGAGGGGGTTTCTTTTTCACACAGCTGCTTCTAAACAAAAGTCCAGCAGTCATTTGCCAGCAAACAACCAGGATGTACAGGGTTACATCACCAATCAGTCTCCAGAGAGCATTGTAGAAGAGGCTCAGGGCAAGTTGACAGAGCTGGAGCAGAGGATAAAAGAAGCCATAGAGAAGAACGCTCAGCTGCAGTCCCTGGAATTGGCACACGCTGACCAGCTCACCAAAGAGAAGATTGAGGAGCTGAACAAAACGAGGGAGGAACAAATTCAGAAGAAACAAAAGATTTTGGAGGAACTGCAGAAAGTGGAGCGAGAGTTACAGCTGAAAACTCAGCAGCAGCTAAAAAAGCAGTATCTAGAGGTAAAAGCGCAAAGAATTCAGCTCCAGCAGCAGCAGCAGCAACAGTCTTGCCAGCATCTGGGACTACTGACTCCTGTTGGGGTAGGAGAACAACTCTCAGAGGGAGACTATGCACGATTACAGCAAGTGGACCCCATCTTACTTAAAGATGATCCTCAGCAAGCTGCTGCGCAGACGGGTTTTGCACCAATTCAGCCTCTGGCGATGCCACAAGCTTTGCCTCTGGCAGCAGGTTCCTTACCTCCAGGGTCCATCGCAAATCTTACAGAACTGCAAGGTGTTATAGTTGGACAGCCAGTATTGGGCCAAGCACAACTAGCAGGGCTGGGGCAAGGAATACTGACAGAAACACAGCAAGGGTTAATGGTAGCCAGCCCTGCTCAGACGCTCAATGACACGCTGGATGACATCATGGCAGGTGGGTTTATATTGTTATGAGCAGGTATAATATTTGCTTGACCAGTTGAGGCTATGTCCACTTCTTTATATATATATATGTGTGTGTGTGTGTGTTTGTGTATTCCCGCTAGCTCTACAGCCAGTACCGCTAGCCTACTGATCCCTGTGTTTAGGAGTTCAGAAAACTAGTTTTAACTTTTCAATTTGCAGGGTTGCCTTTCCTTTTGTTGAGCTAACTGGTGCCTGTTTGTCAGGTTGGTATGTCAGAAGTGGCTTTTTTAACTCTTGATAGGTTGGGGGGGTGATATACTAGGGTCTAACAGTTCTATTTCGGCCTCTTCGTAGCTCAGGAGCAACGTCTTGACAATACTGGTTAGTACTTGGGACTAGCTAACTGAGAACTGACTTGGAGCGCTCAGAATAGGATTTGAGCAGCTATAGCACCACATCGAGCCTATAAAGTGTAAGGAACGTGTAGGCTTGTCTTTGGAAGGACTGCTGCTCTAGTTGGCCTTGAATAGTCTACTTATTGGAAGGTTTTACTTCTGTTCGGGGAAAAAAATGATGATCCCGTGACTTTTTAAAATGTCTACTCATAAAAATGGCTGCTTTGCCAGCGAAAACCAAATTTTGCCTTACCAAATTCTTCTTAATCGCTTTGGAGAATTCTTTACCCAGTGACATCAGTCTTTTAAGCCCCTGAGTAGTAAAATAAAAGAATGAAACAGGTTTTAAATACCGCAGGACATCTGAGTTGTTAGTGTTTGTTTCCTTTACACCCCCTTCAGTTGCACTTAATCCCCTTTCCGTGTTAAAGTGGTCGCTGAAATGCTCATTTTGACTACTTAGTTGAATACAGATTAACTGTTAGGACAAAGTATTTAAAAAATCGTATCAATTTGCTGAGGTGCTTTTGGTTAGGCTGATGAACTTTCATTTTTAAAAGTGCTGTCTGTTTTGACAAGTCTGCTTTGTAAAGCATGTTAGCATGAGGGGTGTGTGCTGGAGGAAAGGCAGGCCTCTGAGAATGTTTTAGCCCAGAGGTGTGGAGCTGGTCCTGCGTATACTGCAAGTGTTACTGGAGGACAATAGTGGTGCAGAGTGAATAGAAGATACGATAATGGTTAAAAATACCAAGCGGTGATTGTTTAAAATACTTGGAACAATGCTTTACATATTAGGCACCTAATGACTAACCTGATGTTCAGGCAAGGCCTCGTTAAAGATTACTGAAACTTACGGGAGCTACAGAGATTTTTTTCTGAAAATCTAGTGTTAGAATTGAAGCCCAGACATAAAGATTGGAAGCTGTCAGTGGATAAAACCAAACTGGATGCATGAAAAAGTAGATGAAAACCCCTACATCCGTCATGCATTGATAGTGAAGATTTCTGTCACGTGGAGCTGCTGGGGTACATAACAATACCAGCTACTCAATTGAAGAGATGGGATCATTACAGTTCTTGGTTACTTGTGAAGCATCTCTGCAATGCACTTCCATTGTGTTCAGATATAGTTTAAACTTTGAGTTAGGACATTTGTTAAGTGCTTAACTGCATATAACATCTTGAGAATCTATGATTTTAGGTCATCTGCCACGTACCCAAATGCTCACGCATGACTTTTTGGAAAGGTCAGGTATTTCCAATGTGAATTTTGAGTGAATGTTTTTGTACCTGCTTAGTCCCAGTTCTTAGTATGTGCATGCGCACATGCAATTGGGAGTGAGGCCTAAATTCATAGGATCGTAGAATAGTTTGGGGTGGAAGGGACCATTAAAGGTCATCTAGTCCAACCCCCCTGCAGTGAGCAGGGAAATCTTCAACTAGATCAGGTCGCTCAGAGCCCCGTCCAACCTGACCTTGAAGGTTCGCAGGGACAGGGCATCTGCCACCTGTGCCAATGTTTCACCACCCTCAATGTTTAAAAAAAAAAAAAAAAAAAAAAAAGTCTTCCTTCTATTTAGTCTAAATCTACTCTCTTCTAGTTTAAAACCATTACCCCTTGTCCTATTGCAACAGGCCCTGCTAAAAAGTTTGTCCCTACCTTTCTTACAGGCCCCTGTTAAATACTGAAAGGCCACAGTAAGGTTTCCCCGGAGCCTTCTCTTCTCCAGGCTGAACAACCCCAACTCTGTCAGCCTTTCCTTACAGGAGAGGTGTTCCATTCCTCTGACGATGTTTGCGGCCCTCCTCTGGACACGCTCCAACAGGTCCATGTCTTTCTTGCGCTGAGGACTCCAGAGCTGAACGCGGTAGAGGGGCAGAATCCCTTCCCTTGACCTGCTGGCCACGCTGCTTTGGATGCAGCCCAGGATAGCGTTGGTTTTCTGGGCTGCGAGCGCACATTCCCGGCTCATGTGCAGCTTTTCATCCACTGGTACCCCCAAGTCCTTCTCCGCAGGGCTGCTCTCATCCCCTAGCAGAAAAAAATTGCGCTCTGGAAGGCATTGGTGGCAAGTCTGTTAAAAGCTGTACGCATGTAATTCCATCTCTGCTTTTCTGTGAAGTGGCTGATTTTAGGTGGGTTTGTTTTTTTTTTTAAGTGAGAGCAGACACAGTCCTGAGCATACAATTTAAGTGCCAGCTTGAGTCCATGCATCAGAATTTAGCGTGGAGGTGAGATGGGCTCAATGTAATACAAAACATTTAAGCAGCAGCTAAATATTTTGTTAGTAGCTTTGTGTATTGCTTTAATAGGAACCCTCTAGAAAATTCATATGGTTTTACATCTCTGTTCCTGAGATGACTTCTGTTTAGTTCCATCACAGAGCTGTGGCTTGCTGCACGGGTTGCAGAACCCAAGCTTCACCTTGACTGTGCAAACTATCCAGTGTTCATCTCTGTGCTTAATTAGTTGGAAACAATGAGTTTAAGTTTCCCATTTTAAGTACTTGTTTCCAACGAGGCCAGGTGTGCAAATGCTGGTATTTGTCAGAGGCGAGCGTAAGACATGGGTATTGCTGTAGAGGTCAAGTGTTGTTGCTAGATCAAGTCAGGGACTTCAGAGTAGGATTCCTTGCTATTAGAGGAGCTAGTTGGTGTTACCAGAGGTCTGCGCAATTTGCCTGGAAACACAGTGACAGAATGTACCAAGTTAAGGGGTTTGGGTTTTTTTTAAAGAAGGAAATAGGGTATGTTGAAAAAGTAGTAAATAATCTTTCGGTTTTAACTTTGGTCTCCTTTCTGGTCCTGTTGGAATTGATGACAAGCAAAAGGTTCGCTCTTTAGCTTCAAATGTTGGACAGGTTCTTTGCTTGCTGTGAGGCTAGTGAATAGAAATACTTTTTTGGGCTAGTTATGTAACACTTGAATGAAAACATTGTCTAGTTAAATGGTGTGTTAAATATATAAAGACAAAAGTATATCCCTGTTTTTTAATAGCAAACTTTTTTTAAAGTAGGTACTATTCAAAGGATTATGTCCAGTAACAGAGCCTCACAAAGAGCTTCAGGAATCTTGAAGCACTTGATAAGATTAATTCCTGGAAGCCACCTTGTGGGATGAGTCCATTTTAACTGTAGCTGTCTAAATTAATACCTAAGACAGAATATGCATTCAAGTTCTTAACTCCTTACTGAAAAAATAACTGTAGAGCGGCAGCAGCACAGAAAAATCAGGAGGTTCTGTCCCACGCGCGATCCGTGCACGAGCTGCAGAAAACTGAAGATGCAAGCTTTTATGCACTGGTGTAAATACAGTTGGTTGCTGGCAGCGGTTATGCTGTTCTTGCAAATGGATGGTAAATGCATTTAGACCTTTGTCCTTGAGATATTAAAAGACTTCCCTTTATTGCTAGCAGCTGGTTTTGTGTGGGACTGAGCCTGTCGCAGTCTACCTTTCATGCTGTAACTAGTAATCATCAAGACTACACGTGTGGTGTGGTTTTCGGGCTTCATCCATGGTGCTGTTAGTGCATAGAAGCAACACTGTGTTTGTGTTTGAATTCAGAACATAACTTTGACTCTTGTAATTCGAGGCATGTTATGCATCCGAAGTGTTCTGTATTGATTTTAAGCATGTGTGACAGGAACATAGCTTTTAGTAACTTAAGATACTATAGAGAAATTGGGGCAGAGGAGAAGAAGCTGATGTGGAACAAGCCTGTTGAGTTGGCTTGAAACACGTTGAAAAAGCTGAGCTATCTAACGTATTTCTTGTAACGTATTTTTTTTTCAGTCCCTCATCTTGGCTTATGGCAATGTGGTGTGAAACAGTTCTTTTATACATCTACTGTTGATATTATAGGAGATAAGGAATAAATGCATAAGAACAATGCTGTGCCCACAATCAGACAACACCAGTAAGAAGCTTAATGGTCAACATAAAGATGAAATGGGACTATAAAGGTGCTTGGTTTCTGTAACATCTTGCGCTTTGTGAAAATACGAAGTATGCAAAGAAGCAGCAAACTTGAACAGCGCAAACAACCCCATGTTTCTTTCAAAATGTCAGGCTTTTTTCCAGACGTACGTTTTGATTTAGGACATGTAGATCAGTGAGGAAGAAATCCTGTGGGCTCAAATGTCAATTATCTTGTGTTAGTTTTCAGTTTTTTTAATTTGTCAGCTTGGCTGTTTGCTTTCCTCCCCTGATCCTAGGGTGGCGGTTGTAAGCCAAATGCTTCTCTGGATGGTGAGGCTGTTGTGCATGGGGGAGAAGGTAGCAGCTGTGAGCATGTCCTGTTTTTACTTTAAGCTAGGAGACAGTTGAGATCTCCAGAAAGAAAGCAATATGAAAAGCAGCTGTGCTTCTAATATCAGTAAGCGCAAAACTGATTTGTCTAATGTTCAAATCTAAAATACTTCGACCAGAGTAGTCAAATGGTGCTTGGAGTGATGTGTTCTGACAAAGAAGCTTGACTTTGTTTCACAACATGATTAAGACCGGTAGTTGGTCCCGTACCAAGCCATGTATATGCTAAAATAGTGTAATAGTGAGCTAGCTTTGAAGACTGTTAGCCCAGGCATAAAGTAATGATGGTTTAATGTTGAAGTACAGACTTACAGTTAAATTTTGCCACTGTTCCGTTAGAGTAGATGGAGGGGCGGAGGGGAAAGATAAACCTTTGACCATCAGTGCATGTAGATTTGATGATCAAGCCAGTTGGTTACTTTTTTCACTGCTCAAGACTGTTGTCAAAACCTTTTGGCTTATTGAAAACTTTTAATAGTTTTGTTTGGACACGGTAAAGGTTCTGTTCGTTGCCCTTGGCATGTTCATTACAAATTTGAAGTCTGCACAGGTGATGTTGAAATAAACATAATCTAAGTCATTACCCATAAAAATTAATATCTTGTCTCAGTGAAATGTGCTGTAGGGATTCGAATTATATTTGTTGGTTAATTATTGCTGAAGCACACTTGAAATATATCTAATATGAGAACTGTAAGTCAACATGCATATTCTGCTCTACTAGCATGCATAAAAACATTTTTATATGGGTTGTACAATAAAGGTTTTCTTCCTTGTGGAAAGAGGGGTGTTGGCTTTTAAACATGTCTCTCTTGGTTTTTTGTTTTGTTTTTCCTCCCCCTCACTGTAACACACTGGTATTAAAAAAAGAGTTTACCTGAGTTGAGACCTTCTTAACTACCTTCATTTGTTTTTTTTTTTTCCTCTTTTTAAGTCTAAGAACTTTAATAGTGTTTCTTGTAATATAGTAGATGCTCTCCAGCTCCCATATTGAGACTACAGCAGTAATTCTTAGCAACTGTTTAAAATACACGTGCTACTGTAGCAGGGTTAACTTTCCATGTCTGGATTATTTGATGATCATGCTTTTATATAATGCAAGTTAAGCGTACGTGGTTAGTTTCCACTCTGTTTTAGCATCTTTATCCGGTTCTTTTGGACTAGCTGTGAGAGTCAAGAATCATGATGCTTTATAATTCCGTTACTATTTTATGCTGCTTTAACTTCTTCTTTGAACTTACAGAAAGAAGGTAAATAAGCTAGTTTTTCAAAATTACTTGTTATGACTGTACATGTAAAGAGGGAAGCAGGAGTTGAAACTGACACCTTCTTATCCTTCTGTATGAAACCAATTTGAAGTTGTGTTTTTAGGTTATATTTCTAATTTACAGTCAGGATAAGGCATGAGACGAGTTTAAATTAGATGTTCCACTGAATGATATTTTGTTATGATCTTTGGTTAGTTCTCCTCTGTACAGAACTCCCTTAGGCCATAGTTTTTGACCTTATGTCAGAATATTTTGGCTTAGCTTCTGTATGTTTCTTTTAATCTATACGTAGAGTGATCTGTCCCGTAAGATGAGAGAAGTTTTCAAAGGGTATTCTAATATAAAGATCAAGGGAGTTAGAATCTTGATTTACTCTTAAATATAAGGTTAATCATACTTCTTGTGTTATAAGTTGGGGCCTCTTTGTTTCTCTCAGTGACATTTATTAGCTTCTTTGCTGGGATTTGGTATAGGAAGTCCAGAAATTAAATTAGTAACGGATGAAAAACTTAGGAGCCTTGCAGAGGAGGGAGTACGCAAATTGGCATATTAGGATACAATTTTTGTGGCATCTGTTGGAAAAACTTATCACTTCAAATTAAATACAGGAGCTAATTATCAATGTCTGGCAGTTATAGACACGGCTGATTATTAAACCTGTTTGAAAAATGAACAGGACTTGAAAAGTTGGGGATCAAGGGGTATTATTTTGATGTTCCATAAGGTTACTTGGTGGTGCATACTAAGGTCAACACTGACAACATGTGGAAACTGCATTTCTTTCATTTTGCAGTTAAAGGTGTTTTTGTCAACTTGACAGGAGAAGTGTACAATATTTTATTTTCTCCTTTGCTGATCACACCTGATAAAGACCTGTAGAAATACTGGAGAAAAGTCAGGGAGAAAAAACATGGAGTGCTTTTAAGGAAGAGGGGGGGGGGGGGGGAAGTAGGAAAATGGGAGTTTCCCCCCACAGGCTGTTCCAGATTCAAGTTTGCTCTGTGCCTGTAAACATTATATGTATGAAATGAATTTCAGGGAAGCGTGCCAGTCGGTGCTATTTTGTGTCATGTCGATACACTGTCATCAACTATAAAATGGTGTTACCTTTTGCTTATCCTAACAACCTTCACCAAAGTTTCTGCAAAATGGCTGTTAAGAAGCTTCCACTTCTCTGGTTTCAACAAATTCTGCCATGTGAGCATCCTGATGCTAGCACTGTTGCTTTTTTGTTATGTTTATGGGGGCTGGGGGGTTGGGGTTAAAGGTTGGACAGACTTTTATATGAGAATCTTCAAACTGTTTTAAGAAAAATTGCATAGATGCCCATTGATTGGACTTATGCTGCGGTCGTGTTTCTCAAGGTATGGAACTCCTGGTCCAAATAATGGCTGACTTGTTGTAGGAAAAAAAAAAATTTTTGTGGTGGGCTTCTAGAAAACATGCCAATCTGATACTTTCCTATTTCTTTGATTGAATACTGATAACCTTTTTCATAGTTGTTAAATTCAAAAAGTTAAAGTCGAAAGATTGGGTTAAATGTGTAAAATACATATTTGTGGAAAATGAAATTTTTAAGGAGTTCTGTGTGTCGGTGGGAGTTCTGTCCCACTGTCCATTTATTGTCACATTTAACTTTTGAAGTAAAGTGTCTTGCTTTTACTAAGTGTAATTATTCTGTTCAACAGCAGTGAGCGGAAGAGCATCTGCAATGTCAAACACTCCTACCCACAGCATTGCAACTTCTGTCTCCCAACCTCAGACGCCAACTCCGAGTCCTATCATTTCTCCTTCAGCCATGCTGCCAATCTACCCTGCTATAGATATCGATGCACAGGTAAGCCTGCAATTGTCTGTGCAGCACAGATGCGTGGAGCTCTTTCGCTTCTGCATCCTGAATAATTCAACGATGGTAAACAGCTCTGTTGTATAACGAATTGGGTTCTAGAGGCTTGATTTGCTGCTGCTTTTAGAAAGCCTGTACAAGTCCCTGGAGAGTTGCAACCCACTTCACTCTGTGCTCTCGCTGAACAACAGAGAAGGTCTTTGAATGACTAAACACTTGGATTTCTTATTTCCTTGTTGTCGGGAGTGATTATGAGAAACGGCAAAGTTGTCTTCTGACAGAAATCGAATATTCTTTTGGCCTGGTATCCTAAGACAAAAATAAGCCTTAAAATGTTGCGCACTGTTGTTTCTGGTGGTGTTTGAAGTTGTTGGTCAACAATCTTCCAGTTTGACAGAAGTATGAAAGTATTGAAACTAATAATTTTTTTAACAAGAGGAAATGACGCAAGCTGTCATTTCCACTAAAGAACAGGCATTTCTGTATTGAAAGGAATTTTACATAGGGCTGCTTTATGTTGACTTGCAGCTAGCTGGCTATCAGAAAAAAAAAAAAGCCTACATATACTAACTAGCATGCGTATATGCGTAGCCCTAGACTATACATAACGTGACTAAGATATGGGCAGTGTGGAGAAGAGGAGAGGCATGAGATAGTTGTGGAGAAAGGGGGAGAAACCTCTGGAAAGCTGGGCTTGGCTACTTCAGCTGCTCGTGGTACTTGGCTTGGTTTCTGCTGTGACCATGTCCAGGAGCTCTTGCCACAACCTGACCGGCCTAGTTTTAGCTGGTAGACACCAAGGTAGATCAACATTACCATTAGTTGCCAACTACCCTGGGTCATAATAAAGTAAAGTAAAGTTCTCATAGCAGCTAAGAGATGTGTGTGGGTTTGGGGTGGTTTTGTTGTTTTGGTGTTTGTTGTTGTTTAAGAGGGGAGAGATGTCAATTTAGTCAGTTCCTGTGCTGTAACTAATAGTGCCAGTAGTTCTCTGAGTTTCTCAGTTGCTCTTTCAAATAGGATGAGGGTCATTTACAGGGGCCCGGGCAACACTGAGAGTTAAAGACAGAATTCTTGCCTTCATGGTACCATCTAAAGGTCACAGTCAAGCAGCAGTAAAGAAGGTGATCTAGTTAGCAAAGCACAGATGAGATCTCGGTTCTTGAAGAATCTCACTTCTTGTCAGGAGTTGTTCAGAAATCTCCCAACAGAGCTGACTTGCGAAGTAGAATCCTATTATGAAGAACACAAAAGATAACTGTGAGGCAATCAATAGACATGTCTTAAGCTTATAGAAGCTTTTTATTTTGTCACAGGTATAGTTGTACTTGGGCTAATGTACAATATAAGAGGGATTGTACTTGAATAAGGAAATATTTATCTTGTTGTATATATGATGTCTGTTTCCTTTAGACTGAGAGTAATCATGACACAGCATTGACACTTGCTTGTGCTGGTGGCCACGAAGAGCTAGTACAAACACTGCTAGAGAGAGGAGCTAATATTGAACACAGGGACAAGAAAGGTAGGTATCTCCCTACAGCAGTACAGACTCTCTCTGGTTTTCCAGCGTATCACACTAAATAAATACACCATAAGCATTGTCTTCATGTGAAGTTTTTAGGCTTGCTTTTCTGATGGTTTAACTTGTGTCACTTAAGCTATGAATGTGGACTCTTCAAACATCCTTTTTCGTTTCAGGGTTTACTCCGCTTATTTTGGCTGCTACAGCTGGCCACGTGGGTGTTGTTGAAATTTTACTGGATAATGGAGCTGATATTGAAGCCCAGTCTGAGAGAACCAAGGACACTCCTTTGTCTTTGGCTTGTTCAGGAGGGAGACAAGAGGTGAAGTAAAACTTAAGTCTTCAAAAGCAGTGTATAGATCACACAGTGTCAGTATACTAAAGCAATTTCCCAGAAAAGTTAGAGTAACTTAATTGACTGTTCTGTTTCAGGATGGTGTGTTTTAAAAAGAACGCAGAGAGCTTTATGTTTTCCAAGTTATATATTGCAGTGTGTCCCATACAGATTGCTTTTTTCTCTTCGTAAGCTGGACCGGTGCTGTGCAGATGACCTCATGACTGTAATCATTAGTGGCTCATTATGGGGCTTTTACCAGCATAACTAGATGTAGATATGAAAGTGAATGCAATGAATGTTCTTGTCGCAAAGCTGGAGTTAGACACAGATCAGTTCCATATAAGAGTCAAGAGGGTTTTCTAATGGATTCTGTGTACGCCGTAGGATATCGCAGTACTGCAGATGACTCCGGTGTCTCTGACTAAAAACGTGAAAAAACAGTTTTCAAATGATTGATCAAAAGTAAACGTAGGCGATGTTTTTTTGAATGTTATGTGAAATACTGTATTCTGTGATTTAATTACGAAATCTGCATTTTGATTTTTTTTCTAATGGTTGTTACAAAGTTTAAGTGTATAATTCTGTTAATGCTTCTACTATTTGGATTGCAAAAGCCGCAGTGGAAGCTGTATGATCTGGTGCAGGATCACCTTCCTCTGTGGCCATCTGGAAATTAATGAGGTTGGAGATACCTCTCCTGCTTCTGCAGATTGTCTTAACAGTGATAGCGGGGCATTTAAAAGGGGATTACTTCGCTAGACAAAATCTTACTGAAAACCTGTAGCTATTCTGGCCTGGTTTTAGTGCCATGTGGAAGATTTCAGGCATTGTGGAGGATTAGCTGCAATGACAATCATACGCTCTCTGGGGAAGGGCAAGGCCTGCTTTTTAGTCAGTCTGTCATAGCAGCCTTTGTGGCCAGCAACCTCATGCAGCAAATGTGAATTTACGCTTACTTTTTTAGGGATCTGATTGATCTGTGTTTCTCAAACAGTATTTCTTGGAGGAATGCATCCTGTTTTCTTTCACGTTTTTTGATAAAGAAGATGGGAGAACGCTGGGCTTCGGGCAGTAGAGATGATGTCGGATGCCCTCCCGCCCCAATTTTTGTATTTGGCAGTATGTTTGTCCTGTGATTTCACGGAAAAATACTGTGCTTTTAAAGCCCTTGGCTTCAGTTGTGTGGGTCTTTTCTAAACATGTTTTATGTTTAAAAGCTGAAAGTGCAAAATTGAACATTGCACTGAAGATGACACAGTGGGTTTTCACCTCAGTGTTCATTTTGATTTTACGTAGCCAGACAGTTTAGTTGCTTGTCAAGTCTTCTGCAGAAACTTCATTGCAGAATGTAAGCTTCATGTAGAATGTGGGAAGCTGTGAATTGTTTGGGTTGTAAATGAATCTGTAAGGAAGGAATAATGTAAGAACTCTTTGTGGTTTTTTTGTTAATGTACAGACAAAACCAGCAAGGGATGCAAATGTTAATTTTTCGGATGTCTCTTGCATGAGATTTCTCTGTACAAGCTGTACACCATTCAATGTAGTGGTGTAAACAGATAAGACAAAAGCACGCAACTGCTTCCTTGTTTGCTCCGCAGCTTTGGTTTGAGGATGAGTTTTGAACTTGGTAGTGAACTGAGCATTAAAATGGGAGAGGGCAAAACCCAAGACTACCTTGTATACCGTATTCAAAATGAATCTGTTTTTGACAGTCTTTAAAGACAGCTGAAATAATCATAAGAAGATCTCAATTTTTTCTCGCTATGTTACACAATTTGGTATGAATGGTTTAAGCATGCTAATGCGTGATCGTGATTGATTTTTAAAGGCGGTTTTACAGTGGCTTTGGGAACATAGTTGCAGCCTCATCTGTTCAGGGAGGCGAGGATTATACGGAAGCAACTGAGTAAAAGTGCTTTCTTACTGTTGGAAGATGTCAACGGTACATTTAGGCTTCAAAAACATTTGCCCTGGATAGATTTGCAAGTTCGGGAGAAAACCAGATGTTATTTCTTAAAACACTGCAGGTGGTGGAGTTGCTGCTAGCTCGAGGGGCAAACAAAGAGCACAGGAATGTTTCTGATTACACACCTTTAAGCCTCGCCGCTTCTGGTGGCTACGTGAACATTATCAAGATACTGCTAAATGCTGGGGCAGAAATAAATTCCAGGCAAGTTCCCTTTTCACCCCTTCTCTCACGGTTTCTGTAGTTATTACCCTCTCCAGAAGAATTTCTTGACAACTTGACAGCTATGTGGAGCAAAATCTTACTATTCTTAACGTGATCACAACCAATATATTGTTTAGTTTCTAGTAGACTTCTTTCCTCTTAAGTTAGAAACGAAAGGTTTTGACTGTGCTTTTCTAATGCTCTTTTAACTTCTCTCTCTATGTATTTTTTAAAATTCTTTCCTGTATCATATGATCAGTCATCTTGTGCCAAAGACAGAAATCTTTCCTCTTCCTCTGGTTGGCCTGCTGGATTGAAATTAGTTCTGGGTTATGCGAAGAAAGTGTGTGTGTGTGTGATTTCGTTCTTTTCCCTGTGTAGTTAAATGACAGCTTTTTCTGTGTGTGTATGCCTGTAAGTAGTGCTTTTGCATCCATTGGGAGGTAGAAGATAGCTCAGCTGTGCGCTGCACAAGTCAAATGAAAGGTCCAAGCAAAGTTAGGCTCCTCATAAGAGATGCCTTTAAATTTACAGCAGTTAAAAGGTAACACACACAGTATCTCTTCAGTAGAAATATTTGTCCTAAGCAATGCTACTGTGGAGAACCTCTTGTAGTTTCAGTAATAGTTGCTCTGTAGCTGATTTTTCAGTCTTGGGTAAGTACTCTGCCTTCACTAGTTTTGTTAAAGTCATTTCAGAAACATGATTATGATTTAAAGAGTCTTTTGGTTTTTCTTTTTTCTCTTTCAGAACTGGTAGCAAATTGGGCATTTCTCCCTTAATGTTGGCAGCCATGAATGGGCACACTGCTGCTGTCAAGCTATTACTGGACATGGGCTCTGATATAAATGCCCAGATAGAGACCAACAGGAATACAGCACTGACTCTGGCTTGTTTCCAAGGCAGAACTGAAGTGGTTAGCCTGCTGCTTGATAGAAAAGCTAATGTGGAACACAGAGCTAAGGTAAGGAGCAAACAGCTGAGTAAGTCTCCAGAAAGAGATGCTTGTAAGTCATCACTTTGCTGTGGTTATCTGATTTTATTGTCTTTTGTACAAGTTAACTTCTGTAGTTCAGTTAACTGAACTGAACCATGTCTTGTAAAGAAAAATAACGGCTGTACTTAAGGGCTAGTGTTTTGGTTGTTACACAATTAATCAAAAATAAGTGTTTCTTCTGAAGCCTTAATATATCTTCAGGTGCTTACAACCCTAAGAATAGTCATCCATTAACTTAATAAAAGTAGAAGGTTGTAATGTATTCAGAAATAGCTAGAATCTTGGCATAAGTATGCTCATGGTGAAATCTGTTTTGTCTGGCCAGCTGCATATGTCCACAGTGGAGATGCAGAATTGAAAGGGGGTATGTGTGCTTGAGAGTCCGTCAGTTGACCCCAACTCTTTCAATAGGAGGAAAGGCTGTTCACTAGAAAAATGACTAGAATGTTGGGGGGAAGCGGGGAAGAGACCTCCTACAAATGTGGCATTTCGTTGTCCTTTTCCACTGTACTTAATGGTTGCCACAGAGGAGCTCAAAAGGACCTGCACTGTACTGATTGCTGCTAGGTATTTATAGGTCCCCTTGACCTAGCCAGGTGCTTCCTGGATGTTGCTATGTAGGCTCTCCTAATGAAGGTAGTAAATGTGATTTGCATCATCTGTATAATAAAATGGGCACTTTATGGGACTTAATGCTGATGATGGTCATCTGTTCAAGGTTGGTTGGGTTAGTTTTGAGAAACCGACAGCAGTGGGCTTTGAGTCGTGCTTAGCACTGCACAGCAGCAGAGTGCCACCGTGCTGCCGGTGGAAGCTCTTCTCAAGTCACCTGAAAATGAGCTCACCTTCAAAATGTTGCTAATTTGTTATGAAATTGGCCAGGTAACAATTGGAATCCATACATCAGAACTAGAAATATATTGCTGGAAGTTGAAATAAATCCTGGCTCCCAAGTAAACTCTCCCACCCCCAACTAATTGCTTATGTTTCCTGCTCGCTTGTCTTAGACTGGTCTCACACCATTAATGGAAGCAGCTTCTGGTGGATATGCAGAAGTGGGCAGAGTTCTGCTGGACAAAGGTGCAGATGTAAATGCTCCTCCAGTACCTTCTTCAAGAGATACAGCTTTAACCATTGCAGCAGACAAAGGGCACTACAAATTCTGCGAGCTTCTCATTAGCAGGTACTGTATTTGCAAGTGTGGCGGGTTAACCCTGGCTGGATGCCAGGTGCCCACCAAAGCTGTTCTATCACTGCCCCCATCTCAGCTGGACAGGGGAGAGAAAAAATAACAAAGGGCTTGTGGCTAGAGATAAGGACAGAGAGAGATCGCTCAACCAATTACCATCATGGGCAAAACAGACTCAGCTTGGGGAAAATTAATTCAATTTATTACCAATCAACCAGAGTAGGGTAATGAGAAATAAAACCAAATCTCAAAACTTCTTCTCTCCACCCTACCCTTCTTCCTGGGCACAACTTCACTCCCGCATCCTGTACCTACCCCCCACAGCGGCGCAGGGGGATGGGGAATGGGGGTTACGGTCAGTTCATCACACGTTATTTCTGCTGCTTCATCCTCCTCAGGGGGAGCACTCATCACACGCTTCCCCTGCTCCAGCGTGGGGTCCCTCCCACGGGAGACAGTCCTTCACAAACTCCATCATGGGTCCTTCCCACGGGTTGCAGCTCTTGACGAACTGCTCCGGCGTGGGTCCCTTCCACGGGCTGCAGTCCTTCAGGAGCATGCTGCTCCAGCGTGGGTCCCCCACGGGGTCACAAGTCCTGCCAGAAAACCTGCTCCACGGGCTCCTCTCTCCACAGATCCGCTGGTCCTGCCAGGAGCCTGCTCCAGCGTGGGTTTCCTACGGGGTCACAGCCTCCTTCAGGAACCCACCTGCTCCGGCGTGGGGTCCTCTCCCCCTGGGCTGCACGTTGATATCTGCTCCACCGTGGAAGTCCCTGGGCTCCAGGGGGACAGCCTGCCTCACCAGGGTCTTCCTCACGGGCTGCAGGGGAATCTCTGCTCCGGCGCCTGGAGCATCTCCTCCCCCTCCTTTTTCACTGACCTTGGCGTCTGCAGGGTTGTTTCTCTTACACATTCTCTCACTCCTCTCTCTGGCTGCCGTTTCTGTGCCCCCCCCCCCCCCAACTTATTTTTCCTTCTTAAAAATGTTATCACAGAGGCGCTACCATTATCACTCATCGGCTCGGCCTTGGCTGGCGGCGGGTCCGTCTCAGAGCCGGCTGGTATTGGTTCTGTCGGACACAGGGGAAGCTTCCAGCAGCTTCTTACAGAAGCTGCCTCTGTAACCACCACCACCCCCCCACCACCCCCCCACTACCAAAACCTTGCCACACAAACCCAATACAGCAAGTGTGCTGCTTGAAGAAAAATATCTTGAATATAGCTTTACTTAGACTAATCTTTCCTAATCTACAATAAGATTTCCCAATATACGCTACAGGGTAGGAAATGGGAAAGGGTCTGTGTCTGTCAACCTTTGATATGTATTTTTATTTATCAAAACTGAAGTTCTCGTTGGTGTTCAAGTGCCTGCTTTTGCCCAAATGGACTAACTCAAGTTTTTCCTGTCTCACTGAATCATGAATGTTGGAAATAAACAAACAATTTCTTGTACAGTTTACATATGCAGTACTCATAATCATGACACACAGCCATTTTAGATGGTCAAGTCCTTCACCAACAGAAGATGCTCCCTACTCATACATCTTGATTTAATTTTTGGGTTTTTTTAGATTGATCGTGATGCACATTCAGTGTAATTACGTTTCCTGGGTAGCTTTTGAATATGTCATTTTCAAAGTAGTCGCGCTGGTTGTTGGCTTGCACTTGCAATGTCGTAAGTTGTTCTGAGTAAGCTTATGAAGAATACAGTGTATTGATGGATGGGAGTTAACGAAGCAATTGGTGAAGCTTCAGAGAAAGCTGACAAACAGCATGATTAGAGTATTAAAGTTGTCTTTAGGCTGAGTTGAGGCTCTTGACATCATCAGAATAAACAAAAATGTAATTTTGGAAGCTGAAGCACTCTACGAATGCATATGTTTGATGTAAAAATGAGTATTGAATTTTAACCTATTGTTCTTGTGTTGCATGTCCAGTTTGCCAGTCCAGGTGATACACGAAACAAAAATCGGGTTCAGAGTTTTGATTGAATGTGTTTGTTTTTGTAGAGGAGCTCACATTGACGTGCGTAACAAGAAGGGGAATACTCCGCTGTGGCTGGCAGCAAATGGAGGGCACCTAGATGTTGTCCAACTGCTAGTTCAAGCTGGAGCTGATGTGGATGCTGCTGATAACAGGAAAATAACTCCTCTTATGGCAGCCTTTCGAAAGGTAGAATATGAAGTTCAGCTTTGGTCTTAGTTAGTATTGTCTTGATCATCCCTACACAGTTGTTATAAAGAGAAGATAGCTGACAAACTACGTATTTAAAAATGTCAACTAATTTTAATACTTGGCATTCAATCTTTAAAAATAGGTATGTGTGTCACCTGTATAATATCTGTGTTAAATTCTAGTTAAAATTTGCTTTATAGGCATTTAACTGAGGCTGGTTCTCGTGGGTATGAGAGGTGAAAATTGCAGTGTGTTTGTGCAGAGAGGGGGAATACGTGATAGAACTGGGGGGAACTGGGGTTGGTTTCTTATGCAAGAGAGGATGAGCGCTTTTGCCAAAAAAAGTCAAGTTTATCCTAATTTGACTCTAGAGAGAATTGTTGTTAGAAAGGGAGTGTAGTTCAAATGCTGTAGTACTTCAAAAATTGCAAATGACTGTAGGAGCCTGCAACTGTTAAGTTGCCAGCTGGGCATTTGAAAGCTACCACAATAAAAGGTAGAAATATGTGAAAGTATGGCTGGAGTAAGGGCAACTTGACAACAGGTACTGTAATTGCTTGCCTTCTCTTCCCATAAATGTGAAGAAACATCCCTCACAAACATCAACTCAGGAGGTGATAAAGATTTAAAAAAAAAAAAAAAGTAGTTAAGTGCTGAGAGCGTGCTTTAAAGGAGTTGAAAATAAATATTTTGCAATGAGTGCTTGGACTAAAGTGTTTTTTAGCAAACAACCAGAAGCAGCTGGCCTGATACAAAATGTTGTCCTTGAAATTTCTTTTTCAGGGTCATGTGAAAGTGGTGCGCTACCTAGTGAAAGAAGTAAACCAGTTTCCATCAGACTCGGAATGCATGAGATACATAGCAACAATTACTGATAAGGTAAGATTGTAAGAAAGAAAATATTTGAGAAGGAATAAAGCTGTACCTCAGCTTTAGAGTCCATGCTATGAATAGTCTTTAGCTTCTTGGCACACCAGATTTCAAGCAAATGATAAGTCCCAATGGAATTTTTCAGAAAAAACGTTGCAAAAAATGGGAACACGCGGCCACAGTAACTTTGTGCGCCCTAGTGCTGTGAGAACGGTAGTAAATGTGGTGTTATTTATTATCCATGCTTATTTTCAAGTGTTCTCCCAGTCACTACCTCACTCTGCTCTACATTCCTCCCTGTTGAGCAAGTTTGTACTGAATTTATGACGGCTTTTGCAGCGGGGTGGAGGTAACAGAATGAACTTCTGCTAGGAGTATGTGTGAGCTTAAGTACAAAGATTCACAAACTTGTAAAAAAAAGTTTGTACTGGAAAGAAGATAGAAAATATAATTGACAGTAAGGTGGTTTCTTGTAGCCTGTTAAGTGGACTGCTGCTCTTCCCTGTGGAGCTTCAGTTTTATTTGGTTTATCTTCAGTCCAGAATAACAGGGCAAAAACTATTTCATAGTATGAAAAATGAGAATAGCAACTGGTGCAGAAATATGGCCATAATGCTTCTAACTCCTCGCTGATCCCCTGCACTGCAGTTAAGTTTAAATCAGTATGTGTTTTATTGCCAGTGGCTATGACCACTGTCCGTTTCCATGATACTAGACACCTTATAAATTTAAACATTTTTACTGCTATGAAGCCAATATAGGTTTGAGTAGTACTGTAATACTTAGGTATTTCCCAAGTGTCTTCAAAAAACCCCCCAAAAAACAAACAAAAAAAAAGGCAGCCTTGCTTTATGATATTTTTATTTCTGCAGTTGCTTCACCTTTCAGACACCATTCGCCTTTTATTTCATAAACTTGTTAGGTCTTGATAATGGGCATAGGTTATGAACTGTCTTTGTACTGTTTATAGCACACCGAGACATAGGTTATTGATTTCCAGTCACAGGTGTGATGAGCATATCAGTTTGCAGCGTTGGACATGAAACGGAGCTTACTGGAGGGAATTTAAAGTTTTCCCTTTTAAAAAATCTCCTGTGCAAGTAATGCAATAGTTACTAAATTACAAGTGTAAGCTTGTGCTCATATATTCAAACACATGCAGTGTTACTTTTTCAAACAGAGAGTTGATGTACTTTATCATTTTAGGAGATGCTGAAGAAGTGCCACCTCTGTATGGAATCAATTGTTCAAGCCAAAGATAGACAGGCTGCTGAAGCCAACAAAAACGCAAGCATTCTTTTAGAGGAACTGGACTTGGAGAAGGCAAGTTGAAAGAGTTTGGAGCTCTGAATATTGGATAAAATTCCAATTTCACATTCCTTCAAGATTGTAAGATAGGTGAAAGTATGTATTAGAATAAAGTAGTATGTGTAATTACCATAGTTGGAGTGTCTAGAGCTGAGCATCTTGTTGTTCAGGTAATCTTTGAGCTTTTGACTATGATTCAGAGAAATTGGATCAAGAAACTCCGATATAACTGTTTCCTCTGGAATAAAATTGTACCAAAAGAAGGATTTCTGAGTATAATTTTTTGTCAAATGCATGATAGATGGGCATTTTCCAGTCACATTGGTATGGATTTTAGTTCTAAAACATGTTTTTTGTCTTAGAGATTAACAAAAAATGTACTAATTATGTTACTAGGGACCATAGCACTGTAGTAGAAATCTAATGGAAGAATCAGAGTATAGTGTCAGGTGAGCGCACGCTTTATATTCAAGCTAGCTGAAACCATGTTCTAATCTTTGAAAGGGAGATGGTGTTGTTTGGATTGTACTGCTGAGACACACAAGGTTACACAAAGATTCCTGAAAGTGCGTCTTGGGAAACTCTGACTTAAGTTTGTATGGTGTCTGTCCTCTGTTTCTTCACTAACCGTCTTAACATGAATGAACCATCTGTTTGGACGAAGTAAATACGGAAAAATAAGGATCATAGAGAATTTGGCTTCTGTTTGTCAAATATGTTAGTCTAGTATGCAAGTTCAGCTTCCTAGGAAAAAGAAAACATATGCATTTCTTGAAGTGCACGGGACGTCTTGTAACACTGTTCCGTGTGCTTGACTTCTAGCTAAGGGAAGAAAGCAGGAGACTAGCTTTGGCTGCCAAAAGAGAGAAAAGAAAGGAGAAAAGGAGGAAGAAAAAAGAAGAACAAAGACGAAAACTAGAAGAAATAGAAGCAAAAAATAAAGAGAATTTTGAACTTCAAGCTGCTCAGGAGAAAGAGAAGCTAAAAGCTGAAGGTGACTTAAAATATTTGCCTTATTTTTGAAACACAACCTTGATTTTATTCCCAGTATTGAAAATTACTTTTCTGGTCAAAACTCGAATACAAGCTTTCTTATGACTTGCTGAGCTTTCTTTTTGTTTACCTTTTCTGTTAAGCCCATAGATTAGCATGATGGCTTTTTTGGTGTCTTGCTGTGCAAAGGAACTGCTGCCAGCACCTTCAGTGAGAGTTATGGGTTAACTTTACCATGGGGATGGTGTTGGCTTGGGTTTTTTTTCTTCCAGGTCCCAATGCTTAAAACCAGGTCAATTTTTTTTTTTTTTTTTTTTTTTTTTAGCTCGCAAACAGAATGATAATAATGATTAGCTGAAAAAACTGGCAGTATGTAAATTCCAAACATGTATCATTCTCTTATTACCCATCAAAACCTGGCTCTTTTGTATCTTATGGCAATGAGTTTCACGTGGTGTACTGAGAAATCGTTTTCACTGATTGTTTCCTTGCTCTGATATGCTGGAAGAAAGGGAAGACATGTGACAACTTTATGTTGCTTCATATACTTATTTATGTCTCCTAATTGTTTGTGTCTGTCTTCCCATGCCTGAATTCAATTTCACATTTGTTAAATTGTTACTGCATTTGTTCCAAGACAAGAATGACATTCTGCATGAGTTAGCATAAACATGGGGAGAGGCTCCACAGTATGACATAAATAATAGTTTTAAGATGTGCACACAAGCTTCGTTAAGCCAGCTACATTAGTACTGTTTTTTTGCTCTTCCATCAGATGATCCAGAGGTCCCTATGGAGCCTCCTAGTGCTACCACTACAACTACCATAGGTATATCTGCAACTTGGACAACGTTAGCGGGTTCCCATGGGAAGAGGAATAATACCATCACCACAACAAGCTCCAAAAGGAAAAACAGGAAAAACAAAGTAACCCCTGATAACGTTCAGATTATATTTGATGATCAACTCCCAATTTCCTATAGCCAACCAGAAAAAGTTAATGGTGAATCTAAGAGCAGCAGTACTAGTGAAAGTGGTGATAGTGACAATATGAGGATTTCCAGCTGTAGCGATGAAAGCAGCAATAGCAACAGCAGCCACAAAAGTGACAATCATTCTTCCACAGCTGTTACTAACACACAGAGCAACAAAAAGCAACCATCGGTTCTTGTCACTTGTCCAAAGGATGAGAGGAAAGCAGTTACTGGCAAATCATCCATAAAGTAAGTTGCTGTGACCGTGCCTGCCATTTTAAGGTGGTGTTGCCCTACGTGTGAGCGATGCGCCATTGTCTTTGTGAACTTGCATTCTTAAATCAGTTGTTAGGAAGTGGATGAGGCAGTGTGTCCTTGCTCTAGTGGGTATAAGGAGCATAAACACTGTTGCAGTGTGAACTCGGAACTTGGTAGTAGGTTCTGAAGCAAGAAACTTCATAATGGATCTGGAATTAGGGAGTTGTTGGGGAACTTCGAGATGTAAGAATCTCAATTCAAGCAGCTTCTAATAACGTACTGCTTTTGGGCTAAAAAGAGAAAAATGGGTTGGGGGAGCTGGAGAATGGGCAAAATGCATCCTTAGGGTGTTTTGGGTTTTTTTTTTTTTTGAGTGTACAATGACAGCAATTAATTTCTTTTAAAGGTTGTCTGAAGTTATTAGTGAAGTGACGAGTAATTCCTTGTCTACTTGCACAAAATCTGGTCCTTCTCCCCTTTCTTCTCCAAATGGAAAGCTAACCATTGCTAGTCCTAAACGTGGTCAGAAAAGGGAAGAAGGATGGAAGGAAGTTGTGAGAAGGTAAGCAAAATGTTCCCCAACTCTCCCTTGTTGTTGTCCTTTGTCAGAATGTTTTATCTACTGTAGCCCTCTCTGCGGTTACTGAATGACCACCTTCTTAGTGGACCTGGTAGATTTCACAAAAGCACTGCTACACAGTTGCATCACAAATTATAACATGATTTTGACCAACCTACCCACTGGTTCATGCCATGGAAGTGTTTCCCAGTTAATGTTGTTTTGGTTGTTTGGGTTTTTTTGGTTCTGTTTTGTTTTGTTTTGTTTTTTTTATAGATCCAAGAAGGTTTCTGTTCCATCCACTGTAATTTCCAGAGTCATTGGCAGAGGAGGATGTAACATCAATGCGATACGTGAGTGCACGGGAGCACACATAGACATAGACAAACAGAAGGACAAAACTGGAGATAGAATAATAACGATAAGGTAAGCAGGCTGCTTAATTTACTCGTTTCTGTGGGGATTTTTTTCACTGTAGCATGCTGCTCTGTGTAGAAAAATGGAAAGGCTTGACCTCCTTGTCCATTGAAAGATCACTTTGAGACAGTCAGTTCTTTGAGGCAGGGGAGATGAACGGCGTGGGGAAACGGAGAGCAACTGCCAGCTGGTACCATCGCGTTTGTACAAAAGACGACTTTTGAGATAAGGTGGAGCATAAACGTTAGGATTCGGTGTTTAGACTAGCTTAGACATGGCTAAATATGTAGGTGTGTTTAGGGAAGTAAACATTTTAACCATTTGGGTTTTTCAGGAGTTAGAGTTTTCAGTTTCAGCAGCAAGAACATGCCAAGCTCAGTCTTGAGTTTGAGAGTTATTTTTCTGTCTCTGTTACCATGACAGAAGACAGGCTGGATCACGTGTTGGAGGTGCTTCCCTATAAGGTTTGTAAATAAATGCTTTAGATGCACTTTCTCTTTTCCCTTCCATCCTTTTTATAGGGGTGGCACAGAATCAACAAGACAGGCCACGCAGTTGATCAATGCTCTGATTAAGGATCCAGATAAGGAAATTGATGAACTTATTCCAAAGAACCGTTTGAAAAGTTCAGCTGCAAACTCCAAAATAGGGTCATCGACACCTGCCACCACTACAGCTGCTAACAGTTCTCTCGTGGGCATCAAAGTGACCACCGTAGCTGCTTCGTCAACATCTCAGACTGCCTCCGCGCTCACCGTGCCTGCAATTTCTTCAGCATCCACTCACAAAACCATTAAGAACCCAGTGAATAACGTGCGGCCTGGTTTCCAAGTTTCTCTTCCATTAGCATATCCTCCTCCGCAGTTTGCACACGCTTTACTCGCTGCTCAGACTTTCCAGCAAATCCGTCCGCCTCGGTTGCCCATGACACACTTTGGAGGTACTTTCCCACCAGCTCAGTCCACATGGGGTCCGTTTCCTGTTAGGCCGTTGAGCCCTGCAAGAGCTACCAACTCACCGAAACCTCACATGGTGCCTCGCCATAACAGTCAGAACAGCAGCGGTTCTCAGGTGAATTCAGCAAGTTCTTTGACAACTAGTCCAACAGCTACAACAAGTTCAGTGGCTTCTACTGTGCCTGGTTCTTCTGCGAATGGCAGTCCAAGTTCACCTTCAGTCAGAAGACAGCTTTTTGTCACGGTCGTGAAGACATCAAATGCCACAACGACCACAGTGACGACCACGGCAAGTAACACGAGCACAGCGCCTACGAATGCCACGTATCCAATTCCTACTGCCAAAGAACACTACCCTGCATCTTCCCCCTCATCTCCTTCTCCTCCTGCGCAGCCAGCAGGTGTTTCCAGAAGCAGTCCTTCCGACTGCACGGCAAGCTCTCCCAATAAAGGTGCACCTTCGTCTGATCCAGAAGTGGGTAGTCCGCCAGCAGTGGAAACGAACAGCTCGACCAGCAGTAGGCAGTCCAGTTCTGGTACCGGCAGCTCATCTGTGCACCCTGCTCATCAGCAGCCTCCGGGAGCTCCTCTGCAAGAGGCAAGACCCCCTCTTCAGCAGCCTCAGGTTCCTGCACCAGATCCTCGAATGGTTGTGCCTCCAAATTTAGCAGCGACAAGCTCATCCGCTCCTGTGGCAGGTCCAACGAATGCCCCGATGACCTATCCCATGTCTCAGACATCAATGGGGTCTTCTCAGCCTGCAGCGAAGATGGAAACCCCGGCCATCAGACCACCTGTCCATGGAACCGGTAGCGTCCATAAGAATCCAGCTCCTGTGCAAAATTCTTCCGTCGCAGTCCTCAACGTTAATCACATCAAAAGGCCCCACAGCGTTCCTTCTTCAGTGCAGCTTCCTTCTACCTTAAGTACACAAAGTGCTTCTCAGAATTCAGCCCATCCAGCAAACAAGTCTATGGGTAACAATTTCAGTGCTACTTTACCATTTGGGCCCTTTAGTACGTTGTTTGAAAACAGTCCTACGTCTGCTCATGCCTTCTGGGGTGGTTCCGTCGTTTCATCTCAGACAACACCAGAATCTATGCTATCAGGAAAGTCTTCATTTTTGCCAAATTCAGATCCTTTACATCAGTCTGATACTTCCAAAGCCCCAGGTTTTAGGCCACCGTTACAGAGGCCAGCTCCAAGTCCCTCAGGTAAGTGTGTGGTTTTACGCTCGGTACATTAATAATATACTTAAATAATAACTCCTGCATGTTTTTATTTTGAACATGTAATACTGTCTGCCTCGGCTTTTGTGGTGATTTGTAGTAAATCACTGTGCCCTGCAACAAAAGGGTGCTGTAATATAGTTTGTTGTTGTTTCTGTAAGCAAAATTGAGTTCATCTTCCTTTTAAGTGCCACCTGTCAAATCTAATAACTATTTTGCAGCTGATGAACTTGATAAAAGTCGAGCTGAGGCATTTTTTCTGCCATTCCAATCTACTCTTCTGTGATAGCCGAGATAACAAAACACCTCACTGTTGTTTCCGCTTCCCTTCCCTACCACCAGCTAATAAGTATTCTAGTTTGTGACAACTTGCTGCTTGTCCTGAGGCTGCAGAAAAATATGCAGCGTCTTGAAAGTGTTAGGATGATAAAAAAATTTGTTTGTATTAAGAGGTGTGTTCTCTTAACTATTAAATTCAATCAAAAACCTTAATTGCATTGACTTCCTGAGTTTTGTAGCGAGACGTTTAGCATTCTGCACAGAGATCAAGGGGTTGTCACAGAACTTGTTCTATAGCTTCCAGAACATACTCACACAGTTTGTGCTTTCTGTGCCTGTTTTAGTAGGACTTGCGAGTTGTTCTTTATGTAGCTTTTGGTTATGAATCAAGAGATGTAGGAGCTAGGTTTTTCATATTTTGTGAGTATTGTGGCGTTGAGTAGCTTTTGAGGTGCTCTCTGTGAATTTTGTCAAATCAACATACTCTTAGCATTTTGAGTTCGGCACACTCGTACACTGTCTATCACTTGAGTACGCCAGTCAGTTCCTGAGTGAAAGCAGTGCTTTAACCACAGTCCTGCTCTTATTTCAGCAGTTTCCCTTTTGGAAGGCTGCAGGCACATCAGGTTAAGTTGGAGGTGTCTATTATAGAGTCAGGAAGCGTTACGTTAGTTCAGGGAAAAGTAGCCCCTGAGAGCCTGCAGAATTTGACAAAAAAAATCGAGGTTGGATCTTGATAATGATTGATGCAGAGGAGGCAGGTGCTGTGCTGCTTAGTTCTTCTGCCTGTCACTGGTGAAGGGATTTTTTTTTTTTTTTTTCTCCTAACTAAAACTACAAATTTAAATCTTTTGTCACACGCTTTCCAAGTAGGAGAAAGATGCAAGTGCCACAGCAGTTGCATGGTAACAAGCTTCTTTCATATATGTTTTGAAACCTAAAATACAAAGATTTTATTTTTCCCTTTCTTCATTGAGGACAATATTAAGGGGGTAGTAATTCTTGTATTTTGAATACCTTGGCCGATTGGTGCCACCTGGTCTTAATAAAATATCATTTTCCTAAGCAAGTGAAAACGTATCCCGGGATTGGGATAAAAAACACTTCAGTGTTGATCATGGTGTATGTAGACATCATTCTGTAAAATAAAAAAATAATGGAGAAAGTCTTCAACTCTTTAGTATTAGTTCCACTGTTCTTGGTATGAAGTCATACTTTGTAAACACAGGAATTTAAATTACGGGTTAATAAAATGCTCAGTTACTTTTCTGATGTCCAGTTATATCAGAACATTTGTTATATTCCCTTAATTTCTTTGCTTTCAGGGTTATCTGCATCATAACATAAGAATCATTTTTCATTTATATATACAGCACAACTGTCACACACTGTCAATACTTGCAGAGTATGAAGGTTAAGGCTCCCTGTTCTCTTTGGAAAATAGTAAACCCCCCCCCCCCCCAGTTAATTGGACAAATATTTGCCTTCCTTCTTTATTATTTCCATGATATGGGTGACCTCTTCACAGAGATCTTGGAGTGCTGGGCCTCACTTGTGCCAATTTCTCTCATAGGTATTGTCAGTATGGATTCACCCTATGCTTCTGTAACACCTTCTTCTACACACCTGGGTAATTTTGCCTCAAACCTTTCGGGAGGTCAAATATACGCGCCTGGGACACCTCTTGGCGGAGCACCTGCAGCTGCTAATTTTAACAGACAGCATTTTTCCCCACTTAGTTTATTGCCTCCGTGTTCATCAGCATCAAACGGTGAGTTACAGTCAGCGGGAAACTAGTTGATAAGCTATTGTACAAATAAAGTGGCCTCATGCATGGCCTGTTTTAGGTAGGCTTTTCTAGTTGTGTTGATTTTTAAATTGAGGTTTTCAGATATGTTTTAAGCCCTTATGCAGTCTCGGATTTTGAGATAAAATTTTCTTGTGCAAGTTCTGATCTCTAGTGTGGTTTTTTTAGTAGCCAAGGTCATGCTATTGCAGAGTTCCTTATTCTTGCTGCAGTTAACTTTGGCCTGTTAACGTATATGACATTCTTTTAGTCATCTTGCAAAGAAGAGGTTGATTCTTTGGTTTGCGAAGGTAATATTCCAAGCGTGAGTTGTGTAAACCTCATAATGATGTTTTACTAAGGCTCGCTCGACAGTGGTGATTGCTTAGTTTTTCTGATATTCTTAGAACTGTGTAATGTATTCCAGGAGAAAATACTAGGGCAAGTTCTGGTACCTTCCTCCGTGTTTGGCCCCTGCAGTTTTGGCTATGCAGTGGAGTTTTTTGGACAGAAGACAAATGAACTGTTGAGTGCTGGCTCAGTCAGGGAACAGTTAGTCTGTTTTACTGGCAAAAATAATGACAAACCAAACCCACAAAAACCCAAAAACCAAAAAACCCACAGACAACAAGCCGGGATTAAAAAAAAAACAACCACCAAAAACCAACGAAGAAGAAACAAACCCAACCCAACAACAACATGGGTTTATTTCAGCTATGCTTTTGGATATAATCCTCAAATCCTCTATTGCTGATGAAGAGTAATGCTTAGTTAAGATTTTGAACCGTCTGTTGTCATCGGTTGTGGTGTATGTCCGGTAGCTGAGCTGACAGGGCATGATAATCATTTTATGTAAGAGACTAAATCAACGGTGAATGTCTCTCTGATCTGAAAGTAAAAGCGTTACAATTATCCCGAAGTGCTTGCTGTATGAATCTGGCATTAACAAACTACGCACTTCCACTTGTTTGATGTCTGGCTTGACATTAAAGGATAGGTTTGTGGTGACTTGACAGCATCTGGCTGCCTTTACAAAGTGCTCTCGTTGCTCTTCTTGCAGAATCTCCTGCTCAGTCGGTGTCTTCTGGCGTAAGAGCACCATCTCCCACCCCTTCAGCAGTGTCCTTGGGATCAGAAAAACCCAGTAATGTTTCTCAGGACAGAAAAGTTCCTGTTCCGATTGGGACTGAACGGTCTGCACGTATTAGACAAACTGGAACGTCTACTCCATCTGTTATTGGGAGCAACTTAGCTGCTCCAGTGGGACATAGTGGGATCTGGTCCTTCGAAGGTATAGGTGGCAATCAAGGTACGTAGATGTCTCTGCGCGTGCTTGCAAGTGACTGCAATATTGTGTTTTCCTATCTTGCCTTTGGAGCTGAAGGACGATGCAGAAGTGAGTGCCTCAAAATGTAGGAGTGCTCTTTCCAAAGGAGCTGGAGCAGGGACTTCTGTTTGCCCTCCTATCCACTTAATTGTGTTTTAACAAGGTCTCAGAAAACCTCAGGGGTTCTGAAACACCCTGGCTGTGAAAATTTGTTACTCGAAGCAGGAAGTAATGGGGAAAATAAAACCACAGGGTTTACGGGGATGAACTGAATGAGGATCACTGGATTTAGGAAGAGGAGAAATGAAGATGTCTCAAGATAACTGTGTATTTTCTTTCTGTAGATAAACAGATTATTTTGTACAATAGGACTTAAATATTAGCTTAAATTTGTAGCCAAGATCGAGCTTTTTGTGCTGAGGATCATGCAGTTTATGTTCTTATGAATTGGTAGCATTCCACGTTTGAGTTTTCTTTGTTCCTTGCAGTCATGCATTTTACTAATGCAAGGCTCTTGGCTCTCCTGTAGTCGCACAGAATTCAGTATTTCAGAATTCATTGAAAACTTAAGTTACTAATGGGACAGCTTTTCTCAGCAAACTCTTCAGGAGTCTTGGATGCAATTTATAGGAGACTGCTGAATTTTTTTTACATTGTCTTTTGGGGGGGGTGGGTTGGTTGGTTGGTTTAGGGGTTTTTTGTTGTTGTTGCTTGGGATGAGGGGGACAGAAAATGAGACCATGTTGGATGGGACCTCTGGAGGTCATGTCAGCCTCCTGCACAAAATGGGATTTGCTGTGAGGTCAGACCGGGTTGCTCAGGGCTTTATCCAATCTGATCTTGAAAACCTCTGAGGATGGAAACTGCTCAGCCTCTCTGAACAACCTGTTCCACTGCTGGACTGAGGAGTCCAAAGAGCTTAAGGTTTTAATAGACTTGACTGTGCACATGCTTTGCATGTATACTGTCCCGGGTTTTTTTTGCCCAAATACAAAATAGATAGGATATACCCAAACCATTTTGTACTTCACTAGTGGTCTTTTCCCCATCTGTGTAGTGAGAGGCTATTCATCATTAAGGCTTTAGAAACAGAATATTTTTATTTGCATTGTCTAGGTGTGAAACTTGCCCTTTATGTCTGTCTTGGCTTTTGGAATGCTGCTTTCTTTCTACTTTGTTCAGTTACTTGAACATTTTGATTTTCAGTTCAGAATAGGATTGGCTCTTCTCCTGTTGAATATTAGGATGGCTTCGGAAATGTTATCTGTATGCCGTCTCCACCCCTACAAATATAATTTGCTTATGTTTTGGGTTTGGAGTTTTTTTTGTTTGGTTTTTCTGTGTTTGGGTTTGTGGGTTTTTTTTTTGTTTTTTTTTTTTTAAATTGGCTTTCTGGATGTCTGAGGTTTGAACTGTACTGGCAATACCAAGTTGCCTCTAATGAATTCATGTAATTAGAATGTGAGCACAGGTCTCCAGCTGGTCATTTTGTAGTTATGCTTTTGAAGAGTACTTCTCTGTCTCTTAATTCATGAAATGATTCATGAAAGAACGGTAATGAAGTAGAGCAAATAATCTTCATAGCGTACATGCCCCTTTCACAGCACCAAATGCGCAAGGAGTTTAGGTTTTTGGAGGAGGAAGAGGTACCACAAATGCCAGCTTTCCCTTTCAAATGAAGGATGATTGCAGAGGTGACGCTTTGGTTGCATATAACTGTTCAAAACTCCTTGCACTGGCTCAAGGCTCCTGCCGTGGGGTGTGCAGGTACCGTTCCTGATGCTCTCTGTCCCACACGCACCTAAGTTTTAATGCAGGTGGATGCACAGGAACTGCAAGCTGAGCAAATGCCACTTCTAGAAACGTTACAGTGTGCAGACATTTAGGCTGGAAAATAGATGATTAGTGGGTATCGTGTATAATGCTCTTGCTGTGTCTTCTGTGTCCTTAGATAAAGTGGACTGGTGTCACAGCGGAATGGGGAGCCACATGATCCACAGGCCCATGTCTGATCCAGGGGTGTTCTCGCACCAAGCCATGGAGAGAGACAGCACGGGAATCGTAACGCCTTCCGGTACATTCCATCAGCCCGTTCCTGCAGGATACATGGACTTCCCAAAAGTTGGGGTAATGACCTTCTTGGACTTGATATGCGCGGTACGCTCGATTGCGGTGTCAGTGCGTGGGGCAGGTGAACAACGCGGGGATATCGTTCACTGTGCTGTTGAGTGTGTAAGATAAAACGCTGACTAGCCCTCACGGTATTGCAGAAGCTTAGATGTAATAAAAAATAACTTGTCCCACATAGGAAAGTTTTTCTTAAATGCAGGCGTTTCATTACTGCTTTCAGACTGAGAATTTCTTTAACACGACTCACCTTTTGTCATTCTCTGTGTGCAGTAGTAGCAGTGTTTATGAATACATACTTACTCTTGCTTTTTCCTCCCCTTAAGGGTATGCCTTTTTCTGTGTATGGGAATGCAATGATTCCTCCTGTAGCCCCCATCACAGATGGTACTGGAGGCCCTATATTTAATGGGCCTCATGCTGCTGACCCATCTTGGAACTCGCTGATAAAGATGGTTTCAAATTCCACGGAAAATAACGGGCCTCAGACGGTAATTTTTCAATTTTTATGTTTGCAGTTTTGTTTCAACTTCAGAAACAGTGCGGTGAAGATAAGATCGTAGCGGTTAGAAAGTATGAAAATGCTGTTAGGAAGTATGAAAGCACAGTGTAGCGTCTCTTCTTTTTGCTCGTGTCTCTAAGGAGCTGATGCAGCCCCCTTATTCGCTGCAGCCCTGAGCGCTGTATGTGCTTGCTTACACCTTCTAAACATTAGTCATCACTCCAAAAATAAGTGTAAGTTGTCCGGAGAAAAAACGAGCATCGCTAAGTTAATGCAGTTCAAAGGAGTGTGCTGTTGTTACTTCTGTCAATATACTTGTGCTTGAGAATTGGGAAGCTTGCTTCCAGCTGAGCTTAGAGAAGCTGCCTATTTAATCAAAGTTAATTACTGCAGATCAGCTTTTCTGATGATGTGTGGTAGGCAAGTCTGGATAGAAAAGATAGTTTTACACTGTATATTTTACTCAAAATGATCGTGATTTCTGTCTGTGCAGTTCTGCATTTGGGAAAACACAATCAATTTGCTTTTGTGAGAAAAGCCATTTATTTGCTGTTATGTAAGCTATCCCTTCCCAAAAAGGGAAAGCGGCAATAGGTCTAAAGGACTGATGGCTGGGCACTGAAAGGTATGATGTCTTCAGTGTGGGTTAGGAGTTCAGGTAGGAAGGGAGTAAGTAGCTCTTCTGTCTGCTGCTCTGATCTTGCCTGGCTTATAGGCTTGTGCACTGAATACAATCCAGGTATAGGGATTATGTTGCCCTAACCCTCTTGTTCGTACTCAGCCAGAAACTAATATTACAATGGATCATTGGTAGCTCTTGTTACATTACATCCTGTGTTTATTTTTAATTATACACTGAGCTGTGTTAGACTGTTATTGAATAAAGATGTTTCGGGACTTAATTTGCTTGGGAATAGTCCAAGCTGCAAACAGCAGGTCCTGGCTCTGGCAGAGCGTAGGTGTGCAGAAGAAGAGGCGGTCTGTTGTTTAGCCACAGTTCACATATTGCTCTGAAGCGGCTCCTGACCGTTACGAGGCGACTTCTGGTTTAATAAGAAAACTTTGTCCCTAAAGAAGGCTTTACTTTATTATACTTGGGTTTCCCCAGAGATGAGGGTGTTGGTATGCACTGGGGGAAAATAATTCAGGGTGCCAGAAATCAAGTTCTTGATTGTCTGAACTTCATAAGGAAAAGAGGAGGTAGTCTTTTCTTTTCCTCTGAAAGCTGGAGGTCTTCAGGCGCTGTCCTTGCAAATAATTTTGCACATACAGAGTCCTGGTAATTCTCCTTGACAGCTGACCTGGCATGTTTAGAGGGAGTCCTTATTTCCCTGGGTCTCAAGGGATACATTTTCTCCCCTGGAACAGTAAAATACATGTTACGTTAGTGTTGCTGCCATGGAGGAACTACTGGGCATAAATAAATAGCATTGATTTCTTTCTTTGGTTGTGCTGTGATGGAAAGTGGTCAGGCTGGGTTGAACATATTTTTTTGCACTAAGTAGAAGGGAAGAGTAAGATGGACACTTGGGCCAAGGGGAAAAGGTACAGGCAGAAAGATTAAAACACCATTTCCCTCTTTTCTCACTGGAATTACAGCAGGATGAAACAAGTGCTGAAAGGAGCTCATTGTAGTTTGATGGTGGATTGCTGTGTTGTCTGATGTTGGGCTTTACTTGGGTGCAGTGAAAACCATAAGCACTGCAGCGTAATTTTTGACTTCTGAACTGTTCTGAGCAGCCCCAAAGCATGGTGTTAAATGAAGCTTTCTCTTTCAGGTGTGGACTGGAACTTGGACACCTCACATGAACAGTGTGCATATGAACCAGCTTGGCTGAGTGGGATCAACTTGCTAGCCTTGAGATTCCTTTTTTGCAGAGGAAACCACAAATGGCAGAAACAGTTTATGTGCTCCCAGATCATTCTACTGATGTGCTTGACTGAAGTGTGTAGGCTTTTTGCAGAAGAACTTACTAACTGACCTTTTTCTGTGAACATTGTGACCGCCCATTCCCCACCATCATACGTTTCAACTTAGTTAGCCTTTATTCTTTCCTTTCCTTTTTTTTTTTCTTTTTTTTTTTTTGACATAACTTTCTGTTGAAGCTGTTCTTTGGCTGGTTGGTTTTAGTACTGTAAACTGCTTCTGAGCAAACACAGAAATTTAGCAAAATTATGTAAACTTGATCCTGAAGTTTTAGAATGGCAAATAAATGTACAATTGTTTACATAACAAATGGCTAAGCAGAAAGTAAATTTCAATATGTCAGTATAGAGGCTCTACTTTATGTAGACTTAAATTAATGTGAGATATGTACCTTCATATTCAGAAATCTGGATGTTTCCTTCATACATTAAACTATTAATAAGCATAACTTTTCTACTTGTGTAATTTAAGTACCTTATAAAAAAAAAATGGGCATTATCGGAGGGCTTCTTCCAAATGTGTGTTGGATTTTTTTTGATAAGGCATACATTAGTAGTAACAAGATACTAAGGGTTTTCATTTTCCTTCCATGAAAGGCTTTTCAGCAAAAAGCACCTGAGAAAACAGCCTTTTGGCACATTCAGACTCATCTCCACATTGAGCTCCCCTGCTTGCCCGGTAAACAGGGGAAATGTATCACGCTGCAGCATCTATTAAAAATTATTCTTACAGTTGGGTTGATGCAGCAAGGTCTGTTCTGTTTCACTAGTGCTCCCAGAGCTTCTGTTCCTGTGGTCCCTTCCCTTGCCTCCAAGTGTCATTTCAGAACATACATCCTTGGTGTGCGTTAGTTCAAGAATGAGAGTTTTGGAGCTTTAGCAGAGCTTCACTGATGAAAACCGGCTTTAAAGGAAGGCTTATTTCAGAGTAAGTGGCTTGGTTCTAGTAGATGATGTCTTGCTTCAGACTGGGTCACCGCCCTGTGTAGGTTTATTTGGAAAAGTCCAAGTGAGAATTTCCTTACAGTCGTTGTCAAGAGCTGCCACCTTCTTCGCTCACAGTTGCTTGGAACGAGGAGGAGTACCGGGAGGCAAAGTCTCAGGGGTCCTGTGAGGCAAGACTCGGTCAGCAGTGACAAACAGGTCCAGTCAGGATCCCCGTACAGTTTGTGTACATATGGTTTAAAGTCGATCTACGAGTGGAATGTATTTTTGTGCAGGACAAGCGAGGGCCAGCGTGATCTGTTGCTGGTTTCTCTGCATAGAGGAAGGCTGAAGGAAAGCTTGTTTTTTCCTTGCCGTGTCACTTGGTGTCAATCCTTCTGTTCTAGGTTGCTATCCTGAGAGATACAATCTGGGAAAGAAATATCCCAGATGAGTTAAATGGGGTGCTTGTGAGGCTGGAATTTAAGAAGTGCTGTTTTGTATTTATTATGGTACTCCTTTGGAAGCCAGAAGAAGAACCCACTTGTCCAAAGAAACCTGCTGCCTCTTAAATATTGTGGTATTGCTGAGGTCTCCAGAAGGCTTGTGCATACCACTGTCCATATACATGCCCTTAGGTGATGCTCTAAATAAAAGTAAGCTCCTTTCTCCAGCTGTCTGATCCCCTGAAATAGTTTGTGTAAAGAATTGGTGGTGGCAAAACGGGTACCAAACTGAAAAACTGCTGAGAAAAACGACTGATATTCTGTTTCAGCACCTTACTGTGAGTGAGGAATAGTGCCCTTCTAGTCTTCTGTATCACCTTTGGCCCTCTACTAGAATTTTTTGCTTCACGTTTCAGTGCTCTTTGGGATTGTTTGCACTCTTATTTGGAAATAATCCTACTGCAAAGTACTGCTCGGTATTTATTACAGCCGTGGATGCTGTGGGTCAAAAGAACAAGAGTGTCTGAGGGTTGTGGTTTCCTGCCTGTGTTTTGTTGACTTGAAATATCAAGCTGTGGCCCCTGGAGCGTAGAACGGATGCTGCCTTTGTGGCATTCGCCTTGTTTCATGAAATCCTGGGGCTTTTTGGAAGTCTGTACCAGGAACAGTGGGCTTTTTTTTTTTTTTTTCTTGGATACTTTTTTTTTTTTTAATACTTGAAATGTAAAGGCTTTGATTTGACCAATAAAGAAAGAACATACTGTGTTGGGACCTGGCAGCTCGTCTTTATTTAAGAAAAGGGATTGAAACCACGTTGAGAGATGGGTGCTTGGGTTGTGGCAGATCCCTAAGGCTGAAGGAGAAATGAACGAGGCGCAGCCCTCTCTCTTCACCACGGGCTTTCTTTACCTCTCCTTGCCCTGCAGGAAGGAGGTAAGCACCCACTCTTCGCACCCGCCCTTGGGCCTCCTCATCAGCGAGGATTAATTATCGGCGGCCCGCAGGGCGGCTTCCCGCCCTTCCTCCTGCCCTCAGTCAACATGGCGGGCGGCGTCAGGGAGGCCGGCGCATGCGCGGCGGGGCCCCGCCCCCTCCTGGAAAGAGGCGTTCGCCATGTGGCGGCTGGCGCGGGCGGGCGCCGCTCGCGCGGCGGGCGGGCGGTTAACGGTCGCGGCGGTAACGGCAGCAACGGCAACGGCGGGACCGAGCGGCGGCTGGTACGAGCGGCTGGCGCAGTCGGTGCCGGTGCGCTGGGCGGAGGAGGGGTTGGTGGCGTTGCAGGAGGCCGCCGGGCTGCCGTGGTGGGCCGCCATCGTCTGCGGCGCAGGCCTGCTCCGCACCGCCGTCACTTTGCCGCTGGCCGCGCACCAGAGCCGCCTCCTGGCCAAGGTGGGTTGCCGGCCGCCGAGTCTTTGCGTCCTGAGGGCGGCCCTGCGGGGGATCGCCCTGGTTGCGTGAGGGAGGAGGGACCGAGGGGCACGGCCGGCGGCCCTGCGGGGCGCTCTGGGCGGGCTTGCGCCTGGGCTTCGCGGCGGGCGGGGCGGGAATCCTGGTGAGAGCCGGGTTTCGCAACCAAAGCGGGGGGACTTTTCCACAAAACCGCTCTAGCGGGGTCCTGGCCGCAGTCGTCGTCGTCCCCCCCCCCCCCTTTATTCGGGGGGGTCCGCTTGTGCTGCCTATTGACCTCGCGTGGCGGAGGGCGCCGCAGCGGGTGGGAGGTTTTTCGGTGGTTGGTCCTTCCTTGGACACGCGAAGTCTAAGTAAAACTGAAAAAAAAAATGGGAACGTGCATCTTCTTCACGGTCACTACACGAAGATGGAGTTGGTTTAGTGCAAGAGTCAGGCGGCACGTGCAAAGTACTTTCTGCGATTTGCTGTGTTAACTTAAGCAAAGCTTTTGCTAAAGCTTGTCCCGTCAAAGCTTGAGGTAAACTACCCTTCAGCAATTTGTAAATATCTGCTTTTCCTCAGAAGCGAGGAAAACGGTCGAAGTTACTAAAGAGGTCATACGCTGTGCCTACAGCGGTAAAGGAGCCTTTGCAGTGCCGCGGTATGAAGTAGGGTGTTTCCCCTTTTCTGTACTGTTTTTTTACCACCTAAGGAGGACAGTAGGGGGGTGCTGCACAGCTGCCAGGATTCAAGCCTGATTAGGAATCAATTCCATCTTTGTTCTTCACCTGTGTAGAGGTCAGATGGGTAAATGGAGGTGTGGTTTTGGGACAAGGTTCTTAAGTGGCCGTTGTTCAGAGTGTTATTGCAGAAGCAGCATAATTTAATTCTTTTATTGCAGCGTGTTTGGGGTGGGGGATTTTTTGTTTGGTTTCTTTGTTTTGTTTTTTTTTAGGGGCGCTTGTTCATTTTTCCTTTTCTTTTGATTGTAGAAGTGAATATCGTATTGTAGTATTGTGTAATAGGATCTCTTCTTACTTCTCAGGATAGTGACTTTGGCAACTGCGAAGTTGTGTGTCCTGCTGGGCTTTAAATTTTTTTCAAGTGGCGTTAAAGGGTTTTTTTGTTTAGTAAAGTAGGTGGTTCCAGTTCCCTAACTAAGACAAAAAGATGCTTATTGGGAACAAAATATAAAATCCAATTCTGTATTTATTTCATTTAGCAACAAGATGGTGTCTTTGATTGTTACTGTAAATACTTCTCAATAATTCTTTCACCTGTTTATTTTGCTTAAAGATGAAAGGCATTCATAGATGTGTGCCTTGTCCTTCACACTCATTTTTAATGTGCTTACAGTATCAGGTGGGGAGAGGAAGTGGTTGTTACACGTAACCGCGCATAAACTTTTTTCCTTTTCTTTAGCTAGTTGGAAAATTTGCAACCTGAGATTAAAAAACTAGCTGAGCATCTTCGCTATGAAGTTTCCGTTCGTCGAAAGCAACTGGGTTGGTCTGAAAAGGTGGCCAGGTAAGATGGCAATGGCATATACCTTATAAATCCATTGTGGGTTTTGGGGTAGCAGCAGGGAAAGTCCTACAAACAACGATCTTGCAAAAACATTCTGCCATTGTCCAAAGCTTCGATTTTCTTACCGCTTCGATGACTTATTTGTGTTTCTTATATTGCCTGTCAGAGTATATCTGTCTTAAAGCTCTGAACTTGTGATAGGCTTATGATTACAGGGCCAAATGCAGGATTGTTTTTGTTGTCTTTACTTGTAGCTCATGGTTCTTCAGCTATTGTGGTATCTAAATATTGCTGGAACTTGAGGCTTGAATGGTGGTGGTCCCGTTCATTTGTTAGCACCCCGCGCAGTAGCACCGCACCCCGTGCAGTAGCAGTGTATCTAAGTTGGGTTACTGAGGATCACGTAACTGGCTGATTGCCGCTGTATTGAGAAAGTTATACCCTAGTTCAGACAAAAAGCACTGTGAAATAAAATATCAGACAAGTTACTGGCAGCTGCCGATGACAAAGGGAAATTCAGTTGTGAAAAGGTGCTTAGAGCAACAGGGGTAAAAGTTGTGAGGAAAAGGGGTTGGCAACGAGAGAGGCACGTTTGAAGGGGAAGGACTTTCAGGTTTTCCAGAGTTGCACCTAAAGAAGCCAATTTGACATGCACAGCCTGTAGAATTGTTATTTGAGAATTTGAGAAGTTACTCTGTAACAGGTATTGTGAGAGGACTTTTTTTTTTTTTCTTTCTAAAAGGTTCCACTTTAAGAAAAACCTACGGAGGATTATTACAGAACTGTACATTCGAGACAACTGCCATCCCTTCAAAGCCACTTTACTGGTGTGGGTACAGATTCCAATGTGGATTTGCGTGTCCCTCGCTTTGCGCAACTGCAGTGTTGGTGCCACGGACTCAGGAGGTGATTAATCTGAACAGACACACTCTTAACAGTCATTTTTCAATCAGTTACAGTTTTTGCAGATGCTTCATTGGTTAAAGAACACAGTCTCCCGACTGATACATAAAACTACTTCACTATTAAGCTTTTAAACTTAATATAGATTAAGCATATTTAAATGGCTGATAAGAATAAAAATGAATTTCAAAGACTTTGATTAGGTACATTGTACATGTTGTACTACATTAAACCGCCGTTCATGTAAACAAAGAACTCGCATCTGGACCACAGCTGTACGTTTCTTTGGTTGAACTCTTCCAGCAGGTATTCGCAGCGTCTAGAACATCACTGATATCTACTTACACGCTTTTGCTTTTTGTGATACTGTTGTGAGCTTTGTGGGATGCCTCTTTAAAAGCAGTACCAGGGCCTGAGCTCTGGGAACAATGTGGGGCATTTTGTTAGGCTGTGTGAGCGTGTAATTATTTTGTGGTCTTCTGAAGACAGGGTTACTAGGAAAAAAAAAATTGTCTTGGGATTTTTCTGTTTCACAAGATAAACTTGTTTAGCAAGTAATATAACCCATGCCATAGCACAATCACTATTAATCTGTATTTTTTTCTTCCATGTGAAATTTCACATGAAGGACTATAGGCAAGGTGAATGTGTGGGGGTTTTTTAAATAAAAATACTGGTATTTTCATTTTTTTAGAAAAGCGTTTATAGTTTCTTCTTCTAAGAAAAATATAACAAGTTGTATAGTTTTTAAGAAAACTATTTCAAACCCACAAAATATGTAGTCACTGTAGCCTACTGCATTGCATATTTTTCTCATTGGCTTGTAAAATGGTTGTGGAGATCAAGCTAGTTGTCATCACAGGTTTACCTGAATCGGTAGCTGTCATGAACTAAGCTGGACCTCAGCTTGCATCTCCCACCATTTTTTATTTGTACTGATACCAGGCTGCCTTGTCATGCGATCTGTTAAACCAGATATTTCTGTTTTAATAGTAATTATTGTGTAGACAAAATGTACCTAGAAACTTGGATGATTTGATTGTAATACATGGTATGGTTCTGTTTAACTTGAGGTAGCAAATCATGCTTAACTCAGTATTTTCTTGTAGTTCAAGAACAGTTTTCAGCAGGCGGAGCATTATGGTTTACAGACCTCACGGCACCAGATTCTACATGGATTTTGCCAGTTTCGCTTGGGCTCATGAATTTGCTGATAGTGGAGGTATGTTGGTGGAATAAATAGGATGATTGCAGAAGGGTAATTCTTATAGAATTGTAAGACAATATTACCCAGTTGTAGAACATGGTAACATAAGGGTAGTTTCAGATAATCACTGTTTTAAATGCATTGGGGAGAACTGAAAAATAACTTAATGATTCTATGCATTCGAATGGGTGCGTGTCTTGTTTAGAGATGACAAATTCTTATGTGACACATCTCAGATACTTTAATGGCTTTGCTTGAGCATCAGTAAAATTTAGTCTTGACTCTGCTGTTCTTCTTCGAATGACGTTCTGATGAGCTTCCTGGGTGTTAAGCGTCCAAAAGCACATATGGGTTTTCTTGGTTAATTCTACACCCCACTCCCAATTATTTGTTACTGTATGTTGTCAAAACTAACAATATTATGTGTTCTTAATAAATTGAAAAAATTCAGAACTTTTGAAGATTGCTGGGGAGATGAATCAACAGAAACAGAAAAAAGTCTTCATTTCCCATTTTTGGGGGTAATTTAATGGAAATATTTTTCTTCTTGATTTTTCTGTTAGGTGTTCTCATCAAACTCTAACCCTCTGGATTTCATTCTTACTCCATGTTCTTCTATGTCATGTGGACTGACACTGTCTTAGAGAGAAAAAAAAAAAAGTCAGTATGTAACTGTAGACCTGATTCTGCTTTCATTCAGTGATCGATCCACCATGTTTGGTCAGTTTCCCGTTGGCAGCCTTTTCTCAGAGGGCTGTGCTTCAGGCCGAGGTGTTGGAACTTTTGATGTGCAAAAGTGACCGTGTAAAGTTATGTTACCTGGAAATGGTTGTTGGGTACTTTGCTAGGTTGGTGCAGTATTTTCTACAAAGGACTGAACATGTAAAACATCAAACAAGTTGAATGAAAGATTGTAGCAGTATGTTAACTGAAGTGGAAAATGCAAAATGGAAGTAATAGGTGAACAAGAGTGCTGGGTTACAAGAAATCCCACTGTTGCCTTTTTTCTCATTTTAGTCCTTTCAAAGAGAGCTTGTTTACAGCTGCGGGTTTCTCCCCTTTCAGATCTTTGCTTCGCAAAAAATGGAAGTTTCCAGGTTCCAGAAGCTTGCTACAAATTTCTTTCGAGTGGTGTCAGTAGTGATGATTCCTGTTGCTGCAACAGTCCCCTCTGTAAGTACAGAGTCTTAATGGTGCGTCCATGAACCTGTGAGTCTGATACGTTCCTTGTGCGTAAAGAGCAGCCCAAATGCCTGGTGTGTTTAATAGGCCGTGCTCTCTAATACAGTGTGCCCTAAAACAAATAAGATGTTTTGTCTACATATACATTTAAATTCTTAATACATGTAGAATATTTTTGTCCAAGAGGGAAGGATCTGCAAACTTACTGTTTCTAAACATCATTTTTGCAAACTAGGGCTCAGAAGGACGTTCAGAACAGGTTAGCGTCCTTTTTATCATCTCAAAAATGAGAGGAAGACTTTATATAAGGACATACAGACAAGCGTTTGCTAAGTGTTTGCTTACTGTGAGAGGAAAACAGCCTCGTTCTTTGATGAGGAAATTTTCCACAATCTTAAAATGCTTCTCACTTTTACCAGGTGTTCTACTTCTGAATATTTTTGCAGTGGATAGCAAAAACAAAGTATCTAGTTGTTTGGCTTATCAACTCAGTGTCTGAAATACAGAAGTTCGAGCGAGTTTAATATGATTTAATTTATGAACTGTTGTCAAACTTCAGTGTAGATTGACTTTTTTTCTCCAGAAGAGTTGAGAAAGAGTGAAAAACACATTGAAATGGAAGCCATTATTGTTATTGAGAGGAGTGGTTTTAGGTGAGTTATTTTTCTCAATGACTGGGAGTAACCAGTGGCTGTGGTTCGTGAAGAGCTGCCTAAAATTGTAGTGTTCACATTGCATCTAGGGATGCTGAATTCGGTATTTGTCTCGTTGCAGTCCATGGCGTTGTACTGGCTGTCCTCGAGCTTCATGGGACTCTCGCACAACCTGTTGCTGCGTTCTCCGACCTTTCGTCGGCTGTGTTGCATACCAAGGACCAAATCTGACTCAGATACTCCTTACAGGGATATTGTGTCTGCCTTGACTACTAAATATGGTTTTAAGAAATGATGTCGTTTAAACTGTCCGAAGAGCTTTCCCACAAATGTTGCATGGGTAATTAAGTAGTGCTGTCTTATAGAGATGTACTTATTTACTGTAAAATGTTGCGTCTGGAATTATATTTATTTTCCAAATAAAGCATTGACCGTCTGGCCATAAAGAATGATTGTTCAGCACAAATGTATGTTTATTGGGAAGTTTTGTTTCAAGGGTGGTCGTTTTGCAGTTAGAATAGTCCAGTAATACAGGTTTGTCTCCCGAAGTATCGTAAGGAATTGGGCAGATGAATATTGAATAAAACTGTGACTTACCTAGGCTGCCTTCTTGTAGTGAAGCTGATCTGACCTGTGGGCTAGTAAGCAACAAGTTTTAGGGTAAGGGAGAAGGCTAGATGGACTGACGCTGTAGTTACTGGTTTAATTAATTAAGATGGTGCCGCAGATTGATGGGTAGTCAGGTATAGTCATTTAATATCCAGGTGGTTCATGTGATAGTCTTCCTAACAGTTCTGAGAGCTGATTTCCTGTAACTGCAAAGTAAACTAGGTCATTCCCAGTCTCTTGTGCATTAGATTTAGAGTTAGGAGGACAAGTTTCATGTATTGTTTTCTGGTGATCAGCTGTTGAGTGACAACACTCCGCATAGACTAAAACGAGGCAAGTAGCACCTCGAAAAAGAACAAATGATGATTACAAACCAAATACTTCATTCAACTGTGTATCAGATCTCTTTTAATGTAAGTCTTAACGGTCAAGTGCAAATGTTTTATGCCTTAAAGGACCCGTGTTTGCTATTTTTTTCATGTAAACATCAGTGTTATTACATGTAAGCACTTCCTGTAAGGGTATTCAGATTCGCGTCTCACCTTGCTCTGCATACATCTTAAGTCAGCAGACATATGTTGTTGTGAAACTCTGCATGCTCATTGCCCTTTGCACTGAAGTCTGTGCAAGCCCAGTCTTGTAAAAGGTCAAATCGGCATAGAGGGCAAAGCATTGCTTGTACTCTTTGCTCTCAGATGGTTGTCATAGTACAGACCAGGATGATTCATGTTTTAACTGCTAAAGTTAGTGCTCGTTAATCTTTGGTAATAGGAAGTGATTTTTTAAATAACTGGGATCTTTTTGTCATTAGAGAAGACTATATAGCACTGGGAAAGAGAGAAGCAGGTGGATGTAGACAACACTAACAAGCCAATAGTCACTTGCCTTTGTTGTGGTGGGAAGAATCTGTAGTCTTGTTTTATTTCTTTTGTTAGTCTGTTTCCTGACCCCTGAGCAGAAGATGGGGTTGAAGGAGTTTATCAAGGTTTGGTGTGTAGATAGGGCAGGGATGTTGTTTCAGAAAGGTTGTTTGAAACTACATGTTCCTAATTTTCAGTCCTGGTACTGCACTTAAAATTACCTTTTAGTGGATGTATTTCGCTGGGGGCATGCATGATACGTTCTCTCACGCTCGCTTCAGAAGCGTAAAAAAATTCATATAAATTCTATTTTCTTATTGCATTTTATGTGAGTTTAGCGTTGCCATACGATTTCTCAGACTGCAGTCTACCCGTTAGACAGGATTGAATGGCAGCAGCAGCAGTTGGGCTTGGTTTCTCGCTGTAGCGTTACATAGTCTGCTGGTGGCAGGATAATAGCAGGTCAGTATGCTGATCTGGCAGTGATTCTTTGAAGAGTTGGGTCCTGGCAATGGCCTGGTAAGGTGAGGAGGTGGAAGTGAAATCCTATGTTTTCCTGAGGTGCCTGGTTGTAGGATGAGAGCAACTGTCTGCTGGGCTGTATTAGCAAGACCGTAGCCAGGAGGTGAAGGGAAGTTGCTATTGGCAGTTCTTGAGGCTGCATCTGGATGCTCTGTCTAGTTCTGGGCTCCCCAGTACAACACATGAATGTACTGGTGCGGATCCAATGGAAGGCTGCTGAGACAGACCGGAGGCTGGAGCCCATGATGTGCTGAGAAAACTGGGTTTTTGTTCAGCCCCTGAAGAGATGGCCTTGCAAAGAGAGAGGGGAGATTTATTGCTGTCTACCAGCAGTTAGTGGGAAGCAGCAAAGGAGATGAAGCCAAACTCGGCTTGGAAGCGCACAGAGGAAGGATAAGAGGCAACGGCAATGAGTTGGAAGACAAAACCTTTCATAATTGATATGAAAACATGTTTTTTACCTTGAGGATGGTCCAACACCTGGTTTCCTGGATGAATTGTAGGATCTGTGTCATCAGAGGTACTTGAAATGCCAACTGGACGAGGCCAGCTGAGGAACCTGCTTTAGTGGGCCTGCACTGAGCAGGGGGTTGGTCTCGAGACCTCCGGAATTCCTTTTCCAGCTGCAAGGTTCTGTGATTGTATTAGTGTCTTATCTGGAGAAAGACCACAAATTCTTTAAAAAAAACCACCTTTTTTAAGCATACAAATGGGAGCACTTTCGGTATTATGGATGGTGCATTGCCAGTTGCTGTATAGGTCAAGAAGAGAAGGCAGTTTGCTGTCCTGTCTGGGTAATGCTGAGTTTCTGGCAGCATCCCATCCTAAGAAGCAACTGTGTCACATCAGGAGCTCAGTGATCCTTTTGTCTACCTATTTCTTCTTACGAATCACCGAGTTGCTCATTTTCTTCCACTTGTATGTACAGTTTGTTAAATAATACACTGCCTTACATTCTATAATCTTTAGAGAGGACCAGCAATTGAAATTTTAAGTTGTGCTGTTCGAAAATACATAGTTTTGAATTCTAACTGTTTCTCAATATTGGACTACTATTTCCTTAAGACTAATGAATGGCAAACTTGCTACTCTGTAGTAAGGTTTCTTTCCCCAAAAGATGTTTCCTTCCCTTTTGAGATTTCTGTTAGAAGTTGTAGTCTCATTTGCAAACATGTATGCAGTTCTCGAAGTACAGGAAAATAGGTTGGTTATTAGAGTAAGGAGGTGCCTGTGCAAGATTTTGAATCTTGGTATTTGAACTTGTGTTTTTTCTTTAGTGTTGTAGAATGACTGGCTTCACAGTGTTGATACCAGCTCTGGCTGCATGGGAAAGCGAGGCAATGAAGCTCAGTGAGATACAGTGCTCTTGATGTGGCTCACAGAATTATAGAAAGAGTGACTTGGTATTCTTTCTCATCTTAAATAGCACAGCAGGATTTACTGAGGCAGGTGGTGGTTATTTTTTTTTCCTGAATGTTCAGGTGCTAAGGTTAGCAGTTGATAAATACACCACAAAATAATCAGAGTTAATAAAAACTCGAAAGTGTATACAGAAGGGCTATAAGGTGTTAGACTTAATGGGAACTGGCCACAGATAAATGTATTCAGAGTTAACGTAAGGGTAAGAAAGGTCTGGAATGCTTTCAAATGAAAAAAAAAAAAAAATCTACTAAACTAAAGCCAAACTCAAAACTGTTAGGACTAATAGGAAAGTGCTCAGGAGGTGAGTTACTCCACTCTTGTGTTTTACTTGTTTCCTGCATTTTCTTCTTAAGTACCTGTTTCTGGGTGTTGTTAGTGGCACTGAGTGGGGGGAGGACAGGACACAATTCGGGTAAAGCTAGAGCCATTTGTGACAATTTTGGCATGGATACCTGGTAACTTGTGCCACGCTTGTGGATTTGCAAGTTGGAATTCTGCATGATGATTCTGACCGTCTCCGGTGCTCTCTGTGACGGGTTAGTCACTTTTGTCTCATTTACTGCGTCAGTTAAGTTGCCAAGAGCATGTAATCAAATATAGAAAATACTTTCATTTGTTGGGCTGAACTTCTGAGTTTGGAAAATACTAATGAACTGTTACTGACAAAGTGTTTTTTGTCCTTGCTCCTTACTTTGATAAGTAGTCATAGAGTCTGACAGATGAGGCTGGCATGGAAATTTGTCTCACTTTTGCATCCTTGATACCCCGTCTACGTGGTAGAAGTCCAGGAAGACTGAAGCTGGAGCAGTGTGCTCCTGAAGGACTGCAGCCCGTGGAAGGGACCCACGCCGGAGCAGTTCATGAAGAACTGCAGCCTGTGGGAAGGGCCCACGTTGGAGAAGTTCATGGAGGACTGTCTCCCATGGGAGGGACCCCACGCTGGAGCAGGGGAAGAGTGTGATGAGTCCTGCCCCTGAGGAGGATGAAGCGGCAGAAATAACGTGTGATGAACTGACCGTAACCCCCATTCCCCATCCCTCTGCGCCGCTGTGGGGGGTAGGTACAGGATGCGGGAGTGAAGTTGTGCCCGGGAAGAAGGGTGGAGTGGAGAGAAGGTGTTTTGAGATTTGATTTTGTTTCTCATTACTCTACTCTGGTTGATTGGCAATAAATTGAGTTAATTTTCCCCAAGTCGAGTCTGTTTTGCCCATGACGGTAATTGGTGGGTGATCTCTCTCTGTCCTTATCTCTACCCATGAACCTTTTATTATATTTTCTCTCCCCTGTCCAGCTGAGATGGGGGCAGTGATAGAACAGCTTTGGTGGGCACCTGGCATCCAGCCAGGGTCAAGCCACCATAGGTTAGGATTGATTTCTTGTGATTGGTACAGAGATCAGGAATGTAAAAAGGTAGGGGAGACCCTCCTGTTGAGTCACAGGTTCAGCAAAGACACCCTTGCTTTCTGAACTCCTGTTGGAGTATAGGGGCAGCTGGACCGACTCCTAGTCCCTGACTTGGTCAATGGTTTATATCTAAAGGGATTATGAGTATAATAGCAGCCTGAGATTCATTCATAGTTGAATGAAGTTCATGGCAGTGACTTCTGTATAGATTTGAAAAGCAATATTTGTAATACACTTGCTATAGAGTATTCAGGTTAGTACACATGCACGTGCACAAAGACACTAAGAGATATGCTTGCTTAGGCAAGTGAAAGAGGTATACCTGTTAAAAATTCCCCTCAAGTTCAGTGAAAATATTCACATGAAATGCTTTGGCATCTTTCTCAACAGGTGAAGGGTCAAGCCTCGAGGAGCAGAGAGTATCAGCCCAAGTCTTGTCGTCTTTTGGCGACAGATCTCCAATCTTTGCAAACCGAAGAGTTAGCGAGCTCTCAGAGGCATCCCGCTTGGAGGGAGGTGCTGGTTGTAGCCCGCTGCAGTCCAGGAGAGCTCAGAGGGCCTCCCTTAGTACTGCTGTTTATAGGTTTGGGAGATGATTTGCTTTAGTCATTAGTAAATTACTGGGATTCCAGTAGCACTGGTACCGTTTCACATGAGTTACGATTCAGATAAGGACGGCTCCAAGGCTGTCAGACAATGACTTAAGGTTCCGATATGGAATGTTCCAAGGCTGTGAAGAGAGGATTGAGATAACGTCCCAAGGTTGTCAAGAAACGACTAATTATCCCTACTCCCGTCCACAGCCTCTGCCAGGCAACAGGAGCTCTTGGTATGGTCGGTGCAGCTCCCTGTCTTAGCTGTGCAAGAGGTCCTGGTACGGTCAAGGGCGTGTAACTGTCCAAATCATTGTAGTCATGCCAAGGCCTAGTGAGGCTTCCTGAGTTCGTAGGTCAGCCCAGAGAGGGGGAAGAAACGCACCACCGCAGGGGCGAAACTGTTTAACCATTCACCACTGGGCTTTGAGAAAGACACTGTTCTGGAGTTCTTTGGCCAAGGAATTTCAAATTGGCCAACGTCTGGTGAAATACGTGCAAGGCATACAGGATTTGATTATATTTTTCATGGGATAGATACTACCACAAATGAAAGTGCTGTTCTTCAGAAACACAAAATATAACAGAGATGCTATGATACGTTACTGTGGAGACCACAGCACAGCTCCAGGTTCATACAACTGACTTAACGCAAAGAGTTTTATAAATAGTACTGTGTTCCTTGGAAATGTCAGGTAGGGGTGCTTAGTTTTAACATACCTGTTGCAAAGATAAGAATTTGGGTTTCCTTGGCAATTCAGGAAAGCAATTATACTTCTAATTTAAGAGATATTATAAGAGTAATTTTATTTCCTTTGAGATGTGTCTCAGAGGGGGTGCTAGTTTGAGTGAAGTGGATCCCAGAGATGAATTTTGTAGGGTTCTGAGTTTTGGTTATCTGCACGTCCCTAAGTTTCCTGGGAGCAAGTAAACTCTGCCATGTATCTTGTTTTGGCTGTTCCAGATACTGAGGTGATAAAATTCCGTCTTGTCAAATTTAGCTGCATTCGGAGTAAAGTTTCTAGCTTTTGTTGGAGTTTAGTGTTCTGTGTATGCAAAATAAGAGGTGCACCTGTATATTTGGGGGGGGAGAAAAAGCAGGAACTCTGTTGGTTAAATGGAAATTTTTGATAGGGTTACAAGTTGACAATTCATACAGTTATTTCCTGAAATACCCTGGCTCTAAAAATAAGGCTTGTTTTATCGTTATAGAACATGCACAAAAGAACTGTTCCTCATTGTCCATTCCCATTTGCATAGGCTAACATTAGAGAATCCAGGCACTTTCAGCATCTTCTGTTTACTCAGAAATTTAACATTTGTGTATTGCCACTGCTTTATCTTTGTTGGAAATTTTAGTGATTTTGCATAAGATTTATTTTGTAGATGTCCCTCAAATAGAGGGGGAAAGAAAGTGGAGAAAAGGAACATTCTGGGTTTTTTAAATCTTTTTCACTCCCTTCAACTTCTTAGTACGGTGGTATGTATGGAATTTGTCACGAAAGGGAGTGTTGTGAAAAAGAACTGCTTAAGGATGTTCTGCACAGTAGTCTTCCTTTCACTGCCTGGCATAAGGCAGCAAATTGGAATAACTAAGGATGTTTTTGTTTGTGGAACAGATGGAAACAGTGATAATGACAGAACTGATAACTTTTACTAGTATTTTTATTTCTGAATTATGTAGCTGTTGTCCAGGCACAATGCAAGTTAGCATGATGCTTCAGTCCTAAATATAGGCTATAGTTCCTCATGTCTAGCCACATCCTCACATTACAGTAGCTGCTGTAACTCATTTTATATTGTGCCAATGGAATAAGTGTCTTAACCTTTCATTTATTGCTGGAGTAGACAGTGACTCAGATCTCAAAAATTTCTACATTTGATTAAATGAATGGTATCTGTCAAAATACTCCCTAATAATAAGTATTCTGTAAAATAAAAAACAAGTTTCTAATTTATGTGTAGTTTCTGAACTTCAGTTGGTAGATCCTGCTCCACAAATTCTTTAAATACTTTCAGTACAATCAGAAGCACTGGAATTTCTAAATTGTTTTTCCTATCATTGCTGAAAAAAACACCCAAAAAGTAGAAATAAGTGCCATAAACCCCACGAATCTCTTGGAACATGAAGCTGACCTTTAAACAGTGGCAGAAATAAGTAAAATTCAGTAACTGTTTCTACTGTGCCATACTTGATGAAAAAATCTGAAAAAGGGATTATGAAATAACATCCCAAGCACGAAAGAAGATTTATGGATTTCAGCCACAAAACTGTCTGAAAGCTGTTGAAGAAAAAAGACGGGACAAATTGTAAAATAATCTATTAGACAGGAAGTAAGTGTTCCACCCAGGGTTGAAGAAATTCATGTGCCTCAGACATACTTAAGTGTTGTCTGAGAGCTGATACCACAAGATACCACAAGGCCTTAGCAAGAGGGCAAGAGACCACAAGGCTAGAAAGGGGCAAAACATGCTCTTTTTTTTGATAGACAGTATATATACTTTCAGACATACATGTATACATCCCCACCCCCCCCTGCCCCGCAATCTTTCTTTTAGCCTTTCTCCACAGTTCTGTGATTTCAGGAAAAAAGTTTATGTTTGCTGATAATTTTCAGATTAAAAGCAAGCAGAACTTGGAACTCAAGTAAGAAAGTATTACCTCTGTCAAAGTGCACTTTTTTCAGATTCTTTTTGAGTTAAAAGTATCACTGAGTGCTGAACAATCTTGCTTAGATCCTTAAAGCAAGCCATAATTTGTCTTTCAACATCATGAGTCAAACAAAGAAAATAGTGTTGTTCCATGTAGTTTGTTTCTGGTTCTCTATTAAGTGGTACTGTAATGCTTCTCTGTAGCTGTAAGGGCTACATGCTGACTGACCTAAAACAAGACCTGAGCTTCTCATGTAGATTAGCGAGTCACAAGTAGGCAGCCTTGCTTTGCAGGCACGAGTTGTTTAAATGGATAAGGGCAGAAGCGAGCTTGTAGCACTTAATGGTTTATTAATATTAAAACATGACATACGCAGTGTGTGGAATAGGTGTGTGGCACTGCAAGACTGAACATAACCTTTTATTTTGTTGCTTGCTTGCTTGCTTGTTCCCTTTTTCCCAGAACTCTCTTAACTATGCTTCCAGAAAGTATCTTGAAGCATATCTGAAAACAGTGATAAGCTGTGCTTGTATACCTATCAGGATATTATTCTTTAACTAGTAAGAGAAATGAAATCCAAAACTGGTAACTACATTTTGCATAAATTCCCTAGACTTCATTTCTGTTTAGGGAGAGGGAATGGGAGAATGCTCCTTTTTGTAGGAAATTTTCTCCTAGCTTTTTTTTCTAGGCGTTCAAATTAGCGCTAGTTAATCATATGTTATCCATATGTCTTTGATCCTCCTTTCCCCCCTTTAATTTATAAATGCATATTTTTCTCTATTTTTTTCTTGAATGGAAGTTCTTTAATTGTGTAGATTAATATGGAGATGCATTGTGGATTTTTTAAGTTTTGTTGCGAGTATATGTCCTCCTTACCCTGAAAACTGCAATGTTTCTGGATTTAGAGCACTATGATTTTAAAATAGTTACAGATTTCTGTTCTTTGTGTAAATACTGGGTTTGATTTAGAGCTTTTTTCTTTGTTAAAATGAAGGGTAATGAATTAATTATTTAAGTTTTTAAAACATCTCAAGTTACTTCTTTGATGTAAACTAAATTAAGAAAAAGTTGTGAGCAAAATTTTTAACACAGAATTTGAAGCATTTATTTGAATTGTGGTGGTAGCTTAGTGAAACTCAAGGAGAACTAGTTGTACCATATGCTTACCAATTCTGTTATTTGTATGTGTTAATCTTGCCACTCTTTTCCTGGGTCAGCCACTTAACTGTTTGTTGTGTGATGGAATTGCAGAATCCTGTTTCTCCTGCAGTTGCTTTTTGGCAACTTGGCAAACACATTTAGGCTTTTGAAAGGGTATCAGAAGTCAACTTTCCATAAGAGGGCGTTAATTGATACCACTAACAATGTGTTGCAACATTCTGCCTACTGCATAGATGTGTGCTTATGCAGCTGTAACTTTACAGACAGGGAGAGGGATGGTTTCTACCTAAGAACATCAATTCTGGAGAAAAAGCAAAGTGCAGCTGTCATCATACTAATAATGCTGTGCTTGCACAGATTTGACTGGTGGAGGTCATTTCACTGTCTGGTTATAAATCTCAGAACACCAATGATATCGCTACATCTGTACGCTGCCAGGATATTCTTATGCCAAAAAAACCTTCTGGGTGTGAAAGTGCAAGTTAGAGGAGGAAGCGAGAAGCATCTTATCTAAGGAGACAGAGCAACTCAAACCCCACAGGTAAGGAGGTCGTGGCAATTGATATGATAAAACCCTTTCCAGGGTTGCATCAGATGTAGGAAATTTTTTCTAGATTTTTAGAGGGTGTTACGGATCTTTCTGAATGTCATATCGTCATTCTGTCTCAGCTGAAGGATTGGAAAAAGTGTGTCTGCAAAGGTGGAGTGACTTTTTGGCTGGTAAACTGGCAGTAGGGGGAGCTGGTACTCCGTGCAGCTCGAGAAGGAAAGTCCCCTTCACCTTCCTCAGCTTAATCTGAAAGGTATTCCTGTTTCCACCTCAGGAACAGGGCATGCTGAAGCTTCTGGGCAGGACCTTAAACCAGATACAGCTTTTCTGTACTAAAAAAATAACATGAGATTTCTCAGGAACCATAAAGAGGGCCTTGAAACTGATTGCTGAAAAATGCCTCGCAAAGGTTAACAACTCTGTCAGGACACCAAATATTTAGTACGTGAAACTGGTTATGTTACATTTGCTGTTCTTTTCAGTGTATTGGAAAGTCTGCTACTTTCTAAGATTTGAGTTGCCCTAGGGTTTGGAGGAAGAAGCATCTTTGTTTTCTCTGGTATTATGTCTCTGCTGGAGCAAGCAATATGTGGCATACATACGTAAAGAGAATGCATATTTAGTAGAATTGCATACAGATATAGATACATGTACACCATATGTTTTCCTAAATATTTATGTTCCTATATGCAGATAATCATGTGCATGCTGAAGAGCTGGCAGATCCTTGTCATGGGAAATGTATGCGTAATGGCTGCCCCAGCAAATATTTGTCAGGTGCTGATTTAAATGTGGGACTCCATTGTCAGCTGTGATAAACATTTATATTAAATGCTTTGTAACAATTAATTCGATATATCGGTACCATTTGACTGTTTCTTGTTTATTTCTGCAATCCCCATGAATCCATTTGTGGCAGAAAGCTTGCTGTGCTGAACTCAAGCCAGCTTATTCTTAGCCTTTGTCTGTGATTTTTGTGAACTATTTTCTCTATTGCAAATAGTCCGTTTCAGGTCTGAGCAAATTGTGCACCATAGATAAATGTGGGAATTTGTATAGAGATGGAATTTTTCACTTGCATAAAACTTTACCATGAACTTTGCCAGTCAGTTTGATTGCTTCTACCACAAGAGCAAATTTTCAGTGTTGTTTTAGCAATATGTGGGTGCACTAGTCTGGTAATCTAAATGTTCAGTTCTCCATTAATTCATGTTTGCTTTATACCCTTTTAATTCTGCTTACCTTATAAAATCACACCCAAGGTCTGCCAGTGCAAGTTAAAAGAAAGTAAGGTTCCTCCGATTAATGTATTTGGAGGTGGATTTCTTATAGCTTTATTTTAGATGAAACCTGAGTGTGGAAGAGGGTTGTTGAAATAATGCACCTACCTAGGAAGGGGACTAAACTTGAGGAACTGAAATCTGTCAAGTCATGTTCAGCTAAGTACAAGTTCCCTGAATGGGTTCTGTTCTGATAAAACTCAAAATTGCTGAAATACCCTGGCACAGATCCCATATGGAGTAGACGTTGGAGCCTTCAGTGTTTATATTGCTTTTCTGTTCCAAAGCCATAATCCAGAGCCTGCATGGAAACTTTCCAAGCCGTTGTGAAGTATTCGTTAATACTAATGCAACACAGAAGATAATTCTACAAAGGCAAATCGAGAGGACATGGGGTGAAAATGAGAGAAAGGTAATTAAAAAAAAAGGCCCCATTTTAAAGGCACTTTGACTGCCCCTGCCTAGCCAGTGCAGGTAGGGTTTCCTTTATACACATATAGCAGGGAGAACCTACTCATGCACACGCTGCATACTCGCCTTCTTAGTTCAGGATTAATGATACTTGAAAGCGTAAGTTTTTACAGGTCATATATGCTTCATTCCCTGCCTTGAAAATATAGCCTGGACTTTGAAAATAGGGCTGTGATGCTCCTTAGCTTTAGTAGTTTTGACCTGGAAAAAAGGCTGTGTGCCCAAAAGCTTACCTCCTTTTTCAGCCATGGTAATTACCCTGTTAAAATATATTGTCTGTACTAAAATCCTTGTCTTGATGTTTGCTGCTGTTTCTAGTGAAGAGGATCAGAGCTTTGCTGTTTCCCTTCCTATGATGTATGCCTATGGCAGTGTAATTCTTTTGTTTTCAGTCCATGTTGATGAGACAAGGATGGAGCAAAGAAAGATACAATGATCTGTCTCAGGCCAAACGAGCTTGTAAGCTGTGGAGAGGAAGTAGTCCCAGTAAGGACACCTGCTCTGTCCTTTATGCTAACCTTATGACTTTAACCTTGCAAGCGGTCATGTCATGTTAGAGGGTGTGCTTTCTGCAAATGAGCAACTGGAGGTGGATTTCTGGAGGAGAAATCAGAAAAACCGTTGCTGTGTATTCTGAGAAAAAAACTGAAGCGTCTTGAAAAAGTCTGTATTAGTATTCTTTCTGGATGATACCATGTTATTGAAGTAATGTGACATATAGCTCTGTTTGGCTTAACTGTTTCTTCACCTATTCTGCATGCTTCCCATTCTGGCTTTGCTAAAAACCAAGATATTGTAAGTAAATTACCAAAACCAGCTAGTAATTAAAGTTTTGAGAATTTGGAAAGGAGGAGAGAGTTTCCTCCTTAACTTCCCTCTGTTTATTAGCTTGACGTACTGTAAGGAAGGTAAGTTGGTCGGTGTCACAATCAAGGCACAAATGTCAGTATAATATAACACCATTTACAGGGTGCTAGAGGGGAATGCTGTTGCCTGCCAGAGAATATGATACTCTGCCAGTCCACCTGGTTGTTCTTTGTGGTTGTTTTAGTGGGGAATCCAAATTCTTAATTCGAAGTTGAGTTGCTAGGGTGGATTGCTTGAAGCGCAGGAATTTTTTCAAGGGCAAAGTGTCATTTTTGGCACTTTAGTTCCATGGTTTCTGGAATGAAAAAAGTGCTTAAGTATTTTTGAATATGCTGCTGTACACACGGGGGTGCTCAAGCTATAGTTGATGTTGTTAGCTGTTGGGCTGTCAGGGTTCTAAAATCTGGGGCAAGCAGGCAGGCCTCAGATCAAAACATTTTTCTTCTTCTGTCTTTCATCTTGATGCTGTTTCAGAACTTAATCAGCCCATCCCTTTGCAGGGTACACTGCTTTTCCACCTCGTTGCCATGTCCCTTTGAAGTAGCCCAGTGTTTAACGCTGCTGATCTTTAAAATAACGAAAAGAACTTAGTAGCTGCTCCCTCTTTGTGGGCTGAGGATGCCAAATGGAAATTGGCAGGTGTCGGGACAATCCCTCTTACCGCCTAGTTGTCTTTGCAAAGCCATCCGTTTATGCAGCCATGTGGCCAGCTGGCAGGAGAACTCCTCTTTCTTTTTTCACTTGTTATTGTTGGACTACCTGTATTTAATTGATCTGACTTATTTCTAATGGTAAATAAAATACTCCTTGTTCCTTTGAAGCTCAGCATAGCGCTAAGAGTAACAGCAGCTGCTGTTCTCACGAGTGAGGGTTGTTGCTCTGTTCTTAAAGTTTGAGGTATCGCAAGTTAGTATTATCTTAAAAGAGAGGCGAAAAGGCCCGTGGGGAATTTGCACCGCATAAAAACTGGCAGAGAGAACATCCTTAATCCCTTCTTTTCATTCTCTCCCTCCCCCCCCCCATTTTGTAGATCTAGGGCTGGTTTAGGCCTTGATTTCATAATATTACTAGACATTGCTGGATCTCTCAGCAGTACAAGCGTGGTCTAGATCAAGCTGGACTATGCGATTGCATTTGTGTCAAATTAGAGGTCACAAATATGGAATTTATGCTGACGTTAGGGCTTTTCCTTGTGAGCGTCATGCCAGCTGTGGGAGGATGGATGATACAAGATCTAGCAGAAAGTTAGTCATAGAAAGACACTACGTGCTGTGAGCCTGAAGCTACAAAGTTAAATTGGCAAAAACTCTTGAACACATGTAAGCTGACAAAGCGAATTTACAATAAGGGATCTGTGCTTTTCATCAATGTCGCCATCATGTTTTTGATCAATTTTTGGTGCACACAAGAATCCTATGGCGCTATGGGCTTTTGGTTTGGGTAGGGATCTTTAAAGGAGCCTGGATAAGTTTGGTGCCTAACTTCAGTGCAGATGAAGGTGAGTGCACACATCCATATATTCCTTCATTTAAAGAGTTGAGCATCGTAGACTCATTTGTCTAACTGCCAGTTCAAAATTTGAAAGCCTTGATTATCTTTGCAGTTGAAGTAACAGTAAATAAGGTTTTTAACCTGCTTTAAGGTAATCCTTTACTTTTCTTTCAAAGAAAAAAGGTAAGAGTCCTTCAGGAGAAACTGCTGCTGCATTATTTATAGGGATTGGGCTTCTGGATAAGGGTAGTAGCTAGCCACAGAGCCCGGGTGGCTCTTTTTTGCCCACTGCTTCCTCGTTTGGGGAAACAAGGGTCCCCTCTGGCGGTGCAGAGGATGCCTCTCTGGGGCTCCTTGCAAGGTGACCGATAAGAATTTGCTGCCGTGTGTAGGGTCAGGTGTTTAAACTTGGTAAGCATGCTGTCCCTCCCAACTACAGTTACTTTGGCAAATTCTTCACTGACCACATTATTCAGTGTTCAGTTTTGATCAGGAGTAGATAAAATGATAATAAAAATGACATCTCTGCTTTTTAATTAGTTCCTTGCTAGAAAATCGCAAAGAAATGTACAGTATTAGCAACTGCAATGAATGAGAACTGGAATTTAAGCCTATGGTTTTCATCTCATTTCATACTTAGACTAGTGAATTAAGACCATCATCATCCCTCTGAAGTAGTTAAATTCTGTTCCCCGTAGTACTGATAGGGGGAGGCTAAGGACCACGTAGTCTGGTGTAAAGCTAAAGAAACTACTAGAACTCGCCAAACCCTTTCCTCTGAATTCTAAGCATCGTTGTTTGAGCCATTTATTTTTTTTTCCTGAAAACTAATCCCTGGTATTTGTTTTCTGATTATTATTTTTTCCTGCATAGCATGATAAAATACACTGAAGTATATTATTATTTGATTATATAAATTTTAGCTTGTTTGCAGGCTATGTGGTGAATCACTTGGACAAAACATAGTTTGTCCTGGATCAATTAAATGAATGTGGTTTGAAACCCAGGGAAAATGGGAGACAAATAATACTCATTTCCAAGTTTTCAGACGGACAATTAATGTTTTTACAAAAAGCTAACATGCTTCTGGGGATTGGCAAACATTTTCACAAAAACAAGTAACAAATGTAATTCTATACTCCAGGAGCAAACCGATATGCAAGTGATGGAATATTAAATGCTGGGGAGCTAGTTTCAGTTAAACAGCATGCTCAGAAGTTACCCAAATTGTTTGTGCTTGAGATGATTCAGAACGGTCCCTCTGCTGTTTAATATGTGTCACATATTTACAGAGTGGTGGAGGCTTCTGTTTTTAAGGATCACAATTCTCTCTAAGTGCTAGACAATCTTTCTTGCTCTGAAAACTGTCCTGTCATTACAGACCTCAGATGTTATAATGATTGGAGCGTAAAGACAGACTAGCGAAGCTAGCGGTGAGGAGTTCTCTCTTTCAGATTCCAGGGGGAAAACTTAACATATAACAAATGGTTCCGACTGGCCTGGAAAGGAACCAGCCGTCATTGACATTCCTAAAAGCTAAGGATGGAGGCAAGTGAGGATGACGGTCCTCATGCCATCCTTCAGGATGGAAGAATTTCTGTGGAAACTCGTCGGGCTTCATTCTGCCTGGAAGCCTGTCCCCTCTGTTCACCCATTCACACCCTTCCACCCCTCACGCTGGGATGCCACGGCCGTCAGCTGTTTCCAGTTTAGCATTCTGCAAATGAAGCCTAGAAGGCATTTAAATTCTGGCGTCTCATGTTCTGACTTCATGGAACAAGTATGGGGCCCGCAAGAGTCTCAGTTATTTGTTTAGATCCCCAAAATCGAAGCAAGGCTTTTATCCTTTGCTTGGAGTGTTCCTCAAGCTCTGAGTGTTCATCTCCTACCAGCAGTAGGTATTTGAATACAAGTGTGTCCTTGCAGATAACAAAATCTTCACCATGGCAAGCAGAAAAGCAATGAAATCTTCCAGCTCTGAGAACCCCTGGTACTCAGATCCCTCAAGAAAAGATGAGGTATTGCACTGTATCCTCTGAAGCTTAATAATACCAGGCCTTTTTAGGCCTGGAGAGAGGTAGGGAAGGAAAACACATTTACCTGTGCCAAGTACCCTGCCTTTCTTCAAGGAAATCACACTTTTGCATCCACACTTGAGCAGTAAAAATACAGTTTTGGTACTTGTTACTAGAGTACAGCTGAGAACTTGTGATACTATCACAAGGTTGATTTTGGCTTTACGAGTCCAAGGTTCAAATGTGTTAAATGGAGGGGCCAGAAAGGTTGAAAAGCCGTTTGGAACGTTGATGGGTACCACACACGTTGTAATGGGAAGAATGTCGTTAATTAGAAACAAACGCCAGCCTTCAGCATCAGCCAGTTTTCAGGAAAAGGGCCTGTCAGATTCAGAAGTTCGGGCCTTATTATGTTTGTTTTGAATTTGCGTGGGGACTGTTCCCCGGTGCCGATCAAAAGTGGTTTTGCAGTTGTTCCATAGCGGATAGAATGCAAAACCATGGTAAATGATTGATCCTTGGAATGGCGAGAGGGTGAGATCTTTGGATCATAGTTAAAATGTATTCTTGCAGCCAAGTTAGAGCAAGCCAAGAAGTTGTTTTTCCACTCTAATCTTTTAAGATGACCTGGTTTATTTTGCACTGAGATGGGCTAGGAATCTTCAGGCAGAGACGTGGTAACTTTTGAAGTACTTGAACTTGGGTAGTGGAGAACATCTGACTGGGTTTAGTATTCCTTCCTATCTGAGGGCTGTGATGGTTGACCATTTGTCATTGTGTGTGTTTTTCTCTTTGGGAACGTGTTTTAGAAAATGGTGAACCATGAACTTTTTTCTGGCAGGATAACATTTTAAATATGGATTTTGCTTGAAGTTTCTGAAAGGCTGAACTGGATTCGAGAGGTCTAACTGAGGTACCAGAGCACTTAAGTCCACTGATTTTCTTTCAGCACCCAAGTTTGAACAGACAACTGACCTCTATGCTGATGGGTGTTGATGATAGAGGTTTTTCAAACACGATGAGGAACTTGTGTAAGGGCAACAGGTCCTTTAAGAGTCAGAAGCATCGCTGTTCAAAACAGTAATTGCAGGATAGGTTAGTTGAAGCAGACTGTTAGAAGGATTCGGAGATCATTTTTTCTCCATGCAAATTTCTTGCACAGTTTTAGCTTCATCACTGTCGATGAAAAGCCTTGCCATGAGGAGGGGCTTTCCTAACATTCCTGGTTAATATAGCTGCCACAGAGGAAAAAATAGTCATAAAGGTGTTTTTTTAACTCAAGGTGCTGAATCAGTAAGTTAGTTATTGTTTGCTAGTTAATTCATAGCGTGCGTTGTTAATGACAGGAAAAGGAGTTTCTCTGTGAAGCTTCTTAGAGAGGATCCCCTCCTTTTGGTCATGTTTCACGTCACTGGTGGGCATGATGAAGGTAAGAAATGTCAGCTAGAACTTACCAAGACAAATTAGTCGGGAGCACAGTGGACAAGCAGTTCCTCTGAAAGGACCCTACCTTTTCTAGACCTTGACTTGAGCTGATACCGCTCGTGAGGAAAAAAGAATTATTGCCAAAGCTGTAGAGAGACAGTGTTCTGAGTACGGTGCAGGGCTCTGCCACGCATATGTTTATTTCCCTGAGGATTGGTACTTCAGCGTTTGAATTTTTCTTCATGCCTTTTGTGCTACCTGTGCAAGACATTTTGTATGGCTACTAATTTACATAGTAGATTCACGTACGTTACATGCTTGGAGTTTGGTAGCGGTGTGAATACGGTGAGATCTTGTTCCCTATTGGAGTACATAGCTGGTCTGCTAATTGGAAGTGTTAAGAAAGAATGTTACTTTTTAATGCTTGGGAGAGATGGATAACAATGGAACATTGTCTCATGAGGGGCTTTTCAGAATATGGTTTGTTAAAGTCAGAAGGGCCTGTCAGAGCTATAATCTTAAATATTACACATACACACGAACTTCTACCTGTAAGTTCCTGACATCTGCCCCAGCCCTATGCTGAGAATGTGTATCCTCCATAGACCCCTGCCTACCCTACCCTTCTTGTTTCTCACAGAATGGTAAGTAATGTCACCATTGCAGAGTTATTTTGTTTACACTGTTGAGATGCTCTTCTTCATCTCTGCAGGGGACTGTTGTTTTGTAATCTTGGGTAGAGATGCATAGCCTCAAGTAGTTTAGAGGTCATAAGCACAGATCGGGATGTTTAAGCTGTTTTTCTTTCACTGAAGGTGAGTGGAGTAGAAGGGGGATCCCAAGGCAGTTAGGACACATTTCTTTCTGGTTCAGCGTTTGGTTGTAGTTTACTCTCTTTGCAGTTGCTGAGTGAAAATTCTGACAGTGGTCCTCTTCTCCTTGATGCCAGTTCAACTTCCACTGAAAGTTACTTCTTTTAACACTTTTGTGCAGTATTATTTCCATCAGCAAATGAGGCAAATGGAGATTAAGAAACATTTTCCACAGGTGCAACATGGCTGTACATGTCCATATCCTTTTCAGTACTTGAACTGTAGGGGTTCGTACTGTGATGTGTAATCCAGAAGCTGCCAGAAGTCAAGTCAACCACTGCAGCAGGTAGCGGCACCCTAATATTTTCCACATTTAGCTGTTTTTATGTTTGTTGTCTCTACACTGAAAGACATTCCTTAAATTTGGGCAATGGAGCTTGAAGTACTTGGAGCATAGCTATGAAGAAACATGGAGAAGTGATAAGTGCTCGGTTCCTAAAGGGTCATAGGTTGCACATCAAAAAGGGGAATATGCATACTGATAATAACTTCTCAAAGGAAGTCTGGGGCAGAACTGTGAGTGGAAATTCAGTCTTCAGCACTTGGATTGTAACAAAATCCAAATATCGCTTTGTATGTGATGCACATCCATGTCTTTCATACCGCCTTGTATTTCCCTTTTGCTTTAAGAAACAGGCAGGTGTTCAAATGATACCCTAGAAAATGCAAATTCCACTTAAACGCTGCACAAACTGAATAAAGAAGTTTTTCAAACAGAATTAGGATTTGCAGATATGCAGACCTGGTTTTTAAGTACCTGAGCCTTTTTTCTGTACTCAATACTGTATCATAGGATACTTTTAGACTTTGTGAGCCAAAACATCAGTCTCCGTGGTTTGATCCTCCAGGGTCTTTTTACTGTCATTAGTCCCTGTATTAAATAATGTCTTACATCTTGCAGGTTATATATTATCTGATTTGTACTTTGATAAACCTGGATAAAGTTGAAATATTGGTAGGCAAGCTAATTATTTCCAAAGTCTCTTTGCAAAGATAGCCAGCTGCATCACAAATACACTGTTAAATTGGGGTGTATGGAGAAGAGAGCGAGCAGAACGAAACGTTGTTATAGTTTCATGTGTGGTTTGGCTAATTTTCCGAACTTTACCATTTGTGTAGTTGGTTTCATGACGCGCTGTGTATTAGTAAATACACCATTCAGTATGGCATAAAATACTGCTCCTTAAGGAAGTGAGAGTGTCTCTCCAGATCCGTGTGGAACTACTGCCCAGCAAGTGGCTGTAGTCTGGCTTTTTTCCGCATTAGTCTACAGTTAGTACCTCAAGCAAAGTGCAGTTATCTGCCATGGATCACTTGCCATCAGCAGCTGTGAACTGTTTGAGTAGTAGAGCAGGGTAGAGGAGTTGCCATGGCAGTGGCTGTGGCGTGAGCGTCTAACAATTTGCATAACTAGGTACGTCGGAATGAAAGAGAGCACAAGTGGGTTGTGAACGTGTCTGTATGTAGTATGCATTCCGGGCCTTGGTGAAGGCAGAAATTGCAGTCTTCTAGCCAGGAGCAAGAACGGGTTTGTCCTTTCAAAGACTCGGAAGGCGTTGCAGACTCCAGACGGCACCCAGCTCCATTTAAGGGAGGGGCCAGGACACATTGCAGATAGTGCAACCCATTTTCCCATGGAATAATACGCACAGGGATAATTTGTTCATCTAAATATGACTATGTTACAGAAAAGTATGTTGTTTGTTTTAAGACTCAAGTAGCTCGAATTGAGCAAACATGGCAGGAATGTAACAGATGATCTAAGGTGATCGATGCGATTTATGTGCTTGAATTGATGGGGTAGGACAGTCTTGCGTTCTGTAATACTCCCAGCAGTGACGCTCATGGCAGAGCTGGCAGCTCAGTCTACTCTGTGATAGCAGGATTGGTTTGTAGGTACTTGACAGAACATCTTACTGTGGGCCAAGCACACATGTTGCGTTACAAGGAGCAATTTGTTTATTTGAGTCTTGTTTTTTGGGACTCTGTATTTAGAATAGGTTCTGTGTCTATAGGCTGGGATTGACTAGCTTTGGAAACTAACTGAAATTTCTGTGCTTGCCCCATGAAGAGAGATGCTAAGGTGTGACTTCAGCCTGCTGATACAGAGAACGTAAAAGACCACTTGCCAGCTCATGCGTCCTCCTGTGCTCAGCACCTGTGGAAAATGCAAGCGGCCAAAAAAAGAACAGCTGTAGTCCAATGTGATCCCGGTTGGGAGAACGTTAAGATGTAGGAATTCAGTTTTGAGTAATAGACATAATTGCCCTTAAGGGCTCAAATTAAAACTGAGGCCCTTTTTGTGTTTCATGCTTGATATAAGCAGATGGAAATCATATTGAGCATAGCTACAGATTGATGTAAGTCAGGAAACATACTTTCTTAAGGAGGCGAGAGTCAGAGGGACTGCACTGTAAAAATGGCACATGGTCTAGCCTTGGGCGGCTAATAGTGTACTTTAATGGGAGCTGCTGCAGGCAGATAAGGTTCTCTTCTGTACGAATTTCTGAACTGTTAGGCTAGGAAGGGAAAAACAAACATGGATTTGAACTCTCTTTTACAGTGGAGAGCTTGAGTCCTTTTTGTCTAGAAAACACTTAAACGATAAAATCTTCTAATAGGGAAAGTCAGTTGCTTAGAAATGTATCTAATAAAATACGAATACTGGCAGTACTCTCTAGGTACGTTATTTCTGCTTTAAGGAAGAGTTTGAAATTGAAAGTTGGCAAAGAAGGACTTTTTAGAGGTTTCATGTCAGCGTAGCCTAAACCTTGTCTTTTATCTTGCGGGTACAACTAAAGGGATTTGCCTTTCTGAGCACTCGTGTTCTTTGTTCATTTTGTTGAAGTCCAGCTGGCCAGTCTACGTAGTGAAAGAAGATATATTTTTTTTTAAGGTTCCATAAAGCAGAGGAGCTTAAAACTCAGAGACAGCTTCTGAAAATGTTTTCATTTATGCCTAAACATGACACTGTTTATGCAAACTTAAGATTCATTCTTGGGTCAAATTCCAATTAAATTTGCCTACAACACCATCCTTCCCACGAGTTCCATGTCATACCATTGTGTTGGGTCTTTTTGCAGAAAGCCAGCCTTCTTTAAACATTTTTTTTAAAAAATTATTTTTATTTTTTTTAAAACTGTGTCTCTTGCTATTCAGTGTTCAAGCCAGGAATTGGGATTTTTACCTTTTCTGCAGCTGCCCATGTGGTTGACGTTATTTGCTAATTAAAATACTATGTTCTTTTGACACTCAGCTGTTTGAAAATATTTCTGTTCCTTATTTCTAGGAATTTCTTTACTACATTGCCAGGGTTATAGTTGAGTCACTAGGTCCTTATCAGCTTCTGTAAATGGAGAAGATCCAGCTTTATCAGAAGGAAAATAGTGAGGGACTGAAACCAGGTCGATGGATTCCAAAGTGGTGCCATTTGCAAAGAAGCACTGATTTTTGTCTGTAATCACTGTGCAGTTCATGTTCTTTATTTAGTTACTGCCTGTATAAGTGCTTGCTCCAGAGAGTGCAACTAATAATTCTCTTTTATTTTACAAAGTAAACAACCTCAGATTAATTGGATCATAAAAGCTTTGCTATGCTTGCATTTTTCCACTTTATATGCTGTTACTGGAAGGCTGAGAGATAAGCTTTGTTTGGAGATATTTAGAATAATGATTTCAGGAATAAGTCCCCAGAGATTGACTATGCACATGTCTGCAATTGTTTAAAAATATATGGTGACCTTTTCCCCTTCAGATGCAGATTATCTAGAATGAACTCATTGTAGAAATCAGGAGAAAATAGAAGCAGCAATGCTTTAAAATGCTTTAATGCAGCATACCTGCTTATTAATAGCTAGTCCTGCAGGTACTTCTGTTTCCCTTTGCTACAGCACGGCAATGTTGACTTGAACATGTCAAAATGGAACAGAATGTAGCTGACAGACTCCGAGAGCTTGGAGCTTTGGTGTGTTTACTTTTCCAACGCAGCCAACTCCCTTAAGGAATGGAACAGAAATAAGAACAGTCTGGCTCGGGAGTAAGTATATATCATGTTATTTGCTGTCACAAACTATTTGCTCTTGTGACAATTCAAAGTTTGGATTAAAAATCTCTGTGGAAAATCAGGCTTAAGTCTGGGAGGTGCTGAAGTGCAAAAGTGAGGTCTTGACCACAGTATAGTCTTTTAAAAATCCTAAAGATAGGGAAAACTAATTCTGATATTCTGGCCAAATGAAATTTGTTTGGTGCTTTGGGCTTTTATAATATTTCTCCTCCAAGTCCTATGAGGCAAGATGATGTTCTTATGGTGTTAAATAATGCAAAACACGGATTCGTGGTGCAGGCCTGAGCAAAGGAGCTGTTGTGTTACTGTGCTGGCACTATAATGGCTGTCAGCATCCCCGGGTTTGTAACGGTTTCTGATGTTGCTCGTTGCTATTTGGACGAGCATCCCTATGACATGTTATGGGCCTATAGTCAAACAGCATTTTCTAGTCCTTGTTGTGAAAGCTTTGTGCTGGCCTCTCAAAAAATTGCTCACTTTTTTTCTTAGAATTCACTCATTTTCTGACCTGAAAAATGAAGGCAGATTGCGCAAATGAGCATGCAGCCTCACAATCAGTTACATAACTCTTAGGTTGCAGAAGATGCAGTATGATCTAACTCAGTTTCATTTGCAGTGAAAAAACAGTGAACTGAAGTTGCATTAATTTAAAACTTTTTTGCCCCACGTACGAATGCAGATCCTTTCCTTAGCTAACTGGTACACAGTAGTTGAGCCACAGCCAATTCCAAAGTTTTTCCAACAGGATCTTGGACGAGCCTGTTGATTTTTATGCTTCACTTGACTGATTTCATCCATCCAGAGACTCTCTGATGTCTTGAACCCGCTGATGCCAGCAGGAATTTTGTGACTGGTTTCAGTGGGATAAGGATTTCATTCTTTGTTGTTTTTTTTTTTTTCTTTTTCTTTTTCTCCTTCTTTCTAATAAGACAGGTTGAAGCCAGATCAGTTTCCGCTCCCTTGGGTGGTAGTCCTCTGTGGAACGTGCTGGTCTTCTCAGCTGTAACACTGGGATGCCGAATTGGGCACTGAGTGATGAGGACACGTCTCCAGATTTTGGTACTGGGGATGTGCTGAGAATGGCCTGTGATTTATGAAGTTCTCTGTCAACTGCACAATACTATATGTGGTAATTTGCCTAGAACATTGGCTTTAATTTCTGCTATCTTAGTGTATATAATTATGTTACTGTTGAGTAGTTTTGCACTGATGAGGGTGTTAATTTTGTATTATTTTAAAGTCATTTGAGACAGAAGAAGTAGAGACAAAAATCATGAGACAGTAATACGTGAATTTTCAGAAGAGAGGGTTTTACAAGTTAGTAAGTGGTTGAGGGTCTCAAACAAGATGTTGAATGTTCACTGCAAGTTGTATTTTCCAGTGGAAATTGAATATATTAAAACAGTCTGAAAACCCTGAGAAAAGAAGATTCTGCCTAAAAAGTAAGCAGAATTGGAGCAAGCTATAATATAGGGGCCTAACTACGGGTTTAGCTTACCAATTTAAAAATTCAGTTTTGGGCGAAAGCTGTTATTCTTTCCACACAGTAACAGTGAATATCTCACAGGTTATGAATACCTAAAAAAAAGGACTTTTCTCTATCTACCTAAAAAAAAGGACTTTATCTAAAGCTCAGTAGTTTTACTGGGCAGCAGGCTTGCTTCCATTTTGAAAATGATCAGCTATCCTTCTGAGGATGTCAAGTAGTTCAAGCAGGACCTGCTATGAGTTGTTGAGTTCCCGTATTGATACTTACTATTTCGTATACCCATTTCCGTTTCTTTTCCACAGGCATGATCTCACAAGTCCTGTCAGTGACTGTGTCTGTGATAATGTAAGAGGGAGGTATGCTGGCACTCCCTTAGGGCCAGTGTCCTATCCACGAAACTAACGAAGCCGGTTTGGATTTTCAGTCATTTGGAAATTGATCCTTTGTGATGCGGAATGATTCTGATTTGCATAACCTATATGGGGGTTGAAGATGCATGCATGGTGTGAAGCGCAGAGATGCAAAGGGTGAAGGCCCAAGTGTGTGACTGAATGAATTCTGTCTTCCTCAGCTTAGAGCAATGTATTTCTCACTCAGAGGGCTCCCACGTATCTTTCTTGAACAATCCGCTGGAGGTGGCCGTGTGCACCCTTCTGAAATGTAATGCTGCCGTAGGACCCTGCAGGCTTCAGTCCCAATAGGATCAGTGCTAGAAGAAGAAGTTGTGAGGGAACGTAGTTGTGTTCCACCAGCTATACCGCTTGCTTGCTGGCTGTCGTAATGTGGAAGGAGTTCAGAGCAGTCAGGATGGGTTCTGGATCCACTTTTTATTGCTGGGTCAGCATGTAACTGTTTAATATGGGTCAGAGTCTTTGTAACATTTCATCATTCGTGTTAATGGTGCTGTTGGAGGTATTTAGGATTACTTCTCTGTTTTGTTTTTTTTTTTTTCAAAAGCTGGTCAAAAAAGAACTAAGTGTCAGTATGATAAGACAAACTTTTAGATTATGGATGACCACGATAAAATGAAATTATCATTTTCTTACGGCACAGATTATTAATTGTCAGGTAAAAAAAGCAAAATGTATTAATGCTTACTCCAAGCCTTACTCTCCCTGACAGTCTGGGTAGTATTTTGCCCTTTGTTTTCTCCTTCTCACCATTTGATAATTTTCTAAGTGGCTGAGATGCAGATTGCAAAACCAAAAAAACCCAACCAAACCCCAAAATGGTCTTGTGCTTTTATCGCTCCTAGATTTCACTTGCAAAGTGAAACTGCAGCCTATTGTACAATTTGCTTTCTTGTGTTTTCTGAAAATGTAGATATATATGGGGTAGTGATGCAGTTCTTAAGGGAAAGAGAAGTGTCTATGATAGTCTGCGCATCGTTGAAATGCCACTTTTCAATGGTAGTTAGCTGAAGAGAAGGTGCATGTTACCTTAAGACAGCACGAAACATGCTAACAATGTTGGGAACTGGAAAGATATGCCAAAGCCTTCTATGAACTCATATTTTGCATGGTCAGTTAGATATTTTAACCCTGAATTTGTGTGCCCTGTCACTCATGTCCCTCTATCTCCTTTAAAAAATCAGGCCTCTCTGAACTTTATCAAATGAAGGTCAAAAGTGACTCGCTTATCAAAGACCTGGCTGGGTGAGCGAGGCTGTGAGCGAAGAAAGAGAAGCGTTCTTTGGTAACAACAGCTGCCGAATGGACCCAAGCCCAAGGAGTCAGTTCCATTGTTAACTTGGAGAACCTGCCAGGTAGCCCTTCCCTTACATAAAAATCCTGAAAACAAAGATGTTTTGATGTATGAAACTTTTGAAGAATAATCGGTAATTGTGGAATCCATATTTTGCAATGCTTGCTCCTTTGAGAAGACCCACTGTATTTAATAAGACCGTTAAACAGATACGTGAACATAAACATGTTAGGCTACTGTCTGTTGGGTTCGGGTATTCTAACATATAATAAGCTTGTAATTGGCTCACTTGCTTTATCAGAGAAACTTACAAGTTCAACCCTTCTTTCTTGTTGTCATTTTTTAAGCTTTAGATCTCTACAGGTGGTAATAATAACATGGATATGAATAATATCCCAACCACTGGTCAGTATAACACAGTGGAATGTAAAGGGAAGGGAGGATTATCTGGAGAGCAGCATCTAGGGTAGAAGACTGATATTTGAAATGCTAGTAGTGGCTAGGAGCCAGCATACTGCTAGTAGTGAACTGTTTTCTTTGGAGATAAGTACGGTCCGAACTAATACATCTTAGTTTTTTAATACTTGTTGGTACTAAAAAGCCCTCCATGCAGAAACTGAACTAATATTTGGCAAACAGGATGAATACAGCATCTGAAGCTCTTGAATGATACAAAGATTGTTTCTTTTTTCATGCCTTTGATTATGCTATGATTTGGAAGAGTATATGGAAAAGAAACATATCTCATGTTGCATCTGTATAACAACTGCCAAAAATATTGGAATGATTTAGCAACAAATACTTATTTTTCTCTATAACATAAGGGTTATGGCTAAGCATTCCAGCATTCTTGGTAGAATCCTTTCTCGCTGTTTCTATCTAAATATTTCTGGTTTATGGAAGGAAGTTGAGCAAATAAACTGCTTGTCATCATAGCGCTCTCTTAAAGTTTAGAATACCCTTAAGGTTGCAAGAGAAATGCTCTGAGAGGTCAACTGTATTAGCTTTGTCTGAAGTTTATCACAGATTAAAACCCCATAGCTTATTTTAGGAAGGCTTTTTACTTTGTTTTGGGAGCCTCTATTCTTCAGATGCTCTCTAGAGAAGTTTGGATTGTGGGGAATGTTCATGTCAGGGTCAAATGGCCGTTCTATTCTTATGTCTGTCCCAAACCTATCTGGGGATACTGTTGTGGTAGGTACAGAAGGTGCTGATCTGCAACAGTTTTTCTGCTTAAGCTTAATTGGTATTGCAAGCTTGCAGCCTCCGTTATCTTTTGTTGCTGAAATTTGAAGTTGAGATGCTGAGTATCTTTGTAAAACCCAGGATAAGCTAACCTATAAACAGTAGAAGCAGGAAAATACACTGCTTTTGCAGAAGTAAGACTGTTTCCTAATGTGAAACTAAATATATGTTAGTATTTTTGCCTGCATAGACATGTGTATGTGTCCATACAGATGGAAACACCTTTTATTTATTCAGTCTTAACAGGAGAGAGACTCTGCCAAACTCAAATGCAAATATCAAGAGATATTCCTGAATATGATAACACACCTAGAATAATGAAAACAGGTACTTCCTTTTTTTTTTTTTTTTAAACATGTGATGGGAAATAATGGTAGTTTGGGGGACTATTGTTTTTGTTAGTTCACAGCCGTAACAAGATACTGTTAATCAACAGATTTTAATTCAAGAAACCCAGCTCTAAGTAGAGAGACCTCATTTACCACAGTAGACAGGTAGCTTCTATGAGGCTCCAAGTACTGACTTGCACTTTGACATCTGCGTGCTGTGTTCCACAGTTGTCATACAGAAGAGTCTTGGCAAGAGACAGACCTCTGCCATCAGTCTGGGCTCCCCATGACCGAACACTACAGAAGAGCTCTAGGAGGGAATATCTACATCTGGGGTACCTTTTCTGCCTGCTCACCACCACGGCCAGTGTCAACAACCCCCCCCAATACAGGCAAGAATGCTGTTTTTCTATGCATTTCCTTTGCTTGAGGGACATAGGTACGCATGAGGCTTCTGGTGAAACTAGGGCACTGGTCTGGCTCGGCAGAGAAGCAGCGAATAATTGCTGGTCTACCTAAGAGAGCTGTACACCTTTAAAAGCAATTGCCTGGGATTGTGAGAGACATCTTCGACGTGCTAACTACTCACACCAAATACCGTCTGCCCCGTGGCCATCTTGTTGGAGAGCTTAGCTCTGTCCATGTGACGAGGAAACTGAGCATGCGCTATGCTTTGTTAATCCATACTTCTGTGACTGCTGTACGAGAAGTATGCTCTGAGGCTCTTTTCCTGGACAAAAGCAGCAGGTAGGGCATATGAGACTTTAATGGCACCAGGCACAGCAGCTCTTGAAACCCTGCCACAGAGGTAAAGTCCTCCTGTAAAACTTGGGGTGGTTTCTGATATTTGGAGCTTGAGGCAGTAGTGAATGTAGTCGAGGTTAACGCTTTTCTCCTGCCCCCTCGAAGTTGGGGCAAGCATTGAGAACACGGCCACTGAAGGTCAAAATCGGTGGACTCGAAGCTAAGAAAGCAAAGGTTACCCTTGTACCTTTTCCCCATTTCTTTTCTTATTGATCATTTTAATTCTCAGATTTTATGTCAAATGGTAAGGTCGTCATGGCACACATCATGTTGTAGTGTGTGTACATGCTTCACCTACTACAAAATACCTCTGACCACTGCTAGGGTTCCAAGGTGGATGCTGTAATACAAATAATAATTCGCATAGTTCTTCTGTGCTGAGATAAAATTTCAAATTGATTCTAGATAATGGCATGCATGCAAGCTGTTGTATACTGCATTTCAATTCAGATATTGAAATGATTTTGGAACCGAGTCATAAAATCAAGTAAGGTTACGTTATCACTGGGAAAAAGAAAGTCCTCTAGCAACATTTATGTGTACATTGCTGAAGACTATTTTCTGAATAATATTTTCTGAACGTGGTGGCTATACTTCGTGGACTGTATATTTACTTCATTTGCATGAGAGCGATTCTAGATCTTAGAATTTATAGACTGATGTAAAAGGCGAGGTGCTCAGATATTTCTAGATTTCTACAGCTTGGCACTTGTTGGACTTGTAGAAGAATCTAGGTAATAGTAGTACTTAGTAGTACTTAGTGCCTAGTAGTACTTTTATGTGCTCAAGAGGAAAAAACAACTGCTTCAGAATAAAGTTTTCCACCGGCCCTGCTTACATTAAACAAGACAAAATTACAAAACATCTTCGTCAAGTGTTTGGCTGCAAAGACCATCTTTTAACAAAACATTGTGCCTCTGAGAGGACTGGAATCCTTAGAAGCGTTTTGGTTTGGAAGAAAAGGGAAATGTGTTTGGAATTAAAGCAGAGAACAACTTAATCATTTCATGTGAAAAGATGGAGGTTGCAGGCTAATAGTTCTGGAAAACCATAGTAAAACGGGTGATCTGATATTGCTGCTAACCCTTTGGCGTGGGTGAAAAGTGTTAACGTGTACTAAAGAGTAGTTCCTCACTGTATAATTGCAATCTAGGCCTCTCTTTGCTAGAAATTAAATGGAAAAAACCCACTGAATGCTACATTCGAACGAGACCATGCTGTATACCCATGTAACAGTCTTCTTGCAGTATACGTACATGAAAACGAGGCTGTGTTGTTCCCCAGGTAGACTTTGCTCGGATCCTTTTCTGTTTTTTTTTAATTTCTTTTTTTAACAAGTCTGCTTACAGTAGGCAAGGGGTGGGGAAGAAAAATCCTGAAGGTTGAAGTGCCTATGACTGGCATTTATCTTTGTTTCAGAATCTGTAAATATTACATAGGTGACTGTGGCATCAGGCATGCTCTTACATTGCTTAGAAAGAGAAGTATTAGATTTCACTGACTGACTGTGAAACCCTGTCATTTTTTCCCCCCCCTCCCCTTGGGGCTTAAACCAGCATTTCATCTTGGGTGTAGAAATCTCTTTGCCAGCGCATCCCACATCAGGAAACAAATTTCAGCAGCATTATTTTGAAGACTGTATGTTAGCTTTTTGTGGATTACGTGTCTGGATGAAGTGTAGGTTTGTTAGAATTAAATGTGTGGCTGAAAGATTGAAAAAATTCATATTTATATCTGTGTGTGGTGTTTTTAAACAGAAGCTTCAAGCAAGGATCTGTAGTAGTCCCGCAAGTGATAGGAAGGAAAAGCGGGAAGTTTTTGATGTGTAAGATTGACTGGGTTAATAATGTGTGCATTAAATATTAATTTACGCACATGCTGTAATGCCTGTATTGAACAAGAGCGGAGGAGGTAGGACAAATGTTGCTGCGTAGACTTAGAGTTGGGAGACCTTCACTGTGTTTCTGGTCTGCTGCTGTGTGACCTTCCACGATCCCTTCCCCACGTTCAACAGTCACCAAGTTTTTGGCTTTTTGCTTGCTCTCTTGTGCTTTCTCTGGCCTACTTTGGTTGTAAAGTTTCCTAACTAGGGTCTGTCTCTGCCTACGCTTCACTTAGACCAGCTAATCTGTGTTAAAATTAGTTTATTTGTTCTCAGTGCGATTTTAATACAGCTTGATTAGTAGCTTAAAATAGTCTGCTTTCCAGGTGTGAATACTTCTAGAGTGTAGCCTAATGCAGCGTAATACAAACAGTAAATAAAACTGTTTGCTTGTTATAAGCTAGCAGATCAGGAGTTTTGTTTGCTTCCTATCCTGCTTTGCTTTGCTCTTAGGTACCGTTCTAAGAAACAGACAGTTCCAAGATGCCTAACTTCTGAGTCACAGCATGATGTCACCTATGTTGTGTTGGGAAGAAACATACGTGCTATGACACAGTAGTCGTGTGTGTATAGTCAGCGTTTCCTTTGTAATATTTCTTGAGTAATATTTGACATGCAGTTCGTGTTGCTGCAACAGACAGAGTAAATATGCTAATGGCTTCCCAGTGGGAACTGCGTGCTCAGGAGCTGCGTGTGTAATTTATCCCTGTTATTGTGTTCTAATACCGCTCTTCAAATTGGCTGCACGTGTTCAGTCATTTCAACCCTCCAGTTATTTAAGTGTATATTTAAGTGTAATATAGCTGCTTAACCCTTTCTCACACCATTCTCACAGACTACTCGCATGGTTAAGCGAACTGTTCAAATGAATGAAAACAAACTACCAATAAATTGGCTTTTGCATTTACTATTAAAAAGCCTATGTCAAAGGCCTGATTCTGGTGCCATAAAAGCTTTGTGTAGGGGGAGTATAAACAAAACTAATGAAGGAATTTTGAAATGCAAGTTTCAATGGTTTTTGTGTTCCTTGACATCATCAGGACAGCCACAAGGCAAGTTTTTCTATTGCATGTTAGACGAGTCTACTGAACCCTGGAAACAATTTGACTCCAAAGACCTGTTTTCTTAACTACAGAAGGCAGTTTTTCTCTAAGGAATTTAGTCAGGGAACTTCATTAATGTTATATGTGACATGAATTCACCTCCTGAGACGTGTAACTCGCCCTGGATTGGTGCATCTGTGCAATTGCAAAATGATTTTATAATGCGTTAATGTATGTAGCTTCATCTTGCCACAGACGTAACATAAGTAACAAAAACTGGATTTAATGCCAGCGAGATTTGTACGCTGGACTGAAGGAAACATTTGAACTCACGTCATTCAAATCACTGTTGGCATGATGCTTCTCTTCTTTGTCGTATCTCGCTTAAATATAGTTTCAGCCGGGGTATACCCAAAGTTTAATCCAGGTTATGGTACTTTGTGTATTATAAATATTTGAACATTTGAACATATGAACATTTGAACTGAAGCAAAATATGCATGGTAATCGGATAGCATTTACCATTAATTGTAGGGCTATGCCCATCCACGCTTGCATGGTGTACTTTTGTGGAAACACTCAAGATCCAAACAGAAAGGTGGCTCTTTTTCACGACTGAAGGTTAAGGTTCCTCCATAAAACACAATGAAGAAGTGATTTATACCAAAGTAAGAGACCCCACAATAGAAATGGAAGAATACCACCACAATAATTTCAATTTAAACTGTCTCAGGAAAAAATATGTGCACAAATGAGACTTAAAGCAATGCTACACAAAATACTTAAGCCAGAAGTAAAGCACCTCTCGCCCACTGCCATAAATTATTTTCCTGGCCTATAAAATCTTCTTGTATAGAAAGTATCAAGTGAAGTGTCAGTGAGACCACATATGCCTGCAAACTCGATGTGCCTGTATTTCATTATTTTTGGATTGTGGTGTCAATAGAACAATGAGTTTATGAATATAGGCCAGGAGTCAGGAGCAGCAGGTAGCAGGACATGCCGTCTCTTCCTCATCACATATTTAGTTCATACGCCTCTTCCTCCAGATAAAACATCATTCTCTAGGTATAAATATAAGCTGGCTTGTACGCTGTTCTGTTCCTCGGTCAAATGAAGACGTTGGTAGGAACACCTAGGGATTTGTGCCTTATGTTCATTTTAATGGTAGTGTTTCCTGAGAGCAGAGGCATAAACAAGTGTCTCACTGAAACTCATCTTTCGGCTTCCGCAGCCCTGCAGGACAATACCTCTGACTGCAGGATCCCCCAGTCCGAAATGGGTCAGAGACAGCAAGCAAAGCTGAAGACTGCGGCGGTTACCAAGCCCTTTTCTGGTTGGAGAAGCACCCGTGAGCAGGCTTGCATGTTTGTTAGTGATAATGGTTGCCTGACTGATTTAAGTGTTTTAGTCCATGGTCAAATTTATACTTTTACACAGCTCCTATTGCTCCTTGGAGTCGTTCTCTACCTTGCTAAGCCAGGAAACACCACTGTTGCTCACTCTCTAATGGGACACTCTCCAATAATTCTTTGAATCAAATATGTTTTGATACAATTGTTCACAAAAAAGGCAATGAAGAAGGAGTTGCTGGTAAAAATAAAAGATCTGGCAATTATTTTTTTGCTGTAGTGGTTAGAAGCTGTTCCTGTCTTGAAAATCCATGTGGATTTTAATGTGGGACTTGGCTGTCATTCAGTTTTTGTACATTTATGACTGGTCCAGGTACAGGTTGTTTTGGTGGTGTTTGGGTTTTTTTTTTATATGAAAGTATAGTAGTCACTGGAGACAAAGTTAAATTGGTATAAAGCTTCCTTAGATTCATATAGCTTTTTCCTCTTCCCAGACTGGCTCGAGATATTTTGGCAAAAGGTCAGTATTATATCATTTCCACTCTATGTCCGTTCTGGCTGACTGCAGGTTTGCTGATAAAATTGTAGCGTGGAGGTTAAATGGTGAAACTTCTGTGTCTGAGGCTGTCACTCTGGCATGTCATAAAAGAAGCCTCGACGATTCTGTTCACATAAAAATCCCCTTCTCAGCTTAACCTATGAATGTTTTTCTACCACTGTACTATTTAAAGGAAAGGAAGAGGTGATCTTCAAATCACAATATATGTAATACCTACAAATATTTCGATTTTTAAAAATTTTTTGTTTAATAGACTATATGTTGATATGTATCTTACTCAAGACCCGCAGAGGAAATGTGACCTAAGGGGACACATATATTTGTCAAAAACTGTTAAAAGCTCCTTGGTTTGCGGAGCTGAGTATTTAAATTACAGAATTGAAGTCGTCTGTGCAGTTCTCTTCATCCCTGTGTATGTATCTGTGTTACGATGCAGTGTTAAATGACCACAGACTGTTTTATTCTCGGCAGTTCTGCCTCAGTGCACAGGATAATTGATGTTCAGGGGTTTGTGGACTGCACTGCACCAGGCTCTTGGACATGCTGTAGTGGATGAAGTTGTAATGAACCTGGTGAGTAGGTCAGGAAGTTACAGAGCAGAAAGGATGGTTTTGCCCTGAAGGTGGCTGAATGCTCCCTGGCTGTGGTATTTTATCTGCGGACAGTTCAGAAGGTAGTGCAAGAATCTCTCTAGCAAGATGGAGCCTGTCTGTGCAGCACACTAATAACGTGTTAGAGGACTTCCTGCAAAGCAAGAGGCATGGCATATACTTACGTTCAAAAGGGTGTCTAACATGCACGTGAGGAGCTCTGTTATGCTGATGGGTATGGTGTTTGTTCTCTCTTCTGTTCCTGAGCTGTTTGTGTATGCTGCTTTATCAGATAATTTTACTGCTTTATATGAACAGAAGAACACTAATAATAGGCAAGCCTTAGAAACGTGGAACGTATCAGCAGCATCCACGCATGCTCATATCCAGGTTGGGGTTGTAGGATGGCTTTTCTAATGCTCTCTGACTTACTTGAGGAGCGATAGGTTGTTTAGCAGTAATCTGGACTGCATTCCATACTTGTCTTAAACTGCTCCCAGAGATACCATCAGCTTTAGCTACATCTTACATAGGACTTCTCCTTTAAATTTGGACTCAAACTTGTGGAGTTCATAGCATGTACGTGTGTCTTTGGGGTCATACACGTGATGAGTGAATTTGTAGTATTTGAACAAATATAATGCTTCCTTATCTCAAGCATATTTGCGCGTACCTGTGGTTGATGTTTCTATTGCGTATGTGAGGCCTGGGTGGGGGACAGCACAGCCTGCTCTTGTTCTGGCCGAAGTTGTGGAGTTTCTTTTTCTTCCCTTTTCAAACTCTCTTCAGAATCCGTTAGGCTACAATGTATGGTGAGATCTTTGTCAAGAGGAAGGAGGACCTATGGATCCTTATTGCTAGGCAAAATAGTAGAACATTTTGCTGACCAGCTGTGAGAGAACTCCGGAGGAGTCAGTGTGGTATATTCCAATTCTACTGTCTAGATACTGGCAACTGATCGCCACAAGTTTATTGGACTCATTTAGACCCAAACAGGAAATGCTAACTTGCCATTTTTGTTCTTGGAGTTTTTTGTGCTGCATGGAGAAAAATCTGATGCACTCGGCTAAATGTTTTATTTGCTGTGGGAATTTGCTTTGGCTAATGCAGTTTTTAAGACCTGTTGGTTCATTCAAAGGTCAAGGAACATTTATGTAAGACAGTCCTCAATAACATTCCTTTAACTTGGCAAGTTGAAAAAGCACAGCGCCAATTTTTCTCCTCTTTTGAGTATTAAATTTTTGCATGGATCCTTTTGACTTGCAACCAAACAGTGAAATTGCTTTTAAAACCTGAGGGCAGCATCATGTAAAGGCAGACACATGCATAATGAATTAGTTTCCATTGATCCTCCCCCCGCCCCCCTACCTCGTATTAATGAGGGTTAACCCAAACCCCAGCACACTACCTAAGAGTTTTCGGCTGAAATGGTACACAAAGGTAAGATTTGTCTAAGATTGCTTAAGTCCAGCTATCTGCTGTTACCATTTTTTCACCCATCCACACATTCTGGAGATACCAGATGTGAGGGAAGGCCCCATTTTCTATGTGTGTAGCTGCTTCTCTTCACTGAAGAATAGTAGTATTTTTGTGTTTTCTGTATTTCTCTCACACTTGCCATCTGTACAAATGCTCAAAGCATTTGCCTCCTCTTAAGTTCATTAAAAAAACCCCACTGTTTGGTAAATTCCAGATGAAAAAGATCAGGTTAGGAAACATTTTAACTGGTTTCTTTCCTTAGAAAGACAGACAGACTCTTCTGTCACAGGCAGCGAAGTGGGTTGAAGGGCAATTTACCTGAGCTGCCTCGTGCGACTTCAAGAAGTGGAAAAAGCAGATGTCTCTCCACACAGTCGTGTCATACATTAAACATTCTTCCTCCCACTTCCATATGCAGTTATTTCATATTATGTGCACAGAGTTCACGTTTGGTTTATGTAGAGCTGAAGGAGGAGGAAAATTGGGGACACATTGCTGAGAAGCAGGATGAGATCCCTAGCCTCCTTATTAGCTGCTAGGTACCAGAAGGATTTCAGGTATCGTAGGAGCCCTTGAAGGAAAGCTACTTTTAATTTTCTTTTCCTCCTTTTTGCTGTTTCCCTTGGGAAAGAATTATGTTGTTTGTTTTATTATCCCATTGTATTGACGGATCCTGTGCTCTGCAAATGTGAACCATGGTTTAAAAGGAAAAAAAAAAGCGTGTGTTTCATTATAGAATGATAAGCTCAATATATGTTTGCTTTTTTTTTTTTGACCCTGGGATTTAAACAATAGTAACCCAGTCCTTGTGTGCAAATGCCTACTTAGAACACCTAGCTTGTGTTGCAGATATCGCCAGAAAACTTAGCAGCTTATCTTACTGCCAGACTTACCCTATGTTACCTGGACTGAAACTCAGAAAACCAGCCTTGCCACAAACTGTGATTTCAGCTGGGAAGGTAACACCTTTCAGCTGAGTCTATGCAGTTAAAGAAAACGAGCCACATACCATTCGTTGGCTCAGAGGGTAGGTGTCACAGCTTAGTTTGCATCTGTGCAGCTTGTAGCTAAACTCTTCTTCCCCAGAAGAGAATGGTTGCGTCAGAACTGCCTTGCAAGGAGAAGTTTCCTGAATCGTGGCGGGATGTTATTCAGTAAGTAGAGTGATAGCGGACATGGGCAAAAAGTGCGCTGGGGTTTGAGAAAGAACCAGGGTGAAGGATCGTGTGCCAGTGTTTGTGTCAGAGCCTTGCCCCTCTTTTATTTATAAGTGGAGACAGAAGCCTGTCAGATCAGTGGAAATAATACAGAGCTGAGCATCTTTTATCTGCTTATGTAGTATCCTTCTTCAGTTGGCATCGCTTAACAGAGGGCTCTCAAGCATGAGAGCGAAGCCTGCAGTACCTTGCTTTGGAAAGTGATACGGTTCAAAGGGTCCACCACCGACCTCTGGGTCCACTCAAAGGAGATGGGAAACATTCAGGTGTGTGCACTTTGTTTTCTTGCCAAGGTTCTCAAACACTATGTGGCTAATTCTCTCTGAGAGATCACTTGGGCAGCGAGGCAGTGCATACTCTTATACTCTTGAGTTGGAAGCCAAAATGACAGAAGTAGAGAATCTGAATTAAAAAAAAAATAAAATGCCTGGATTTAAGAGACTAGTTCTGGAGCAATATTCTAAATGACTATTTGGTCAGCTCTGTCATTCTGCTGCTTTTTTCTCAGGAGAAGTAGCTTTTGCCCAGGTGTGACTTGTATGATCAGGAGTAGCAAGAATCAACTTCTTGTGTACCTCAGTAGTATTAGAAGCTTAGCCATTTCCACTGCTCAAAATCAAGCCAGTAGTGGTGCATATTCAACATAGCCCCTACTTGGAAAACAGCCGCTTCTGTCCTTTACCCCAGTAAAATTAACTGCTGAAACTGAGAAAAATTCAACGCTTAGTTGAAGATGCAGCTTATGACATGGAATAGTCATACTGATCAGAAACTCACAGGCAACCTGGAAAAGAAGTTGCCTTGCCTTTCTTAGGGCAGTGGTGTAGTATTTCAGTTTTGGTTTTTGCTATGGCTGATCAAAGTCAAATCAGGATTTCCATCACTGGGCAGAGCTTTAGCTGATTTGTCCTGTCCCTTGCTGTTGCTTTTCCAAACCAGCGATGACGTGTGCAAGTGGCAAATACAGAGACAGAGGTAAAGAGTTAGGACTGTGCATTCACACCTAAGGCAGAAGATGCCTCTCAGGACAAACCTCCTGAAATGAGACTTGAGTGAGCACAGCGTTGCATGGACAGTATTGGCACAGAGACCTCTGACTTGCACGTATCATCAAGTCCATGTTAGCGCTTCAGTCCTCTGGGTCAGCACTAACAATTCGCAAGCTTGCAGTGATTCTTCCGTAAAACCGCTTCTGACAAGCTTGCTAGGGCTGCTTGCTTCATTGTCCCTGGTGGTTAGCGTGTAGGTGTTTGGCAGTCCTTTATCCTAGCTGTGTTCCCTCTTTACTTGCTTGTTTGTCACTTTCCTGTGTGTGTTGTACCTTTTACCTATAAGAGCTTTAACTGCTGTATTTTGCAGTTGTTGGGAGAAAAAAAAAAGGAAAGAAAAAGAAAAAAAAAAAGACAGCAGATGATGTTTTTTTGTGTGGGAGAAGCCCTGGGTGGTGGAAAAAGTTGTTTGTAAAGCTCTGAAAAATCTGCATTGACCTTGAAACATGTTTGGCCTTTTTTATCCTATTACAGTTCTTGCAGTTATACCTGGGGTGAATTAATCTCTTCATTAGCTATGTCTGACTGCTCAGGCAAATGTATCATTCAGCTGGGTGAGCATTCTGACATTCTTTTTATGCAAAGAGATGTCACCATTTTTAATAGTACATCCCGGGGGTGGCTAAGTCTTTTCACTGCTGAGAAAGACATGTTCTGGCTTTAAATGAAGTTTAAAAACCCTAGTGTACTAAGTATATTCTAGTGCCTAAATAGATACGCACACCTGTATATGGGGTCTCCTTTGCTTTCTACCTTCTTTTGGAATTCTGAGGAGTATTCATAGTTATTTGTTTCCAGACCTACTGACGGCTGCTTGTGATTCATGTTTATGTACCTTACACACAAAAATGGCAATGCATCTTCTTTCAGTGTGTTGCATTTAAACCTGAGCATTTCCATTTTAAAGAAAGGTGCTGCCTCGTGCCGCAGCTGCGCATTACTGTAGGAATAAGCAAACTTTGTGGAAACCAATGGTTTGCAAATATTTCGAAGTGCTTTGCGGTTTCACATATATGACTAAAATACGTGAATCTGACTGTCGTGGTAAGCCAAACCCGCAGGCGCAGACTTTGAGGTAGTGTGAACTGGGAGAGCTGTCTTCAATATGAGTGCTTCCCGCACCTTCTCCCTATGCATCGGATACATGCCAGATGGAAGTAGGGGTGCTGGGGGTAGCATGTCCGAGCTACGGAGAACTGGTATGAGACTGGTGAGTGCGTTTATTGTGCTTACACCTTAGTTGTTCTGCCTCTGCCTGCTCTCTGTTTTCTGTTTCTTCCTGCGTGTGCACTGATCTCTGTGCTGCAAAAACAGAACGTAGCAGATGAACCGGAGTGTGTCAAGCCAACACCATGTGAAATGGAGATCATCTACTCTAAGACTTTGATGCAAATCAGGAAATATTTCATAGGGACCTACAACTGGAAGGGGCACAGTGTTTGTTCTAAGGTGTCCGTACATTATAATCTCTCTATCTAGGATGAAAATCCTAATGTATTCTATTGAGTGAGACCTTAAGGCAACGTTCATGTTTGTCCTTACTACTCACGCTGGTACGTGAGTCCCAAACTCAGTCCTCTTACGTATAGAAGCTTTAGTCTGATTTTCAGCACAAATTTTATTCCTGGCTAGTTTATACCCCTTTACTCTTTTGTCATCAGCACTGTCTAACTGAAAGTTTTTCTCCCTCCTTTGACACGCTTTTCATGATATTTTCAAAGAAATGGATATTCCAAAAGGATATTGAAATCCATATTTGGATTATGCAAATAGCATCTCAGTCACCTGTTAAAACAACTCCTCCAATCTATCCCTTTGTTGTATTTGTGTGTATTGGTGATTCTGTCACCAAAACGAAATCCCATTAGAAGTGATTGGAAATATTATTAGAGCATTAAGTGCCTTTGGCAGGAGAGGAGGGACAATAAAAGGCATTTAACTGTGAAGAAAGAGCCCACAAAGGAGTGTTTTGTGCACAGGATGTACAGGAGGCAGTAAACTGCTGGGCTCTTTTCCCCTCTGTCATCTGAAGGGATGTTGTGAAATGTGTTAGCTATTACGAAGAAAGGCTCTAGCTCTGGTTCCCCTATATATGTGCTAGCTCTAAGAAAATCTGTGGTTTTGCTGCTGATCTGGTAGTGATTTCCTGTCTGCAAAGGAAAAATTATAATTTTTAATTGTACTGTAGTAGAAACTCGTGTTGATATCACATGTGGTATTTGTTTGCAAGTTTAGCTTTATTCTGTAGAAGTTTAGCAGTAAACATTGACTGCCAGAATACCTGCCAACTGCCTCTTCCACCAGATCTTTTCTGTGATTTAACTGAGACTTACAGTGCATCTTTCTTTACCGAGTTCACTTTTCAGTTACTGAGTTCACTGTTCATCTAAGCCAGATTTTTACTTCATTAGTGAGTGACACTACCATATAATAGAAGCACAGTGATACCAGAGATTTATGGTAATTTGCCTTTCTGTAATTCCAAACCATTTTGTTGGATGCTGTAGATGGTTTATTTGCTTGTATGATGTACTTTGAGTAAACGAGGCAAACTTCTTTCGTTATACCAAAATGAATCTGGAACAAGTGAAAGAAAATGAGAGTGCAGCTCCACTGAGTTTGTGTTCAGCAGACTTCCCCTAGATGTAGGCCAGGGAAATCAATAGCAGCTGGGTGCATTGCTGCTGTTATCTGAACTTTCCTGTTCTATGGAGCGGCTGCTCACTATTCAGAATCACAGGGTAAAAATGCTATTGTGAGTGAAGGTAACTTGTTTTGAAGCTGCAGTTTGTGCATTTGTGCATTTTTTCGTTCTAAAATTCCATTTTGGGTAATGTTTACTTTCAAGCTTTTTCTTAGTGCTTTTGTTTAATGACTTTGAAGTGCCTTTTCAGATTTATTTTCAAGACACTTATCTTGTAAACAATACTTGAATCAAGAATTTCATTGTCTAGGACAAATAAATCTAGATTTTGAATAATCAGAAAGCATTACTGAAAGATTTTCAGATTTTTCCATACTGCGAGTGTAGGGGAAAAATGCAGTTTTCATAGTCCTTTTGGATTTCAGGCCCTAATGTAATGGTCTAATAAAATGTTTAAATTCTGTTTCTAGGTAAGACTTTATGTGCTTTACCTATAAATTTCAGACAGTTCTTTGCTGAAATTGAAACCAACCTGGGAAGAGTATTTTGGAAAGCGATGGGACTTGAGATAATTGGAGGGAGGAAGGTACTTGCTGTGCTTAAAGGTTCTTCCCAGATGGTGATTAGTTGCCCTCCTAAGATTATTACTGAGGTGGTGAAATTATTCCTGAAGGAATCAGGATATCTTATGGTCCAGGACATTTGGAAGGAGTTTGAAAAAGTGTCCTCAATGACAGTATTTCTCTATAAAATTAATGTCTTGCACCTTTTTCTATTAAACCTTCTAAGCGAAAGCTAAATATCAGCTAGAAGATTTTTCAGTTCGAATTAAAAAAAAAAAGAAGGAGAGGACATCATAGCCCAAACTATACACTCACCGGACCTCTCTGTGGTTTGGATTAGTTTTAATATTTGTAACCAGTTCCCGAAACAGATTTGCTCTCAGTTCATTCCAGTGGCTTGTACAAATCTCCCTCCAAAGTTCAGGGTGGGGGAAAGGATGGAAGGGAAAAGGGGGATTTGCCCATGCAGGCATGCTGTGGACAGTCTACTTCTGTGTATTTCAATAACTCCTTGAAAAAAGGGTTGTTTCCATTTTTCTGCGTGGGTCAGTTCTGGTTTTCTTAGAGTGATGGTGAGGGAATTTGGGTTCTTGAAGAAAAAAAAACAACCCACATCTTTTCAGACTAAATAAAGTACATAAACTTGCTAAAGATCCTGGCTGGCTGAGCACGTTAAAATTGCTGCTGCTCAGTTTCCAGTGCTGCGTTTAACCGCTCTAACTGGACTGAACTAGCACAGGTATGTTAGCAGATAGAGTTGCGCACTACATCTGCCATGTGTATACATCTGTAGAGTTCTGTCAGACTTCCAGTATTTTCCAAACTGAAACAAGCAGCTTTCCAAATATTTTGTGGCACCCCGGCGCACCTTTGTTCAAAAACCCTGATAGAGTGAAGTGCCTTTTACTGTTTAATAGACTTTTCTGAGCCAGCTGTAAACGATTTGCCATTTTTTTCCTGAAGCGCAGTTTGGGGAGTTTTTGCAGTGGAGGAGAGCTTCGGTTTGAAGTGCAGAGTCAATGCCCAGAAGAGGGCACTCCTGCCCAAAGGAGCATAAAAGGGTCGGTTTCCCGAGCAGTACATTAGAAGTGTTCCCTTTGTCATGCCGCAAGTGAGCCAGGAATGATGTACCTGATAACACTAGAGTGGGATAAAAAGCAATTATTTTTCAAGAGGCATTTAAAAGCTGAGCTTTCTTTCCTGTCAATGAGATCTGGGTTTGGTTTGGTCGGTTGGTTTGTTTTTAAGAAATTAATTTAGAATTAAAGATAAAATTAACTATTTGCGTCAAGACCTTACCTACCCTTGGTGTATTCAGATGGCGTGATCCAAGTAGAAATAATATTTGAGTAGTCCGTGTTTGCTGCCAAGTTTTCAAGGAAGTCAGACTGCTGAATTGGTGCAGGTCTCCGGCTAATCACCCAAACTTGATGTTTGCTAGCAATGTACTAGTTTTTAGATGACATGAGTCTCCTCTGTGGGAGCAGAGAGAGTGTTTCCTTGGCTTGATTTATTCTGTTCATTCACTTCAGTCCAAAAAACCTGGTTCACTCACAGTTGAGGAAACCAAATGGAGGAGAGGGAGCTTGCAAAGTAGGGATGCTGCTTTTACTCTTTGACAGTAGGAATAAAAACAAGCTGCGATGTACCAATGCTAAAACTCTGAAAAATAGAACAATAAAAAGCATTTAGTTCATTGATTACAAACAATGCTTTATTTAATAAATTGGTTGTTTTCCATTGCAAAACTTAGTTAAGAGGTCTTTTTTGTGCATTCAGCTTTTCTTAACAGTTTTAAGGTTTGGCAGTTTTAAGTTTCAATGTACTTTGCTAAAAGAGTAATTAATCACTCTTAATTTAAAATTTATTTAGAACCTTATTAATGATATGATACTAAAATGGATGTATTATCTATTCTGGTCATTGAAAAGTTCAGTTCAGAGGTTTTATTTGCATGTCTTAATGGTTACAAATGATGAGTGTATCTTTCCTTATGATAGTAAATAAAATTTGCAAATACAAACCAAGATCTAAATCCTCTCCCTAAAGAAAGGTTCCTTGTTTCTGAACGCAATTGTTTTTTTCATCTGCGATGGTCTATAATAGGTCCTTTGGTAAAACACTGGAGTACTGGTTGTATGATAGAAATTAAAATTCAGCCAAGGGACACTTTTCTCTCTGCAGCAGGTGTTTTCAGGTGCTAGCAATCCCGTGTCCTAAGAGAATGGGAATTCCAGCATCAGAACTGATTCTCTACTACCTCTGTGTCACCTCCTTTTCACTTATAGTTCCTCTCCTTGGTACTGCAGGGTTTCTTTGTGCAATCAGACTCTAATAGCTGGCTGTGATTGTAATTGATGTATTATCTATGTCTTTTTAACTTCCCATTTGTCTTTGAGTTGGGATAATGAATTCACACTAATCAATCCAGACTATGCTGGAGTTTATTCCTTAGGTATAAGTTTTAGCTTGAATGTACATCCTCAGAAACTGAAGTCCTTTTCCTGTTGGTTTGGTTTGCCAAAGGTAGCCAAATTTCCATTGAAATCCCAGCATCTCTGCGCCCGAGTCCTGAACTGAAGAACCCGAAAACAGGAGGACTTTCTTATCCTCATTTTCATCCACGTTCATAACTTTTCCGCAAGTATCACTAACAAGGGTGTTACTATTTGGAGTGACTTCTGAAAGTAAGAAACTGAGCCAAAGTATCAGAATGGTTTCATTCAGGTGGACTTAGATCTATTAGTAATTCTTGGCCAATATCAAGCTAAGTTTGATCTCATCTGTTGCTTTACTGATTAAATATTTAATCTTTTAATGTTTAGCACTGTCGATAAATTTTGGCGTATATAACATTCACGAAAGAAGAGATCCGCATTAAATGAATGGTACGCCGATATGAAGTGAATGACTGGCCATTTTGATGTTTTGAAAGAAAAAAGAAGTGTTTGTTGGAAAGAAATCTCTTCTGGTTTTCCTAAAGGAATGATAAATATATAACAGCTTGCTTCTTGCTTAAAATATTTTTTTACTGATTCTTCTTGAATGTACTATGCTTGGACTTTTAATGGAAATGCTAACAGAAATATTGCTATTGTAATGGTTATATAGAGTACAGAAAGCAGTGGTGGTGCCATTAATAACATGCTGTCGACACATGTAGCATCAGGCAAGGCTGCCTGCAGCTGTTGCTTCCAGTGGGAAGCACTGTTGTAACTCATTTTCTCCAAGACCTTTCGAATGTGCTGCATTGAAATGGGGTCTCCGTTATGTGCCTATGGGAATAAATGTTCCCTCATTTGGAAAAGCCTATGAAAAATACATTTTCATAAGTCAGCTGAAAGTTTATTCTTGGAAGAGAGGGCTTAAATTGTTAGTAATAATCTTCTTGTGTCTCCTAAATACATTAAATGCTAACTCATGGAAATGATCTGACTTAAAAATTACCCTGATGGTTCTTGGGTTGCTCCCTGTTGTATTTGCCATTAGAAGAACAAAGTGGGTGGGTAAAATTGTGTGGAAAAAATAACCTACTAAGTAAATATCTATTCGTATCTATTCAAGGGGGAGACAGATGTCACCCCTGAATAAGCGATGGGCAAATCTGCAAAGGTTTTTGTGGCCACCACTTCAGTAAGAAGTGGAATTTTCGGGTACTCATCCCATTATCCAAATTGTGACCCAGATCTCTTAAACCTTCACGCCGAGGTCAGAAGCATGAGAGCAAGCTGGCTCTAGAAGGGCTCAGTACTGTCTGCTCTTTAGCTGTGAAAGCAGTGCTGCGATTTGTAGTCTTTCTTTTGAGATATTTTGGTGCATCCAAGATCAACTTCCTGTCTGAGTCACTCTAGGCAAGTAGATAAATCAGTAGATATTCAGACAGTTTCCAAAATGAAAATAAATTATGCCGGCAGACGTTTGTTCAGGTGGAGAAGGGACAGACTAGAAGATGCAGCAGAAGGAGCAGAAGACCGTGGAGAGCCGGGTTGACTCACGTGTGAGGGAGTTGGGAGGAGGCGGGTAGCCGGGCATAAAACGAGCAGTGTGACAGAAAACGTTTGGGGGTGAAGGGCTTGCACCTGCTTGCTCTTCTCTTGTGCCTGATCAGCGATGGAGAAGGGAACTGGTGGAGAGGAGGGGAGTTTTATTCCGATGAATTTGCTCCACAGAACCGAGCTGCGCTAAATACTGTTTTGGCTGGTGTTTTGACTAACAGAACGGCTGTGAGTCCCTATAAAGAGTGATTTTGTTTTCAGGCGGCGGTGGTGTGTGACTGTGACAAGGGATTTAAGCCGTCAGAGCTTACCCAGGTCTGAAGAGGAGGAAACTCTGCTTAAGTCTCAGTGGACCTGCAGACCTAATTCAGTGCCGAGTTGACTGTGCTCAGTAACCTGTTCATTGGTGTATGGGAGAGTTTGTGCCAGGTTGATTTTTAGTGGGCAGGGTGGATCTGGAGCAGCGTTTGCTGGATTTAGGTTTGGCACAGGGAGAGTGGCGTTTAAGCGGCCGCCTGCACTAGAGCAGATGGGCAGCATGCTTTTGGAGAGGTGGAGTTCCTCGCAGGGCGAACGATCTGGTTTTGGCCACGAAGCTAGCGCCAGCAGATCCGATGTAGTGCAGCTCGTGTAAATGCAAGATTTGCGAGCACAAGGAAGAGTTAGATTCAGTTTCCTGGCTGTCGTCATCTGTCTATCCTGTTTGAACACTGACTACAGAGAGAACAGGATAATATGCTACCAGCGATACGGGATCATGATATCAATAAAGCAGGGATAAAATAATGTTGGTGTTTGCTCTACTTCCTCCCTATTGCTTTGGTTTTCAGATATTTCAGAATCCGTGTACTCCCATTTTCTGGAGTACAGAAAGTCCGTGTGACTTAAGTGTTGCTTTAATGATTTCTGTCTGCTACTGAATATACATGAATTCATTGCTTGATAAGCCATACCTGGCTATGAATGATGCAGTAAAAATATGCAATCTCTTACAGTCATGTGAGTACATCTAAGCATCCGTCAATTTTAAATTGCAGTTTCTATTTCTCAACAAGTGATGTTTCACATATTAAGGGCACCAACATTTTTCTGATTATCATGAAATTGTTTTGTTTACCTAATGTCTCTAATTTAGAGTGAAGTTTCCAAGCCATTCCAAGCAATTTTGTAACCTCTGCTAGAACATTTAGCAAATGTAGTCTACAGAAGCAGTGAGCTCAGCCAGAAAAGATATTTTCACCCTTCCACAGCACAGTGTTTTTACCACTCTGCAGAAAGAGCACAGCAACTAAATCTTGTTGCGAGGAGGCAAAACTATCCTGGTTGAACAGACAGCCAAAGTTTTACCTTCCTGTCTAGCTAATGTTTCTTCAGTAAGAATTATTTAAAGCTCTGATACTTTACTGCAAAGGGGACTCTTTGAAGTCCCCTTGACTCTGCTGTAATTCACAGGTCTTTGTAAAACAAATTAATATCTTGGGAAGAAAGCTATGTCAGCTAATAGGGAAAGAGAAACTTGGAAAGTGACTTCTAGTCGGTATATTTCTCTGACTTCAGTTCAGCAGGACAAAGAATCTGCCTGAGGATTAGACTTAACAGAATGTAGGAAAAAAAATCTATGGCCAGAGGAGGAAAAAGAAAAGGAAGGAGGGTAGATGATAGAAGTTGGAAATAAAGAACAGCAGTTTCATATGGATTGAAAAGGGAGCAAATAGATCACGAGTAGATACAAGGTGCTTTGTATTTCTTCTTATATATGGTGATGTCAAACCTTTTACATATTTCAAAATGATACAGAATTCAGTTCAAGACTTAAAATTATCACCAAAAATTTGGTACGTACCTATTCCAGACTTCTATTAAGCTTCAATTAGTATTAATTGAGCAAGTTTTGTCTGGTAGGCCAATAGCTAGTGTAAGCCTGTAGTTGAGTAAATATTTCAGGGAGAGATTTTGTTGTTGTTTTCTTTTTTTTTAATAGTGATAACTTTCTGTAGTATTAAATCATCTCATTCTTAAGACCTACCATTATGTGTTCCCATAGATTACAAACGAATGCCAGATGTTAATGAATAGTCAGGAATTTCCCACTGCTACGGAAGAAGAGAGATGATGTAGCAATGAGAGAAGATTTGACTTCAAAAATACAGGTGTCATCAAGTGCAGTTAGATACTAGATCTGCCTGTGCTTAATCTGAGCATCAAGACTTTCTTGTGAGGGCAAAGTCACTGATTTTCAGGCTGGAACTGGAGCTGGCTTAAGCCCTGCAGCTTGAAATATAAATGCACACTTAGAACACCCTTTCAGTGTCTGTCCATGAGCACATCTGTTATTTTAACTGTAGGACACTTTCCAGGGGCCAGAAGACTAAATACTGCTTACTGTCAGGCCTGAACTGGTATATATTAGAGGAGAGCTTTTGATGTCTTGTTAATCGTTTGTCTGGAAGATACTTTTCTGAAGGTGGGCAATGAACAGGGAGGTAGTTCTGCCTTAAGTGCAACAGGGAGGGATTTTTCAGATGACTTTCCATCATATCTATAGTGTATGACTGTTTGTCTAAGTCTTCTGTTTGAAAGGATACATGAGGTCTCTTCTATCGTATCAGTGAGCTACCTGGTCCTACGTTAAGGCTTTTACCCCAGGACTTCTCCTTTCTTAATTTTTTCCTGATCGGCGTTGTTCTCTTGTAAATCTTGAAGTTTGGGAGGGAATTCTGCTTCTGAAAAGTTGGGCCACTTGTCCGCTTTGACACGCACACACACAAAATTAATTAAAGGTGGTTAATTAAAGGTGGTTACTTAACGCTGTTCATGAGGCCACACATAAGAATATGAATTTGACTGCAGCTTGAGGAAGGAAGTTTCAAAGCCTAATTCAGTTTATCCGCTGAGTTTCAGAAGGATTTTGAGCATCTAAGTTTTGAAAAATTCAGCTTAAGCTTTCGAGTTGACATGTGTAGTTCCTATCCGCCCCCCCAAGTATTACAGTTTTTGAGAAATAAGGCCATTTGTAGCGAAAATGTTCCCTGTCAAAACCAGTGTTTCCATACCACAGTCATAACCAATTTGGGATTAGCTAAATCCATTAAACAATGGATTTAAAGGTGGGAAACCAAGCGAAGTAAAATTGAGTGAAGTTCACAAAGACATGTGTAAAAGAATAGTCTACGTAAATTAACTTACTGTATATAAAGCGGCCAGCACAGCATGCTCCTGATGGCCAGGGAGGTTGTGCTGTCCTTAATCAAAATGGCTGAAATGAATTCTCTCTCTGAGACTGAGGTGATGAAATTAGAAGACGTATTTAAAAGGGCTAGTGTAAGCATCCAAATGGACATAGTGATTAGAAGGAGAGCTTCTTCTTTGTGTACACAGAGTGTGTCAGCCCACAGATATTGGTCTTGTGTTTTGGCAGATCAGGGAAGGAACATGTACAGAATGGCGTTGATTCTGTAAGTAACCATGAAACAAGATAAAACAAGAAATGAGACCCAGACTTTTAAGTTCTAGCTCTGTGCATGTAAAATGGCGGTATGGAGCAGTGTACTGAAAGTTTGGAAGCTTTTTGGAAAGTTTTTGTTTGTCAAAGACTGCTAAGCAGAATTATTTGGAAAGGCAGCGTAAAGCAGCGTTCTGAAATAATTCCTGTCCTCGCTTAGTACAGCCAGTCGTTGAAGCTGTTGTTGAAGGTGACAGAGAAACAAAGATGACGTACAGCAGCGTGGCTGTATCGTGAATGGAACGATACAAATTAACATCAGCCTAAAACTTAACTCAGTATCTGAAATAACCTGGGAAGTGGGTAGGAGAGAGAATTCTTCTTTCCACACTGGGGACCTGGCTTGATTGCTGGAGCTGGCTCTCCATGCTCTTGCCAAAGATAGCAGACGATTTTTAATGGCCGCACCTATTTAGGGTTGTTATTTTATGTCTCATCCAATAAAGGATAGAATAAATGTTGTTCTGTTTCAGAAAAATACAACAGCCATGGTAAATGCTTCCAAAACTAACAATTCTTTAGAAAAATAACCGTGTTCTGGGGAGTAGCAGAATCAAGCTCTTTATTAGTCTAATGCTTGCATAATGTGACCATTATTAATTTCATTAGTATTTGTTGTGCCAACTCTAGTTATGAAACATATGCCATCCTCTTCTTCTGTTTGTTTTTTTCGAAATGTTTTTGTATGGCCTTATAGTCAATTAAAAATTCCATACTTCCGTAAGGTGACTCTCGAGGGTGGTCCTGGTTAGTTGCCGAGATCAAACGCACACCACCGGCCTTAGCTCCCTTCGCACGTGCTCCAGGGCAGGGCCCTTGTCTCGTCCGTAACGGTGGTATGATACCACGCTCAGCGGTGCCACGGCTGGTTCTCGTCCGTCTGTTCGTAGCTTGCACCTAGTGCTGCCTCTCTGCTGACTTGGCCCACCATTTCACGTTGTGCACTTGGGTCGGCGCAGTTTAGGCAAAGGCCATCCCCGTTCCTATCCTAGAAGATGCTGTTGGAGGTCGTGACATTCAGGAGGTGTCAGTACTCTTCCAGTATGCTACCAGTAGATCCAGAGCCAGTGGACTTGATCTTACTAGGTATTGGTTTTTGATTCCTTTATTCATTCATGAAGTGTGTGCTGAAATAACAACGTAACAAGGAAATGCAAATAGTAGAATTGAAGTGGTTGTTTTGCTTCCCCCAAACCAGAAAGTTTCATTTTTGGACTACTGTAATAAAAGCCAAAGAAGCAAAGAACACAAGAACTGAAAAATGGTGGTGCATGTGCTTCTTCCACTTTACGTCCGAGTAGATAATAGCTGGGCCATTGCATAGGAACTCTTCTCTAGTTCTTATACTTGCTGGCTTTTTCTGTGTTTTATAAACTGCAGAAGTAGCAAATAGACTGTCTGAAGTGCAAGTGTATTTTTCAAAAACCCAAGGCAGTTCAAAAAGCATTTGCTTGCTTAGGGACTTAGGTGATTTTGCCTGAAGAACTGCTGTTAATAAATGGAATTATCGTATGTAAACAGCAAGTTTTATGCAGTGTTTCTGCAGTTTGTAATATTGCATAATTAAAAGTTTGGGTTTAGCTTTGTTGAATTTACAGAATTACTGTATTAACTTGCAACAGGGAGGCTTCTGGAGTGGTTTCCAGCATTTGCTACAGAACTGCACTAGCATTCGTAATCCTGCAGAGAGCCTGAATTCAAACTGGCGCACACGGCGTTAATGAAAGCATTCTTGATTTTCGACATTTTGGTTTTTTTAAGAGTTTCTGCTTTGCAATAGCCGGCTTTATTTGCAAGGCATGCACGGTTAGAGGCTTCTCGCTGTCCTCGTGAGAGCAGCCTCAAAACCAGCCAGCTTGCTGAATTAGAGCCTACGGTATTATTACTGTCCCCAAACTCCAGCCAGCATCATGAAACCACAAGAATCGAACAAACAATAGGGTGTGTTTGGTAAAAAAGATTTTTCCTAACCCTGAAAGATCTCATTTGTTGTACTTCAGAGATTAATGGGGAGGGAGGAGAATTCCACTCCTTTGAGTCCAGTCTCAAGGGAACATGTGAGCATTTGTCTTTTGTCCTGCGAAGCGGGATGGCTAACTGTTTCGGACAAGGCAAACTCAGTTGTTTGGGACAGCTTGACAGACTGGTAAATACAACTCCCAAAAGCAGTTTTCGCAAGTGGCTCAAAGTTGATCGCCAAGACATTCCTGACTACCTGAGGACTGCTTTGTCCATACGATTCATAAAAGGAGCTGTGAGACTAGTAGGGAGCCCCCCATCTTAAAGATGCATGTAGGAACTCAGTGTTCAGCTAAAACCTAGTGGCGCTGATTTGTGCTGATGAAGTTCAGTGCGTGTGGAGTGTGGTGTGACTTTATCTCTTCGTCTTCGGAAATGGATTTCTGCTTGTCCCGTGCACGTCTAGCACATTGGCTAGAAGTTAACATGGTGTCTTTCCCAGTATGGTATACATTGCATAGTCTACTGTAGACTATGTAACCCAGACTTGCTTGGAGGTTTCCAAAATTACTAGGATATCCTAGTAAAGTTTCGGGTTACATGATGTCATTTGAATATTTCCCAAGCATTTGTCTGAAAACACTTTTTCAAATAAAATAGAAGTAAACAGGTATTTATTTTGTGTTAAGTAAAGGAAAATAGTTTTCCCAGAAGCAAATGTAGTTCGAAAACTCCTGTCTCATTTTATACAAAATTAAATTTCACAAACATTATTAGGACAAAATCGAACCAGAGTCTTAATGAACTGTAGTTTTACTACAGTTCAAAAAACGTATCATGTGTAATTCTCATTGCAACTGAACATCCAGGAAGAATTAAAGCAACTGAAAGCAAACTGAAAGCTTTAGTGTTTGGCTTCAATTTTGTCATTTTAAAACTTCTAAGTGCTCCTTTCAGTTGTCTAAAGTGCGTGGAACATGAAGGAAATAGCTGATGATTAGCAATAACTTCAGTTGAGATCATGCTTAGAAGAATCAACCTTTACCAGAGCTTTTCCTATCTTAAAAATGTGGAATTGAAATTTTTAAAACATTTCTTTTATATGTTAGGAAGCAAGGACTGCAGTTGATTGCCTTAGTATCGAGTGCAGATGAGCAATCATGAGACTGTGAGATAGATGTTTTTAATTTCTACCAGGGTGACTTTTCCCTTACAGTCTCTGTGTAGACAATTAGGCTGTTAACAGTTTCACTGCTGTGTCAGGCACTTAGTAGAGTCTTGCAACTGTTAAGTCACGCGAAGTCTGAAGATCTTAGGACCTACAATACTTAAAAATAATGGTAAAACTTTGAAAGCAAACCTTTCAGAGTTGTAAAGGAAACATCATTGGCAAGGCATGCTCTCTGTCTTATAAAAAACTTTAAAATTTAAAGGTACTAAGAAAATCTTTAGAAAATTAAAAAAAAGAAAGAAAAGATTGGCATAGGAGTCTGGTGCAGAACCAGCATTTCTTGGCTGTGTACAGATTCTTTCAAAGAAACATTTGGAAAAGTTCTTTGCAGCATTTTTATTGTGTTTTTCTTCATCAGTTTCGTTGCCAAAATAATATAATGTGGGCTGAATACTTGCTCTCATTCTCTTTAAGCTCTTCGACATGAGCATCTTGTCTCAAAAAAAGGCAACTTTTATCTGTTAGACAGTTCAGGCTGTTATTCAGAGCCTAATGGCAGCAACCGTAACGTGCTGTAATCCAGACAGATTTCTGAAGGCTTCGGACCAAGGCTATACATTCTGTGGCTCGGGAATTTTTTTAGCGCTCTGCCGTGGCAAAACAGAGATGGCTATTCCCTAGTTAGGCAGTGGTGATTAGTGAGGGTGGCAGAAGAGATCCTGACTTTGAGATCTGCCAGGAGCTACAGAATATAGTAAAACCACTGAAATGTCAGTGGTTAAAGTGGTTACAATTCGTATGGCACCAGACCCAGTAAGAATTTGGAATTTCTGTCGAGCAGTGGTGTGTTTTTTATGAATAGAAAGGTTGCATTAGTAGAACAGATAATTGTCCATCTGGCCTAATATCCCAGTTCTGGTTGCTTTAAAGCAAGGTGCTAATCTTCCTTTCTTCTATATACTGTTAATTATCTAACACTATAGCCATGGTGGGGTTGGAGCAGAGGGGATTTCTTTCTGATCCCAGCTGGTGATCAGCTTATGCCTTGATGATAAGGATTGATAGCCCCAATAATTCTTATATAAGCTAACAGCAGTTGATATGGAAAATATAGAAATTTCATAATGGAAATTATATTTGTGTTTTGCAGACATCAAGGAGATGAAGTGGAATCTTACAACTATTCCAGCAGCTTTTTGAAATTTGCTACCTAGTTTGTCTCAGTAGTCTAATTCACTCTTCTGCGAGTCCTGTAAATTTGCTTAAACCGCAGCTGAACTGATCCTCTCACATAACGCTAAGATCTGAATCTTTTCATCCATAGTGAATAAAGTCCTATTATGTCTAACAAGATTGACCCCAATCCTCCCACACATGACATGCAGTGTTCCATCTGTACAAATTTCAGTAAGTAGTATTCCTCTTCACTCTAAAAAGTCTCTAATATTCTGAGTATGCCCAGCTCTGAAATTTTTATGGATTATGTGAGCAGTTGCCATGATCATGAGCGCTTCATTTATTTGCTGTCTCAATTCAAGAAAGACACAGAAGAGCTGTGAGATGGCCCTTTGTCCTTCTGCAAAGACTCCGGTTTGGGTTTTTTTGATAGGTGCTTTCCATTGGTGTAGAAGAGTTGTTGGTAGTCGGGATTAAATATTTTGGATTTCAAGGCTGGGATTTCTTTACAGAAGCAAGGTCTTGATGTCCCCTTCTAATTTACTAATGCTCTCACTTCCTCCTGTTTTTTGGATTCCTTCCAATCTAGTCTTAGCAGCAGCTGTGACCAAATGTGTATCTTCATTAAGCTTATTTTGTAAATCATTTATGCTGTATCCCTTTTTGAATACTGAAATGACATTCTGATCACAGTTGTCTGTTCCAGATTAATAAGCAGTATGTCTGCATAGGGAGTTTTCTTGTGCTGGGATGTGAATGAACAAACAGAATTTAGTTCTCGTTTGTGCTTTCTTCCTCATAGTGCCTTTGGCTGAAGCATCTGGGCAGTTCCATCTGTATGTTTGGAAAGCTAAAGTCAATGCCTTCCTTATCTCAGAGGGACTGTAAGGTTGGACAAGGCTGCGTGTCACTGGAATCTAGCATTGTCCTGACTATGTAAGAGAAAAGCAAGATCAAAATGTTGTTTTGTAGCATTGGCAGCACCCACTTCAGTTGTGCCTGAGGCCTTCAAGATCAAAAGAAAGAACCGTCAGTTACAACCGTATCTGAAGTGTCATTACACTTTGCAGGCAGGTTTCCAGCTGTCTAAGGGAGATCAAAGATGCAAGAGAGAAACCAGGCTGTCCGCATCCTGGAAACTCAACACAACTGAGACGATGTGGCTGCAAGGTCTGTGAGCCAGCCACGTGGCACCCCTGTGCCTGGCCCTACGAGTGAGTATTCATTTAACGTAGCGATGCTACAAACATGCCTGGAAAGGAACTGCATTGTGTGCCGTGTTTTACTGTGACATTTATTTCCAAAGCAAGGTGGCTGACTGCAGGATGCTCATGGGGAATACTCATGTTAAAACAGAGACAGAAGAATTTTTGGGAAGAATAAAATGCCAGAACTGACAGCATGCACCCTCCTAGCTCATGGTAATTGCAAATTAAAATGTATTTGCTTAAACCACACTCGAGATAATGAAGAGACTGAAACTGAGGATGGGTTTTAGTTTACTTTGAGTTGGTTTTTTGTTTGTTTTTTTTGTTTGTTTTAAGTTGATGTTTGTAATGAAATGAGAACGTTCATATTGACGGTCATCATGTCTCACCTGTGGGCAATAGCTTCTTAGGTTGTCCTCATAAAGTTCCTTGTAAATATGCAGTAATCCTTCCAGACTTGTGTCTGTAAATCTTGCATAGCTGATTCTGAATCAGATGTTTATTTCTTGCTTGTAAATAGTTGCAAATGGACCTGGTTTTAATTCCTGTGAATGTTGACAAACTCTTCTGACAGGCATTGGTTGGCTTTCTGATAAGAAAAAAAAAAAAACAAAACAGTTACCATTTCTCACACCTACTTTTCATTTTCTATAGTTCACTTTCATATATTGCAAACTCAGTCCCAGGAAGCCTGATCCAAACCGTAGCAGGATTTCCATCAGGGCCCAAGTCCATATCGTCATCTTTTCTTTCTATGCCTCTGGTGAAACCAATGTTCAAAGAGAACTGTAAAATCCTTTGTGAATTTGTACCAGGGCTGTATGGACATGTCTGGAATACTGCATGCAGACACCCAGATGGGAAGCGATGAGCACTTTTGCCTTGAGTGTTTCACCTGCTCCACTACATGCTGGTAACAAACTGCATGGCTACTTCAATCATGGCCAGTATGATGCCAGTGAAACGTCATAAACTTAAGCATCAGGTAACGTAGTTGTATGCTTTTCATCTCTGCGAAGTACTCAATTTCTGAATCCATTAAACTCAAAACGGGGCCCAGTATGGTTTGTACCTAGTTTTTTCAGTCCTTTGCCTTCCCTTCTATCTTTTCAAATTAGAACAACATGAGAGTCCTTTAATTTTCTGCGTCAGAACTGGAGATGGGATAAAATGTAAACTTGTTTGCCTTTTTCCAGCATGCGTTGCATTCACAGACCATGAAGAAGTCTGTGTTCTACCAGAGCCATGGTAACCATTGCCAGATTTTGATTTGATGGACCAATTTTCATTTTCACTGCTATTATCGGACTGAAAAACAATCCTTTTATATGCCAAACCTGGCCCTCACTCCAATTGCTACTAGGATTGGCAAACATTCCAGGAATCTCATGTTCTGACTTAATTCCAGCATTCCCCAGTGATTCACTTATTTCTTAGAAAAATATGTTCCATTTGAAATTAAACACTGGCCATGGTAGCGTGCAATTGTGTAGCAGCTTTTCACCCTGAAAGATCCCAGCTTATGTTCCCAACTATATATGTTGGACTACATCCTCACTGGCACAGCAGTTACGGTGTGACCAGTGGTATTTCCACTTGTGCTGCCCACGCTCAGCAGCCACTTCTTCGGTGCAGTTGTTAGGGCTGGAACACAGCAGGGAAGTGGGACTACACAGCGTTTTGGGAGAGGAAGTAGAAATCTTCTGAAAACAAAGGCAGGGGAGTCCGGGAACGACCTCTCCGTCCTCTCTCTGTTTGATAAGTGCAACATGTTCTTCGACAATTAAATGTGACGAAAACTGCTGTTTTCTCTCGCCCTAGGTCAGCAATCTCCCCCTCTCTTCTTGATAGGATGTGTGGCTGGTTTAAGCACTTTTTAAAAGAAAAACCTAAGCTCCTCCAAAAAGGCGAGTCAACTGGAAGCTCAAGGTTTTTTGGGAATGTGACCTCTAGAGAGTGGAGTCAGCTGTAAAGGAATAAGGCGTTCTTCTTTCACAGTGAGCGGAGCCATGCTTTTCAGTGTGCCTTCTTCAAACTTGGGGTGCTTGTTTTCCCACCCGATAGGCTGGAGAGTCTGTGCGTGAATTTAACGTTCAGGGAACGTTTCTCTTGTTTACAAAACCAAGTTATGCTGCCTCTGAATAGCAGTATTTAGCAATACTGGTCACTGTTAAGTGAATATCAGATCAAGTGACTTTGGGGTTGTTATTTTATGTTATTTGTTTGATTGGAAGTTTGCCCTCAGGAAAACTTGAGGCAACCTTTTTGGATTATGCAATGCTTTGTGAAACTTCTACAGATACAGCCAGGGTAGGAGATGGGGAAAGTGTTTGGGTTTTGTTTGTTTCTTTTAAAAAAAAAAAAAGATTTAATTCTCATATGTAGGTCTGATAGGAAACTTTGTTCCCTTTTTTTCTTTGAGGCCATATTTCTGTTCTGTTTTCTGGTATTTCTCGGCATATTCACTTGACTCGTGCATATGGAGTAAGTTCTGAAAGGCAGCTGAAGAGAGAAACTGGCAGAAATTATACATACATATCTTATTTTTGGTCTGTGCCCATATAGGATGGGCACCTGTTAGTAGTAGGTACTGTAGGGCTGGTCTTTATTTCTTCATGTTGATTTCTCTCAGGTGTACAGGAAAAATGCCCCTTGTCATCTTATAAATAGTAATTTCCTTGTCAGACTTCAGCTATAAAAAAAATACAAGCTTCTTTCATGCAGATTACTTGTATATTTAGGCAGATTGATGCATCTCTCCTGAGACTGATACCAACATGAGATAAAACATTAAAAGGTTTGCAGCAAATTATGCCTTTCTCCTTCTCAGATCTAGATGAATGACTCTCTGTCACTTAAACACTTATGCTCTCAGTTGTACAATTTGCAAGGACTGGCAGTATACAAAGAAAAAGTACCATTTGTTTTATGTGGAAACTTAGCTGCTCTTAGAATCAGCTATAGTAAAGCTGGAAAATATGATAATGATATTTTCATAACACAGTTAAAACTGGGCCAGCCCAGGTGGCACCATGCTTTCATGCACAGTGCCCAGAAGCACACGTTGCCAAATTGTGCGGAGCCTGATCTCACTGCTGGAAATGGGAGGAAATCAGGGCAGAGCTCATTCCAGCTCTGTTGATATGTCTATAGTCTATCCACACACACCAGCACTGGGTCAAAGAGCGTCTTTTATTTGTGGTCAAAGACGAAGCTAGAACAGAGCTGTGAGCCGGTGAGGATCTTCAAAATATTTTGAGACCGAAGGGTCACTTTTTAACAATCATGCTCACATTATATCCTTAAGGGGGTAATGGAATTTATTTACAAGTTAATACAAATATTTTATTTCTCTGCTACTCAGCGTGCTTATTCACAAAGTGAATTCATAATTTCCCATAAAGCCTCAGAGTCACATTTGGGCACTTTGCATATTCATGTTCCTTACATGGAACAGAGTCCCAGCAAAGGTGGAGGGAGTTTCGTCGGAGGACTATGGAAGCAAGTCTTTGTGCGCCCAACTCCAGAGCAGCCAACAGACAGATACTGGTGGGCAAGGTTGCACAGCAGTCAGCGTAGCAAACTCTGCACCAGCAGAAAGCTTTGACCCATAATGGTGTTATTACTGTCTTTGCTGGAGTATGAAGCATGTGCTTAGTGTAGTCTCCGTCTCCTCTCCCTGTAACCAAAGTCTTCGGGGTTTTTGCTACGCTTGGGAGAGATTTCTACACAGCAGTCTCTATTTGTATTTTATTTGGACTGGGTAACTGGAAGGAGGTTTGCTTCAGAGTATGGAGAACCACGTTAGAGACAGACATGTTAGCTTCCAGCATCTACAAACATGTTGCTTGTCTTTGCTAAAACCACATCCCCAGCTACTCACTAAAAGGCCCTTTTTATCAAAAGTACTGCAAACATGTGAGCTGTCGGCAATCCTGCTTTTCTCTAACATTCTTCCTGTTGGTCTGGGAGAACCAGGAGCTTGAATGGCAGTTCAGGAATGTTTTACGAAGGTGCTTTCTGAAACATAGCCATCGCGTGTTCTGTATGGTGAACTGTATGGTGTTGAATAAACAAAGGCATGGCCGAAAGATTTGCAAAATTCTACAGGGCTGGAGATTTTTATATTCTTTTCTGTTTTGTTGTGATTGCCATCTTGGGTGAGCTATGAAGCAGATAGTAACCATCTTTAAAGCTTTCTTCTATGGAACATTATAATTAGAGCTTTCGATCTTCTTCTGTTTGTCTTTTGTGGGATGTTGAAAAGCATTTTCTGGTGCTTGTAGTAGACTAGATGTCCTTTGAGCTGTGCAACAAGGAGAAACCTCCAAAGGACAATATCATCAAATTAGATGTTACTTGTTCATAGAACAGGATAGTGAAGAAAGAATCCCAGAGAGGAGTTTGAGCCTTTCAGTGTCCTCATGCCAGAGGCCAGGGACAGGTGATATAGTTGTAGATGAGTGTGTGGGGTAGGTAGGCTAGCCTCGTTAGTTTTTCATATCTCATTAAAACTGTTGTGTTGAATTTAAATAGGCCAGAGCCCTCCGTGAAGAGAGTAGCATTTGAAGTGGAGCAGGGGAAAGAAGCTGCTACTAGTGGGATGCTGGCAATACAGTATCCAAGCAAGGTGGAAACTCTAGACCTCTCGCCTCCTGTGCTTTGAAGGCAGCACTTAGTTAAGACCCAGCTGCCACTGCCTAATGGGCTGTTGAGACTAAGATAAAGGATCTGAAGGGTATGTGACTTGTATCGATAGCTGCTGCAGTGGAGTACAGCATCCCTGCACAGGAGAAAAAGGCCTCATTTATCTCACTGAAACCCTTGCAGCTTCCACCATCTGTAAGACAGGCTATTGGGAGCGTCTCGCCAAGAGCAGCTACTGAAGGGAAAGTAGTGGTGATGATGGAATAGGGAATAAGCTGCTCAGGGCCACTGCCTCACGTATGAAATGGCAACTGTTAGTGGGTGCTCTCGCTCCTGTAACCGCCTATAAAGCTACCTTGATAGCCATCTTGTTTTCTTTAGTCCTCAGTAAAGGAGTTTGTAAAGTAAGTTTACAATAATCATCCTCCCTAAAAAATGGCATTACCTCAGTTTATAACATATTACCTTATGTATTCTCATTTGAGAAGGCTTTTAGCATTCAGAGAAGTTGATAACCTTTCCTGCACGTGGTCATCGCTGATTAGATCCTTAGGATAAGGTTTTGTAGAATGGTATTCAAACCTGGCACAATCTTACTCATTATTTGATTTGTCAAGGTTTTCTAATTTCTACAGAGCTTTATTAAATCCCATTAACAACATCTTGCTTTCATTCCTCTTAGGCTACATAGGTCTGTTGAAAAGGTCTCTGGTCCTATTGTGCATTTCTAGGAATGATAAAATGGTGATAAAATGAGTCAATCTACTTGGACTGCTGTACTTAACAAACAGACAATTTACATTCAAGTTGGCATTTAAAGGCAGCAGAATATGACAAAACCAGAATACGACAAAAATCCTGATATTTCACAGTTTAAGCAACACCTTCTCAGATTTTTAGCCTGATTTTTTTGCATTTTTTATTCAGATCATCTACAGTTCACTATTAATAAGAAGCATGTTTCAATAAAAAGTTGTTTAAAAAGAATTGTGAGAAACAGCTGGAGCAACTTTGATAACCAGCTGTAAGCATATTTCTGAAAAGCTGAAAAACGTAAACCCAAGATTCTTCTGTGCTCCCTTACTAGAAAAAGAAATGCCAATTCTTATGATTCTCTAAGTTATGATGAACTACATGTCAAAAGGGCTATCTTTACTTTATGAGCCTCCTGACTGCAGCCACCTCTGAGATGGATCCCAGGGAGCATAGTGATTAAGTTCAGCCAGAATACTGCAATGCATGAGTGAAAAACGGGGGTTGGGGTTGTGGCTTGTGGGCAAAGTGCTGCCTGTGAACTTTCTGCTACCACAGAAGATTAAAAAGTCTCAAAGTGAGCCTGGCAGGGCAAGCAAGCAAGGAGCAGCTTTAGACTTCTGAAAACAAACATGGCCCCTTTAGTAATTTTTTCTGGTTGTCGTTGCATCCTCTGTCAAAAGGTATAGAAGCTTCAGCAGCAGTGTGCACACTTAGTCATTGATTCAGCTCCATCTTCGAGGAAGAAGCTACTTCTACCATTTTTCTGTCCTGCTTGCGTGCCTATTTTGGGGGGATTTACTCATCAGCTGTACTGGGTAGACCAGAAATATCTAATGTCAGACAAGTGAGAGGAGGGTTTCGATGTCATTATGTTTACCTGTTTTGGTGACGGCCAAACTTAAAAACATGTGGGTTGAGTCTGGCTTTGGGCTCAGTTCCCTGCAGTTTGGCTGCATGAGCAGCACGGCATGAATTGAAATACCTAAGAATCTGCCTTCAGTGCGATTGTGACAAGTTCCTGGATGCTCTGCTGAGTTGTTTATGCAGTGCTGTGAATCTTAATGTCATGTTCAGGAAGCACTTTTAGCCTGCTATTCTGTGTTGCTGACCAAGGAACGGCTCAGGAAAACGAGAAGCTGAGTTTTTAGCAAGGAGAATTTTAACAAGTTTATGATGATTCACATTAGTCCATCCAATATTTGGTCTCTTTTGCTGCTGGGGAGATTTTCCTATAAGTAGTTTAGAACAGAACTTTGTTGCCTGGAGATTAAAGCATTAGGTGACTTCATGAAAAACCATACAGAACTAGGTTTTTCGAGTTGTTTTTTAAATGCGTTACAGCCATCTGCATCCTCCCCAGCAGTGACAGTGGAACATTCCTTTAGCTATTACATGAAGCAGAATCTCCTTTCAAAAGTGTTAGAATGTGCAGTCAGTCCAGACATCTGAAATTCTGGAAAAAAAAGCAGGGGCACTGTGCGATTTTTTTTTTTTTTTTTTTTTTTAATCGAAATGCTCTGGATTTGTGGGGTCAAAAGCATTTGGAGTCCCTGCAATGAGCAGATAATTTGTAATTAGTGAAAGATATTAATGCAGATACCAATAGAATGACAACACTGACCCAAATGTTTTGATGTAGATGGCAAGAACACTTTACAGCCCATATAAAACTCTTGTGAAATATTGCAGTAAAAATCCTTACCATTGTTCTCTTGGAGTGTGTCAGCAATCAATGGGTTGATACAATATAATATGTTAACACAGTGAAATCCAGTTGTTAAAACAGGATTAAAGATACTCTGGCTTGAAGACTGAAGCATTCTGCTTTGTTTTTTTGATCGTCAGAGAGTTCCAGGATTTCAGAGTTAATTCTAAATGTCATATTTTGCCACTATTCATTGACGGTTGCAAATAGCTGTGTTAAGAAAAAAAAAAAAAACGAACAAAAGAGGTTTCAGATATCACAGTCTATTCCAGGAAAGCCTGCCAAGTCTCCAGAAAACTCAACTTAGTAACTGAAACTATTAAAATCATAAAGTTTTATAGAATTTTCATTTTATTATGCTTTCATCCTAAGGTATTTAATAGAAGACGTTACACATAGGATGTCATACACTTTTCAGGCTTTATCTGTGCAAGGTCACTGTTTGTATGATTAACAGCAATTCTTACAGCAGATTCCACTACCAAGGTATAGTGGTGCACCCCTCTGAAACGTTCACTGTGTGACTCAGGAATCTGCGATACGCACTAGGTCTGTGCGACCACGTGTTTTCACCCTCCCTGCATCAGGAAAGCACTGTGCTCTCACAGTGATGTTCTTCATTGTACAAAAGTTGGGGGAAGGTAACAAATAAATCAGCTTCTTGTGGGACCACAGATGGAGTGTGCCACACATTTTTTTAATAGTAGTTAAACAAAAGGAACAAAATAGTTTTCCAAAACATTCCTCTTGGTCTGACTGCTAGGGCTTCAATTAGTGCTTTCCTTTTGCAGAAGAAGAGTGTGGGACAAGAAAGGAAATGGTCTCCTTAGGTAGAGTAAATTTTGCCCACTAGCAGTTACCTCTGAATGTTAAGGGTAAAGGAATAGGCATTATAAAAACCCAAAGGAGAGAAACTGGTAGCGGACATCCAGCTCCCTGCAGCACCCTGCTAATACAGCTATACACCTCCAGAGCCAAAAATGGCATTGGCCTGTTTGTTCTGGGCAAGCCTTGGTACCGCTATGTCCCTGTAACTGTTTGGGAGCATTGCTCGTAAGCAGGTGTTGGCATCGCCGTGTCCGCTTGTTCCCGTCCCTGCAGTCTCCACACATCTCCTCGCAGAAATTAATGGAAAATATTTCAGCTGGATCAACTCCTTGATCCGTTCGACTTGTGGTTGCCCAGTCGCTGGATTGATGCTGTGAAGAGGCTGCAAAAAGAGAGGATCTGAGCAATAGTAATGGGGCTTGATTAATCTGGTGCTTCTGGAAAACCGAAAGCGGGAGCCACGCGTTATGCTGTGCTATGCAATGCTGTATCCAACTTCTGCACAAGCGATTTGAAAGAGATGTTCTTCATTAGCCCTAGGATTGTGGCATGGTGTGATTTTTTCCTGTTTCCCAAGCGCCACTGTCTAAACAGTCTGGTAGACTCCGCAGCTGTGGCGCGCTGCAGCTTTTCCTTGCAGTGATGAGTGCCTCGAGCGAGGGGGGACTTGCTTATGACTCTGGGCAATCCTGAAAATGTGGAACTCGTTCCCTCTGGAGTTATGAAATGTGGACGGACTCCTCTTTTTTTACAGTGGAAAAGCATGAAATCATAGCCACATTGGCTAGAGTTATTATTCATTTAACAGTTAAACTTCCATTATGTTTTACTGTTTGCTACATGCCATTTTTATGTGCTTCAGTTTTATGTATTTTGCAGTTAACTGTTTGAAAGGAGAAAGAAGCGATTTACCAGAACTGTGCCTTTCTCCCAGCTAGCTCTGTGCTTTTCTTGTTGCTAGGATGATTTTTGTTTCATATAGCATGTGGGCATATTGGAAAATGTAAATGTATAAAGTTTTACTGTCTCATTGTTCGTAAAAGACCCCGAGAAAAAAATGACTCTATGTATGTTGTGATAAATTATCCGTATCTGTGGGTATAACCATAGCTATAAGTACTGTTACTTGTTGGTTTGGAAGTCCAACTACTGAAAATGATGTTGTGTCTCGCCATTACTGTTCAAAAATGCTCAAGGCATGGTGTGTTTGCTTTTTAAATCAGTAACTTTCATATGTTAGTTTGAAAAACTAAAAAAAAAAAAAAACCCAAACCAGAAAAACCCAACAAGCTGATACTTGTCATTCTTTGAAATCAATAGCAGCCCTTCTGTTAACTTACTTGATCTTGGCTTATGCCCATTATCTTATACTTCTTAATCAGAAGAAGTTTCCTTAATCATGTTTGCTTTGGCTTAACTGGAAAATTTGTTCTCTTTTTGCAGTAGTAGTGTGCTGTGTGAAGCTCTTCTCCGAGAAACCCTTTTCTGAAAGAAGGTCCGGGAAGGCAGGTGCGTGTGATACCACAGCTTTGAGCGTTAGCTTGAGTCTGCCATTTGGTGCAGTTGAACATAAGCTCGCACTAAAGTAAGTGGATTCTTCTTACAGGAACCACTGCCCCATCTGATATGGGACCTCACTGGAAATTCATACCAGAAGCCTTGGTAGCAGTAGCTTTGTTAGGTAAATTAAGACTGCCTGAGGGAAAGCGCCAAGTGGGGGAGGGGGGGGAAAGGCAGGGGGTACTTCTTCCTTAGCCCATCCAATGCAGGTGGCAAATGCGGCATGGATGCCTTCGTTCCCAGAACCCCCCAAACACCTGGAAGAGGAGACTGGTTTATGCGGCGGCTACTCTGCAAGTAACAAAGGGAAAATGGCTGGGTGGAGTGGTACGTGGCTACGGACTCATTCCCCCTTCCATTCTCAGGCACAAACGTGAAGCTGTAATAGGAAAATCTAAGGTGTGGGTGAAAAAACTACTGCGGTATACCTCCACAGGGACTGGATAGGTACATAAGGATAGTACTTAAGACAGCTTTCGCTGGAATAACACAGCTGTAGCAACCCAAATATTGGGACTATATGCACACTACCGTAATACATTCACAACTGATAGAGTCCAGTGTATTAATCTAATTTCTGTACAGTTACGGCACTTTAATAAGATGCTTGCAACAGGCACCTAAAGCCACAAGCTACAGGAGTTGCAGTTAATTCCAGAGTACTAGAATTAGAATCATAGAGTAATTTGGGTTGGAGGAGAACTTTAAAGGTCAGCTCGTCCAACTCTCCTGCAGTGAGCAGGGACATCTTCAACTAGATCAGGTTGTTCAGAGCCCCGTCCAACCTGACCTTGAAAGTTATCAGGGACGGGGCATCGACCACCTTTCTGGGCAACCTGTGTCAGTGTTTCACCACCCTCATTGTTAAAAAAAAAAAAAAGTCTTCCTTATACCTAGTTTAAATCTACCCTCTTTAGTTTAAAACCATTACCCCTTGTCCTATCGCAACAAGCCCTGCCAAAAAGTTTGTCCCCATCTTTCTTATGGGCACCTGTTAAGTGTTGAAAGGCCGCAATAAGGTCTGCCCGGAGTCTTCTCTTCTCTAGAAGCACTTGTCTGGTACTTGTGCAGTTTTTATCTGGTGAAAATGTCACCAGATTGACTTCTTACTTACTGTATGCTCTATGGTTGTTACTGTACGTATCTAAAATGATTTTGAAAAAGCTGATGGAAACTCTCTTTGACTTGCTGTCTTGCTTCCTCTCCGTGAAGCTTGTTTTGCTCTTGTGACGAGTCTGCCTGCTGGGCTATTCCAACAAAATCATACCGTAATCACGGAGTTTTTTAGGACCAGCAACTTACTTTCAGATCTTTGGTTTTGAGATTCTAGTTTGAGAGTTACCCTGAAGGTTTCAGTCTTTTCATAGTGTTTCCCCAGTTGAAATAGGGACATGGCACCCCTAAAAATTGGACCAATCCCAATTCGTGCTGATAAATTACATGAGCAAATAAAAAGAAGGCATTTTATTAGAGCCTGCTTTGTAACTTCCATCAATCTCCATGTTAAGTCTCGATATGGGTGTCTTAGAGAACAGTGAGCTGAATGTGAGCCGGACATGCACGCTCGCAGCAAAGGAGGACTAGCAGTAATCCTGGGCTGTCTCATGAGAAGCATCACCAGCAGGTTGAGGGAGGTGATCCTTCCCATCTACTCAGCCCTGGTGAGAGGGGCCTCGGTATTGTTTCCTGTCCTGGGCTCTCCAGTACGAGAGGGACATGGACATACTGGAAAGAGTCCACCCCCAAAGATGATGGGCTGGAGCATCTGTCGTAGGAGGAGACACTGAGAGAGCTGGGACTCTTCAGCCTGGAGAAGAGGAGGCTCAGGAGGATCCTATCATTGTATATAAATACCTGATGGGGGAAGTGAAGAAGATGGAGCTCTTCTCAGTGCTGCCCAGAGACAGGACTAGGGGCAATAGGCACAAACTGAAAAACAAGAAATTATGTTTAAATGTCAGAAAAAAAAATATTGCAAGAGTGGTTTAGCACTCTGACAACAGGTTGCTTGAAGAGGTGGTGGAGTGACCGTTGTTGGACATAATTCAAAACCTGACTGGACACAGTCCTGAGCAACATGCTCTAGTTGACCCTGCTTTGAGCACAGGGGTTGGAGTGGATCATCTCCACCGGTTCCTTCTAACCCCAGTGATACTGTGATTCTGGTTGTCATAATTTGGCTTGTGCAGTGCTACTTTCATCTGATATTAATGAAGATTTCGTGGTTTATATTTTTAGCTGTTCATCGAAGTATTTTGCTTAATGAATGTTTTGTAAGCTACAGTATGCATCGCAATACTATTCTAGCGGGTTTTGGTATTAATGTATATTTCCATTTGTGCCTGTGCTTTTTTTGTGTTTGGCTCGTTTTTGGGGTGTTGGTTTTTTTTTTTTATATTAGTGTCCCTAATGTAAGTTAAATTGAGATTAGTAGGAACTGGGCTTTCAAAAAATATGTGACACAGCTTGTTTTAATGTCTGTCTTGGAATTAACTGTCTTTTACTAACAAATGTACCTCGTAAATCATTTGGGTTTCCAACTCAGAAAAGAAGAACAGTGATGGCAGGATGTTTTTGGTGGTTGGGTTTGGTTTTTTTTTGCTTTAAATGGCTAGCAGGCTGATCCTGCTTGCCTAGAAGTCAAGAAAGCATTTGGGGTTCCCACAGTACTTACTTGTTAAACACCTGAAAGTCTCAATAGCTTTTGAATATATAGTGTGTGCAAGATTTGGCTAAAAGGTAAGGAAGAACCCAGACAATAAAATGTGTGTCTGGGCTTAAACTTTCCAAATATGCAAGGGTTCCAGTTACGGCCATCTCTGCTGTGAAGGAGCATTTTAAGAATGTAGGGGTTTATGAGGGTTGGTATCGTTGCTGATGCACGCAGAGCTCAAATTTCAGCTCTGGCTTGGCAAAGCCTCATCCCGAGCCCCATCAGGACTCAGCGCTTCATCTGCTCGCAGGACCTCATCACTGTGGTAATGCCACTGAAACGCAAGGTACATTCCTAAAGCTGAGCGGGTCTGCAGAACCCCCTCGCCTGGCGCCTCTGCAGAGGTCGAGGACCAGGGCTGCTCGAGGAAAGGAGCAGTGCTTGGGGTGCCCCCTTCCCCAAAAGCAGCACCACGTGGCGTTGGGGCAGCGGCTGCTGCAAGGAGCGTACGCGCTGGTTGGAGATGGAGCGGTTCACCGAAAGGCTCAGGTGGTGGTGGCGTAAAGCGGTGACTGTAGCGCAGTGCAGCCCATCGTTCTTTGCTGACTCGGGACGCGACCCGAGGAGTAGTGGCACAGCGTACCTGTTGTGTAGCAGCTGGCTGGGAATTCTCCAAAGTTGCGGAGGTGGCTCATCGGTGCCCGGCTCTCGGGGCTGGTCACTGGGGTTTAGCTGCCTCAATTTTCCATAAGCTCTGTGGAAGACCACAGTCTGGGAAGTCTGACTCTGAACTCCCAAATGACAGCGCATACTTTAAAAGTATGCATTATTTTACAGTATTCCCTGTCAAGAAAAAAGCGTCGCCCACCACCTTCCCTACACGCTTTTAGACACAGTCGGTGTGTAACTCTAACTCCACACTGGATGGTAGGTCCGCTCTCTGGTTCGGGACAATCCTAAAGCGTGGTGCAAAGGTCCGGAGGAGACTGTGAGTGTCCTGGAGCACCGCTAAGTAGCGTTATTTGAAGGACAACCAGTCAGTCGGTCGTTCGTGCACTGGGAACGAAGGGAAGGAGCGGGAAGTTGAGCGGTTTTGATTTAAATGTCAGATTGTTTTGAAACATAGTCTGTGCAGTATGTAGGTCAGTGCTAAAGGGATAGACTGTATCTGCAAAGGTGCTGAGAATGATTAATTTCCCTGGACAGAATTCTAGGGGTTTTTTTGGTGGGTTTTTTTTTTTTTTTCAATGTGTGCTCAAGTAAAGCTGCACATTCTCATTCATGATGGGCTCAGGTTTCGGACTGTCTGCCCAAAGGGGAAATTTATCCTGGCAACTGCTGAAAGGGGAACTCTTGTGGATTGGCACCAGTTTGCGCATTAAAAAAAAATTAATTTTTTTTGCTGCGTTTAGGGTAGCTTTTCAAGGATGGTTTATTTACATTTCCTTCTGTGTTCTCTAACCATTTGCATCAGCGAGAGTTGATATTTGTGTGCTTTCTAGCAGCTGCCAGGCACCGTGTAAGATGTGTATTAGACTCCTTTCACTGCCATGAGCAAGCAATACCTCTATTCCTGTGGAAAATTGTGCCTACAGTGCCTGCTGAGCACTTGCTTCTGTGTGCAGAGACTGACTAACTGGTTGGTCTAAAGGGCTCTGTTGCTTAACGGAGACTTTTTTTTTTATTAGCCAGTCACATTTATGCTGGTGATTTTGTTACTTAAAGCTGTGAAATCATGTGGGAGTGAGTTGAGTTGGGAAGCTTCGGTCGGATCTTCTCTGAAGCACAAGGGGTGGATCACGTAAGACCTCTGTAGTGGTCCTGGCCAGAGAAAAGCTCTGTAGCTGTGTCAAGCCTTTAAGAGTTTTTTCACTCATTAGCTCTTTATATGATGCCTAGCCTAGCTAAAGTCTGTATTGCCGAACCACAGATGCTAATGGTATAGTAGTATTTAAACATAATAAAATCCAGCCTAATGGAATATTTAGGGAAAACTTAATGAAGTCTCATTGACAGTCCTTTACGTGAGCGTGAACCTTGTTTCCCTTCTCCCCCTTGAACCCAAGCAGTCTGAACTTTTGTCAAGGCCTTGCAGTCTCAAACAAAACATTTAAAACTTGGCTGATTTGAAGTTTTAAATGACAGTAGAGCAAAGTCTGGAAAAATTATTTGATATTCTAAAACCTTAACTTTAAATAATAATTTATTACTTATTTTTTGCTATTTTGGTGCTCGCATATGCAGGAATAGATTTTTAAAACAGATTCTGTAATTGTTGTGCGGTCCATCCATCTTCTCACACTTTACGGGTTAATAGTGGTCCTCAGATTGTAACAAAGGAACATGTCTTGAGGGCCTGGGTTTTTACTGTGATTGCCAAGATGCCTGAAAACAAGGCCTGCGTTAGCTTCTATTCATTCTTTCCTATATTGTCAAATATGAAGAGTCCCTGATAGATGAGAAGCAGGTGGAGGGATTATGCACAGAGAAGACACTGGATGTATTCTATGCAGTATGCTGCAAAGACTGTTTAAAGATGGCTTTGCTCAGTAATCATGTCAGCCATGTTTTCTAGCGCAATTTGGCAAGTTTCTCCAAACGCTTCTCCTGGTACGTGCATGCATAACTTGTATGTGCTACGTATCTCCGAAGAGTACAACTTCATAATGTAAAAGAAGGCTTGCAAAAGGTGCTATTTACTGAGTAAAATGTGTTTCCCTGGAATCCTGATAGATTGATTTATTGCTTCTGCAGTTTTTTCTGGAAGCTGCCACATTATGGAATTGTGCCTTCTGGGTCAGAGATGAAAGGAGCTGGCGAGTAACTCTGTGGAACTGAAACAATTTTTTCCAAAGGTACAGTAAATTTTTTAGCTCTTGTGTTGAAATGCACTGTTTTGCATGGTCAGTAAAGACTACTAATTCATATTTTTGCAGCAAAGAGAATACTTGGATTCTTTGTTGCAGGACATCTTTGGTTGCTGCTGGATTTTTGAGGAGTCTGAGTCAAAAAATCGTCTGTTTTCATTTTGATCTCTTTTTCATGAATCGTGAAAAAAAAACACGTGGTCTGGGATTCTGTCTGTGTATAAGCAAGCACTAAAGAGCTTGGGTGTATATGTCCAAAATTTGTTTGTGGGCTAGTCAAAACTGACAAGTCATTCAGCATATGGGACTGGCCATGTGGTTGCTTTTGGATGGCTGGAATTATGAAAGAAAAATAATGCAGATGTCTTAACATTGTCACCTCTGACGTTTGTGAACATAATTACAAATCCTTTTGGTAAGCGGAGTATTCCACAGAAGTGTAAGTGCTACCATATCAAATCAGTGGCTCTCCTACTGCAGTATGACTGTTTCATCACTGTAATGCTCAGGGTTGAAATCATTCCCAAAGCTCGCAGTCTTGAATAGGTGAGGGGAAAAAAAACAGGGGAAGGAAGTACACTGAAAGTAATTTCTCTATGGTATCAGTTTAGGAGATGATTTAGTTTCACATTCCTGTGCAGTACAGTGTTACTTCTAATAATTTTTTTATCTTGCCTCACCAAGTGGCAGGCACTGCTCTAGGGAGGGGGAAATGTTGGAGAAAGCCTCAGGTGAATTTGAATGTAGTCTGCTGGACTTTGCTTAAGGAAAAAGCAGGCATGCTAGTTCTTTTTGGCATGTGCTAGTAAGAGCATAGGCAGAGAAGAAGGCAAATTTGCCAAGTAAGAAACCATTATGGACCATCACCAAATCAGTAAATGAATGTTCTCTACACATGAATTTATTGCTGCTTAGAAAGATCTGAGGCTGTTCTGCTCTCGCATTGTAACATCAACCAACATGGAAGTACCAGTGGAAAGTGTGTTCAGAAATGTGCAAGAGTATAAAATTCTCTTCTTTGTATTTTATACACTGAAATGTATGCATTTCTTAAAATCTCCCATCTTGCCATGGATGTTTCAATGTTTTCAATTCCAGTAAATCAAATATTTTGTTACAGGGGAAGAGTACAAACAAAATTGCTCAGATAGTAACAATGTCTGTTATTGGTACTCATTAGGCATAAAACATGGGCTAAGTGGCCTGTTTGAGTTGTCGGTAGTAAGTCAGTCCTGGTGATAGCAGTGCTCCATGCATTTGACCATAAAAAAAAAATAAAAATTTTATGTCTGTTGGTTTGTCCACTGAGTTAAGTTTGTCATTCTAAAAGCAAGGTTGATTGTTTCTGAGATTCTCTTTTCTTTTTAAGCTTTTTTGTAGACATCATTTTCATTGACATGGTTTTGCTGAGGCAAAAGCTGTTATTTTTAATAATTATCTTTACCTAATTTTGCATATAGCGAGTGTATAATTAAGAATAATAGACCTTAAACTTCTTTCCTCTAGAGTTCAGCTAGTTAAAAATATTTCTTGGTAAATATTCCTTTGTCCTTGCTGTCTTAAAGTATTACAAAAAAATAAAGGAAATCCAAAATCAAGTTGTAGATTAAAGATCCTAGGAGTCTGCCCATGTGATTCATACTACTTAACCAGGGCTTTGTTTTCACAGATTTAGTACTGTGATACTGAGACAGTGGCCTCTCTTGGAAGCCTGTGCTTTCTGTTTGGGAAATACTAGGTCTTTCTCTGGATGTGCTGTTTTAAATCCCAGCCCTGTTCAAAGCCTCGCAGCCTCCTGGTAGCTCCACAGGGCAGGAGGAGGGAAGGAAGGAGTTAGCAGGGCCAAAGGAGCTACGCATGCACTCCGACGTTGGAAGGCTCCTTATCTTTTGATAAATGTGTCTAAGAGTGATAAAGAAAAAGTGTAAGGACAGATCAGTGTCAGCAAATGTCTTCTTCCTTTCTTAGGATTTGCAGCTTTGCAGTGTTTTGGTTTATAAACCAAAAAAAAAGAAGTTATTAATTACTAGAAAGTGAAGCAATCAAATGCAGTATGTGATCTAAGTCTTAGCTGAGGCTTAGTTGTGGGCAGGAAATTCTTCCTTCCTGAAGAGGTTATGTCTATGTGCGCTGAAGTTGAGGTTTTAATGGGGACAACTCCAGAAATGCCACAGTGGACATTGAGAACTTACAAAACATTGCAGTTCTGACACACAATTGAAATATTACAGATGCTAGTTTTGATAAAATGTAAATAGTCTGGAAATCTTAATAAAATCAAGTTGAGATACTGGTTCCATTGCTTAAATGGCAGCATTTGTAAGATTGAAATGAAAGGAAAAAGCACTAATTCTCCTGTCTCCTTTCCCTATACCAGTTCTTCGGCATCTTGCTAGGTGTCATTTGGCCAAGGGGTCAAACTCGGCCCTGCAGGCAATTTGTGAGAGCAAAAAATGGGGTCAACTTCCAGAAGATTTTGGGGTACATACTACAAGGCCAGTAGTCCTGGGCTACATCTGTGCCACAAGCAGAAGCGCGATGGAAGTGCCGGAGGTACGGTGGTGAAGTCCGTGCTGCCCTGTCTTTATTGCTGGGGTTGTCTGTGCTAGCTACAAATGTCAGAGCAAATGATGGAGTTTGCTCTCCTTTCAGCAATCCCATCTTCAGGTGTGCACTTTTAAATTTCTGTAGGACAGGTGAAAAAAAAAATAAAATTCCATGTTTCAGTCTCCCATGTTTCTTATAAGGCTTGGGGAAAACCTCAGTTCAGATAATCTGACTGCAGTTCTGCCAAACCAGCTTTATGGAGCGGCATTTTCAAGAGCTTTAAGCATCTGTAGTAGGTTCCTGGATTTTCAAGTGGACTTACATAGGACAGCTAACTAAGATTCAGGTTTTAGAAAATGAGTTGTAGCCCTCAGCTTCCAGTGCAGTCCTCACGTCAACATCTTGAAACCAAAGCTCTTGAAAACCTTTGCACTTGATGAGGATTCTAAGTAAGGGTCAAGCATTCTGGGGACAGTTGCAGGTACTAAACTCAAAATGTAGGACAGCGTGTCTCAAAAAGAAAGCAACAGCAATGTCTTTGTAGCAGTACATTTCAAATACAGTGGTAACAGCTGGTCGTCACAAATGTGAGTGCTAACAGTTAAGTGTGATCTCCAGGATGGTGCATCACTATTTACTGCCAAGCATGCATTGTTTACTAAAGAACCTCTTTGGGCCCAGCCAATTACATTTTTCCAACATATAAATATCTTTACTTTCATAAAAGTGTAGCAACCCTTAAAAAAAAAATCAACTTGAAGTCAAAGCTGTTGGAAAATACAAACCCTTCTTTGAAAGGTCATTAGTTTCTTTAATAATTAGTATTTTAGTCTGGGCAATATATTCAGTGACACAAACAGTCTTTGCCATGAAGATTTTGTAACGTGAGCGTGCTGTAATTTTTTTTTTTATCACGGTTGCTTTTGAATACTGAAGCCCCCCATGCTGTGTTACTTTGTGCCTCCCTCTTGTGCCTTTCTATACCCGCTAGACTTCCTCAGGTAGGCTAGGTTATGTCTCAGCTGTTCTTTTGTTTTGAAACACAGGTTTACTCGCCATTTTCCCCAGACTCTTTGATCCTACCCTAGATGCCTTTTTCCCTCTTACTCATTTCTGATTAGCAACAGAAAATCTCCCTTTGTTCTTAATTGTTGTCTGCTTAGGTTTCAAAATTAAAAACTAGTTAGCAGCCGTGTCCTATGCAAGAATGCTTTATTTAAACGGGTCACCATCAAAATCCCCAAACCCTTAATGTTATTCCTACAGAAAATGCAAGAAAGCAGCCAAGCCCATTTCACAGGAACTTCACTTCCGTACAGAAAGAGCGAGCCTAATACCGAAAAGAGCTTACAAGATGTATGCAAATAGCTCCCTCAGTTCATCACATTTCTCGCATCAGTTTATATACAGTACTACTTCTGTTGACTACAAATTACTTCACAAGAAACTCTGCATCTAAGCAGAAGGTAAGGAAATGAGGGCTTTTGGTGTGACCAGTCTCTAATCTGCAGATGATGTACAGTAAGTATATTATTGGAATTAAATATTTTAATATGATAGCATCTAATTTCCAGATAATTTCTTCTAGCGCAGTAGAATGCTGTGTTATGGAAAAAAAAAATTCACTGTTAAGGATACTTAAAGAGGTTTTATGTTGAGGACTGTCAATTTTCATCAGACCTGCCTTCAAAGGATTGCCATTCTGCTGATCGGTCTTGGGGTCTGATATATCTTCAGCTTGTTGAAAGTATTTATTGTGGGAAATGGCATTACAGCATTAAGATAAAAACTTCAGTCCCGAAGCATAGCTTGGAAGCTAAGTGACAGTGACAGGAAAAAGTACTGGTGAATAGTTGAGTTTTGTATGGGTTTTGTCACTGCTCAAATCACCCCCGAATCCAAGTGCTTTATGATTTTAAAGCAGAATTTTTAAAAGTCTGCGTATGCTTTTAAAATTCCTGATTTCAGCTGAAACTCAAACTATTAAAACAGTATAGAAGAATCTGTGCTGGAGAGATTTCCAGCCAGGTTGAAACACAACCAGTACTGGAATTTTCATTTGAAGACTCTGATCTTGCAAAACTGCTTTGTGTATTTCCAGACCATTAAAGTCTGGACAATCTAAGATAAGCAACTAAACTCCGTGTATTTCTTGCAGCTAAATCTAACTTGCAGAGACTCACTCACACCACAGACAAATCTCCCTTGTCAAGAGAAGAGGTGTGTACAGACTTGGAGTTTGCAGTGTTTGACTGTGATTCCTCTGTGTTAGACAATTCACAAAGATGCTCTTCCACAATCTGAAGTGATCCGAAGATGTACTTCAATGATGATTTTCAGTTTGGTGGAGCAGTGCCTGACTCCTGCATGGGATGATGGCTTGAACTACGTGGATTATCCCGTACGTTTAAATTCATAAATATACACACAAATGTTTAGAAGGCTGGAGCCAAAATTATTAAGAGTGTATTTGTATGCTATATTTTCTACATCTTGATTAAAATGATATTTCTAATATCTAGGACACATGGCTGATTTAGCTTAGACTGGTAGAACTTTAAATCAGGTTACATTGAAAAGGCTGTTATTTATTTGGGGCTTGTTTGTAATATGTGTGCCTGGATCTCTAACAAAAAAAATAACCCACAAAGTTGCTTAAAAGCACTTCAACTGTTTTTAAATCATTAGGGGTTTTTCAATTAAGAATTTACCTATTTTTTCTATTGTTTGGATGGAGGAGTTATGTTGTTCTTAACAGTATCCATACATGAATTTAACAGCAATAAATTAAGAATTTTCTGTAGAAACCACAAAACAAATTCAGCTTTATTAATTTCAGAAATTTCAGAATTTCTGGAACTATATTCAGAAATATAAAACTGGTTCATTTTTCCTGAATTTGAGTATTCTCCTACCAAACTGTAAGGGAAAGAATTCTACCAGAAACTACAGAGGTGTCCATTTTTGGAGGGCAATGGGGAGCTGCAGACCTATAATCACATCAGGGTTTGAGTAGGTTATCAGTGAGGAAATGACTTCGGTTTTTTTCTCAGCAGTGACTGACATTCCCAAGAAGCGTCCAGGGTTTTTTCCATTTTTCCTAAAAGAGGTTGAAAAGCAACGTTGTGATAATCTTTTCTGATTTGCTGTTTCATTGCAATGAAAGAGAGAAAAGTGCTCTGCTGCATGGATGGTGGTCATGGATCTTAGAATGTGGGAGATGGAAGCCCTTCAGGAATAGGATGCGATGCACTGGCTGCTTGCTTATGTGATTGCTGGGAGAAGCAGAAGGAGGACCGTTGTTTTAGTGTGTTAGCCTGGGTTCAGTAAGCCTAGAAACCCTCAACTCCATACAGATCAGTACAGCAACAGTTTAATGAGGCAGACGAACGTGTGCACGTGCGGTGTTTTTGCCCAGTGTTGCAATATATCCTTGACCCTGTTCCACAAAAGCATCAGGAGTCAGGATGGTGGTTCTGCATTTGCATAGGTGTGAGCAGACACTGAATTGTCATGGCTGTTTGCGGCAAGTACCAGAATACAGAATCATTTTGTGATTAAAATGCAGCTTGGTGGGGGTTTTGTTTGTTTGTTTGTTTTAAATTCCTCAGAGTTTTTCCTTCATCTCCTTCCATTACAATACATTGAAGTTCCTTGGAAGGGGTAGCAGTGTGGAGGCATGGCTACCAAACCTGAGCAAAATTGGTTTAATTTGTTAGCTTTCCAGTCTCCCTTAGTATCTCAGTACAGACAGTTAAGCATTTACAGTTATGGAATGTATTTGCCCATCTTTTGGGTTTTGAGTGGGAGCATTGAGAATATCTTTTGAATGGACGCAGTGACTTGGAAGTGTCCCAGTTCTAGGGAGATGAGTGCTTCTGCAGGTATATTAGATTTATTGTCTGCCAGCAGTCATAAGAGCAAATCAAACAGATTTGAACCTGATTCTTCTCTTGCTTTGAAATCGGGAGTCATTCCCCTGATATATATGAAGAGCTGCATAAATGCAAACCAAGTAGCTTTGGCATGAAGGCTTTGGTTAATGCTGCTGCTTAGAGAATCCCGATGAAACCTAACCTGGCAGGGCAGGGTCCTGTGCTGAGCAACTTTACTTTGTTTGCTTGAAACTTTCTGAAGTTCATAGTCATAGGAACAAGGAAGAGTTGCTGCTTCCTTATGCCCATGTAAATTTTGGAATGGAGGAATTAATAGGGTCTCTGCTGTATCAGCTGCTTATTTTTCTGAAATATATCAGAACTTTGAGACTTCGATTCCAACTCTAAATTGGATTAAGATAACCAGTGGGTTCAAAAGGAGAGTGGGAATAGGAGCACAGACAGACCAGGAGCACGATCCACAAGTGTCATTTCTTTTGGAAAGAAGACTAGAAATAATGAGTGACTGGCAGTCTCCTGTTTGGGGGAAAAAAATGTACTGGAAGTAAAACATGCATTTGAGCTCTTCTATGAATAGAGAAGAACTGGTGTTGGAAGAGCAGAGGGTAAGCACTGCCAACGGATCTGGGACCCTTTGCTGGAATACGGGAGAATTTGGGGTTTCAGTGTTAACAAGAAGTGAGAGACTGGTCCATGGGGACGATTTTTGAGCCCTAAGTGCATCCTGCAGGGATGCCTTTTTCTCACTTCTTGCAGCAAAGGCATGTAGAGAATCCTGATTTCATCTTCACTGGCTTGTTGTAAATTAAATCCTCTTTCTACAGGGAATCCATACTGTAAGTTCACCCTGTGTGAAATAAAGCATGGTAGTTTAATACTCGCTGCCTTAGTGAGTAATCAGACACTGTCTTCAGGGCTGAAGCGAAGGCATGTGAGCAAACGGGGTTACCTCTTAGCCAGTGCATGGTAATTTTGCAAGGGTTAGCATTAAGTGATAGACGTGGGTTAAGAGGCGTGCTGGTGAACATGGGAAATCCTGCAAATAATAAGGTTTAGTCCAACGGAGATTAAGTGTTTATTTTGCGTGCTTTGCTTTAAAAGAAGAATAATCTGCATGAAAAAATCTCATTTTGAATGATGTATCTCATAGTCCTCCAAAGAGTAACCACTGAAGTTTAGCCAGAAAAAAATTATTATTTCCTCCTAAGGATTAGATTCTTGAGATACTCATCAATGTGTGCAAGAATATTACATCACTATCCTCTGGGAATAACCATTTCAATCTTTTTCTGCCCCATTCTGTAAAACGCTCTGTTGGAATCAACCAATTCCCTGAATGAAATCTCATTTTCTCTGGCCTTTTCCCTGCTGAAGAACCCTATAAACACAGAAAAGAATTAAACAGAATAGAGGAAAAAAAAGTTACACTTTTTTATTAAAAAAAAAAAAAAAAAATCCGTGACTTGCTGCTTACATGGCACTCAGTCAGAAATCTCAGTTCTTATTATCAGCCAATTTTTAATAAGCGAACTGACATTTATGTTTTGCAGCGCAAACAAGGTTAAAAAAAGCCATCAGGATTTTCCACTGGCACCCATGGCATGAACAGTGAGCCTTGCATTGACAAATATAAGTAGTATGCACAGTTGTAAGGCTGGTTTTTAATTGCATCGCAACACTGGTCTGTATCAGTTTAAGGCTATCCTCTGTGTGTTGCTTCACTATGTTGGTTTGTGCAGAGACCCCAGTGCGCGTCCTCATTTGTTTGCTTCGCATTTCTCATAGCATCGTCTGAGGCTTCTGCATCTGGGAATGTTTATTACGCGGAGTCTGGACAGTGGCGCTCATTTTGAGAGGCACCATACGTCAGGTTTCCATATGCACGGCAGATGGCTCGCAGACAGGAGGGAGCTTTATGTTTTTGATACCTTGAAAGAGACACTTGGCGATAGGCTGCCTGGTAGTTTGGCTGCCGAGTAGTTTGGCAGTTCCGTAGCATTGAAAGGAAGCAGAAAACCCTGCTGGCACGCAGCGCAGGTTACACCCCACTTCTGTTGGGTTTAGGTATGTAATAATGAAATAGTCTATTAGAGAAGGGAGCGGGGGAGCCTTCAGTCCTGTAGCTTCTTCGGCACGGGTGGTTGGTTCACTGTGCTTACTGTTCTGTCTTCATACCTGTTGGAACAGTTTATCAAAAGAGGAGATGGTTTGGGGGTTTTTCCTCAAAGATATGCTACAGTTCGGAGAGGTTTGCCGAGTGGGTTCCTCTCATGTAGGTGATAGGCAGCTCTGTTTAATTGTTAAAAATGCATGATCAGGATTTGACTCTTAATGAAGTAACCGTTGTATATGACACCGAACAGTCGTCATAGTTAGCCATAATGGGTCATTTCATGGAGATGTAAATGTTGCACGTTTACGTGTATGCACCATCTTGGTCTGCATCACAAGAATCATCGCGAGTCTGCAGTCTGCTTTAAATTACCCATAAACTTCAGCCGCTGCAAATATTTTAAATACACTACGAAAGTTCATGGCCTTTGTGTGGTATCTGAGTCCGTCATTGCTTGAGTTAAAGTTGGGAGTCTTATTCAGAGGTCGCTGAAGTCGTTGGAAAGCCCAAGGCCTTGATTGGCAGTGACTCCATTGTTCTACCTGAATAATAGCTGGTGATAGACATTTGTGGCCTTGTGAAATTTGTTTGAAGCCTCAAACTCTTCTCCTGGTAGTAGAGTGTGCACATCACAGAAATCACTCATCGTGCTTGGCAATTGGAAGAGAAAAAAAAACAAAAAAAAACCCCAGAAAAATTGTTTGGCTTGTAATGTTAGTTATCCTCCCTCCACGTATCTTTTGGTGAGCGTAGGATGGGATGTAGCAGCAATGACAAGGGTCAAGTTCACACTGCCACACTGGAAGGTGCCAGGTTTCAGTGGTGTAAATCTGCCAGGTTTTATAAGCATCAGCTTGAATTTTAAAGTGCCTTCAGACATGAGAGACTAATACCACAGTCTTAAAAAATGCAAATGAAGAACTGCACGTTCTTTTTGAGTTGATGAGCATCCCCAGACACAATTTGGCTTGGGATGAACTTACTGAACTAATTCCCCTGTTGATACCAGGGATGTTAGTGATGCCAAGGATGTTGTCTCTAGAAACAATATGTGCATCAAGGCTTTTTGAGTGAATGTAGCCATGATGCTGTGAAGTCTGCATAGAAGTGTCCTACTGTAAGTTGCTTTATTTTAAATGACAACTTGTTAATGTGTCCTTGTAAATTAACAGGATCTAGCAGATACGTAAAAGATGTTTCTTTCCCCATAGTGTCTTTATTATCTCATGCTGTCAAAAGATTTACAGTAATACCAGGGGAAAGCTCTCTTGGAGATGAAACTTTCAACTTTTTATCCAGCAGCAGAGTAGAGTTTGATCAACAGCAAGTTCTGGACATCCAAATATGTATTTCATGTGCTGATTATACCTGTTGGTTGGAATCTTCGTTTTAGAAAGAAAAGCTCTCCAAAACCTCTTGAAAGGAAATGTAATGTGGTCTGGAATGGTAGTTCTTCATACACGTATCTGTTGGGGGTCACTCTTCCCTCTAATTGATTTATACCTTGTAGAGGACATCATTAGAAGAGCTTTGAGATTTCACCTCGTGTAGCTGGTAAGAAGGAAATGCTGCTGGGTTCTCTTGGGTGCATGCTGTTGAGTAGTGTTGATTAGAGTTACTAGTACTGGCAGTAGTAAAAGAAATGAGAAAGCATAGTGAAAGTAGAAGAAATCATGACCAACTGTTGCTTTCTACCCATTGGTCCCATTAACCTTTCCACAGACAGCACCCTCTTGTCAGTTGTTAATGACTTTTGCATCGGAACTAGACTACAGTACTAGACGACATGTGAAGTTTTGGAAAGAAGCAGTCATAGCAGTTATATCTGAAAATTCAGAGAAGAGCTTTCAGTGGCTTACTTAGATTCCCACAGGATGAAAATACGGATCCTTTAAGGCATACTTCTCGAAGTTGTAATTCTTTGTTTAAAAGCCAGGCTGCTTGAAGTCTAAAAATAAAGGGCTTAAAGCATTGGTTTCATTGGAGAATTTAGGACTTCACAAGGTTCTCCATAATCAACTTGAAACTAGTAGCACTACCATAGCATAGTATTCATTTTCTGCATTGTTGGAACAAAAATATCACTTTATAAAGAGCAGATGCTATTGCTATTAAGATTTGCATTTTCAAAATGTTTAGCATTCAGTATGTTCCTACAGTTATAGTCAGATAATGTGGGGTTTTTTTTTCTTTTTTCTTTTTTTTTTCTTTTTTTTAAGTCTGAAAGAACTGGTCTGTAACCAAACCTCACAGCAAGAATGTTTCTGTATGTAATGAAGAGAGGAGTAAGTCAGGCTCTTTGTCTACTCTTATTTGTATGTTTGCAAGTATTATTGGAATATGATAGTAAGTTGCTACTGTTGACATCTGAATGTAGGTAGACTGTGGATGTGGTAGGTCCGATTCTGAGCCGGATCGTGTGGGCACAACAGCTGTGCCAGGACTGTAGAGAAAGTCTATGCTTGCTTCTCTTCCACTTTTAAAGCTCCATGGTAGTCATGAAAAGGTACCTGTTATTTCCATGGTTTTGAATATATTTATTTTACTAAAAGAACGATTGCATGACTTCTTGCTGTATGAAGAAAAAGAGAGAGATATAAAAATAACAGGTACTAGTCCATGTGCTGTGGCAGTCTTTCTACTCCGCTGTCCTGGCAGCTTTGTCTTGCTGTCAAGACACTGATAATGGAAATGGTATTCGAATGTCATTACTAGAGTATATGCTGGGCCTATGCTACGGTCAATAATATTAAAGAAGCTATGCCAAGTTGCAGTACTGAAGGATGAGAAAGATAAACTCATGGACATTGTAAGTTCAAATAGAAACTAATAAGGCCCTTCCCAGACCTGTAGAAATGACATAGGTGCTGTCACAGGAGCAGCTGAAGGGAAAGGAGGATGGTTATCCTCATTAGGAAATGATGGTCCAAAAATGTGTGAGAGAAAGAAATTATCTAATCATCGTTTCTTCACCAATATGCCCCAGTGAAGTTGTTCATATGTGTGTCTGTGTGTATGTATATGCATGTTAAAATAGAAAACTCTCCTGTAGAGTCCTGGTTTTTGGTAATATGACTGTCTTGTCATTCCTGATATTACTGCATAGATTCAGCAAATCATGAAACCTGACTGAAGAATGTGTGGCCAGTTTTAGCTAGTCTTTATTCAAATTTACAGGCACTCCACAAGAAAGTGCATTCATGTTGCCCTGGACGTTCAGACTGCTCCATGGAAAATGTAATTCTAAAGCTTATGGCAGATTTTAAGCTGTTTTTATTTTTGTTACAGATATTTTATAAAGCCATAAAATTGGGAATTGTCTCTAGATTAAATTTATGTGCATCTATTCAGTGAGAAATCATGCTGGAAATTGCTGGTGAACAAGATTTCTAACAACTCCTGGGTTTGACAGGCTTGGAAGTGTAACAAGAGTAGCCGTTCTTGTCTCTTAAGCTCCTTCAGACTTCAAAAGAGCTTTTTGTCATTTGGGTTTTGCTTTTCATGCTAACATGAACTGCTGTTCTTAATTTATTTGAACTTTGTGTACATCCTCAGAGTTGGTTCTGTTGTAGGGAGCTTGGAGGATTTATATTCCAATGAGTCCTCTTTTATCCTTTCAGTTCACATAGGAATAATATTAAATTCAGTGTTTACGTAGCAGTCTTACAAAGGCCCCTTTGAGCTTGGTGGCAGTCTCTACGCATGGGGTAGGTAAGTGAGGTGCACAGATTTAATGACCTGCCCAAGGTCACCCAGCCAGCCATTAGTGCGGACAGCCTTTCCTGACACCCTGCCCCCACTGCAGCAGCCACAAGGGTAAGCACGTTGTTGAGTGAGTCTTTATATGTAAAGATTATCTGGAACTTGTGTTATTTCTAGAGCTATAACGTACAAGATATTCTATGAATGAATGAATGCCAGATTATCGTGAGACAGAGCTCTGTTGTCATTGTAGCGATGCTATTGGAGGAACATGGGGATGAAAAACACCTTTAGAAACGCGTGTCCTGTGTGCAACTTCAGTATCGTGCTGTGGATGCTCATACCAGTTCAGATATACACACTAATTTGCACACACATGTTGAGAGTGTCTCTCTGTCCATTTCTGAAAGAGCTAAGGAGGGAAGAACCAGGGAGCTTCCCTGGACAGAGGGGGAAGAGGTTATGGAGAAAGCACACTGCAGAGGAGGCTGGGGAGCTCCAGGGAAATTCCAGCTGGCCTCCATCCTCCCCTTCCCCGCTTTTCTGTCTCGGTCTTGAAAGTCTTCTTTACTCTGGCAGCCACGTCAAGTGTGATATTTTCTTCACAGTACACGAGATGGGAAGTCAGGCGAGGCCGGCTGGCACAGAAAGTGGTGTAGGAAGTCTTTTCTGGTTTCTTTCTTTTCTTGGCAGTGTAAGATATAGTATAAGACGTGTTGGTAACTGACGTTTTAGAAGCTTAGGGCAGGACATGCATACATGGGGTTAGGTGTGAGCGGAGGCCAGGGCTCAGTACTAGTACAAAAAAGAAGGCAGAGTCTACACTAAAAACGTGAGAACAGCTGGTCTATAGAAGCTGTCTGCTCTGGCCCAGGGCAAGTGGATAAGCACGTAAGTCTGAGATAACCAGGTATTGTTTCCTTAGGAAAGTTTGCTTAACTAATATACTTCATTTGCCAATGGTTGTCTTTAAATTAGAGTTACAATCCTTTGCCTGATTGCTTCAAGATGGTGGGGTTTTTTTGGTTTGGTTTTTTTTCCTGTAAGGACTCTTAAATGCTAGGAGAATCCCTTTAAACATCTGTTCTAGCTTCACTAGAGACAGCGATGGGTGACTGCTGTGATACTGTAATTAGAGGTGGCTGCTTGGTTAACCATGATTCCCATGTCCACCTGGTGCCATCTTTTCAGTGTAAGCCGTTAAATGCATCCCATAAGTAAAAGAAATGCATCCGTTCAACATTCTAAAATGGGATTCAGGGCTTGTTTTCCCAGCAAATTTTATAATTCATCAAGGTCTCAATTTGAAAAGCTTAGAATGCGCGTGCGAGTATTCTTCTCCTCAAAATGGTCCTATTCAGGGTGCAAACGTAACCTTTAAGACAAAGCACATCAAATATATACTTTTTATGTTAGATACCCTCATATGTTAAGAAAGTTAAGATGTAAGCAAAGCACACGGTGCCAGTCTAGCCTAGTTTACAACAGTAAATCCAAAATACTCTTTGAAATTATTATGTGGTTTACATGGTAGGAACTAAGAATGGGAATTTGGTAGACATTTTCACAATTCACCTCTTGGAATTTTCCAGAGCAATATCTAACAGTGAAATACTAACCAGAAGATTTCACAAGTTCTGTGCTATTCAGTCTCAGCAGCTAAAAATCGCAAGTAGCATTCTCATCTGTGCGAACGCAGTGGTATGTTGTATTATTGTACTACACTTAATGTTCTTTACTACTTCCAGTCAAAGCTTCTTTAGCTTGCTGATCAGCTGTATGTCTAAAAAACTGAAAGAAAAATTAAACAGCCACTCTTACAAATGTGTCTTAGGATGTTTAGGTCAAGACATTTCATTTTTTTTGTCGAATCCATTACTATTAGTAATAAAGGTTCTGCAGTTGGAACTTTGTTACTCATTCCATTAATGATCTGTCATGAGCTAGGATAACCCAGCTCATTATTGTGAAGTCTATATTATCTCCGAGTTTTGCTGGCTGAGCTGAAGACATCTTAAAATAACAATATTAAAAACATAGTTCTTTCAGATAATTTATCTGATTTGTTTCAAAAAAAGATTTTTAAGTAAGAAGCTACCATTAGTCATACCCTGTGCCACTAAGATTTTTAAAACAAAACAAAACAATTTCAGTCGGAAAGGCGTACATTGTCTTACGCAAAAACTCTGTGGACATATAAATAGATTTCACCTGTGTGTAAATAAGATGACCTTCTATCCAGTGTAATTCAATCCATAGTGTTTCAGGAGAATCAAATTAGCCTAAGGAAATCAGGTCAAGACTGGTGTGCAGAGTTCTGCTACTGTCACGGCAATTGGTTCATTTTTGTTAAAGCCACTTTCACCTGTTCAGTCACCGAAGCTACCTTGCTGGAGCACTGCAGAAACAAAAAGATCGATTCACCCCATCTCTGCTTAATCTGTCACAAGGCTGTGGCCGGAATGCTGTTTGGGGGAACAGTGGGGATGTTTGTGTTCTGTGTAGCTTAAAAAAAAAAAACTTATCGGCTCAAAACCCTGCCATTTTGGTGCTTAGAACAATTTAGTTTATTTCTGAAAACGTGAAATTCATATTTGTAAGAGCTATTTTGTACTACTTTTAAAGATATGTACTGTTAAGGGTGTACTCTTACCTTAGTTTATGTTGCAACATCTAACTTCTTTTACGCAGAATCTTGGGAAATCGTCACGGATGAAGTTCATGGTTTGACGCAAGTGCAATGCATTATATGTATCCAGTGAAAATGATTTTAACTGCCTCATGAAGGATAAAATTCCAAAATAGTACTGATCTAGTACTACTCTCTTAAAATTGCCAGCCTGTTTGGCACGTTTGAGTGACAGTTCTTGTTGTAAAATTGTGTGACTGTGTGTACTACTACTTCCTCACGTCTTTTACAAGAAGGTTCTGACTACTGCATTTTGTTAAGTGCACGATCTTGCTGATGTGTAAAACATCAGTCTGGGATTGTTTAGCAGACTGAGCGCTTCTTGGAATTTAGAGGAAAAATAATTTTCTGAGTCCTGAATAGTTATAGATGAGAGTTGGATATAGCAGCTCACCTCTGGGCGAGCAGGTTTGGTTCTCAGACCCGTCAGTTCTGCCCAAGTCGTTTGTTCAGACCTAATCGTATGTTTTAGTCTATAGCTTGGTCTAAATGTCCGTTCTTTTTTACCTACCTGGTCGGTTGGTCTCAGTAGAAAGGAAAAAATGAGCTCTTGTTCCTGCTGTTGCATTGGGATTGTTCACAAAGGACTTGTTAGATTTCGAGCACGTAGGCATTTCAGGGGAGACAGCTGGCTTTCCAGAAACCTGGCTCCATACCTCCCACTGGATGTCATTCCAGTATTTACATGGGACTGAGCACTCCTGAATATCTGGCGGAGAAGTCTTTTCTGCATGGCTGGCGAGACCAGCACAGGGAAATGTTCTTTCTTCCTTTGCGTTTTGGATGCGTTTTGAATACAAGCTTTACCAAAAGCTACGTTTTGAAGCAACTCTTCCTTTCTGCTTTCCAGATGTCCTTTCTCTGCCCTCTCCTCTTTCTTAGGTTATTTTGAATACTTTTCAAGAATTGGCCAGGATGGGCCTCCAATAATAAAAATGCAGGGAATGGTCGACAGGATCATCTAATTATTTATGTTTCTGTTCCTTTCATTCCTTGCCTGGTGGCAAGAATTAAGTAAGAGAAATAAGTAAGCGTAGATGTTTCTTTTATGAAAACGTGCTGGTGATGGGCTTCTGCCATGGATTTCAGGTCTGGACCTGAATCAAACTGAACTTCTTCAGAGTTTGGGGATCATTAAATTGGACTTGGAATCATGAGAAAATGTGCTGGGAAACTTGGAGCTGTGTCTGAATTCTCCCAAAGAAGAGGTGCAATTCAAGCAATATGTGTAAATAAAGGCTACCATGTATTCACATTTGATAGTCGCATTTTTGCTTTGCTGGAGGAATGGGTGCAGCTCACTGGCTTGAATAGAATCATAGAATCGTTTAGGTTGGAAAAGACCTTTAAGATCATCAACTCCAACCGTCAACCCAACACCACCCTGCCCACTCAGCCATGTTCTCAAGGGCCTCATCTATGTGGTTTTTTGAACACCTCCAGGGATGGTGAGTCAACCACTTCCCTGGGCAGCCTGCTCCAATGCCTGACAAGCCTTTCAGTGCAGAAATTTTTTCTAATATCCAATCTAAACCTCCCCTGGCGCTGTTCATGCCACATTATCTCTGCTAATGCCAATGGCCAATTTCTAGTATAAAGAAAGAAAAATAGGAGTCCACTGTTACTTCATTATTGCTGCAGGTAGCTATCAGGCGAAGTGGCAAAATCTTCCATTGAGATACCAAGTAAGGGAAATGAGGGATAGCAGAGTGCATTGCTGTGCTTTGAGGGGTCTGAAAGACTAAACTGGCGTCTAGTCCAGGCCCAGCATTTCTAAACTGGGGGTGTCGAGGAGCCTGCCTGGTCCCGCAGAGCCGAAAGTGAGTCCTCCCTGTGGATTCTGCAGAGCCGCACCGGTGTCCTTGGGAAGCGCGTCGGTGCAGGGATGGTGGTGAAGGAGTTCTTCAGTTAGCGACCATCTCTGCTGTTGAAGAGACTCCGCTTAGGAAGGAGTTTGAGCAAGGAGGAAATTCTTAACTACTGGCTGAATCCTTTGCGCAGGAAAGCTAGGTTTGTAGATGAAAGGACTGAGTTTATATTCAGACCCTCTCAATAAGACATTAAATACGCGAGAGGAGCCGTGACATATGGGCCATGTTCCACATTTTCAGAGCATATTTCAGAATTAATTGTGCTGACAAAATTTTATAAAGAGCAGCTCCAGACTCTTTTCTTTTTGGCAACCGTCGGTCCTGGCTGCTGTCTAGCAGATGAACACGTTTTTCTGGTTTTATTATTTTGGGCTTGGCTCACATGCTTACTGTACAGATGATTGGGGGGCAGGGGGGAGAATTACCTACATTCATTAACAAGGCTTGAAATACTTGCAACAGTCAACAGCTTTTTAAAGCGTCGCCCCGAGTGCCTGGGGAGTCAGGAGGGGGAATAGCAATAGGACTAGATAAGGAGAGGTGGGAGTGAAGCCTGGAATAGGATCCAGGCTGTGTTGTTGTTTGCAGCCAATGTAGATGGCTGTCCGGGATCCAGAGGGCTGAGGTCTAGTCTGTGGAGAATTCCAGCGTGGTTTAGTCTAGACTAAACATTTTTGGATGCACTGAGTCTATCACTCTTGCTCAGACTTCTCTGCCAGGGACTAATTGGAGCTGATGATCACCTACCCATGAGAATTGTGAATTCCATTTGGAAGGTGCTTTTTTTTCTTTTCCTTTTTCTAAAAGCATTTTACAGGTTTTGGCAGGAGGGTATTTTTGGCTCTAAAATTACAAAAATACTTTCAGCATGGATTCAGGTATAAATGTTAATATTCTCCAGATTCTTTCATTTAAAAATTATGCCAATTACAAACAAACAAAAATCCACCCCTCTTTCCAATTTGGTTAACCAAATTTACTTTCTCTTCCTTTCTTTTCAGACTTAAGAAGCTCTTTCCTTCAGGCCTTGTAATGTGGAATGCATTCTTTCATTCTTGTTTTGATAGGCGTTTGTTATATGCTTCTCCCACAAAATTTGCATGTCATGGTAGAGCGATATGGGTGGGATTTCCAAAGCACTCGGCCTCGTATTTCTGTCGTTTAAGTCAATGGGATCGGTGTTAGGCTGACTCTGGGAGCGTTTGAAATCTCATTGTTGCTCAGACAGTATGTGTGTGTTTGTTCATTTCTTATGATACACTTTACATGGATGGACCTTGAATGCTTTCACTTCATACTGAGTTTTCAGCATATATTACTTGACAGTGTGAACAAAAGGAAGGCAATATATAGTGTAATATAATGAATTTTAGGAATTTTTGCAAATTTTCTGTCAAATTTTATGACGAGATTAGAAGCATCATCTTCTCTTGTCACCCCATCTTCAACCTTCTCTCCTGAGAGGTATAGGAAGAAACCTTAAGGGCAGATATTTTAATGGTTGCCAATCAAACAAAGGTTTTTTTTGGAGAAGAGATATCAAAAGGTAATCGTTGTTAAAATTAAGGGGTTTTTTAATGAGTTCTTTTGTGTATGTTTACATAATGCTAATTGAGAAACAATGAGATCTTGTAAAAGGCATGAAGTTTTTAATAATGCTGTTTTAATCAATGTACACTTCCAAATTCTTTTTAAATCAAAACCAGATCCAGCAGTAGCCGTGAGGGAGCTGCAGAACTGGTGAAACGTGAAAAACAGAAGCTTTGCAAAGGAAGACTGCTTACCGCATAAAGGTCTTCAGGCTGTTGCCTTAAGAGATGGTATTTATAAGCATAAGGTACCCTGCTCTGATTGGGGCACGATGAAAAGTTGGTGTGTTATCAGATGTCTGTGTAACAATAGTATTAAATGTAACGTGAAATCACTTGCTGTTAGTAAAAGAATTGGTGGGTAAGTGTGATATGGCATTTGGGAGTTCAGTAGCCCTTGCATCTGATGAAATCCAGTGTTGCTGTTTCAAGTCTGATTAATTTTCTTTGAGATTACCAATCAGACTTCTCAATATATGGATCTCTCTGGTTGCAAAAACCCACCCGAAGCTGGTAAAAGTTTAAGGGCTTGGAGTTAAGAGATCTAATGATCACCGTTGCATACGTTACTGTAACAGTCAGAAAATTATCGTCTTCTCTTTTTGTGGTGAAGTTTGTTCCAATACTATTTCCGAAAGTCATAGCTCAACTGTCTGGCTGAATGGGAAGAAATGCAGACTGCAAGGAAAGTTGTCCTCTTACTCATGGTTTCATAATTTTTATGGTAGAGCCTATTTTGTCTTGAGTCGGTTCGTTGCTCCCGTTTTGTTACAGCTGTCACACAGGTTTATACTCGACTCCTCTGTCGTCCTGACAGGAGTAAAGGCTCTCTGAGGGGCACTGCAGCCAGTCTCCTCCTCGCAGGCACAGGCAGTCTCCCTTAGAGCACTGTCGAGTAGCAAGGAGGACACGAGGTAGCACTGGCAAGGATTTTGTCGTCAATCTGATCGGTTTTGCCAGTAAGAACTCTGTTTGTTTGTTTGTTTGTTTGGAGTTTTTTGTTCATATTCCTGCTCCTCTGCTATAGGATCTACAGACCACTCCTCTTAATGCTGCCAGTCAGTTTCAGAGGAAGACACTCACTGCTTTTGAGGAAATTTTAATATGCTTTGTATTAATTGTGAAGAAGCTTTCAGAAGCAGTTTTAGCAAGACTTAAAATCACAAGGAGATAAAACTCCCAACATCCTGTATTCCTCTTGTCGCAGTAGGAGCCTCTAGAAATCCTGATGTCTTCCAAGCTTATTTCAGATCTCCTGTAGAGATTTCTACAGGAGTCTTTGGAGCAGTCTGGCTCTTGCAGAGAAATCTTCTCCTGGAGGGTAATATTCCTGCTTACTCCTGCCTTGTCTGTGCCCTCTCATTTCTTGGAAAGACTTCTGAGAAAGTGGCAGCTGACCGACTCTAACAGGATCAGCCGTCCTCCAGTTTTGTAACCATCAGCTAGTTGGGTTTTTTGGAAATTGTTTGAGGAGAGGTGGATGAGGACTCAGGAGTGGTGTGGTGTTATTTGAGAGAAGTGCTAGATTTTTTGAGTAGCCTTCAGCAACGCTGACTATATGATGCTGTTGGTCGAAAAGGCTGTGGGATCTGGCAGGAATCAGGGAATTTTCTTCGAGCTGAGCTAATTGCTTTCAGGGAGTCCCCAGACAGTTGTGACGGTTGGTTGCTCTGTCTCCCATAAGGTCTTTTAAGTGCTGAGTTTCATGAAACTTAAACTTGTCCACCCTATCAGTTCAGTTTCTTTGCTAAGCCTCCAACAGTGAACTTGAAATTGTAACGCTAACTGTATTTACAGTGGTTAACAAGTTGTCTTCTTCCCCGTGGGTCTTTTATATAGGAATTTGACTCCTTGATGTTCCTTCTATACATGAGGGAAATTGTGGAATGTAAGTACACATAAATAAGAAGTGAGATACAATGAGGATTTTTTGAAAACAACTTCTAATTCCAGTTTCTAGACTGTCATCTGTCCGTCCAGACAGTAGTTCCTCTTGAGTCAACATGTCTCAGTCTTGTGGTCTTTTGACTCGCTTTTTGTGGATAGATTTCAAATGCCTGCACTGGACATGAAAGTCCGAGGAAACAGCTGAGATTTGCTTGCAAGACTGTCTCGGTCATTTTGTCTGCCTTTCTCTGCCTCTAGAATTTCCGCTGTCCTTTCAGTGTCCGACCAACGTCAACTCCCTAAGTCAGCAGGTCAGTGGAAAAAAGGATGATGTTTAGCGTTGTTCAACAGAAGCCTTCAGTGCAGGGCTGTGGAAAGTGCCGTTATATTGTCAGGCCTTTATTGCTGTCTAGGAAGGAGATTACACGGTGGCCCCACAGATGATTGCAGCTCTCTTTCTTTGAGATTAGGGTGACACAAAAGTCTTGCGTGGCATAAAATTTGGCCATTTACTTTTGTGAAGGAGAGTGCCTGGCTTTTCATTGAATGCCAGATGAAAGTCAAGGTAAAAGGCTACTGTTGTAATTGAACTTTTTTTTTTTTTTTAAGAGTCCAAGGCTGATCTTTAAATACAGCATTTGCACTCACTTGTAAGAGCTTATGCCAGTTGTGTGCCCTCTAATTACATTAGTCCAGGAATTCAGGTGTTAGGAACAGCACCAAATATTACAGGAGCTGCCAAGAGTGATTTCTTCCAAGCATTGATGCATAATCTCAGCCTTTTCTGAAGTCAAGATGTATTTTAGCAGTGATTCTTTCATTCCCTGCTATGGTGTTACTTCAGTCGTGTCCTTTTAACAAGCAAAGTGGAAAATGCTGGAGAAAGGCCACATTAAAATACATAATGCCAGGATAAAAAGCATTGGGTTCTTACATTATTGTAAAAATGAGGCTATGAAAGATCTAAAACAATAACCTAACAATAATTTCTTCTCAAATAGTAGAAACAGTGACCAAAATAATATATATTAGCATCACTGCATTAAAGCCAATTAATTTGTCTTGATTTAGACTAGCTGAGTGTCTTAAGAGATGTACCAATAACTATTGTATTTACTATTGTATGGTTTTATGGAGAGAGGGCTGTCAAAAATGCAATAGTGTTGAACGTTTTACTCAACTCATATGTATCACTACAGTTCATCAATTAATCATGGTCATACCATTAATCATAGTTAATGAAATTAAATATAATATTTTAAATATAATAATAAAATAATTCCTAATTTTAAGATGACCTTTTTTGGTGAACTACACTGGTGAAAAAACACATTTCTTATGCTAAGGCAAGCTGTGCTTGAGAGATGTGCAAAGTATTTTTTCTTAAATAAACCTGGGGTAAAAAAAAGAAGCAATAAAATGTAGAAGAGGCCTTTCACATGGTTTGAATTTGTCTGGCCCATAGCCAGCGACCATAGATTTGATTTGTATACCAGCAGGTCACTGGAGACCATAGCATTTGTATTAAAATGCACTTAACTTTGTTAAAAGGCAGCATATACAGATAGTGTGTGATCCGTTAGCAGTTTTAATAGAATTACCCTACAGAAATTGGCAAGAAAACTGCTGCATGCACCGATATGTCCTATTTTGCTGTTTCTTCTAACATTTTTGCTTGTTTTTTTACTATACTTAAATGCATTGCCTAATCTTAATTCTTCCAAAATGGAAAAAAGAAGACATTTTACATCATTGTAATAAAACCTGAAATGCACTGCAGCAGAATTAGTCCATTTAATAGAAAAAGGTTTTAAGGAATCAATAAATATAATGATTTTTAACTAATTCCATAAAGGAAAAAGACCAACATGCTGGAGACTATTCATTGGCTCATACTTTTGGCTGACATCATTACATTTTGCGTTGGAGGAATATACAACTAATTTTAATAGAAGACACACAAATAGATGTTTTTGTTGGAGAAAATTTTGTAATTGGTTAAAACAGACAAAACCAGATTTCCCAAACGAAACGTGAAATTCAATACACTTTCCTTGCTTATAATTGACAGATGCTTTAAACTTACAACAGACAGTTTCTGAGCAATACTCTTGCTGTGAAGTGGCGGGGCAGGCAGTGGGAGGAGAGGAGGAACGAAGTGAAAGGGAGAAGTGCCAGGTGTAGGAATGAGATGGAGAAACTAAAGGGTCTTTTTTTTTTTCTTTTACAAAACAACTGCCAAGTATTTTCTTGCCTTAAATATTCTGAAGGGCCAGAGTGAGACATTTTGGGTACGTCCTCACCTCAGTCCGTGGACTAGGATTTAAGTCCAAAGCTGTGCTCAGCAAACTGCAAATACACTACTGTGCCTCTGAGATGCTAATGTTGAAAAATTGTGTGGGTCCTAATAAATGGACCAGGTTTTATTTTTTTGTAGGCAGAAATATAAGGAATCGAACTAGATGGAATCAGAGCGCAAAACCTTCCACCGCGGGATTTCAGGACGTCATTCTCGCTGATGGGAAGGGAAGGTGACAGTCCTCTGCGGTTCGCAGGCTCACAACACCGGTACTGGTAGATATCTTCAGAAACAGGCAAGAGAGAGCAGTCATGCGTACAGGGTTTCCACGGTTCTGCCCCTCGCTCCCTGGGTCAAGCAGGGAGCCCTGGTGCTCTTGGGGCTGTGATCAGGTTGGACGCTGCACTTGGCAGTTACGGGTTTGGGTCAGCTCTAGCTTTGCGTTTTCTGTTTGCTGCCTTGGGTTTCCTTTATCTTCTTTGTTGCAGCATTTATGTGCATTATAATAGCTTTATTTGCACAAGCACTGAATTAATCTTTTATTTTACTTGGATGATTTCCCCTTTTGCCCATGTTCCCTCCTACCTTGCTGCTATCCCAGGAATTGATTTCTCTCGTTGAAGCAGTGGTGTGAGAATATCAGCTGTTGTCCCTCTTAAGTCAGAGGCTTTATGTATCCAGAAGCCAACGTTGCCTTCTTTTCTTTTCATAATCTTCTTTAACATATTGCCAACGTGTACATCATCTCCATCTGCTGACGCTTCCCTACTGCATGTTTCAATTTAGGTAATGTGAAAGAAAACAAGGCAAGCAGACACCACTGAAAGCACTGCTTTATCTGTGCAAAATGATCACGCTCACTCTGAGCTGTCGAAATAATGCAGGTGTTTCTGCCTGGCTTCAAAGTTACCCAAATACCGTGCATTTGGAAGATGGATTTCCAGTTCAGATAGGGTGTTACGTTTCACTTAACAGGACAGCTAGAGGGACAGAGGTTGGGAGGGGAATAGTCTAATGGGAGAAGGTGGCAAAAGAGGTTAGAAGCAGAGAAGGGAAGAGAACGAGCAAGCCTAGAAAAAAATGGATGGAGTGCAAAGGGAAGAAGAGTGTAGGAGCCGACAGAAGAAGCACAAGGATAATCAGAGGCTGCAAAAAAGGAATGGGAAGGGAGAAGAACGGATGGGGAAACAGTAACTTAACAATAGTAAAAATTCTAGAAATTGTGCTTATGTATGATCTTATGGTATCATATGATATTATAGTACTTCTCTCTCTTATTATCGCAGGCTTCTGAGTTAAATGCTTGCTCCCTCCCCCTTTTTTTTTTTTTTGAAAGGCAGTATGCTGAAGAATCTTCTAAACCTAACAAACTTAATCTCTTACCTCAGGATAAGCCAGAGGAGTAATCTCTTTTAAAAAAAAATGCTTAGCACATTAGTTGTTTATTGGTATTTCTTATTTTGTCAGTGTCTTTAGGATGAGAAATCCTTTTGCCCTGGCTTTCTGTAGGAGCAGGATTAAATCTGCTAAAGGAAAGCAGTGGTATAAAAAAGGAGTAACAGGCAGGCATTAGCGTCTTGGGAAGAGGAGTTCCAGTAAGGAGCACTAAATTTCAGAATATCATAAAGCCTTCCTTTAAATTGGAAAGTTCTAATTTTAAACTGCTGAAACTGATGAAGATCTTGGCTGTGTCTCAGCTGATCAGCTCCCCAAGGGCTCTTATTCATCCTTCCTGCCTGTGACTTTATTAAATTGTATGATTCTGAAGGAAACCTTAGAAAAACACCTTTTTAGATATATTTATAGCTAGATATATTTATAGCTTTTCCAGAAACCAATTGATGCTAATTGACAGATAACAGCAGCAGCAGAAAACTTCATTTTTACAGAGCAATAGCTCCTTTCAGGAGCAGGCAAAATTTAAGGCTGACAATAGGACTAGTGTGGCAGAAAAACGGAGGTGCCAGTTCTGTTACGCCTATCAGACTGGGAATGAAATTCTTTGGTACTGATAGCAATCAGGACAGAGTCATTAATGTATTAATAGACAAATAATATTTTCCTGTCTCCTCACCCAGCTCTGTCCCCGGCTGTGTTTTGATGCTTAGACCACCCAGGCTCTGAGACGATGACTGCATCTGAAGTCTAAATTCATTTCCAGAGCATGGCCAAGAGGAGTAAGAGTGACAGAAAGAGTTACAAAATAAATAAAAAAACCCAACAAAACCTGAAGACGCTGCTAGTGTTTTGTATTCCTGAGATGCAGCCAGGAGGACAGGATTCCAATACTGAGGGAGAGCGAGTGAAGGAGAGTATAAACCTAGAGTTTACCTGCCGAGTCTGGAAAGGATAAATACTAGATGGGATGCAAATGATTATGTATAAAGTGATCAATGCTTACTTTTTCCTTCTTTCATCCTTTCGTAGGTGATGGGAACAAAGACATACCTGATACAGTAGAAGGGCAATGGGCTTTGAACAGATGCTGACTAAACATCTGTGGGACGTTTAGGAGCTGACTTAAGCATCATATAATAAAAGGAAATGCTGAGGTTAGGTTTTCTAATGGGCTACATATTTTGCTGATTACTAACCATGTCTGTAACGTTGTGATGTGGAGGACAGTTCAATCTCAGCTTTAGGGAATGCCTAAGTGACTTCTGCAGTGTGTGGGTTGCAGGGTGGCTGCCTTCTTTGTCTGGAGTATAAAGTGCTCAATTTTACCAGCAGCCAACATTAGTAGAGGACTAGGAAAACAAGTTATGTGATTCAGCTTGGCAAATTCTGAGTTTGTGTTAATCAAGGATACAAATTGTTTCATATACGTGATTTTGTGTTATTAGTGGGATGGGAGTTACAGGTGAGATATGTGATGTTTGCGTACAGCTGCTGTAGGAGAGTATGTTACCTTGGGAGAGAAAGCCCTTTGCATGTTTTCTTGCAGAATATTTATGACATTTATGTCATGTGTGGGACAGTATGAGCATGTTAATCTTTGTCCTTTTTCCATCCTCAGGCTTCAACCTGTTCTTGCAAAGGGAGACTGCTACTGGCATCAACCTGGGCTCTGTGCAGAAGGAGTCATCTTGCATCCTTCCCAACAGAAAACAATCCATTTTTTGGTTTGTGCCTTTCTTTTGGGAAGAACAAATTCTATGGGACTGACGCGGCTTCCCTTTGTTCTGACTTGGGGGGGGGGGGTGGGACTTTTCTTTTAAATGAATAACCTAAGAGAAGAAATCATTGCTGGCCACAGAAACGAGAGAAAATCAATGACTCTGTCCTGTGTAAAGGCAAGATGCAGGAGCAGCAAAGCTGCCTCAGCAGCTCTACCCCATGTTAGTCTATAGTGCAGTATTGTATTGATTGTGCTATCTTTGTCCTGTGAGCGGCTGGGGCTGTCTTCCTTTGGTTTATGGTAATATGAATACTGACTTACCAATGCATGTGTAGTAAAATTGACTTTACTGGGAGTGGAGGAGGGCAGTCGATTTGAAAAAAATCCAGAACTTATTGAACTTTACTGGATTGAGGGCATCAGATTCAACTGTTAGGGTGTGTCAGAAAACAGGAGTGCCTTGGTGGGGAAAAAGGGGATGGGATGTGCTCAAAGTGTTCTTCTCTTGAATTCTTACATGCAGTACCTGATGTAGTTTTGCAGAGCTAATGCAAGGATTTCTGAAGTAATCATCCCAATGAGGGTGAGGGGAACTCCAAAACATAGTGTACAGTGGGAGCAGACTGGAATCCATTCTTGGATGATGTAAAATCAAAACTGACAGAAATGTCTGTCTCTTATCTGAGTCACCTAGTACATTAACATATAGCTCTGAGTGTTTGTATGTGATTGTAGGTGAACTTGTAGAAGAGTTACTTTAAGTTAGTAAGGATAGTGAACCGCCAAAAAACATGAACATTGTAATCCTTTACAGACATAGCAACACCATTGCCAATCTTCTTTTGCTGCTGTATCAGAGCCTCAAATTGTCTTGTGATTTCACACAATCTTGCATATACAACCCTTTTATTCCTAAAAGTTCAGAGCTGCTTAATTAGTGGAAATTATGACAGTCTTGTGAATTTGAGTGACGTCCAATTTGAATGGGATGAATTTTTCATTAAATGTTCCACTCACTCTGGATTAAGTTGCAGCTAAACACAATAAAATATATCCCTAAGATCAAGCAAGCTTTTTCCAGTTGAGTGAGAATGAAGAAAGTCCACCATGGCCATTTATAGCACAGTGTTTCAGTAGTCTAATATTGGCATAAGCAGACGCTGAGAAAAGTATCCCATATTTCAGAGTCTTCACCTGTTGTGGTACAGGAGCACCTAAGTTGATTCTGCCTTCTCTAATTTCTTTTGGTTTGGAGTTGCTGAGACAATGTCTGTGTTTTAGTGGAATCTGAATGAAGTCAAATGTTGAAGACTTAAGAAAATCCTGCCCAGGAATCATAGATAGTGCTGTAGGGGCTGTTCAGACATATTGAATATATTCACTTTTAATATTTTCAGTAGGTGTACTTTGGGAAATACCAGCTGTCTCTCTCTTAATTTTTATTTTTCTGTGGACTTTTTCTTTTCATCTTTGCATTTAGATTCTTACCTTTTAAGTAAGCATATCTGCCTTTTTCATATTTCACTCTCTGTTTTGATATTTCTGTTCCCCTTGCTATTCACTACTCTTATAGTCCCTTCTTAGGGAAGTACAAAAATTCAGGTGTTAATGCTGGAATGATTTTTAGTGCTATAGTTTCAGCTCTTAAACTTGCAGCTTTCCCTTGCTTTCCTCAAGTTGATGAAATCTTCTGTGTGAGAGAGGTTGCATTCATTTTCTGTGTTGATCACAGGGTAAGCAGTTATTTAACATAAGAACGGTGGAATTAGGTCTTAAATTTTTTCATTCATCTAGCCATAACTGAACTGGACAAGGTGCTGAGCAACTGACTCTAGATGACCCTGCTCTGAGCTGGACTAGAGATCTCCAGAGGTTCCTTCCAGACTCAGTTATGCTGTGATTTTGTGGTGATCTACTTTTGAACCCAGCAGATGGTCAGAAGGTGGGGTAAGTGAAGCTTTGCAACCTAGTTAAGATACTTCCCTCTTCTGAAAACTGATATTAAAAACCAGACTTCTCTGCCATGGATCTCCACAGAAGTCAGTATCTGGTGCAAGCTTTTTCTTCCGAATACATCCCTCCTCAGCCAAGCCTTTCAAGATTTATTGTCAGTCAAACATTCAGTCAAATTCTTCCCTGAATGCTTTTGGTCAACATACATTCTTAATACATCCAGAGTAAAATCCCCAGTTGTATCATTTCAGCACAGCTCCCCATCATTCTAGTAGAAACATCCAACTGAAACATATGACGCTTTTTGACGTAAAACTAATCTACATTAGGACAATACTTCTTCATTTGAAGTTGATCTCTTTTTCTATGTATTAGTACAGGTTTTTCAGCTTGTTTTAACAAATGCACATTTTTTTCTGAAGATTAATAAGATTTCTGCACGGCGTGTTTATTTAAAACATTTTAAGATGCAAGACATACAGATCCAGCTTGAGCCCCATTAAAAGAACTTAGCCAAAAATGGAAAGCCTTCAGAGGCCTATTATAGTGAATTATAGTAATTAGAAGCATGAATTCTGTCTAACAGCTCAAACTGCTTCAGTTGATCTGGAATTTTTCCCAAAACCTGCAGAAATTTAAGGAGCAACGTCAGTCCAGATAAAACACACTGTCTTGGCTAAACAGTCAACATTGTTAGTAAGTACTGTGGTTTCAGGTTCTTTACAGCGCACAGCACCTCTGTCAACAGCAGAAGCAGCACTATGGGGTTGGTCCAACACTGCTCAGGCTTCTGTAGATACACTGATCATAAGCACAGACTTACAGTTGGTCTGAATATGCCAATGTCTTTTGCTATTGTAACTGCTGTTATGGAAGTATCCTATGGAGCCAACAGCTATCGAGACCCTACTGTTGTCAATCCTCTGCGTGTGCAGGACAAGAATTCCCTGCCTGGCTTCCATGTGCCTTCTATCGAGGACAAAGAGCAGCGAAGGGACTGCTGTCTGTTCAGAATAACATTTAAAGGAAATGCTTAGGTGATAGCAGAAACTGTTTTGGCTTTGCTGAGCATATGTATGATGTTAGTTATGTGCATCTGAAGCAGTGACTTGAATTCTCATTATCATTGCTCACAGAAAAGACCTGCTTGGTTTTCCATGGATGAAACAGAGTTCACAGGGTCCCCTCCTATAAAGACAAATCTTTTGTGATATTTTTGGGGGGTGACTCCTTTTTAAGGACAAATAGGCTGGGGAATTCTCTAGGAGAATGTAACGTTGCTTTTAGAAAAAAGTTAATTAGGTATTCAAAGGAATAAAGAGAAGCCGAATTAAATGCGTTAAATGCTTATCTTGTCAGGATTATGTGTTACTCTTCATAGTAATCCCAATCTTTTCTACAGGAGAAGTGGTTCTGTGAGAGTAAGGCAACAGTTGGCAAACGTACAAACAAATGGCTAGTTAGATTAGCAATGTTCAGAAAATGTTTCTGCTGAATCTGGTTCATTCAAGAGGACAGAGTAAAGAGAAGAATTTAATTTTATGCTTGGATGGTAAGAGATGAATTTCATCTTTGTGCGTGGATGGAAGCAAACTCAACTTTGTGTCGCTGGCCTAAGAAGTGGCATGTGGTTTTCTGGCACGTTCAGTGAGATTTTCTAAAGAACTTGTGGCTACATTTTCAAGGACTCGGCAACTACGATCGGGGCCAGAGTTTTGAAGGCACTGTGAGCAAAGCAGCTTCCACTGGGATGGTCCAGCTTGGCTTTTCTGACTTCCCCCGGAGGTATGGCCCTCACTGTGTTACTAACTTCCTCCAGCTGTAAGATGCAATTATCAAATATGTGAAACATTTCATATTCCTTCAGTAAATCAGCCTCCACGGACACATACTCTCAGAAGCCTTTGGTCTCATTACTCCTTCTGAAAAAAAAACACTTTTCTTCCTGTAATAATTTCATACAGGTGAGCAGTGGGAATTCCAAATCGTCTCTTAGTCTCTGCTGTGAACCATTCAGGATGATGAAAAGCGTAGGAATGAAGGTCCAAAGCAATCTGTGTTGTAATTTTGAATGTAGTCTCCCCACTGTTCCTGGCACAAGCTTTTAGGTAAATGTTCCCAAAGAAAATAGTCGCTTTGTGTAAACTATCTATATATTGTCTGCTTTAATTATAAAAGCATCAAGTGGCATTTCCTTCCCCATAAAATTCCCTAGCCTTACGTTGCCAGATGTGGCAATAGGTCATATAACTGTAAATCAAACCAGTCCCTTTCTTCATAAAACTAAAAGCTGCAGTTCTCAAATGCTCTTTGCTATTGCTTCCCCCTCATAATTGAAGGTATCGTTACAAGATATGTAAACTTCATCTCCAGTTCTTTCTCAATTTTTCAGACACTGATAAGCATTTTGAAACGGTGATGTATTACTGGTATTGCGCAGCACTCATTTGGAGTTGGAACGGCCTGGAATGGTGCCCTGGAACCAATTTCTGATGTACCGGAACTATGTCCCTGGCGATCTGCATTAGTCTTCTGGCACCTCCTTCCTTGCAAAATTAACTAGGTTTTTCTTCTCTGTTTTATGACATTTTACATACTGCATACGTTGATGACATCCATCTGTTGATTTACTGTGATTCTGAGACCAATAAAGAGCTGAATATAAAAGCTGGGAAGGTAACTAATCCTTTTGAAACCAGGCACTCACTTGCAAATTCAAGTGACTCTCCATGTAGGATTGTTGGATAGAGCAATTTTTCAATTAAGAATTTAACATGGAAGCCACATTTCTTACTTTTTAAATAAGGAAGTTACCTTTTACTTATTGATAAGTCGGATTAGCTCATTTTGTGCAGAATATCATTGTTTCTTGCTGCTTCTTTGTGTTTTCTCCTGGGTAGCAACTTGCAAAGCACTCTTCTTAAAACTCAATTTAGTTTCACCTCTGAATTGCTGGACTCTTCGGGGGGACATCTACCTGTCTCTAAGGTGTAAGTCAGTGGAGATTTTCTCTTGAATTCCACACATTCACGGCTGTTTATGCCAGCCGAGGATTTTTGGATACTCGGTCCTTCCTGAAGAGAACAGGATCTGTAGGGTTGGAAGTATTAAATTCAGACTACCCTCCCAGTTTGTTCGTTATAAAGAGCTGATGTTGAAATGATCTACAAGAGAGGCTGTAAGATTTAGCTTGTACTCTGTTAGCAGACAAGTACACAAAACCCAAAGGATTCCTCCTGTTGATCATCTATGTCAGCCTGAAATGTTGTCTTTTGAACAACTAAACTTTTTTTAAACATCCAGATAATCAGCGGGGAACTGTAGCAAATATTAGGCCCTTATCAGCCAGTCCTCTCTTGTCAAAGCCGATTGCACAATGTGTGCGAAGTGTTTCCTTCTCTGTCTTCAGATCCATTGGTGTCAGCAGGCAAGGGGGGAAAGTAAAAGGGAAAAGTGTTGGTACAGAGGTCAGAGAGAGGTATTTTGAGTATTAGCTTGAAGTCAGTGTGTCTCCTGACTTAGAACAAAGTCTGGGTTTGGTATCAATAGATATTTATATGCATAAAATCAAACAACTAAGTGCTTAAGTCCATTGCAAAGTGGACTCAACCAAGCTGTCAGGGAGGTTGGACTACTGAGGGTATTTTTTATTTTTTTTTTTTTGGTGGAACTAGAAGAGTTCTTGTTCCAGCATGGTCTGCTTAATTCCTTTTACTGCGGAGGGTTTAATCTGTATTATTGCATCCCACTATGGTTTATTTCTTTGTGACGTTCTGCATGTTTTATTCTTCTACTCTGCAAATGTTGTTGATTTGGGTTTCACTTTGACTTGATGTAGTAATAAAAATGGCAAGTACGTAAAGCTTTTTGTGTGTTAGCCCGACATTATTTTGTCTGAATCTAGGATCAGGTAGAAGACCCTTTTTGAAGGACACGCCATTAGTTATGTTTCTTTCAATATGCATTTTTTACTAATAAACAATATTATTTCTGCACAGTAGCTATGTTATATTAAATTTTTAGGTTTTTTTCGCTCTGGGACTACCATTTCAATATGTCTGGTAGCATAGTGGTGGACTCGAACAGATTTTTAAATGCTTGGGTGGTATATATCTATCGTGACTGAAAGAGCACATCACGGACCGGTGAAATGGCTGTTAGAGCTTATCTGCGTGAGCAGACACCTGATTTCAGTGCAGAACTGTGACACTGCAACATCAGTAGTAAAGTGGGAAATAGAAGACTGTAAGAGAGGGAAACCACTGCAGATTTTTTGAACTGTCGGTTACGTACGTGTCAGGAATGGTTCCAGCGTATATCATGCAGGTGGTATAGACGCTGCCTTGGGATAAGGGGTACAGCTATAGATGATCTCTGTAGCTTTTTCTAACCCTGTCTTCTCTCTGTTCTAGGATAACTGTGTTTTTGCAGACTGAACACCCACCTCTTCCATTGCCTTCTGCTCATACTGTATTCTGCCTGTCCCCAAGATGACTTGTTTCCAGTAATGAACCAGTCAGAGCCTGGAACTTGAAACTCAAACTGAATAAAAAGGTGGGCACAATCTCTTCATACCAATGGAATAATTGCCCTGAATTTAATGGGGTTAAAGTGATGTGAAATTGTGTTAATGAGATCAGAATGGAGTTTTAAACATTCCAAGTTGCATGTATTCTTAGTGGCTGTCTTTAAGTCTTTAAGCAAGTGCCTTTTTACTGTGCCATTGCTTGACACAATTTTGGCACGTTAAGGCTAGTTAGAAAAATGTGTTTGTTGCATTTTCTGTAAATACTGTTTTCTGCAGAACCTATGTATTTGTTAAACTGTAACGAGTTAATGGAGGGATTTCTTCAATTATATTTCGTACTGGAAATGCTGTCCTAAAAAATAGTGTCTCTTGAAGGGATTGAATCAAGTGATGTCCAGAAATATGGGAAGGAACAAAGGTGCAGATAAATCTAATAATGTCTTTAGATTACTGTGTTTCAATGTAGTGTGCTGCCAAATCAGTTAAATACCATCATCTTTCAATGAAAAAGCTGCTTGAAGCTGATAATTGTAGTGCCTTTGAGAAACCAAAGTCGGTTCATTATAAATACTTTATGAACTATGAATCTCTCTTTATCTCATGCAAAACTATTTTAGATTAAATCTCTTTCCAATTTGTATTGTTCAAATAATTATATTTAGCTGGGGTCAGAGTTTGGATAATGCATTCCCAGCCCTTGGGTTTATTAACTGGCTCCAGGACCAGACCACAATGTCAAACAGCCCGAAGAGGTTTTGTATTTACTCTGTGTTTTGGCTATTTTCAGCTCTGCTGCTCCGGCCTGCTGCAGTCTAATCAATGTAGCCATTTGATAAGTGTTTCTCCATTACGTGCCTTGCCTTATTTGTTGAAGCTTTGCTTTCCTAACAGAAACATCCACTTAAAATGCAGAGTCCTCATTTAAGACTACATTCTTCAGAATGAACCACTTCCCAGTTCCAAGTAGTAAACCACAGTTAAAACAGTAACAGAAAGATGGTGTACGCAGCAAGGATCAAATCTGAGAGTAACATCTGGATTTGTTAGTATGAGGAGTCAAAGTATGCTGAAGTGTTGCTTTTAGAGCAGAATTTTCTCTGCGTTTAGCATTTTGGTCACCCTGTGTACGTGCTTCATCCCATTAACTGTAATGAGAAGTCTAGGCAGAGCTGAGTAGTATGGTAGCACAGCTGAAATCTGTTGAGGGATTAAAAAGGACCTTTGCAAATATCTCCATATCATAACCACCATCCTGAAGAAGCCCCGTGTGGTTGCCTTATTGTTAAGTCAGGCGTGCTGCATGAAATGTTGGATAGTCTCAGTTTTGTCTGTGTGAGTCCATGTTTCATTTGAAGACCGCTTCCTTGAACAAAATATCTTTCTACGTCCTCTGAAATACGTGCAAGTTTTAAAAGAAATTCCTCCAGCCATTTCAGATGGGAAGAGAGGCTGTTTTCTTCTCCAGAGCTTTACAGTGATGGGCCCCCACATGATTGTTCCTGTTGTCATTGCTAGCAGGTTGGAGCTTTGCTTTCAGAAGAAACAAGAACACGTCAGTGGTTCCTTCACTGTGAGTTTCTGTGGGCATTAAATCACTTATGCAATTGGTGCGACCTCTTAAGGGTCACTTTCCTTTAGACGGTGTGATGCTGCATAAATTTGAAATGCCAGCCAGTGCTTCTTTCACTGTTGATACTCTCAGTTCTTCCTGGGACCTGCATTATCAGTCCATTGTCAGTAGATGCAGAGAATGAGTTGCCGACATGTTTCTGGAAACCTTACTTGAACTGGATGTAATTTGTTTTTATTCAGTGGCTTGTGTCCGTGAACTTCCAGTGACTGTTCTCTTCAAAAAAAAAAAAAAAAAAAAAGAAATTTAAAAAACCATCAAGTGATTGTTTTCCCTACTGATGAGACACCTTTCTGGAGGAACAGGAATCAGAAAAGCAGACAGTCGTGGCGTGAGATTTGGGCTGCCATGCAAGCTACCTGGCACTGGTTGACATATTTGTATTCTGTGCACCTCTAATGCCATTTTCTTTCTTTTCGTGTATTTGGCTTGTAAATTTTGTGGGGTTGTCTCTTGTCATGTGTTCACATACAGTACCTTGCGCAATGGAGGCATAGTCTTGGCTAGCAGCTCTAGTGCTGATGAGGGTGAATAATCATGCATTACTTTCCTCAGATGTGGTCAAATGTCAGTTCCTATATCTTTGAGATGTTAAAGTAGATTTCTGATGAAAATAAGTTAATTTCCTCTCTCATGCTATGTGTGTTGGAGGTTGTATGCGTTTGGGAGTCACATAGACGTTTACCAAAAGATGATAAAAGGTAGGCGTTGTTTGAGAATTTTCGTTTAAGATCTGGTTCATCATAGCATTCCCCCTGCCCCCATGGAGATGCTACCATCAGTTGCAATAGAGTCATGTCAAACTGCTATGTAGTACGGAATACAGCTTTTATGTCTGGAAACTTGCATGTTTCCTCTTCCTAGAAAAGAGATTTCACACCCTGCGTTGCCAAGTGACATGTTTTACAGGTGTTTTCGCTGTTGAGCAATTTGTTTCTTTTCTCTGTAGCTTGAGGAAAGGACGTAAAGCGAGTCAGAAGCGTCGCCTAAGTCGAGAGACGCGGAAGCGCTGCCCAGCAGTGACTCCCACCGTGACAGGATCGGCTTCTGTTGTGGCGAATTGCAAAGAAACAGCTCTGCCGGTGTAACGCTGGAACGGGCTGCAGCAGGGAAGTTGGAAAGGAACAAGTCGGCAGGTAAGCATCTCGATGTCTCATTAACCCGTCCAGCCGCTTTGTGGTTTTCCAGTCTGTGGTGCACAGGAGCACTTCAGCAGGTTTTTATTGGAGCACTTTGGCCGCTGAACAAAGTGGGGAAGAAGGTGAGAGTGAGTAACAGAGAGAGAGGGAGTTACTGATTTGGGACTGGAGCAGGAAAAAGGGAGCCGGGCATCGGACTTCAAGACCTTTTTGCCTTGCTCACAGAAGTGAGTAACCTGAGGTACGAGATTTTTAATGCATGTGGCAATTTTTTGTGCAGAATTACAATGAGGTATTTCTTTGTCCTCTTTTGGCTTCTTCCAGTTTTAACCAACTGTCCCCATCTCGACCAAATTAATTTCAGCCACCACTGCTGCTGCATTTGGCGCTGCTCGCTTGTTCCATCCTATGCATGGCTATGTATGCCCTGATAATCGAGTGCCTTTACGGCCACAATTTGCAGAAGCAGCTGCATCACCTCCCCATTTGAAATTAGGTACTTGAAATAATCTTTAGTTTGGTGAGAAGTAAACAATACTTAGTTCCTTTGGATAATAAAGTTAGGCTCTGATTCTTAGATTTATTTGTTTTTAAATACAGTACTAGCCCAGTGTCTTTCTGGGTTAATTTCAATGGGAAATTGTACGGTATGTAGCCCTAGCAAACCAACCTTGTTATTGATGTCTGCTCTGTGCATGGACTTTCAGTTTGCGTTAAGTCAACGTATAAGTCCCCATAAGTTCGTGTGCATCCCTTCATAGGCTTGACTGATGTAAGCCAGAAGACCCTAGTCTTGTGTCACATCTTGAAGGATGCCTGCCCTGAGCCAGCATAAGGGTCCTGCTGTGACAGCCCTGTAAAGCAGGAACATTAATCTTTAGAAAGAAGGCCCTACCGAGACTCCCTCATTCGACTGCCCCAACCATTAGTTACTTTTCAAATAGCAGTGTTTTCAACTCAGGATTTTCATAAGTCACAGTCTTGGCACCAAATATGTTGTGGTAAATTTCATTACATAGATTGGACGGCACCCAACATTGTGATTATACCTCGAGTACCTGACACATCCTGTTTTAAAGTGCAGAGCATATTGTAGTGCGTATATGTGAAGAAACAGCAAGCCAGCTTTGCTCTTAAGTGATGAAAACTAATTTCCTGGAAAGGTAGCTATAAATTGTCTCAGAACTTTAGGCAGTAGAATATTAAAATGTATCACTTCTGGACATGCAGGCTTATATTTGCATTTCTGCTTCAACTCCTTCTTGCTAGATTGTAACCCTAAGTTAGGATTTAATTCTAAGAAATAATTTTAACCAGTATTGAAACTGAAAAAATATACAACTCCTTTTTAAAAGTGATCTGATCAATTTGGAGCCCCAGTTTAATTAGGAAATCCCTAGGACAGGATTTAAAATCAATATAACTTCATAGGGTATTTTTTCCGTATTTTTGCTCCTAGGTTAATTCCTAGAGAAAAATGCAGAGTTGTTAATAGTACTCATCTTGCATTCCCTCATCTAGAAAGCTGAAGGAGGAATGCCTTTTTCCTTTCTGTGCAGGCAGATCAGTCCCAAAACACCTATACAAGGGCATAGCAAAGCCTTTCAGCGTTTCCCCAGATCCAGTCCCCCTCCTGCGTTCCTCCTGCTGTGTATTTCCTACACCCACCTCAGGGGAGCACAGGGCAGCTGAAAATTCTGTCTTTTACTCTCCACTCTTGCAGTAATCATAAAACTGGGTCAGGAGCTGAATTTTGTAACGAACAACGAACAGCTTAATGACAGGATATTAAGAAAGGGAAGAAAAATATTTAAAAGGCTGTGATCTCAGAAGAATTGTGAACCAACAGAGATTTACTAAGTCATGAATGAATGTCAGGCACTTGAAGTTACAGGTAGCTTGCTAGACTTGAAGAAGCAAAATTCTTTAACCTGCCATTAAAGGAAGGATACACAGAAAAGCTAGTGCTTTTACACATAGTGATCTTGATCCTGTGCTGAAATTTTGCACTTCCAGTCTAGAACCATCACTCACCCAAATTCTGTATGCAGCCGTGTATGTCTTAAAACTTTATAACCTTGTGGTTTTGGCAGTATTGCTTGCAGGTCTAGCACTGTTCTTCCAGATCTTGCAAGTGTCAGCTGCTAGGCACAAATCTGGAATTCTGTTCATTTTGTTTTATCTCAAAACCAGCATTTTATCTTTAAGGCAGCATCTTTTAAAATGGTTTACAGTGAAATGATTCATTTTTCTCACATCCTGCTTTTACACATTGAATTCAAATGATTTTTACACAAACTAGGTTAGGCCTGCCCCCGCACAGCACTCGAGAAGCTAAAAAAGTAAGAGCACTTATATGGGATTATATGTATTTCAGGTTCTTCACGTGCTTCAAGTTTTTTAATGTGGCACAGGACTTAATATTCCCAAGGAAAACTTCCGACAAGTGTTTTAGGGGTAATCTGGTTTACCTACATCACAGTGAGTGCTTCTAGCATTTAGTCCAGAATTGTTATTCAACACATACCTGCGTAGTCAGAACTGCTTATTTGTAGTTTTCATTTAGGAACTGTTCTTGTGCATGTTGTGACATCGCTTCGGTAAAATACAAGTACTTAGCTTAAATTGTATCATAGAAGTGTTAAGCATATCTCCCAAGATTATCAAAAGTGACTTCTGGGTTTCAGTGCCTATTTTGAAATAGAGAGTCTATGGTGAAGAGCTTGGTTTCAAGCTTGCTTTCTACTGTCCCAAATGGTAGTTATGAATATTCATTTTACTTTATCGCTCCAGAAGGGCCTTCCTTTTGGGCACCTGTACGCATTCCACTAGTGAACACGTTATCCTGTCGTCGTCTGAACCTCAGATGAGGTTCTTCGAGCCAGCGTTCTGAAGAGTGGAGTTAAATTCCTATTAGTGTGAGAGGCTCCAAAACAATGCCAGCTCTGCACTTCAGTCATGTAGTTACAGTGTGAATTATGGCAAAGCCCAGAAAAATCTGGTGATCTGTCCTCTGTGGACACTGTATGCTTATGGCTTCACCCTAAAAATCTCAAACTCTGCACCTGTGTAGCCAGCAAGTTTTGAATTGTCCATCAGAAATGATCACTTAAAAAACCCTATGTCTGTTTGGAAAGGCCATCTCCTAACAAGGAGTGGGGTAAAAATGCTGCTGCTTTCTGACTGCCAGCATTTCAAGGTTTTAGCTCAGTCTTTTTTTACAAAGCTAACCTTCACTGCTGTCTAATAAAATGAAATAAGAGTGAAAAGTTCAAATATTAGACTTTCCTGTGGAGCTGGTTTCATGGTAGCCTGACAGCCAACATCAACAGTATGATAGTAAGGAGTTCATGTTTCTGTCTAGTCTGTGGTGGCCTGCTGAGATGGCATATGCCTGGGAGTGAATAAAAACCCTGATGGGAAAACCGAACTTGTACCTCACATAGACCACTAGTTCAATGACTGAAGGGGATTTTTCTTTTCCTCTTCAGTATCTCAAAGTAGGTATCATTTATATGTCTGTATGGGGGACGAATGGGCAAGCATATCATGGCTCCAAAAAATGGATTTTTATTTCTTTAAATAGCTACAGAAACCTCAGTCTTGGATCCCAAATTCAGTTCTCGGTCAGAGTCAGGCTGTTGCGCTGAAATCCATAGTTGGTTGGGAGAACTGAGAACAGAAATTCACGCAGGTAGTGCATGCGAGGGAGCATCTTTTGTTGTTGTTAAGGTTATTGATATGTTGTGCATGTGTGTGTTGAGGCAATAAAAAATCAAATTATTTTATCTCTTAAAAAGCGTAGATTTCTCCAGTGGAAAAGCGAGTGTATTGGGTACATTGGAGCTGACAAAACTGAATGTGGCTTGGCTTTGCTCTGTGGAGGAGAAGTAACTCAAGTCAAGATTTCAGAATAGAGGGGAAAAACCAGGAAGAAATCTTTGTAGCAGCATTCAGTTAGAAAGCTTCCACTGGGCCTTTTTTATCTGTTTGTTGTCGTTGGGGGTTTTTTAAGTGAGATTAACTGAATGTGTGCTAAAAGTAGTATGTATCCTTCCAGGGAAGGAAGTGTCAGGACAAACACCTTCTGAAGATCAATGAGAAAGTGCAAGTTAACCAACTTCATTAAGCATTTGACTCCAGTGCTTGAATTGTTTATGGCTATTGTCTTTTTCATAAGCAAGATTTGGCTTCATTGCATGTGCTGTGAGAATGCAAAAAGACCCCAAACCCATGCACAAAGTGCGCGAAAATAATTGTGCCTGTCTTTTATCAACAGAATCTGATGCACAGGTTTTGTGAAAATGCTAGTCAAGGGGAGAGCTTTGTCCTTTCTTTTTGCTAGATGCTAAATAAAGAAGAAATGTGAAGGAATGCAAATTCACCGGCATCATTCTGGGGAGTCACTTGTGGAGTATGAGAGGCAGATTTGTAGAGTCGTTCCTATTCATCAGCCTTCTCCCCTAGCAGTGATGAACTAAATTAAGTGGACACTGATTTCTCTTATCTATTATTCAGCTACATAGATGAAACACAACTGTTCAAGAGAAAAGCAGACAGATGCCTCACTAGGCAGCAGACACTCCTCTTTTTGAGCTCATTCCTGAGCTTCTCCGCTAAGCAACTAAAAGCAAAAATCCAAATGTTAAGATTTTTTTAGAGATGATCAGTAATTCAGCTATTTTCTTGATCATTATGAAGAAAAAGCAGACTGCTGATTCTAATTCTTGCAAGGGAGATAAATCAATTTTATTTAAAAAACAAAGATCATGGTTTTCTAAACTGCCATTATAAACTACAATGTACAGTCAGGGCATACATTGAGGGAGGGATGTAATCAGTAAATACTGAAGTACGTTTAAAATTAGCAGTGTGCTCCTGAACCCAGTTAGAGGGTTTCTAAAATCTCCATCTGGATCTACATTAAGCAACCACGCCATTTTTAGTTCAGCAATTTCCTTTCCTTGAAGGAGGTTGTTCTTTTGCTCAGAGAAGAGGTTATAACTAAATCTGTAAGGAAAAATGAAAAAGGGAGATTTATGTATATGTAAAAAGTAGGGCTGCAGTAAGATTTCAGTGTAGTGTTTACCTTGAAGCATACTCCTTATCAGTGAGATGCAGCCATATGCTGGAAGATAAGCACATGAATCGCAGCCACAGGAAAATTTGGGTCACCACTGGTGCTGTCTGTGAATTTAACATTAAATGTGTAGTTCTGTGAGCACCACAAGCCGAGTTTTCTAACTCAAGATTTGTGTCTCGCTGATGACTGATTTTGGAGGCTAAGAAGTTAATGCTTGAACTGAAGCTTTTTCGGTGTATATGGCGTTTTTACGACTTCTTTTCCATGAGGCTGATGTTGCTGCTCTTCTTTTAGGACACTTGGACAGTCTTCTCCTTTACCTTACTGCCTGTATTGCAAAATTTGCAGGAGTCTGGTTATCTTGGAGATCTACACCCATTTGCCAAATTTTGTTAAAATTGAACAGCAAGACCAAAACTTACTAAGGAAGCAGGTGTGTATACACAGTGATAAAAGCAGTCTTGTTTCTGTAGTAAATTAGCAAAAAAAAATTGTTTGCACTTTTCAATCATTTAGCTTCCATTTAATCAATTTTCAAGAGTCTAGTAGCCTGCATGTTGATTTCTAATAATGGGTGGCAGTTGCGCAGATGCAGAACTTCAAAATTTAGCCCATAGTGACAGATCTTCAGTACCTTTATTCTTAGCCAAAAATGTATGCTATCAAATCTGTTACAGCGAGCGAGTAAGACCAAAGATCTTTTTCCACTAACTTCAGACAGAAGGAAAGATATTGCTTTTCTCACTGGTGAGTTCTTACAATGCAGCAGTCTTGGATCCACTCTTGTTGAACGCTTTGCTCCCCACCTCGGCCCACCCCCCAAAAAAAGGACAGTCGGGCAGAACAAACCCTCGCTCCTAATCCCTCTTGTAATAAATGCCTCAACTCTATCCCCACTTTGTCCTTCTCCTTCCCTCCCTAGGCATTCCTCTAGCTTTAAAGCAGCAGGCCTGCCGCTTCCCTTTTGGAATCACCTTCCCTCCGTAGAGTGCAGGCTCTTCTAGTTTTTCACGGAGCACCGAAGCCCCTGCCCACTGCTGTGCTGTATTGGCACAGGCGTTACGTAGGAGTTTCAGAGGTCTGAGTGACCTCTGGTAGCTAGCTTGAAGCTGCTTCTGCATAATGTGAGTGTGCCCTAATAACTCCGATTGAAAAGAAGAAAAAAAAACAATCTAGAAAACTATTTTGCGCGTCTGTGTTTTGTCCAAGTTTAATGCCCGTACAAGAGCCCACATGAATGTGAAACACACTGGAAAAGAGGACCGGGAAAAGGACTGAAGAATTAATGTTGGCAATGGTGTATGGAAAGAGATTAATAGGAATGCAATAACAGCCACCCTTAATGTGAGACAGAGACCTCTCCAATTCAAAATAATGAGCAGAAGTGAGTTTCCCCCTTAAAAGATGTTGAAGGCAAAAATCATTAACTTAGACAAATGCTGGAGCTCTGGGGCTTCGGTACATATGTTTTGAAGTTTTCCAGTCACTGAGAGATATTGGAAAAATATTTTCCTAGATATTAATATTGTCCTTGTTGTAAAATATATTCCTAGACCAAGTATTCATTTTAGAGGACTCTAGCAAGTCTGTATTTTTATTAAAAAGCCAAACAAACAAAGACCTTTTTTCTATTAATGGCAGATGGTAGGCAAAACGTGAATCTGCGAAAACAGGAGAGGCCCAGGCTCTGCTATAACAGTTTCGGAAAAATATACCTTGGGTTGTATTCTAACTGGCAGGAAAGCTACTTATTTGAAAAGAGATTCTTTTAAATAAGAAGTGACAGGTTGCTCATCTTATCAGTAAGACCAAGAAGGCCAAGGGTCCTTTAATAAGGAGTTGCACCAATCAGCAGAAGGTTTTCCAGGTGTGTTATCTTGGGCTCTATCTTTTTTAACTGTCTAAGGAGAAGTCTTCTTTCCTACCGTACTTCTTTTCACTCGGTGCCTCTTTTCCTTTTGTTTCTTCTTGCTGCAACAACATCCTTTATTAGTCTGTCTTCGCGGGTGCTGAAGGCCTATTATCCATCCCTTTGATGTGCTGACCCCTTGGCGAGGTCAGATACTCGCCTGGCAGCCATCCATCGTTTCTAAGGAGCTACGCTAGTTTATACTAACCGAGGGTCTGTCCTTCTCCTCTGGCACTGCCTAAAAAAATGCAAATGCTTTGGTATAGGTAGAGTGGAATTAATCTAAATAACTACATTGCTGTTTGGAAAAGTAATCTGAAATAGAGCAGTATGTAGCTGATGAGTTGCTGACTCATGCGGGGTGAGCAGTTACCGTTATCACCGGCCAGCTGGATGCAAACAAAAGTGCAGATGGATAACATCAGTGAAAGCTTAGATGAAAAAAATGCGAGGATCCTGGGCTGGGACAAGAGAAGGACTGTGAATGATATTATAGCACAAATAAAAATGAGAATAAAACATCACTGCGCTGTCAGCACTTAAAAGCAATCAAGAGAGCTAAGTCAAAGTCCAGGGAAGTTAACAGCCTCCTGTTGCCTACTGCAGTCTTTGGACCAGTCCCACCAAGTGGGCTCAGTTTTGCTTCCAACGACCAGGTATAAAGGCAGGTCTTATCCTTCAGCTTTTTTAGAGGCTCTTTTGGGCAAAAAGACAAATATTTTATTGGACAAATGTGATTGTCAGTCCAGAATATTTCAGGATATTTTCAATGCTGCTTTCTTTTTTTTTCCTGTAGCTGGTTGAAAGGATAGTGTTTCTGCACACTGTCACGGGGCGGGGGGGAGGTATGTCCACCACTTATCTGATGCCAAACCATAACTTCATTTCTCTGGGGTTTGGACTGGCAGCCGAGTAATTTACTGCAGCTGAATAGAGTAACTATGTGAAATACAGGTGGAGACTGAACATGTCAAAGCAAGCGGTACAGTCAAATCCTCAGCACAAGGGAAGGAACCACGGGTCTCTCTTCTGAACCGTTCAGACATATTTGCCTGCTGGAAGATTTGAGGAGAGAGGGGAAAATCAGTACTCTTAAGAAGTGGGGTGCTCTTCCAGGAAGATGTAAGGTAGAGTTTAATTTTACATGGAGCCTCCCATAGCTGAGGTCTACCAAAGTGTTTTATACAGTAATGTGTTAAATATAGAAAGGTGACTGGGTAGGCAAAACAGAGCAACCACTAAATCAGTTCACACATATAACATTGGACAGTAAATGAAGGGCTTCAGTAGTAGCAGGACTGTGATTCCTGACCTCTAGCAGCTCCTGCTGGGGTGATTTTAAGGAGTTACTGTTTATTGCTTCCCACTCTGCCCCTTGTCAGAGGGGGACAGCTCACTTCTGGCGAAGACGGCTGAGGAAGGTAACTTTTAAATCATCCCCACGTGCCTTGCCAGAGCTCGTGAGTTAGAGCCAGAGCTTCTGGCTGTAGGAGCCGGGTGGTACATAAGAACCGAAACACTGAGAAAAGACATTGGCTCCTTTTGGAGGTAAGCAGCTGCAACGCTGGCCAAGTCAGGTTATTCAAAACTGTGGTTTTGTTGTTGCTGTGGGGTTGGTTCCAGTCTGTGCCTCGTTAAACAGCTTGCATTGCTGCATCCTGGGTAAAACAGCCAAAACGTGGAGAGGCAGGACTGGTAACGAAGAGACCGGTTAACCTAAAGAGAAGCTTGGGGGGATCTTAGCAATGTATATAAATACCTGAAGGGAGGGTGCAAAGAAGATGGAGCCGGGCTCTTTGTGGTGGTGCCCAGCGGCAATAGGCACAAACCGAAACACAGGAGGTTCCTTCTGAACATCAGGAAACGCTTTTTTCACCGTGAGGGTGACCGAGCCCTGCAACAGGTTGCTCGGAGAGGTTGTGGAGTCTCCCACCTTGGAGATGTTGAAAAGCCATCTGGACGTGGCCCTGCTTGAGCAGGGGGGTTGGACAAGGTGAGTGACCTCCAGAGGTCCCTGCCAACCCCAACCGGTCTGTGATTCTTCTGATGGCTGCGTTTTGTTAACCTTGGATAAAACTGTTAACAAGGAGACTGTAACATCTTTCTCGGATTTGGCTGAAATTAGGGTCAGTAGGCAGCAACCGATTCTACTGCTTATTGTTTTTACAAAGCTGTGATGTACTTTCTTTTCTTATCATCTTAAGGATTGGTGCTCTCCCCCAGCCCCAGGCAGGTACCGTCCATGTTGTACAAACCCACTGAAACGGATCAGCCACTTAAGAGAGAAGAAACCTCTGCCTTGAGATGCGTGTGAGGATTTTCTTGCCCTCATTTCCTGACCCCTTAAACTACAGGTTTCTGCTTTCTCAGTTGTGCAAAGTGCAAAGCTGCCACTTGTCAGGGTATTTAATTGCATAGGAAAAGGAAAGGGAGTTTGGGGAAGGACACTCATTAAATCTATACCCCTCTTTTTGCTAACAAGGTAAAATTAACAATCCTGTTGAAATTTACCACTAGGATTCAAAAGATGTGAGAGACAATTGCTAATTCACAAAGTATGCTCCTCATTATATGCTCTGTTCCTGTAAGAAAACAAAAATAGAGCACGCAGGTGAAAATAAGGAAGTGCAATGGGCGAGTGTACTCTGAACTGGGCCAAGAGTGGGCTAATGGCTTCACTTGCCCCAGTTCTTGGTATGATAGTTGAGGACCTTGCTGGTGTGCAGGAGAGGAGAAAGTAGGGAAGGAGCTACGCTTTCCTTCCAGGCTTATGCAAAACCACTTAAAACTTCAAGCAGGGTCAAAGAAATGGCCAGGACAGGGTGAGGGATACTGACCCGTGCCTGAGGTCGATCGTAATGGTCGTTCTGTGTTCAGGTGAGCTGTTGTGTGTGAATTTGCTTGCTGATTTTGTACTCTTCATGTATATGGAACCCACAATTTCATTTTCTGTTATTCTGCCAGTTCTCAAGACTAGTATTTGGGCAATCTTATCAAGAGCCAGCATCTAAGGTAACTATGGAAATGTTTGCTTCTTGTATTTTCAGTGATTGACTGAGCAAATAGCATCTTTTGCATGGACATATGCCAAATTTGCATGCGCACCATTTTTTTTATATACTAGCAAAAGTTGTATTTGTACGTCAGGTAGGCATTCACAGATTCAGTTTGATATACAGAGATTGGCTGAGGATTTTGTGTATGCACTTCCAAGCTTTGTCTGCACGTAAGAAGTTTTTTGAACATTTGTCCCTTCATATCGTTACAGAATCTGGTTTATGTAAAATGAAATGTTACCCTGCACCGCTTCTTGGTAGTAACCAGAACTACACAAAAGACTCGCAATTAAACCATAGACCATTTATACTTCATTCAGATGTCATTATGGTCTAAACTTAGGAAAGCTTTTCTATAAACTTGGTCTAATACTTGAAAACCTTTTAAATGACCTGAGCTGATGAGTGGTTTTGCTGTTTAAATCATATGGAATACATAGCTTTATGTAGTTGCAAAGAAAAATAGATAAAATTCTGCACTTTTAATCATATTTGTCTTTAAGGTGTTAGATTCAGCAAAACCCGAGATTCAATTAAAACTTGGAGCATGCCGACCCCTGTGGATCACCACCAAAAGTCATTCTTGCATGACTTGTGCACGTTGCAGCAACCTGTAAGACGTGAGGGGCTGGTTAGTAGTCTATGTCCCTGAAACGCTTTAAGAAGAAATTCCTTGTATGTCTATGCCGTGGTCACAGAATTTACTGCAAGGCATGGCAAATACTCCTGAGCTAGTTTTCAGGTGGATAACCGTGATGCTGTAAATAGTCTAGGCACCACAGTCTGAACCTCAGCTCAGACTAATTTATCTAGTCTTGATGTTGCTGAAGCTGAACTTCTGGCTAAAACTAAGTTAACGTGAAGCTACCTCGGATGCAGTGCATTCATTCCCATGCATTGAAAGGAGGACGCATCATCCTGGTTGAGGAAGAGTACTTGGGATGCTTAGAAACAGTAATTTACCATTTGCAAAAGACAAGGAGTTAATGTACTGCAAAAGATGAAAGAGGAGTTACCAGAACATGCTACTGCTAGCCCAAAGGGTTCGAGAAGCAAACTAAAAAATACTGAGAATGACCAAAAAGTACTGAGCTTTCCAGTCATATTTTAGTATTCTATGTGTTTGCTTTTTAGGCTTTCTACCTCCAAGGTTTAAATACTCAAGTTGTAACATGTGAGCCTAAAGTTCAGAAAGTGTTTTGATTTTTATTAAGGAAAACTGAAAGTCTATGCCTGTATTTCTTCTAGGGCGATTAGAAACACCGTATCCTATGAGACTTGCCAATACGAAGGATGACTGAAAGGCACTTTATTTACTATTCGGTACACATCAAGGAAGTTTTACAGTAACTGCTCCCGTCATATTTCCAATTAAGATCTCTGCTCTGACACAGAATGAAAAGGATGCATCAGGTAGCAGCGCTCTGTCACTCTGAAGTGGTGACTTCTCTTGCTTTTCCTGGCTGAGCAAGAATCTCACCTTGCTTCCCTCCAGATGAAGTGAAACACTTATCTGTCTTCTGCTTCCTCCTTCACGTACCTGCCTGTCCGTAACCCCTTATCTCCTTGCTCCTTTCTTCCATTACCTCTTGCGTGTTTTTTTGCAAAGCCCCTGCTTGGCTAATCTTGAACCTCCTCCAGCAGCTGGAGCTGGGCGATCTTGCTCAGCAAAGTTTGCTCTGACGCTATTACCCTGGAAGAACAAGACTGAAAGACTCAGCTATTTGACTGATGTATCTTAATCAGTGGTTTGTGTAAGTAGTAAGTGAAAGGATCAGCCGATGTCCTAGTGCTGGCAGAATTTAGGAGCATTTTCCACATCCGCCTAAAACAGCTGGGGGAACATGATTTCTAATTTTTGTTATATTTTTGTGCCAGTGACTGTACAGGTCTTTAATTGGTATCCGTTTTGTAAGGCTGCCTGCCCCCTCCTCTCCACCATGTTTACGAGTATTTCTATTTGAATGAATGGAAACAGAGCAAAGATAAAAACTCTTCCCCTAAATGACGAAAACAGGTGAGAGACCTTAAGTGTTTGGTAGTTCACTGCGACAGCATTCGTTCTGTTTGAGCGTGGAATGGGTGAGTTGTAAGCTGGCACTTCTACGTTGCCCAGTGTATTGAATTCCTTCTTTCTCCTGTGCTGAATTCAAAGTTCTAGCTGAGCGTAGAATGAAACCTATGAAAAGACTGTGATATCAAGTGTCTTTTCCAACAAAGCAGCAAGGGAGCAAATAGCAAATTAATAGAGTAGAAAATGGATCATGTTTCATGCTACGCGGCACTCTAGAAGAATCATTAGGTGAAAGCTTTCCTAAGGCATTTTATATTGAAGAGTGATTGGCTAAGCCTTTTTCTTCCTTTGAAATATTAAATCTATATTTTTCTTTAAAATACAGTTCTTTGCTAATAAGAATGCAAGTTTACAAATTTTAATGATTTGGATATTTTAATAAAGGACATTGTACTATTGCTCAGGATCTGACAAGGGAAAGCTAGGTGAACAATGATGGCAGTGAGTGAAATAAATGGGTGGTAGCAGTTACTGATATTTTAAATTTGTTTTGGATTTCCTTAGATGGTGGGCTTACCCATCTGTGCCTATATGCTACGCTTGTGTTTTGGACCTCCTGTAACTTGTCCTGAAGTCAAAACCTGCTCCACTGAATGGGAGGCTGAGGGGAAGCTGAAGAAAGACACTGGGAAAGCTAAGATTTCAAAATAAAGTTGGAAAATGTAAGGAAAGGAACATGTTTCAGTCATGCTAGCTTCATTATTACTTAAAGTCCATTAAAAACAGCAGACTGCTTGGGCCTCTACGAGCTCATGGTTGTTCACGTTCTTCCACAACTTCTGAGTTCATTGGCTGAACTCAGCTGAATCTGATAAATCAACACAGGTATCGGAGTTCCTACAGATAACACACGTTGTGTGACTTGGCACATTACTGCACACCACTTGAGACTTGAGAAAGGGCCTTTTTACATTTCCAGTCAAAGGAAAAGCTGCAGTCAGTGCTCACAAGCGAGCATGTGATAGGAACCTGCAGGAAATCAGGCTTGATTAGTTCCAGCGCTTGGGCAATTGCATTTCTGCCCATTCTTCTCTCCTGCTTTTCTCAGGCTCCCTCAGCAGAGTGGAGAAATCAGAACATTAGAAGACAACAAACTTCTGAGGCTAGAGCTACAATTGAAAATGAGGTCTCTTGTTTCTAGTTATCGTAGTAGCTCTCTCAGTTTAAACTGAACTTAAATGAAACCGCTAGGAAGATAGGCAGGTAAAGCCTAGTAAGTTATAAGCCTAATGTACAAGCCTTTGGCATCAGGTGCAAATGGTATACTGTTTACAAATTGCAAAATGTACTGTGATTTCGTTTGTGAAATATTTAAGATCTGAATGGGGTATTGTGGAGAAAACTTCATGGAGGTAAGGATCCAGTGAGACTTATGTTCATAACAGGTATGTATTTGCTTTTTGTCACCTGTATTCCCCTGAAGAGTAAGTATCCCAGCTGTCTGAGTACTGTTTGTGAAATAAAGATGGAAAGCTTGTAAAATTTATTTTAACTATTCCTTCTTGTAATGATGTTGTATGCATATATGCATGTCCATTGTGGTTTATGTCCTCAACACTGATGAGCTTGACTAACAGGCAGAAAAGAAACAATAAGCGATGAAGAGTGTCTCTTTTTATACATATTTTCCCATTTCTTTTCTTGAAGCTGAACCTGTGCATTCATATTGCAGTCCCATTGGCTAGAGGTCCCTTTTTCTCCCTCCTCTTAGGTGCATGGGGTTGGAAGTTGCTGCTACTTCTACTTTTGTTAAAAGTTGCTGAGAAGCTGAGCAGAAATACTGGCTTCTAAGCTAGGGAGTACGCTTTGCACGTGAGCTCCTGCCTGCCTCTGCCTGTGCCTGAGCACGGCGCTCCCACCAGAGAGGGGTCTTCTTGCGGGTGGGCTTGTGAGCTGCGATAGCAAAGGGCAAAGGCTGTTGTTCCGAAATCACTACTCATGTTTCCCGCCGTTCAGCCTTTCCTCCGCCTGGCAGCTGGGAAAGCATTCTCAATAGGCACTTGTTCCATTTTTTAAGTCTTCCTTGGGTATTGGCCACTCGCAGAGGCAAGATGCTGGCTTGGTGGATGGACGTTTGGTCTGATGTGTTCGGCCGTTCTCATGTTGCCATAGTCTTATTTGCCATTTTCTGTGTCTGACCGCATGTTGACTCGTACCGCCATCACCTTGTCAGTGAGTAGGATTTTGTGTTTCTTTTTTGTAACATGTCTCAACAGACATGAGGTTCAGAAAAGTAAATTTTGCCAGGAGCTCTGCTTTTCCTAGGAACCTAGAGCAGATCTCAGTTCCCTTTGGGCTTGGTATTTGCTCGGAACTCCTGGAGTGAAAAAATATTTGTTGGATAGAGGTCTGAAAGCAGCAGGGCAATTATGAAAGAAGAGGTTTATCTTCTAAAAAGCTGCTTCCCCATCTCACTTGAGTGTTTCCTTGGTTTAAATTCCGGTAAGAACAGCGGAAGTCCTTTGCTTTAAATCTGTTCGGTCTTTGCTTATGACACACTTTATGGCTGCTTGGTCCTTGTTGGATTTACTCTCTCCTCTACCCCATGTAATTCACCAGAAACAGATTGCTGTGGTAGTTTCCCCTCTTAAACAGTATTGTTTCCTTTTGCAAACCCCTTCTTTTCCTTTTCCCAGAAACAGTGAGCAACTATGTTGAATGGATTTCTCTACAAGGTTATTTTACAGGTCAGGAGGTTAGCTTACTTTTGTCTTTTTACTCCAACTGTTTCAGAAGAAATCCTCTGTGTCTGCTCCTGAATTGTAAAGGCTGGTAAGAATGAGAAGCCTAAGTCATCCATTAATCCACAGGCAAAGTACTATTCAAGCAGCTGCAGTGAAAGCTCTCACATGCTGCCCTGGAAATAACCCCAGCCTTGACGTGGTAAGATGACCCTAGGTAAGGTCAGAAGCTCAGTTCTCGTTTTCATTTAAGCTTCTGGTTTTTAAACAGTATTTGGCGTTGTCCCTTCTGGGTCTGTTGATCTGTTAAAGCAGATGGATCCTCAGAGAGAGAGAGGGGAAAAGTGGAGTCCAGAGAGGCAGCGGTTTATTTGCTAAACGTTGCTGCTCTCACATCTCAACTTATTGTTGTTTTGGCTTAAATATTTAATGACCATGACCCCATGTGAGAGCAGCAAGTGGTATCAGGATTTTAGCTTAAGCTGCTTTGCAGAGACAAAGCACCTGTTTTAATTCCTTCTGGAAATGGAAGTGATTTGGAAGTGTCCCAGCAAATTCAAGTCAAAGTGGTAATACTTGCCTGCTTGTATACTTTCCCATGAAGTGTGTGAATTTGAATGGTCTGTGCACACAGCGCAAGAGATTGAAGCTCATGGCTGGGATTTTCAGGAGGGCATGAGAAAGCTGGGTGTCTCTGTCCTGATGGCCGGAACACTTAACTGAGTATGGCACTTAAAAGAGCCTTAGGTCAAACCTCTTTCAACTCCTTTGAAGATCCTGCCCGTGCTAGCCTTCCATGTGCGTTGGGGTCAGTGTGCAGTGCAGAATATGTACCCGAGTGAGTTCATTGGTTTTGTGTATAAGACTGTGTGTTTAAATAAAATACAACTGATAGCGCTAGAGTTAGACTGTGACTTCACCATCTAGTCCGTGTAAGGACCGGTGCAATACGTAAGCTGGCATAAAAGCAGCAACAATGATGCAAAAATCCACAAGCAGCGATTTCGTTCCCTATTACAAGCCCATCTGTGGGGGCGAGGGGGGATCCCAAAGCTCAACCAGCAGTATAACCAGTACTTCTGCTACTACTTCTACTACTACAAATAGACCGTTAAGGTTTCTGGAGACAGTAGATATGAACACTCATTCCATACCTAAATAATGATGATTCCAAAAGAACAAGTTTCAAAAAGAGCTGTCCCCACCCTCAGTTGAAAAATAAAGCTCTAATATGTAACTTCACTGACCTTAAGCAGTCTTATCTAAATATCTGTAGTAACAACATCTAGGAAGTTCCAGCAGTGTTACAGCCTGCATCTGAGGCTTTCCAAATAAAAATGATCTCTTTCCAATTTAGTCACATATGTTCCATACTGAAAAGAGAGGCTTAATAATGTCTTCTGTCAATTAAAACAGGTAAGAAGGAAGTGATTATATAGGTGCATATATGCAATGCATGCATGTCCTAAAATAATGTTAGCATTTCAACTTTCTGGTTGCATCTATCTGTAAAGTTAGTGCAGTTTCTCGTATGCCATCAGTATTTTCCAAAGTACTTACTTTTATCTGATGTTTCTAATTTATGCCTAGATGAGTCTGCTAGGAGTGGTCACATGTGCTAGCAGCTCTGGAAACTTCCTTCTCATTTTTGTTTGATCCAGGCGTTCTTCTCTTACGTGAAACTTATTGAATGGGTCAGTCTCCATAAGATTTACTGAAGGCACTTTGTACTGTGGTTCTGGTACGTTTATTTGTGACAGATATCTTTCCTGCTTTCATCCAGAATTGGGGTTGTCAGGAAATAACAGTGCTCAGCCCGGTCCTGCCATTGCGTCTGTAGTGACAGCTCCTTTATGTTGCACACTCTTCGTCGCAGAATCTCAGTCCAGCTTTTCACTCTTGGTGTTGACTTAAGTTTACATGATGGTGTATATGGGTACTTTATCTGTGATACTGGACTGAAGGAAATTTTAATTCCTTATTATCTTAATTATTCCTTCTGGAGAATCCCAGTTCCAATGTATGTAACAGATAAGAATAGTTTGCATCTGACCTTGCTGAGATGGATGGCACATGCATCTGCAGCAACACGGCTCCCACGTATTGTGCACGAGGAAGAAGCGGGTGGTCCTTTAATGGAGAGTAACCTAAAGCGTTTAAAGCACCTGATGAGAAAGCTGACTTTGTCCTACGTACAGATTTACAGGTTTTCACGCTCGTCCAGGTGTCAGCTGTGCAACACGGCCACCACGCAGGGAGTGGGCCGATGTCGGAGTCGCACAACGCCGTGAACGTGCTAGCCCTCCCAGGACTGCACGCAGCTCTGCATTCGCTCTAGGTGAGTCGTTTGTGTGCTGAGTCTGCATGGAGGTCAAGGGCGGGGTTTTTTTAGTTCCTTAAATTAGAGTTGTGCATCCTAACTCAGGGGGGACCTAATAGAAGAGAGTTAAAACTGACTTGGAGCTTAAATTATTCTACTTTTCTTTTAACTTGGGAGACAACAACTGCAACGGCAGTGCGCAGGGGTCATTGTTAGATGGTCTAAATTCCTAATAAAGCCCAGTTTTCTATTGGCTGGTTTTATGCCTTTCAGCTCAAGAATTTCACGGAAATAAGGCTACACATGCTTGAAGTTGAGCATCCGCGTAGTACTTTGCTAGGTGTCAGCTGAAACGCAAGATGCATTTAATGCAAAGGTAGTGGCATAAACTGTCTGCTTCTTTCTTTATAGCCACTGACATATAGCCACCTCATGCAGAGATGATGTGTAGGGGGTGGGATATAGCCTGTAACTTCACGGCATCCTGGTTCACGTGCCCTTTGAGCCACTGGCAGTTTAGAGGAACAGTGGTGTCTCTTGGGTTCCAACTGCGGTCATTATTAAAATGCTTACAAAAGGGGCTACTGGCAACCATCCTCAAGTTGTTGTTTTTATTCTTGTGACATGGAATGACCTTTTGTAATAGAATGAAGGAAATGGAAGTAACAAAAAATACTGGCATGATTGGCTTGAAGTATTTTGTGAGGGAATCGGATAACATCATAACCCTTTGGAGTAGGCAGCTTCAAACTGGAGCTGAGTCAGATGTTCTCATTGGCTCGCTTAAGGAACAGTCTTTCAACAGGATATTATTGATTTTTACATTTCATTTTTCATTTCTGCGGTGCAGCTTTTGTCTTTTCTGGTTTTAGGGAGTCAAGCCAGGATGGTTGATTTTCATTATGTTTGAGAGGTAAGGGAATGCTTAAGTCTGCAACCTTCCTCCCTCCTTATGGAAACTTTTTTTTTTGCATGAATCAATGGCAAAAAAGGAATCGGAGTACTGAAAAACTCACTTCCTCTCTCTGCAGTCATCCCCCTCCCCCAAAATTTCTGTAAGAACGTGACTAAAACCAAAGCACTTGTTAACAAGGTACAAAGGAAGAGTGTCAAGCTGGTGAAGCCAACGGGATGTGTACAGGCCATAGGGAAAGATGCTGATCTGGTTCATACTATATTCTGTCTAATCTTACAGCTTTATGGGATTACTCATCAGTCAGGCTGCTGCGTGAAGGGCATGGCCTTTATGAGAAGGCTTTACAGTATCTTTGTTGTCAATCAACAGCTTGTCTAGGCTGCCACAAGGTAAGTGTAGGTAGCACGTTCTTTGGAGTAGGTTGATTCAGGGCAGACGCTACACTGGTGTGCACAAATGATAAAAACCTGCAGAAAATGAGAAGCTGCAGCCGGTCAGCTGGCAGTGTGGGATGTGAATATCCGTCATCTTCACTGGGAACAAGCCTTTTGTTGATTGGTAGTGTCTAGAGGAGGGTCAGCCATGCATTCAGCAGGGTTGTTACGGCTGACCGCGAACTTCTTCAAAGAAACAGATATTTGAAGGGTTTGTCTGTAAATCTCCTGACCAGAAGGAGGCTTTAAATTATGTGGTGTATCTCTGTCCTGTGGCAGGGTGGCTATTACACTAACAACCCAACATTTCCCAGGGTAATTTTCCTCTGGAGTAAGCTAACATGGATGGCGCTGCTTTTCATGGAAGAATTCTTACAGGGGACTTCAGACCTTCTGATATCTTCCTCTTCTCTGTCCCCTCTCTCCTTATCACGAGTTGAACTTTACCTGCTAATATACTGAGAATTCATTCCCTGTTCTTCCCAGTAATGGTTGTATTTGCTATTTTTGTAAAATGTGACTGATCACCTTTGCTGAAGAAATCCAGATGTTCTAGTGTATTCATGGGTGTCTTGTTGGGCAGCACTTGGCTATGGAAGTAATAAATATTTGTGCCCAAACAGTTATTGTAAGACATGAGCAGCGCTGCAATATTTGTCATACTTGTATTACTTATGCCCTTCATTGGTTATGAAGTCCTGGGAATTACATGTTACTGAAATCCAGTTCCTCAGGCCTGGTTGGCTGCCCTAACAGAAACGTTTACTTTGACAGTTCCAGAAATTCAAACATGCTGTCACACTTTAGCTTACAATAAATATCACGGAAAGAACAGCCGCTCTGTGGTCATAATAGTTATAGCATCTCTCCCATTTTGCATAACTGGGAGGAGATGTCCATTTCCAAGAGAGCACTGGGCAGCATTTTCTGAAGTCCTTGGATTGAGTGCTTCCCAGTGGAAGGTACTGTTCCGCCCAGTTAATGAAATACAAAAGGGGAAATGGAAAGTAAAAAAATCCCTGGCAAATATAATCCCTGTTTAAGACCTCTGAGTGCGGATTCCCAGAGGGCAATAATTGCTCTTCCTCTTATCGGTGGAAGAATTATTGAGAGTGTGCGAGCAGTCATTTCTGTGCATCCAGCAAGCGCTCAGCCTCCCCTGGTATCTGCAGGTGTATATCATCTATCTGTCTGTCTACACAAGGAAATTGTACAGCTCCCCACTGTCCAGAAGGGCATACGTGTAAAAGTGTAAACCGGGAATTTTTACAACCAGAAAACCGCTAGCAAAATAACCGTGGATAGCACACAACAGTTCCCATACCTCCAGCATACAGGTATAATTCAAGTAAGGCTATCCCTTGCGTAGAGGCAATTGTCTAGGATTTTAAGGCAGAGCACATGCACACCACGCAGTGGCCGTGCAGGGCGAGAAAGATGTTTTCCATCTTTATTTTCTTCTGAGGGCGTAAGGTAAGCGCAAGCATTTAACTGGGGCTTCGATGCTGCTGGAGTCTGTACAGTGCGTTAGGGTTGCTGCCTCAGCAGTTCCAGGAACCTCTTGCAACACAAGAACCACCGATTTCTGTATCAGTACCGCAGGCCATTAAAAGCTTGGTCTTACTGGATCTTATTTTTAGAATGATTTATGGGTATTTGTTTATTCAATTCTTTTGAGCATTGGAGGTGGTTTTAATTGCATTTTATTTGGCACGCATCGTTTCAGAATTAACCCCCTTAAAATAGGAAAAATTTTATGGAATGTATCTATTATACGAAATTGTCACAAGCACTGCCTCTTTCCATTACTTTTTATTTTTCATAACGTATTTTACAACTGTAATTTTCATGTCTCACATTTTTCTCTCCAGTTTCCTATGTCCTGTGGTTAAATCTTGACCATAAATCTTACGCTGCTTTGTTAAAAATAATAGGTCTACTATGTTTCTTCATTTAACAATCTGCTAGATTAATAGTGTCTTTAAAACAATTAAATATGGTTGTGTGGTTTAATATTCCCAGTTTTAATGCACCATGAAGGAGAAACTATAGTGGTTTTCATTTTATAGAGTGCTTGCGTTTCACGTGCTGTCTGGCAATTCTTGTCTGACACCTTGGTACTGAAATCCCTTTCTTATACTGCTGTGGTAAACACACAAGAAGGGTAATATCAGAAAAAAAACCTTCTTGCACAGTTTTGGAAACCAAATGACAGAAGTCACTGGATGGCAAATAAGGCTAAAATTTTAAACGTGGTATCTCAGCAAAAAAGGCTTTTGCAGCTTTGGAATGCACGACTCGAGTCGTCATACAGTGGAATTAGAGAGGAGGTAGTCCTTTGGATTGCGCTGGCAATACTGACAGGCCTGCGCGGTGGCAGCGACAAGGTCTGGAGCCGCTTGCGGCACCTTCCTCACGTGTGATCCTGAGAAATTGCCCGGAGAGCAGAGGAGACGCTTCAGCTGCAGCGGAGACGCCGCTGTGTGAGGGTAGCTGCACGACTAACCGTGCAAGCGTGCAGGGAGGGATGGGTTTCCATTTCGGAACATAAAATTTGCTTCTTGGGTAGCCAGGCTTTGGGGGTTTGGGTGGTTTGGGGTTTTTTTGCAGTAGTGTGACTACAGCCCTTGAACCGAAAGGTCTTTGTGCGTGGCCTTTTTATTGTGTGCGCTCACAATGCCCGCTACCGTGGGGCTCCAGTCCATGAATGGGACCTCAGGCATTGCTGAAATGCAAATAGTGACGAATTTTAAAAATGAGGCGCAGGGGTTCTTGTCAGATGTATCCTGTGCTAAGAAACTGATTTATATTGCCTTAGGTTTGACGATCACACTGTAGGCCTCCCGCATCTCTAATTACTTGGAAAAAAAATATTCCTACTTTTCATTAAGCCAACGGTTAGCAGGCTGGAAACCTGACCAGGTCATGTACACGTCCTCTGGTTTCACAGGAACAAGATCTGGGTCTCCAGTGTCCCTGCCTCACGGAGGATCCTGCCCTTCGGTTATATTTAGATCAGGGCATGCTTCATCGAGAAGGAGAACCCGAGGCCCAATGTATTAATCATTAAAGGAAGTCAGGCTTTGACACCAAAGCCAAATTTCAGCAGAGCTGGTGTCTGGAAGTAAGTAACAAACTGTAGTTTTATTGCTAAAGATCAAAAGATTAAAAAAATAAAGGGGGGGGGGGAAGTCCAAGCATTGTCTAAGGGATGCGTTATTCAGCTTGTGGAGGTGGCAAAGAAAGTAAATTAATCTGTAACTCCCTTATCTGGACTGTCCTGTACCTTTTTCTGCACCAGCCTGCAACATCTTTTCTTAAAAAAAGATGTCCTCCATGGCCCACTGCTGCAGCAGTTCCTGAGAAAATAGGCAACCATCTGCACGATGCTTAGAAAATACTTGCAGTTTTCTAAAACAGTCATTCGAAGTGGGTATCTCTGCCATCTTAAATAGGCAGCTTGTTTTACCCTGGCTAATTTGTAGTGGTAGGTCTGTTTTGGAAAGAAGAGAATTAATGCCACTATTAAGAAAGGTCATCAAATACAGACTGGCAAAGAACCTAGTAGATCAGAAGCTCAGTAAATTCTAAGGATTCCTAAATATCAGGAAATGGCACTGCAAAACTGAATATTAAACCATGCGCGCCTACATGATCGGTGAAGACTGCGATTTGTCTAGCCTATAGATATTATTCCTAGATGTTACAGTTAAGTTTACTAGGGGCTCCTCTCAAAAAAAAGTTAATATTTGAAAGCTTGTATGAAACAGCATTGCAAAAACTCCTGTTCGGTTAATTTTTCTTGGTTCCACAGAGGGAATATTCTTCTTTAAAGTTTCTCAGTTTGAATTCTTGTTCCAGTTAAAACTTGCTTTGAAAGTGCTTTGTGTTGCAGGCACTTCTGCTGTGAGAGAATGTGAGATTTCATGGAGACCATGTTCCAGAGCCTTTATAATCAGGTAATGCCACGTTTTACTCCCAGCACTGAGTGCTTACTCCTGTAAGTGTTATTCTTGCCATGCCAATACTGCTGCAGTCTTCACAGTCCGGAATCTGGCCCTGTGCAAAACCTTTTAGACTTCAGTGCCTCTTTGCTTCAGGGCCTAACCTCAGGTTCATAAAATATTTGTAGCTGTCAGTCTAGAGCATCAACAGAAACTGCACAGATGCAGAAAGCCTATCTGGTGTAGTGATAGCAAGAATAATTTTAGAATTGCAAATACTTAACAGATACATATATATATATCTACATGCATATGTAAATACATTTATACATATGTGTATATATATATCAGACTTGACATACGCACGAGAAAATCTACAATTCCTTTGATAATAGTATGTCTGAACTTGGTTGTTAGAAAAATGTCTTTAACTGAACTTTCAAATACTGCCCCCATTTACGCTTGCTACAGATACGGTACTCAGTCTTGTTTCTTATTAGAAATAGCTGATGAGGCATCTAATTTTAACACCCTGGTTTTGCTCCCTTACAATTCTGTCAAACCTCAGCTCTTTGCTCTCAAAGACTACAAAAGAGAGTACCTGCCCTGGCCTCCAGGTCTGTCTTTTGTGTATCTTTGTTTCTTTGACGTTTAGGACCTTTTTTAGCTAATGTGGAAAAGTTCGACAACGTAGGACGTAACACACACAGCTTTATTGAAAGAATGTTTTTAAGATCACAGAAACAGCGTTACAAAAAGTTCTGTTCGGCAGTGCTCCGTGCAGCGCCTGGATGACAGGGAGTCATCAGAATGGCTTTTTCTGCAGAGTTCCGGTGAGATGTGGAGCGAATTGCTTAAACCAGCTCCTTCTGTGTATGCCCCACGGCGGGGAGCCTGACCTTGTCTGTTTGTAAAATTGTGCAGTGAAATCAAAAAGAGCACGGCTTGGAACTTAGCTAGGTAAAACGGAAGAAAACGAGATCAAATAATGAATTGCACCTATATTAGCCTGCAGGAAGCACCAGAGATTGTATTGTGCTGGTCCCTCCTTTCACTGCAGAAAACGGATGCTTTGCAAAGCACTCGGGTATGTTGCATTACGGACAAACCCACAAGAAAATCAGCATTGTTCTTTTCAGGGTTTGAAAAATGCGCAACAAGTAAGGTCTGAGGTCACATAATGAACATCAGTGAGGGAAATAAAATGTGGAATAGCTGCACTTGAAGTGAACGGGTCCCCCTTTTGTGCACTGGATGAGGGAAAAGTCCTGTGGGAGAAGTGGTGTGTTAGCAAGTCATGCCCGTCAGTGTCTTCATTACTGGGCAGACAAAAGCAAGCTTAGGCTGGCATCCTGAGTTTGGCAGTTCTGAATTGACAGTTCTGACTGTGGCTTTGCAAACTTACTGTCCCTAACTTAACTTTTAATGTGTAATTATGTAGCTAGCAATTTACAGGACCTCAGCCTTTTCTGATTCTGGTCTTTCCAAAACGTGGCTCTTGTGCAGTGTGCAGCTGCCCGCCGTTACGGCGTCCTGAGCGTTAGCAGGCTCCTTCATGTACTTTGTGTACAGAAATGATCTCGGACTTGTATTAACAGATACATATCCAGGCATACCCACTTTCTCAGAAAAATTCCTTCTGTTGCTTTGCTTAGTCAGAGAACATAATGCAGGTCAGGACCTGTGTTTTCTGAAATGGCAGTGCTGCTCCACAGGCTGGTATGGTTAAAATACTCGAGATACCTCCTGAAAATCAAGGCTGGAGTTCTCCTCCTCTTAAACGTTGCTATCAGGCAACTCGGGTTTAGTAGAACTAGTGGGGGTGGGGGGGTGTAGATATGATGGTTTCTGGCAGGCAGTTCAACTTAAAAGATTATTATAGCTAGGCTTTCACACCTTTTTTCTGAAAACTTGTGAGTAGCAACGATCCGCTTGTTTGTGCTAGGTGGAGGCCAACAGAAAGTTACTTTGGTTGGTCGTGATGCATCACGAGTGGTAATACAGAAGGCACAGCAGAACGGGGAGATTGTAAATTGGGATCCCAATGTTCCCATATTAACCGTCTCTCGTAACACTAGATAATCCCGGCCTTGCCAAAATTCAGCCCTCGCTTTGAATACTGCTGAAGCGCAAGGACGTCGGAGTGTTTTCTCTCTGGCTCCTAACACGTGTTGGCAAAGCTTGTGGTTTCCCCTTGGGGACACCCCCGGTGCTATCTGTTACCAACTTGTCGTGGCACCACCGCAACCGCGTAACGTCGTCTAGGCAAATACAAAGAAGGACCAAGAAGGTACAGAGCGCGTTCTTGAAGATTTTTGTCGGCGGAAGGCCCGACGTGAGGGGGTTTTGGTCTCTGTCCAGGCTGGGCAACGTCGCCTTTTGCGCAGCGGAGACTGGGTCGCGTGCCGAGCTCCCGGCTCGGGGGGGGGAGCGGAGGAAGAGAAGTCGCTTTGCGACCGGACTCCAGTCCGGTGGGAGTCTCGGGAACGCCGAGGCTTTCGCTGCGCTGCCTCGAAATACGGGAAGTTGGGGAGCTCTGCGGTGGGAGTCGAAGCGAGCATCCCGGCGGAGGCACGACGATGGGATGGCTGCCGGGGGGGACGTCCGTCCGTCCGTCCGTCCGTTCATTCCTGCAGAGGGGCGCGAAGACGGGCAGCCGGGGCGAAACGCCTTGTGCGTGCAGCGCCGGCCAAGTCGCCGAGTTCTCCCACGTTTACGCCCTGGCTGCCGGGCCGGGAGCTCGCCTGCTCCCCGGGTCAGGCAGCCTGCGGCCGCGCCGTGCCGTGCCGTGCCGGGGGTGGCGGCGGCGGCGGCCCCGGCCCCTGACGTCGGTGTGTCGGGCCGTACCGAAGGCGGAGCCGCGCCCGGGGGGCCGCGGTGCGGCTTTATTAGCGGCGCAGGTCGCGATGCGCGGCGCAGGCAGGGCGCAGCGAAGCAACAGGAGGCGGCGCGGTCACTCGCCGGCCCCACCGCCGCCCAGCCCGGCCCGGGGCGCCGGTGGTAGCGGGGTGTGCTGCCCGCGCTGCCCGGGGCGGGGAGCCGGAGGAGGAGGAGGAGGAAGAAAGAGGCGGCGGGAGGAGGGCGGCGTGGCCGGGCGGCGGGTCCCCGGCTCGGGATGGTGCTCCTGCCCCTGTGGGTAGTGGCAGCCGCGCTCCTGGGGGTCCGCGCTGCAGCCGGCCGGCAGGTGAGTGGGGCGCCGGGGGGGGGGGTCGGCCCTGCGCTCCCTTCCCTTCCCTTCCCCTCCTCGCCCTTCCCGCGGGGAGGCGGCCCCCGCTCCCTCCGCAGCCCTGCCCGCGGGGTCCCTCTGCCAGCGGCCCCGGGAAGCCGCCGGAGCTGCTCCCCGCGTCCCTCGCTCCCCGCCGTCCCGCGGGTTTTCGGGGCCGGGGCCAAGCGAACCCGCTGCGGCTTGGGCTCCCGGGGTCCTCCGGCAGCGCTGCCCGGCGCTCGGCTCCCCCCGCTCCGGGCGTTTCGCAGGCTCCCGGAGCGCTGCCCGGCGGCGGCGGCGGCGTCCGTCGGGAGGCGCGGCGGGGCTCGGCCGTCCCGGGGGGGAGGCGGAGGAGAGCCGCCGGCACCTCGACAGGCAGTCGGGGGGGCTTTCGCGGCCTCTCTTCGGCCGCCCCAGTCGCTTTCTTGGCAGGGCGTCGCGATATCCAGGACGGGGCGGGCGGAATCGGGGTTTCGTAGCGGTTCTGTCGCGCCGGGCTCAGCGCCGGGCTCCGGTAGCGTGTCGGTGGGAACAGCTGCTTATGCAGTTAAGGGAAAAACGCCGTCCCGGGAAGCCGACAGCAGAAACGTAAAAAAATGGTGCGGTACGGAGCGAGTGATTTTTCAGCCTTCTAGAAGCGCTCTGCCGTCACACCTTGCACAGTCATTACACTAACAGCTTTGTGCTTGTGTTTCTTTTCTCTTCTGCAGGCTGGTAGAGAACAACAGATCCAAATAGGTAAGTCTTCTTAACTACTACTGCTGCTATCGACACGGGAATCAAAGAAGTAGGCGCAACGCACTAGTTAATTTTCTGGAAGAGTGATCTGTATGCAGGCAAGCATTCCCTCGGGTACCCCCACACCATTACCGCCCAGGAGCATTTGTAGTTTCACGGCAATGTGGCATGACTCAAATTTGCATGCCCTCTCGCTACGCCTTTTTGCATCCTGATAACGTCTGTGCTTCCCTTCTTAAATATAAACCAGTAGAAGGTAGAAATTGCAGCGTGCTTAAACCAGCCCTGTGAACATCACGGCAAAGCAGGTCTGGGTCAGACGCTTTGTCTTCATTTCTATATTTCTGAATCAAGGAGGAAACACTTACTCCATGTGGTTAGGGCAAACCATCTATGTCTTTGTACCATTTTTCTTCTGTGTTAGAAGTCTTCAACCTTTTCTCATAGCCAGAAGAAATTTGTCTAATACCGAGGCCTCTTCATATGCTGTTGATGGCACAGTGTGCTTGCTGCATGCCTAACAATAGTTGTTCGCCGTTGCGTTGTAAACTGATACGCTTACGTAGGAAAGTGCAGTGCAGCAAGGTTGGCGTCTGTGATGAAGGAGGGTACTGAAGTGAAAGGTGCACGTTTAGTGCCCACGGGGTACTTCGTATTGAACCTCAGTCCTCTCCGACTCTTTTCTAAAGACAGGAAGCTTCACATAATGAGGAGCATACGCACAGAGTTTAGTTTCGGAAGATCTGCCTTCGTTTAAACTAACGGACAATTTAGTGCTCGATGGGATGGAAGAGGTTGTGGAAAGATGCGGGAGCTGGCGTTCTCTCTCCCAGGGCGTTAGCTGCAAGGGTATGCCATCTTACACGCTCCTTAGCTTACCCGGTTGTGAAATGAGCCTTTTAACAGTTTGCTGCTGAGCACGAGTGCCTGCACGCCGGAGTGTGCTCTGGAGCTTTACAGGGAAGAGCAGTAGCGCTGGGAATGGACCCCAGGCAATTCTCTTTCCAGTTGCCGTTAGACCTCCAGTTCTGAGGTTTTGGTTCAGGTTTTGATCTGAGCTTTTGTTCAGACAAGAATTTCAAGTATTTCTCTAAATTTTGGAGGTCTTGTCTCAGTTTCAGCTCTGGCACTGCATTCTTCTGGGCTTAGGTTGATTTCCACTGCGATCAGTGAATAATGGGAGTTGAGACAGTTAGGTACATTTAAACCTAACTGGCAAACAGACTTTTTTTCCAGTGGTATGCCGATCCTGTGTTTTATTTCTAGTCGTTTCCATGAGAAATGGATTGTATTTGAATTTCAGAAACCATAAGCTATACGGGAATGCGTCTTTTCAATTACATGGGACATCAGACAGAATTCCTCGATCTGGAAAATAACTTTTTGTCCTTTAACTTCTTCCTTTCTTCCACGGTCCCAGCATTGCTGTAGTCGGGAACGTTTGAGGCGCTCAGGAACCGCAGGAGAGAGAGGTGATACGGCATGGCAGTGGGTGAATCGGGCACCCTGCGCCAAGCCCCCAGTGCCAGGTCTGCGTGCTCGGTGTGGGACGGGCTCTCCGCCTGGCTCTCGGGGCACCTCGGGAGCTTCTGCAGCCGACATGATCTCGCCCCCCTCTACCTGGGAAAAGGGGCAGGTGGGAGCTGAAGAGGACGTCGGCCGGCGGATCTGTCCGCTCACGGATCCAGGAGTCCGTGGTCCCAAATGTCACGTTGTGCGGTTGGGCAGCGCGGGACCCCCTTGGGGTGGGACTCGGTGTTGGCTGGTGCCCAGCGAGAGCGAGCTGCTGGCCCCTCCGTCTCTCCTCAGCACGGCATCTCGGTGGGTTCTGGTTGAGGGTAGCAGGACCGAGAGCCTGGTGGCTTACCAAGACCAGGCTGTCTGTGAGTAGCTCTGGCTTTTGGGGATCAATGGTGTTTCATTGAGGGGAAATCTGTATTTTCAAAGCACAAATAGCTAGTTAACACTTACAGTCGTTGGGATTTGTCCTACGCTTTATGTTGTTAAACTGTTAACGTTTGAAGTAGTGTTTGATCCTGTAAATTCTGATTGAAAAAGCATGGCTTACTCAGTTTAGAGTTCTAATGACGACAGTAAAACCTGCATTAGGATTGCTCCAAACGGGCTGTCCTACTTTTAAGTCCCTATTAAGTGTCACTTCACATCGGTGTTGTGTATTTTGATTTGGCCTGGGGCTAGCTGCTGTCTGCAGCTAACCTTTTCTCGTAGCCTGGAAAGTCACTTAGGACAAATTAAAACATATAGGATTTTATATTTTTTTTAAATATCAGTACAGAATGTATTCTAGAGATGGGAAGTGACCCAAGCTTAATTAACTGCATTAATGCGTAATGTACTGCGAACGCCTGGAAGCTCTCAGGAGGAAATCGTACTGTTGCCACTGGTGAAATAGTAAGCCTGAAGGTGCTGGCGCTCGGGCTGGCGCTACATCTTTGCTTCTCCTGCCTCAGCCTCCCACGCAGCAGAGCTCCGTTGCTGCTCGGTGCCACTTCTGGAAGAAAATGCGGATGTCGAACCTGCAAAACGGCAGTGCCGGGCTGCCCCGAGCCTGGATAGAACACGTTCACCTGCAGCTCAGCAGGGGCTGTGAAAATACCACAAAGAATTGCTTGGGCTGTCTGTATCCCTGGGACAAGTCGGCAGCAAAGTCAAGGAATGAGGATGATAGAGAGAGGCGTACCACGTGTGAGCCTCTCTTCTTGCCATCCCCTGCTTTTATTCATCCACCTAGCAGCGTGTAGCACTGAAGTATGGTGCGTAGCCTCATCCCTGTTCAGGTGCAAAGTTGAGGGGGAGAATCCTCAAGAAATCCATCCCCCTTTTCCATCTTATCTTTCTCTCTGGGCATTTCTGCCACCTAAAGGCAGCCAAATACAGAGCGAATGGTAGTTCTGAAGTGATAAAGATCGTTGGAAGAGAGGGACTAAAGCCGCTTCTTCATTTCTGGAAACCACCAGCCAACGAGGAAGGCGGAAAACGGTGGGGACAAAACCCCTGCTAGGGTCGTCTGTCACTGCACCACCCTTTCTCGGTAGTAAGCAGCGCTTCGCTAAGTGACAGGAACAGCTCTGTCTCATCCCATTGTGGTTATCTGTGGGACGGAAGGGTGATCACTCAGAACATGGGACAACCTTTTGGTTGAAATGCTGTCCTCTTAATTCCTCCAGCAGCAGGTAATTTTAATTATTTTTTTCTCCGGTACTTCCGCTGCAAAGCTGGATGTCCGCCATCCAGCGATCTGATTGCATTATAGCTTGTGAAATCCGTCCAGAAGATGCAGGCACAGTGATGCTCTGGAGGTGTTAGGTTCGATCCAGTCCTTTTGCCGAGGTAGCTGAGCTTCCTGACCCTACAAGCCACATTGAGATACATCCTCCAAGAGAAGTGAGTGAGCTCTGGAAGCTGGCGATAGTTCGTTGGTCATCCCGTCGTGCCAGTATGGGACAGCCTGGGACCCAGCATACGGCCCGATGCTGGGCCAGCGTGGACGGGATGTTATCGGGGGTTCCCGCACATTTGTTTCCTTGCACAGCACCCAGCATTGTCTCTGCCAAAACAGTTCTGCTTTTGGTATCATTTTAATAGGTTTCCACATTGCTATTCCTAATTGAAAAACTTGCTAGCAAAATAAAGAGGCAGGCGTCATTCCTGCACGTAGTAAATAATCTATATCTCATTGCCATGGCTCAGAAAATGTTTGGGGAAAAAAATGATGCTGTCAAGACTTCACTCTGTGGAGGTCATTTCACAGGTCACAGCGACAGGCGAAGGAGCTCCTGGGATCAAAAAATTATTTGTTCAGAGAAGTTTGTCCTCTGGCTGCAATGCAGAAGGCTGGAAAAAGGAGAGTTCTCTTATCAAAATTTATTTACATGTAGTGTGAGCAAAAGAATAATCAAAATAATGAACACTAAATGAGGTTTAAATACTTTTTAAAAGAAGAAGAAAAAGTAATGTCTTCAAACGTGGGTAGCTTGGGTTAGACATAGAAATAATTTGTCTGAACTTTGAGAAATCCCTCCTTTTCCACTGATTTCAGTTTAGACTGGGCTTTTGAAATCTTCTTTCTTAAGTGGGTGTTTATCCATTTGGAATTCTATTGTAGACAACCGCATGAACAGTTTTCGATCAATGTATTTCACAAAATCTTATGCCTAAAAAAATAACGCTCTTCCAAATACAGGTGATTAAAAAAAAAAAAGTTTAGGACTTCCGAACCTCCGTTGTCCACAGTTGTTGTACAGTACAAAGACAACTAGTGCGAGGCAGTGGTGTTAAGTCTTCATTTTCATGTATATTTGAGAGGGGAAAAAGTACAGGCAGCCCTCTTCAGAGGCATTCTCTGGTTATTTATGTTTTGGCACAAAATGGAAGAATGGGATGTTCTTTCTTAAGTGCTTCCTTTCAACTTAAACATTGTGCAACTGGAGCAGCAGTTTTTAAAGCCAGGTAAAAAAATGAAGAAAAATTGAAGTGCTTTTTCTATTGCTCAGTGTTTCCTCTCTGATCATTACTGTAAGCTTTGAATTAGCAGAACAGATCAACTCTGAAATTTTAGCATAGGAAAGGGAACACCTACAGCTGGAATAGCATTTCCTAAGACCGTACAGTCTATGGAAAAAAGGTAATATAAGTCAGTGGAGGAGTTTAGATGTCTTGAGTATTCAGTCATGTCACATTTAATTTTAATTGCCTTTGAACAAAAGGCATTTCCTCTTCTAGCTCAGCATTTAGAGACTCTGGAGAAGGCTTTTGCTGACTCAAAAACTTGACAGTTCTTATTTTCCACCCTTTGTTCCTACCTTCTTGTGGCTAGCTGGCTGTTCTTGTTATTAGCAAAATAACGTTTTTTTTTGTCCCCGCAAGTAGAAATCTGGGAATACTGCTGCAAGATGTGCAAAGCAGTTTCTCAGTTGTGTGGTGAACACAGAATTTGATCGCCAGACTGTGGTCTCTGGCACTGAACGTCCCACTTTAAAAAAATAAAAAGCCACGAAGAATCTCGGCGAGGTAGAAGGAGGAATGTCAGTCTGTGAATGAAATCTCATCGCTCAAGTGTGCGGAGAATGTGAGGATCTAGAGTTTTTACTTTGACCCAGTTAGGTATACAACCCAGCAGCTCTGTCTCCTGTTCATGGCCTGGTGTCTAATTAATAAAAATGAGTTTAGAGTTTTAATTTGGTCCCTTCTCTAAAGAGAGAGATTGGCAATCCTGACTCAGAATTCCCACTGTTTTAGATGGGAATTATCCTAAGGATAATGTCCTAATTAGGTTACCAATTTTAGAACTTGATCTTGCAGGTAGGTGTATGGCAAAACACGTTCAGGTGGCTGCTACTGAAAACCACACTGTGACTGCTAGCTGTAGGACGTGGGGTATGTTTTCAGAACAACGGACTTGAAAATGATGAGGACCTTTTCACTTGCCTGGGCTATAGTATTTGTGTGTTATGGCAAAATACTTACAGTGCAAGAATTCAAATGTCCATGTACATCCTACTAGTACCACACCTTGTTTTTCTGTCAAATCCCTCAGTAACTGGCATAAACGAAAATGGGAGAAAAACCAGTTAAAAGCCATTAGCAACATTTTCCTACTAAAGTTATTCATTGAGCGCGTGAGTCTCTTAAAATAAGCAGCCACTGCTACCAGGAGAGAAGAACTAGCTACGGAGCTTTTCTCTATTAATTCTCAGTTCAAGTGTGATTCGCACTGGGAGTGGGTAAATTTAGCTCATTTAATTAAGTATATTTATTTGAGGATTTCTCAGTGGCACTTAGTGGCAGCATCTGAGCTACACAATTGTGGAGTTTTTAAATGAAAAGTGTCAGTAATATCACTCTAATATTGCTTTAGCCAGTTCTCTCAGGAAGAGAAGACCTAGGGAATAATTATTTCTGTGCTAAGTGTCTTTTTAACTCTCACGTGGCCGAATACACAGCCAATAAGACTTAGGCTTTGGTCCAGTTCTTGGCAGCAGTTTGGCCCACCGCTTGACCTGGCCTGGGAAGGTCTTTCCTTCTCGTTTTACAGGATGAAAACTGTACAGCGAATATCCTGATTACTTCCAGGTCACAAAGATCTCTCAGACGACATAAACTCATTTGATGGACTCGTTTTACAGTGGTGCAAAATTACTTTAAGGCAACGGGAAACAGTCTGTGTCCCCTGATGCAGGGCTACGAGTGTGATAGGTGATAACAGGAGAAGACCGTTCTCTGAGCAGAAGAGAAGATTCTCTTCCTTTTCTCATCAGTGCCTAAGAATAGCGGAGAGGGAAAGAATTATTCTTAGGCTAATAATGCTATTTTCAGGATACAGGTAAGGGACTATGCAGAAAGAGGCTTTTCTGGGGGACGGGGGAGTATTATATTCACTTAGGCAAATTCAGAACCCAATTGGAAGGTTTCCAGTCAGCTAATGTTGCTGCTAATTGGACAGGAATCCCGAGTTGACTGGTGGGAACCACAGAAAGATGATAGGCAAATGGGGCTTTCGTTGCTGTTTCCTTTTCTGTACCGTGGCTTTGCTTGCTTGGTCAGTTCCTCTGCTGAAGCAGATTAGCCTGGGGGTAACTTCTGCTAGGAATTGTCTGGCCACGCCGTTCAGGTACCTGGGGATGCTCTGACACCGATTCCAGGTGTTACAGCAGTGACTTCTCCTTGGAAGCACACCTTGGGTTTGGGACACATAGTCTTCACTGAGGGTCGTGCCAGTGAGCTTCTGTAGTATTACCTGAGGATTTCTTCAGTGCTGTCAACAGAGTGCGGTTTTGCTGTTGTTACAGCTTCCATGTATTGCAGTAAAGGTAGGAATTTGCAAAGTTCTGTGTTGATTTTTTTTTTTAATAATTAGCTTCGCTTTCGTTTTTGAACTCTGTTACCCAAGTTACGCGAAGAGGAGGGGCAATAGCAAGTTGCTGGGTAAGGGGATTTGTTAGAGGAGATCTGTAGAGAGAAAAGTTACTGCTTATACCACTGCTGACATCGATTAATTTATCAGCAGTATGTGATATCCTCTGGATTCTTTTCCCTACTTCACTTCTCTAAGACTGCAGAAATACGTGTGCAAATAGCAGTTATAACCAAGCGCGGCACTTTATTCTCAAAATCTTAGTGGAGGTCTTGACACAGGAGCAAGCAGTTCTGTTTAAGGTGTATGAAGGAGTTGGGTGGCATTTCTTACAAGAGAATTCAAAAGGATTGCTGCCTCTTCTGTGGCTATTAAGCGAACCTAAACCCCAGGAAACTCCCCAGGTAAATGTAAATGAATATTTCAGGGTTTTCTCTATAAATTTTATGAAAATAGAGTCATGGAAGGCCTGCTTCTTGAAAACTTTGGCATGTGGAGGGCATTTTGCATGCGCTTACTGTGTATCCTGGCATCTGTGGTGTGTGTTTACTTGAGGTGTGTAACGGGGCACAGCTCCTCGTGTTTGTCCACCTTGGCGTGACCCCTGTCTTTCCCTGAAGTTGACACCACCTTCCTCTCGCGTTATCCCCCGTTTGCCGTACCTTGCTTAACACATCTGATGACGTGTCAGACGCTTTTCTTCTTCTTCTTTCTTGCGTGTCCTCCCAGTGTTTGTGTACAAGTAGTACAACGCATTTTTATAACAGCAAGTGATCGTGTTAAGAGTATTAAAGGCCTTGCTGTAGGGTAACCAAGTGAAGATTTATAAGCCTGAGCATTCAGGCTAAAAGAGAGCAGTGACACGTACCTTACGTTTGCCTACATTAGACTGGCGTGCTTATCTCCAGACTAGCTATCTAGCAGATAATTAATGTACACTGGTGTGGTAAGTGGCACTGTCCCCTGCCCTTCTAAAATCTACGCAGGTTTTTACCATTCTTCGGCCAAACTTGTCAGTGGACTGATTCAGAGCAGCTCTAAGGGGAACCCTAAATTGGGAATTTTGGAAGGGGAGATGTGAGGCGGAAGGGTTCCGCAGGCACGGTGTTTGCCATTCAGCCTGCCCACGCCATAGTTTCAGCGTGTTGCTCCGAAACTGAGCTGCGGCGTAGGGCGTAACAGTCGGGGCGATGGCCGGTTGCGTCCTTGCATCTAGCGTTTGTCCTGCGACGTGCGCTGCCGTAGCCGCGCGTCTGGTCTTCAGTCTGCAGGCTCGTTCCATGCTCTTGTTCTAATTTTAGTTTGGTTTTGGGTATTTCTTTTGGCAGAATTACAAAAAAGCAGACCGAGACCGTATGGGTTAGTGATTCCAATTAGTACCAATGCGGACGGAAGCTACATCTCCAATATCCTCTCCGCAAGTCACCAAAGAAGATCAACGCGGGAGGTATCGCAGAGCCCCAAACAGCTGTATTTTAATGTCACCGCGTTTGGAAGGGAATTCCACCTCCGGCTGAAACCCAACACTCGTTTAGTGGCTCCCGAGGCCGTAGTGGAGTGGTACGAAGACTCTGTGGAAACTGGAAACGATGCTGGTAACACGAGTCAGACTAGAACTGCTACGGAGAGGTTATGGAAGAGAGAGCCCCTGTGGACCAGCTGCGCCTATGTGGGAGACATAACTGACATCCCTGGAGCTTCTGTTGCCATTAGCAATTGTGATGGTCTGGTAAGGCTTGTTTAATGGCATTCATGTCTGGTATTTGACCACTTTGTACATAGCTTTTGTTGCTTTTAACTACGCATTGCTAGCGATATCATGTAAAGAACTTAATTTCTTAAACCCTTAAAATTATCTCAGTACATATTGATTGATGTCTACAGTCCTAATGCTTTATTCTGGGATAATTTCTCTTGAGTTTGGTAAGCAAAGTCCTTAATGTCACTGGTGTGAGAGAGAGAAAGCAAACCTGCATTACTTTTGGTTTTCCTTTTTGCTTTCATGAGGTGTTACAAATAGGAAAATTAATAATGAAGTCCTTTTAAGAGTTAAAAGATGATCCTTTGGTGAGCGAATGTAGAATTTGGCGTCCAAATCGTCACTGCGTACTTCTCGGGTAGCAAAATTGGGGGCTGCCCTGCAGTCCAAGAATAGCAACAGATTTAAGCTTTAAAGGGTGTATTTATAAAATAAGCACGCTTTTTGCTTTCTTACACGCAGCTTTGTTTCATCAGAAGGTATCGTATGAGAATTGAGTGGTTCACATCTGTAAACAGTTTGTTCTCAAAACTGCGCTGGCCTGATTGCTGTGTTGGTTGAAAACGCGTGGTATTTCATTGCAGCTTTAGCAGATGCGCAATGCCTGGTTTGGTACACAAATCCCATATTGAAAGACTGGGCATATATTGAGTACACATACCATTTGTTAATTCAATCATGCGGTAAAGAAAGCTAACAATACTTACCTTGTACTCTTTAAGTAGCAGGAGCAGTGGTGGAAAGCGACTGCAGCATCCAGGAAGATTAATGTAGTGGTTACTCTGCTGCTATTTGGGAGGGGAATCGGACGAACAAGGCTGCAGCAAGCATCCCTTCTTGGAAATAGGCTTCCTTCGCCCCGTCACGTGCCCCACGTTAATGGTTTTGATTCCATTTTGCAATAAGTGCTGGCTAGTGAACCTCCCCACCTCTGCAGTGTGTCTCAGTCACTCTACGGGTAATTTCATAAATGTCTCAGACTCCTGATTCAGAGCTTAGGGCTGTGCACAGCCAAAATTCCTTGACTTTCCTTACTTAAAGAAAGGCAGTACTGGTGGTGTTTACATCTGAGGTGGTCGACTAATGTCAGTTTGGTGGGTTTTGTTTGGTTTGGGGTTTTCTTTTAGGAGAATCGGTTGGCAGTGTGCTGTGTTTACAAAGGCTGTGCAGATACCTGCCTGGATAGAGATAGCTTCAGGTGTAGTTCTTGCAATGAATGAGACCCTCGGGTTGAGAGCTGTATTTTAGCAGTAATCCTGAATGAAGTTCTTGTGTTAAGTGAGACAGCACATTAAGACAATAAGTTGGATTAAATGGCATTAGATTAAGGAGTACAGCAGCTTCGGCAGAGATCGCCATGTGGCTGACAAGCTGCTCGTGTTGTGTTTTCCGTTAACTGAGATGAAGTAGTTGCTATCTTTGCAAACCTCCACACGTATCAGAAGACAGCGGATGCCGAAGGGGACCTAAGTAAAGAACAGGAGATTGCTCGGTTGCGTAGCTTGTTGCCACTCTTTTCCCATAGCACCCAGGAGACGCCTTTCGTGTGCTTTCCATGGTTTTAGGGACTGGACTAGGAGAACGTGTGCTTTTGGTTTGAGGAGGGGAGTGGGTAGATGCTCCTGAGTCACTGTTGTCTTTGTTCATCTCAACCCAGGCTGTCTCGTGCGGTCTTTGAGAGGCTTCTTCAAGCCCCTGAGCCACCCGCGCCGTGGCAGGGTTGGAAACGGGCGAGGGAGCGCAGACGTGGTGTGAAGCGGTCACGGCTCCGTGCCCTGCCGCTTTCGCGCCCATCATTGCCAGGACCCGACCGTAACGCCGCTGTGGCTGCTGCCCGCTGCGTTTCACGTGGCTGCTGCCTGGGGACGCCCGGGCTGGCAGAGAGCCGCCGCCGTGGCTTCGCTGCTCCCCGCGTCGGGCAACGAACGTGAGAGCGGCTCGCGTGTTGAAAACCGTCTTTCTGAGCACTTTTGCTTGCTTGCTTCGCCTAGCTGTTGTAATGGTCTTTTGGAGCTCTGAGCAAGGGAGTGTGAAATAAATAAATAATCCTGAAGATTGATGGGAGTTCAGATTTTATTTTTTTTTTTCCTCCTGCCAGCTCCAAGGTTAGCAGAAGTAACTTGAAGATAGCATTTCTGGCTTCTCTGTTGCTGTACTATGTGTCTCTCAACCAAGCTAGAATATTTGATCCTCGGTGTATCCTAAAGATGTGAAGAGTGAGATAATATGGCTTAACAGAAACTGGAACAAGAGTGAGAAATTCTAGGGCCATGTGTCTGTTGGAAAGATTTATTTTCGACTTCAGAGGAATTTAGATGCTCTCCAGTGTAGCCAGCAAGGTTCTTACCTTCTGGGAGAAAGTGAAGGGAATCACTGTGGTAGCAGTTGACTCAATGTATAGCTTATAAAAAGAGTTTGATACCATAACTAGCACAAAAAGAACACTTGCTTCGCCACAAGTTAGCAAAAGACCTCCCAGATTTTATTTTGTGCATAGGGAGGTTTTTAATCATGACTCATAAGATGCCTGCTGATAGCAGGGCAAAATTCTGTGTTGAGCTAATGCATACTTGATAGACATTGCTGCATAACGTATTGTTTAGTGTTTGCTCTCAGCACTGGATGTATGGGTTGTGAGGAACATAAGGGTGCTAAATTTTGGTTGCTCGATTGTAAGTATGTGGAATAATTGGTATTTGCACTAGTAGAGCAAGATGTTGCCTATGGGCTGTGCCTGAATCTAAATTTACATTTAAAAACCAAAATTTTTTTAACACTTTTGTTTTGAAGTAGTTTACATCTCTGCTTTTGCAGTAAAAATCATCTGCGTGCCATCAGTTTTTCAAATTCCTCTCTTCACATCTGCTTAATATCCCTTGAAAATAACCCTGTTTATTTAAAAAAATCACATGCATGTGCGTGCACTTCTCATAGCAAAGGAACACTTAATTAGTCATATAGAAGTTGACTGTTGTTTTTATTACTGTGTTGCAGAAAGCTGGTGCTCCCGCAGGTTTCTGTTGTATATTTCTGCTGTTGTTTTGGTCAAAATAGCAGTAGTTATTGTCACAATATTTAGAGAGTTTACCAAATACTTGCCAGAGTTCCAGCAAAACTCGCAACTAAGTTACAGTCATCAAGCAAAATCATCCTTCTGGAGGTCAGAGAGCAGATGGAGAAGTCCTGCCTCGTCTGGCTGGAGGAGGATCCTGTGGTTTGTAGTGCTGAGCAGAATTTGGCCCTCTGGTAATGGATCACTGGTACGTCCTCTAGTTCCTGCTGCGTTTCTCTGCTCCCCGTGTTGGTGTTACTAATGCTTGCTCTGCGACAGCAGGCTCTTCAAGCTCGGGCCGTGCCGTCGTCATGCCGAAATGTTGATCCGGCATTGGGAAGGGAAGAGTGCCGATGAAAAACCTGATGCTTTTTCTAGGAGTTTATCCTAGCGTCACGCTGACATTCATCAGCTGAAAGTAGCAGCATCCTTGGGCTCTGCGGGCTTGAGAAATTGAAGCCTATGATCTCCTACCAGAGGAGGGGAAAAGGAGAAAAACTCTTCATAACTTGGAACTGCAGATGGTAAAAGTGAAGTTTCACAGGCAGCAGCCTAGATTTAAGTCCACCGATTGATCCCTCGCCTTTTCTTTATTTGGCTTTGGTGCAGTAATTGTTCAAGAGGCAGAATACGTTGTAACGGTGGGGGGACGTACGGTCGTGTGGGCACGACGAGGCCAGGCAGGGGTACGCGTGCTCCCCTCGCGTGTTCGTAGTGCTTAAATTCTTGCACCTCGTTCTGCCTCCTTCCTGCTTTTCCTTCCTTTTGGTGCCTGTACAGTAACATCTCACCTCGGTGCTCTTCTGCTGTCCGTCTCGTTAGGCTCAGACCTACTCGGGGGAGTAAGTATTATTAAAGGTTATGGCAAGCCTTCCTGCATGAGTTCCCCAGCCCCTTCCCTATTTATATCTGAGTAGCGTCTTCCCTTTTGTTCTCTATATAAAGATCAGGTCACTCAAAACAGTCATGAGGAACTTAATTTAGTATATCTGATTTAGCATGTCAGATTGTGTTAATGGTACCCTCTCTTCTGGATGACTGTGGGAATGCATTTTGTGTGTCTGCACTAAATGATACGTTTAATCTGTTGTAGATTCCTAAGCAAGGTAGTTAATCTACTCCCAGGTGAGCGTACACTGGACAGTATTTTTGTGTCTGACTTGTGTGGTAGGCTTCCTCTTCTAAGAGCCAAGATGCTACAGGAGGTGTAGCGGCTTAACTATTCAAAAGTTACTGAAGTTTATCTGAGCTTGTAATTTGTTGCTCAGAAAGTATTGGTATGCATCTAGAGGAGCACGTGGTTTAGAGAAGTGGGAAAATAACTGCGTTCAAGGAGGTGGAACCAAGTTCAAAGCAGATTTGGCAGGCGGCACTTTTCACAGGTTGCTTTTGCCTGGTGCAGTGCTGTGTCTGCTGTGGAAGATGCAGAAGATGACCAGCCTCAAAATACCATTGCAAATGTTTCAGATTGTAAATAAACAGGACACAGCAAACTTAGCATTTAGAAATAGCAAAGCAAAAGTGTTAAATTGGTCTGTACCTTTTGTTATAGAGAAAATTACTTCAGTTCCTCAATTAGCTTTCTCCCTTTTGTAACAAAACCCAAACAGTTGTTGGTGTGCGATGCCTTTAGGTTGTACTTAGACTTTGAACTATGTTTTCGTAGACGTTTGCCTCCTTGTTTGAGTTGTGATCTGGTTTATATTCACATATATGCAATGCCAAGTCTGAACATTGTCTTCCATTTCTTCTAGAGCGTTAACCTTTCTTGTTTTAAATGAAAGGGCCAGACCCAGCGCGATGAATCTTTAATCTTTGACTTCAGATACCAAGTAAAATGTGACTTGGTTTGTTTATTGGCAAACCATGGCCTTCAAGGCCAGGGCTGCATACGCTCATTTGGAAGTTCAACTGTTTGCAAATGAAAGATCTTCAGTAGCCTGCCTGCCTTTCAGTGTTCAGCTGTCAAACCAGGGAAATCCTTGAAGACAGACCAACTGTCAAGAATCAAAAAACCCATGCTTGTTCAGATCTATCATTTGTGACGGATTATTCCTCACTTGCTTATTGTCATCCCTTTTTTCTAAGGATAAGGAGACGAGAAGAAACCCGTGTGTGTCTTTACGATCAGTACTTCCACACAAGTTTATATGCAGCTGCCGGTATTTTGGGAGTTCTAGCATATCCTCAGAGTTTGGTTTTGATATCTGACATGACAATCCCCTAGCACAGATCTCTTGAAAGTAGGGACTTCTTAAATGTTAGCTTTCAACTTTGTGTCTTCATTTCACCCTTTGCGAAAGGAAGCTGATGAGAGTTTCCTACCTTCGGTGGTTTGGGCATTCTTTTCATTAACGATTGCGGAGTTATTTGAAGTGTCTGAGCGGAATGATGCACAGAGATGTGCACAGTTGCTTTCCTTTGGTGAGTATGTTTGAAATACAGGCTGGAGTATCTCAGGCTAGAGATACTTGCCCGGAGACCTAAGCCTTGGTTCAGGAAAAGCCTTAAAAGTATGCTTAAGTTCAGGCATGTGGCTAAGTGCATACCAGGACCTAGGCAGTTTCAGGGCATTTTGATCTGTTTCAAATGCTTTTTTATTACCGTTGTTTCATCAAGACTGATGTATTAAGGCTTATTTCTTGTTCATGCATTGGTACTAATGTATTGTTTCAACATGATTTCCCCCAAGCTGGCAGGGGGATGTTACTAAATGGAGAAACAGCTTTCTAGGAGCTGGTGATATTTTATCTCGGTGTATTAGAATAGCATTGCGGAGCCAAACACTTGAACTGCTGCTGGGCATCTGGTTATAGCACATGGGAAACTCTCGATGAGGGTAATTCCAGCATCCTAAAGAAGAATGTTATTAGGGACCCACTGTTGAGCGGGGCGGCAGTGGGAAGGCGATCGGAGCATCGCGACTTTTCGGTGCGATGGCAGTGAGCACGTCGCGGGGCGTAGGTGTGGGTGCTCTCCGAGGGGATGGGATGTGCATCGAGGCTCGAAATGGGACCGTCCCCTCGGCCCGGGAGGTCTCTCCCAGTCCAGGCTGGGGGCTGCGGGGCTAGCGTGGGAAGCTGTGTGCTTCTGGCGGACATCTGGTAATCCAGTATCTTCTGGGAGCGCGAAACACAGGAAAACAGAATAAACAGCTAGGGAGATAGAACAGCGTCCGGACGGCGCGCTGCTCTGTGCAGATGGTAGCAGCGTCTTAGGCTGATTTAGCGTTCTTATATTCGTGTTACCCTGCCCTATTGCGCACTTCCCACAGTAATTACATCCTTGCAGTGAACTCCCTTAACCTGCCGTGCCTGTTCTTACCACTTGCATTTTGCTGTACTTGGCAGTCCTGCTGACTTATTAACTGGGCTTGATAGGTTGCAGCTGCCTCTTTGGATAGACAGACCCCATCTGGTAACCTCAGCCCGTCCTCCCCATTTGACCGAGCAGTCTTTGGTCACTGTCAGGCTGGGCTTGGACTTCATCCCTGTCACCTCTCTGGTACGAAGCACTTCCTAGAGGCTAAAACAGACTTTTTAGAGGTAGTAATCCATAGTAAAGAGGATTTCTCAAAGTTCAGAAGCTCCAGAAACTTGGAAAAAGGGCAAAAAAGGGAAAAAGGCAGTGCCATCGTGTCGCTTACTCAGGACTTCTGGCATAAAACACTGAGGGAAGGAGTATTGAGAAGGGAGGTGATGGTGTTTGAAGTAAAATGTCAATACAGTGTAAAATAATGTAACATAGAAATTCTTCGATATGTCTAGTTTGTTTCTCCGTGAAGTTGTCACTCAAAACAAGCAGGTGATTTATCCTTACTTTGTGTAGCGTAGTCAAAGTTTATGCAGACGGTTGCTCGAGCTCCATTTATTTCTTCTTGTTTGTTTTTGTAAGTTTTTCTAATGGGGCCAGATTTGGGCTAACGATAGACCTGCCTCACTTCTTAGCCCCTGCGTCTCTTTCTGTCCTTCTGCCTTGTATTTCTCCCATTCTCGCTTAGAACAAATTGCCCTTTCCCCCATAAACCCTCCCTTTTCCTCCAAAGCTCTCATCAAAACTCTTTTTTGTGAAGCTTTGTCACAGTACAGTGCCAAAGAATTTGTGTCTGCAAGACAGATACCGTAGGTAGATGCATGAATTGCGTGGAGAGCACTTGCAGAAGATGATGGGAGCAGGGAGAAGATCTGAGGCTTTCCGAGTCCCACCTCAGCTCTTGCCCCTCTCTGCCTCCTGCCCTCTTCCCCAGGGAGCCTCAGCCCATGACCGCAGTTAGATTAAACCCAATTGAAAAGAAAGCTCTTTTTTAGAGGTACAGAGAGCATCTCTTCGCTTCAGCAGATAGTTTTAGAAACCCCTTGCTCACACCAACTTCTGCCTGCCTGTTCAAAGGTGGCAATCGGGGGAAACCTCCGTGCTTTTTACTTCGTGTACAAAGTAGGAAGTAGTAAAAAGGGCTATGATCAGAGTTTCCACTTGGTTGTATGCTTTACGTTTTCAAGGCTGATTGAACTGCGAAGTCCTCCTCTGAAATGATAATTTTCCTATGGGCTGCAGCTCGCTCTCCCTTTCTTCCAAGGATTGCGTGGTCATAGGAAAAACTGAATAGATATACAGTAGTACCGCTGTGGACTTAAAGTAGACCAAATTGGGCCAAAATATAAGGAGCCGCACAAATATCTTCCATAGCACGGAAATATGCGATCAGTTTGGGTAATAGGTTTTCCAAATGGGAAAAGATGTCGTATATTTTTAAAATGGAGCACAAGAGCAAAACTTCACTGACCTGAAGAAATCCCTCCTGCGAGAGCTGTTCTCCTCCTGCGTGGAGAGGGATGGGAGCAGCCCTGTCCCCTGCTGCTTCCCTCTGCGAAGGGTGCTGAGAAGAATACCGGGTAAGGAGAAACTGGGGGGGTGGCCCGATCCGGTTCAATAAATAAAATAGATGAAGTACGTCGCGCGTCCCCGCGCCTTGGTCCCTGTCTGTCCGACGGATGATAGGACAAGGAGACCAGCTCCTGCCACAGCGAAGAGCGAGGGGACTGCTGGGGAACATCACCAGAGGGGCTGCAGGTCTCTGGGGCCTCGGGGTATGAGTCAGGACCAAGAAAGCCCCTTCTGAGAAAAGGGATCGTGGACAAATTGGAGAATTTGTTTTTCTCCTCCTCTCTGGTAGCCTTCCCCAAGCGTGATTTCTCAGGCGGAGAAGGAAAGGGCAAGAACTGGGAATGTAAGCAGACTACAGCGAGGTATTTGAAGCCTACCTTTGAAGTAACTCAGTTTTCCCCCTCATCGCTTAGATTACAGTAATTCCGTGCTTAAAACCAGGGCTCGTGATTCCTGACAAAACACTGGGCTGCTGGAGCCTACGTGGTTCCTCCAGGGCCCCAGCCAGGGTTTCTGTGCCGCGCTGCTGTCGTACGGATGTTGGAATTAGTCGAGGTGTCTGTACGCGACGCTGCAAACTTTCTGAAGTTTTTTTGTTGTTGTTCAAGGGGCTTGATGGTCTCCTGTACAAGCTGTTCAAACATTAAATGCTTTAAGCTCCTCCTTCATTTATGCTGTTGTGCAAGTGATGCTTGATAAGAAAAAAAAAAAGGGGGGGGGCAGCGACCCTTTTCTGCTTGCTTAATAACAGCCAGCTTAGAAGATATCTGTGTTAATAGTGTTTGTAGTTAGTTTTGCTTGAGAAATCAGGTTTTTCTTACTTATCAGCACGTCCATTCACAGATTAATGTATTTATGAATTTTTCCACATTATTAGCCAGGTAAAATATGTCTGAACACATCAGTTAATGCTGTGTGCATCTGGCTTCAGAGTAGTCCATTTAGCAGCACAAACAAATTCAAGATTAACACAGCTTTAATAAACTGTGCGTAAACCTACTAGATAATAGTTATGTATGTATCTGTCTTAAATCTAGAGGACTGTCCTCACCTGGTTTTATTAACATCACTGTACCTGTTGGGAAGATCCTGGGGCTGGTTACATTTTGCACATTTTAAGACAAGCGTTACACCCCCACAAATGTGTTTCCTGGACCTCTGTCGCAGGAGAGAACTTCGCATCCCTCGCTTTATCAGAAAAGAAGGTATTTAAAGTCCAAGCCTAGTGAGCAATTTTTTCTGGTACTTTAATTGCCCTTGATTCCCTTCCCCACCCAGTCCTCCCACCCTATTCCAGTAAAGCTGTGGTACCTGCTCACTTCCAGGTTCCCCACTCGTGTGTTTGGGGGTGACTGCGTGGGCACACGCGTGTGTATGTGCACGTTGGAATCTTTTACAGAGAGAGAAACCCTTTGGTCCTCAAGGGTACTGTAGCAGTTAAACTTGAAAACAGAATTTATTAATTTTTCAGTTTATTTAAAAATATTTTCTCATGTGGCATATTTTAAGGAAAGGAAGTGTGTGTAAAGTAGTATATTTTAAGTCCACGCATGCCTGTCTGGAGGTGTTGTGCCTTACAAAGCGGAATGACTGTGTTCTTATCATCTTTCTTTGCTTACTCTTCATTTCACTGATGGAGTAGCTTACAGGGGCGAGAAAGTGGTTAAGCTATGAAAGGGATGCTTGTTTATGGCTATGAATATGTGAAAATAAACATCTCTCATGCGTGGATTTGGACAGGTTTGAGTTTATATTCCAACAGCATGTCCCTACAGAACAGTTGTGGTTTTACAGCCCTTCTTGAGCTAATCTTAATGGAAAATAAATTTTGCTAAGCTGCTCCTTTGCCCTTGTATGTAGAACACACGTATACTAGCGTTTCTGTGGTATGGGTGCTCTGCAGAGGAAAAGGAAAAAAAACCCAAACCATAAGTTGCCCTATTTCTGTATAATCCAACAAAAACATTATCCCTTCATTTCACTCTCAGAATACCACTGAGTCTGCTCTCGAGTCCAGATATTTCCAGGCTGTGCAGAGCCCAGGAGGAGCAGGAGCGGGTGCTGAACACTTCACAGTCCCTGTCGGAGGCAGCGGTGGGAGCCATGGAGTTGGCTTTACTCGTGCTGGCTTTGGTGTCCCATCAAAAAGTCCCCGATATTGAGTGTCCTCATCCTGGCACTTGCTTTTCTTAAATCATCTGTTTCATGAATAGCAACACAGTGAAATTCAGTACTCATTTCATGAGCATTTATTCTGTTAGTATCACTGTGTAGTAAATAAACTTCTGCTGGCATTTGTGATTAGGTAGCATGTGGCTGAAGAATGATGTTGGTCTGAGATTTGAGCTGCTTCTACTTAACGGAAGAAGTTCCGTTTAAGCTTTCAGGGTTTACCAGTGGTTCGCTCTAGCATCCCAAACAGCCTTTGAGCCTCCTCGGGAGTAATTTGCAGTCACACCATGGCAAAAGCAAGGATGAACAGTATTGTAGGATGCATCCATGCGTAGTCTTGCCTTGCTGACGCCATACCACCTTCTTTGATGTTCCAAGACAGGGAGCAGGACTTAGAGGGACACGTTGCCCTGCCGTGGGGAGGCAGCCGGCAAATGATCCCTCTGCAGCAGGAGGCTTTGGCTGCTGAAGCCTGGTGCTGGCATCTAGGGCACTGCCGTTAGGGTCCGTCCTGCAGGTTTTGGCTCTTCCGTGGATCAGAAGGAAGTCAGAGCATGACTTGCCTATTGCCGCTTCTGCTGCATTTTTTAATGTGGTTGTTCCTGCCTCTCTTCGGCTTAGGGTATCAGAGGAGGCATTTCAGATGAGTGGTGGGACTCATCCATTCCTGTTAATGAGGTGTTTTGAGGAGGCCTCGGGTGAAGATTCCTTAGGCTTCCAGAGAGAAGAAATGCTCCGCCAGAGCAGAAGCAGCTTTGCTAGCCTGCATCAGGTCCTGCCACACTCCTCATGAAATCAGCGTTCCAACGCGTGGTTGTAGAAACCGTAGGAGACCATAGTCCAAGCTGATGTTGTCCCTCAGTAGGTTCCTCTTCATCACCTGCCCTGCTTTCCTTGTAGGAACGAGATAGCTGGAAAGCTAAGGTGATCTCTTCCTTCATGGCTTTCGTGCAACTCACGGTGGAGCCAAGGGGGGGGATAGGCAAGGGAGCTATGCACGCACGCTCGCAGACGTGTGCCTTCCAGTGCCTTACTGGAAATCGTCCCGTGTCACTCGGTACCCCTGCACGGAGAGGTGACACCGTCCTGATGGCAGCCTTGCGTAGGCTCTGTGTTTTGGGAACGGCTTGCTTGGAACTTACCTGTGACGTCCTCATTCCACCGGAGTCAATTAATTCCTTGCCGCAACAGGCTAGTTTGGGAGCGGTCATGCTCAAATGACAGAAATGACTGACAAGGCACTTTTTTGGCAGTTTTGATGATAAAGTCTAGTAGATACCTAAAATAGGTCCAAATGGTATTTTGGCCCCTGGGGTTTGTGTCGCTTTGCAATTCTGGTCCCTTGGAGCAGTTGGCTTCTGAATTATTTTCCCTGACCCAGATCTTCATTCGGAGACCTGAGAGCCAAGGTTGTCTGAGGTTTGTCCTGTTCTTCTGATGGCGTTGGACTGGAGAAGTGAGCTCCTGAAGTAAAATAGCCTTGGAAATACCCTACGTTGTGGGCATGCTGCCTCCAAACTTTCCTGTTTTTTCTTCCCTCTTTGGAGCTTATTCCTTCAGTCCGCGACAAAGCTCAGAACGTAGATGGGACGGAAACTATGCACACTTCTCGTGGGACATACATAGAAATGGTATATGCAGTCAGCCTGTTGCTTTCCTTCATCTCCGGCTCCCTCTGGAAGAACACCTGGGCAGTGGGGCTCTGGATGGAGGGATTTTAGGGGATGGTGGTGTACAAGGTGCTGGCATTCCTGCCCTTTTTTTCTTGGCAGGCTGAAAGGATATTTCCCTCTTCGGAGTCCCTTCTGCAGATGGATCCTCGCAGAATGAAATAAGGTTGGAATGAATACGGGAATAGTTTCCAGCAGACTGCTCTTAAAGTTACCGGCGCTGTCAGGTTTTGAGGTGTTGTTGGGCTTCTGCCCAGTCGAACTGTCCCTCCTGTGTCTGTATCTTTTGCAAGAATGTGTTGTTTTATCCCTAAGCAGCTGCATCAAATATGGCTTTTTCTGGGGAAGGATCTTATTATTTGAATACTTTCCCAGAGTGGTACCGAGGGATTCTGTTTCAAGTAGGATTGTTTCCATCCTTGTACTGCGCAAGGAGCTGGGTGGTACACTGGCAGTGCGGTAGATGGACAGTGGCAGTGAGGAAATCAGAGATTCGAGACTAAGACTGCTTGTGAAACAGCTGTTGGGATCTGGGGAAAAAACTACGGGAAATGGACAGGAAAAAATTGGTGAATGCATAAGGCTTCCTTTATCGCATTAAATCGCTTCCCTTGCTTTACATTTACAGCTGCGCTTACTACCTTTCCATTTGTCTTGTAAGATTTTTTAAAAGTCCACATAAATTGTAATAAACGTCTGTTAAAATGTTTTGAGCGAATTGCTGAGCCCCTGCTCTGCTGTGGCTAATCTTAATCAGAACTGAAAGCCCTCAGCACCTGCTGGCATCTCAGAGGGGTCAACCTTACTTTGTCAAGCATTACTCTGTCCAGCAAATGCTCAGAGCCTAGGAGAGCACATGCCTTTTTGGTGTCTTAGAGGATCACCCAGTCACAACTGTTACGCAGGTTTTGGGACCAGCAATCCCTTCATATGTGGAGACAGAAATGAGATTTTCTTGGTTGGCAGCAGAGAGCCCATCTTGTGGGAAAAGGCTCTTTGCAAATCTGCGCAAGATCAGATTTTTTTTTTTCCCCACCTGCCTGGTAAGCTGCGATAGGCTTGCTGCTCTCATCAGCGGCTTTCTTCTGCGCAAGTGGAGAACTTTTATGGAGAAACACTTCATGCTGCAAACCAGCCTCCTGGCCTTGGGGGGGTCTGGAGCCCCGGCCATGGAGCAGAGGGAAACGCTCCTTCTCTGGTGTCTTTGGAAAGGGTGGGTTTGCCTCCCCCTGGGCAGGGGGAAGGTGGCGTGATTCCAGTGTCTTCTCGGTTCCCTGTTAGGTATTTCTGTAGGTGTTGGAAGGAGTGAGTTTCCAGAGATGTTTTGCGGTCTTTTATCTTGACCTGTCCCTTCCAAAAAGGTGGAGGTGGTTTAGCTTTTTTCGGAATGGGCTCAGAGGAAGCGTTTGTAGACAATTCTTGGTAACCGAAAGTAAAGTTTTGACATTTGTCTTAAAACAAGGTCTCTATTTATTCTTTCTTCAGGGGAGAGTGGCAGCAGGTTATTAAATAATTGAAAGCAAGGATGAAAGTAGAATCAATTCTATCTGTTTTAACAGTCCTACGTAATTCCTCATCCTTCACTTAAGGAGAGATAAGATGACTGGCACCGAAGCTGTTCACTGCTGTGTCTTCCAGGCAACACTTCACTAGTATTGATTTTTTCCTAGGCTTTCTGTGTGTCTTTTGCTGTAGCAGCAGCAGCGAACATGATGTCCTGCCTCTAAGTGCACGTTTGAAGAAAGCAAAAGCGACGCTGGTTTATGATACAAAAGAAAGCAGGTTGGGAACTAGAAAAACAGCCTTAACTGGAGTTTGCAGAAAGGCATAATTGTTTAGCTGGCTTTGAATAATATTTCATCTGATTGTAGAAAGCTGGCATTCCAGAACGACCATCTGCGTACCGACCTGGCCAGCCTCTTTGCCTGAACGAAGAGTCCATCAGAAGCCAACGGCCGGACGAGCCATTGCTGCAGCAGGCGATGCAGCTCTTGCCTCGGCAACTGGATTTTCAGAAGCATTCATGCCAAACGGACGGGCCAAGTGCTGCTCGTGGGCTGGGGAGCCGGGAGGTACGAGGTCAAGGAGGATTCTGCTTGCCTCGAGTGGTGTATTGGCAGGGCTGGGAGGAGAGGAGGAGATGAAGTCGGTTCAGGCTGGCACCAGAGTGACCTGAAGCGATGAAATCCAAGTTGCCTGTGAGCTCTTTAGAAGAGGAGGACTTCTTTAGAAGACCTATTGCGTCTGAGCAATAGTCCAAAACGCTTGATTTGGGAACTTAAGAACTACCCCTGGCTTGCCAAAATGTGTATGTGTTACATAGCCACAAGTGGGAAGTATGATGCTAAGGAGTCCAACACGGTTACTAGTCCCTTTTTTTCTGTCTTTCTAGATTGGAGAGAATATTTGAAGGTTAATTAAGACACTTCACAGCATGTTGTGAGTTAGGTGGAGGTGAGAAGAACATGGTTTGAATTTTAAGCTGCACTGGTTATGCTAATGCTGAATATGGAGGTGTTTTAATCAGGTCATCTTCTCTAGAAACGGATTTAGGAACAAGCATCTGTGGAAAGTCTGCATGAAAAAGCTCCGACTCTCCATAAAACTAAAATGTCTCAGCTTCGATCGCCACAACTTCTAGACTTTTACTTATAGGTTATTTCTGATTTTGAAAAATTATTCTTTACAACAGAGCGTGGGTTTATGTGTAATTCATACGTTATAATCAGCACATGTAGGGGCTCACACAGCTATTTACAGGTCAGTATAAGTCTCCCTAGTTGACGCTATCTCATGCGACCTAAGAGTAGAGTCACTGGTAGGTAGTGCAGCAACCTGAAGTGTGCTGTGAAGCTGAAAACTGGGGATTTCCATGTTGCCCCTGTTTGCAGCTTCTCTGCTCTAGGTACTGCTGCTTTAGTGCTATCTTCTATTTAATGTGTGAAGATCTACTCCAAAGTCAAGAAGGAGGCTGTCTAGTCCTGCTTCCCTCTTCGGCGTGTAAAAGATAAGCCCGCGCTTGCAGAGGTGGAGAGCGGTCGGTGAGTGCGTCTGAGCTCAGTGAAGTGATGCCGTCCTCGGTGTAGGTGGTTAAAAAATGGTCCGAAACAAATCACTGGTGACTGGGTGCTGCTCTGGCTATCTGCTTTGTAGCTGTGATGGAATCACACCTTTTAGTCTTGGCTATGCCTTTTCACAAAACTGTGCTTTTAAGGCATTTGACAAATAATTTCCTTTGTGGATTTTTGCTTTTTGTTACCAAATGCTACTTAATTATTTTTTTTATTCCTGGAGGCTCACAGCTAACAGTTTATAAAATAGCCCAAGCTTATTAAAATTACTAAGTACAACCCTTTTTTTATAGTTTTAGTAATAAAAAACAGATTGTACAACTTCTGTGGACCCTTGATAACACACAGCGCACATGAATTGGGCTCTCATTCATGTCCTGCCTTCACATATCACATGTGGTAAAGTATGTGTCTCAGTAAAAGAAAGTAAATAGATACTGAAATAGGCAATGTTCCCAAAACTTAATCCTTGTAACCTCTCTCAAAGTTCTTATTGATGGTGGAGTTTGTACTGAATTTGAAACTGCATTTTGTAGGGTAGAGATACAGAAGCCATATTCAGTAATGCCTTTTTTGATGTTCCTTGTTTATTCAGCGCTGTACTTACTTGTATGTGGAATTTGACCTCGGAGCCGCATGGACTGAGGTTTGCAAAGGGGGCAAGAAACAAGACTGGACAGAAAATACCGTGCAGGGTTATTGAGAAAAAAGGGGAAAGCGGAAGGCAGACAGGATAGGTTTGTCTGTTGTAGGAGCTCATCATCTGCATACCAGTTCTTACCTTTTTGGGAGGGTCACCCTGCAACTCCAGTCATCGCTTTCTGATTCAGGCTCTGAAAGAGTTACGGAAATAGAAGTCAGTCAGTTCGACCTCCTGACCTCACGTTTCATCGGGAGTTTCTTGAAATGATGGATAAAGCTGCAGCACTGTTGTTCCTGTTAATGGGGTGAAATGGTGCTTTCACTTCGATTTTAAACTGACACTTAGTTTTCATAGACTACTTCTGCGACTTGGCTGATAACTTCAACAAATTACTTTGGCTTTCTTTTTTAAAAGCAGCAACGATGCAACTGTACATTAACTTTCTAACCTCATAGAAATCACGGTCATTCGGCTTACTTCTTTTATACCTGACTAAATCACTAATGTGTAAAACTACTTTTCCTTTGAGAGATTTTACCATAGATTTTTTCCCACAAAAATGTGGAACCAATTTGAAATAATGCGTTTGATGTAAATATTGCTAGCTTTGGCATTTCAGTACTTCGAAATGGTGCTTCCTAGCTTTTGATCAACAGAATATTTCCATTCAGAGTTAAAATGCATCAGTTTTCTGTTCTTCTCTTAACTTGTATCTGAGGAGATGACTGTTTTTCACCCTTTGTTTTGACTGAATTTTCTCTAATCTTGGAAGGTCTTTTAAGTTAGGGACATCTTTGTTATCTACATTGGTAGCTTGCCCAAAGCATTAAGCCCTGTGTAGCAAAGGACTGGTGAGTGCAGCCCTTCCAACTGTGGTGAAAGGCCAGGTGCTTCGCAAAGCTGATTTATGTGCCCCTTAAAACATAAATTAGCAAACCCTTGACGTTGGTACTTGTGGAAGTGGACTTTACTGAGGTTGAGCCAACTCTCTGGTGTCTTACTGTTTCTCAGGAGCGCGTAAGAGAGTCTAGAGCTGTGTAATTAGTCTTCTCTACCGTTTGTGAAAGTGACCTGCAGAAGCAGCTCCAATGATGCAAAAAACAATGAATTCCCGCTTTCTAAACACTGCCGAGAAGAGCCAGGTGGTCACCCAAAGCATCCTTCTGCCGGCATTCCCGAGGGGTGCCGGGCGGGAGGTACCCACCTCCCTGGCCGGCGCGGTCGGTACGTCAGGACTCGAGGTGCCCGCTGCCCTCTAAAACCGTCGGCATCGGACGTGTGTGCCCCTTACCAGGCGCCGGCTTCAGGCTCCTTTTGCAGAAGCGAGTTTTGCCATTGCCGTACCATTTCACCATAAATGAGTTACTAGCGTCGAGCTGCTGTAATTGCCACAAAGGCAAAACTTAGTAAATTTTTCTACAGAGATGCGCTGGGCTCAGGGAGATACTGGACTGCACTGAGCATGTTCCATGCATACTTTTCAGTTTTTAATAACTGATATTTTAAAACCACGGTTCCTTTTTTAAGGACAAAGCATTTTACGTGCCAGTTTTGCACGGCAGTTTGCCGTTAAAATGAATCTGTGTAGGTTTTCCAAGAACAAAAAATAGAGACACATTTTTCCACATAAAATCAAAGTTTGTTTTTTCTTTTTGCTTTCATATAACTCTTAAGGGGTTCCATTGATTTTTCTTAGACTTTCTGAAAAGGGAAGAAAGAAACCCAACATTTGGATTAAAACCAAGCATGAGAAATTTCAGCATAAAGGAATTTTCTTATGTATGTTTATAGAGGAGGCTAGAAAGCTTAATTTCAGTCCTGCACAATGACTTAGTAATATGTTGCCATTTTCTTTTCTTCTGTGCAAATTCAACAGAATATTGGTTAGTTTGGTGGCTCTTCCGAATGTCTCTTGCCCCTTAAAGCGGTGTGTCAGTTAGCGTACTGAGAGGGCTTCGGTTTCTCAGAGGAGCAAGCAGAAATCGTGGGAAGGGATTCTGCTGTCATGTGGGATACAGAGATTAAGAAGGAGCAGTTAGAATTTTAAGTACCGTACATTTTAAATGCAGTTGCAGATTTCTGCAGGAACATCATTCCATTTTTATTATCCAGCCTGGTATCCTGTTTATTGTGGCCCATGCGTTTCACAAAGAGATGCTCGCCGCCAGCTGAGGAGTCCTTGATTGCACCGGGCTGTAGGGTTTGGAGGGAGGTCTGCCTCGGTTCAAGCCTACTGTTCCTGCTATGTTTTAGGTTCATCATGGCAGATTAAAGACCTCATTTTAGAAAAAAGACATGAAAGACACTGCATATTTCCGATGCCAATTCATATAGTTTAATTCTCTAGTCTCTCTGTTTATTTCATCTTTTATTTATTTCGTGTATTAATGGACCATTTAGAGATCATGATCCCTTCCTTCTATTCTTAGCTCTTACCTTTCTACTACATTGCAGAATGGTCGGTTGCGTGTGGCTTTTGACTAGATTACTTTTCACAGCATAGTGTCAAATTAGATTAGTAATCTCATAGCGATGTTTTTTATTATTCAGATTACCCTGAGTGTGCCAGGTGCGTTTAAAATGAAGAACATGTTTGTATTTAAAATGAGTTTATTAGCGACAGGAAGAACTCTCCTTAGTTAAGGAAATGAGGGTATTGTTTCTGGTCAGCTTGACATTGAGTATTTTAGTATGAGTGTATCTTAGCTTCTTATTCCTAAATCGTGTCTGTAGTTTGGAAGAGGATATTAAACATTCCTATGTTTTCATCCTGTTTCTGAATCTTCATCCTGGTATTCAGTTGAACAAATAATATTTTTCTTTGCAGCTGCAGAAGATACTTTTTTTTGTTTTAAAAACCTGGTATTAGATGATCAGCCACAAACTTCTGCTGTGTGAATAATTCAGCTGGCTGTGAAACTTGAGCAATGTGTACTGTTTGAATATTTCATTTGACTCAAAATTGGTTTTAATGTTTTTAAATAGATGCCATCTCACTCTTGGCACTTACTTAATAAGAAAAATCTTAACACCGCTCTATGCTGTCTGTGTTTAATAGCCTTCAAGAATTGAGCCTAGAATGATTCTGGAGCTCTTGCTTTAACTCTGGAATGCATTGCCAGGAGTTCTGCGACAGATAAAACATGTGATATAACACAGATTTTATATCACATTGACCTTCCCCAGAGGAGAAAGGAGCTGTTGAATTCCTTCTTGCTGTACTAGCAATAACTCAAAGGGTGCCGGTGCTGAAGGAGCCGGCAAGGGCAGATGTTGTGCCTCGAAGCCTCCGTGTCTGCCCGGAGCCTGGAAGGCTGGGAGGGGTCCGGGGGGGCTGGAGGACGATCCATCAGGGAGAAGGAGTTTCATCTGCAAACCTCCTCTCCCTCAGTAGGCACCCAGCAACTGTATCGGTAACATCTGTTTCTCAAAAGGCACAGAGCGCTGCCGTATTACTTTTTTCCAGCATTCTTCTAATGTGTAGTATTTTTTTATACGCCAAGTATGTCGAGGCCATAAATACTTTAACATGCAGAAGATGCGCTGCGAGAGAAGTATGTCCTTTTTGGACGGCTTTCCCCCTTCCCTGCCAGCCCTGCCAGACGGACCTCGGCGGGGGCCCGGATCCCCTTAGGTGACCGAAAAGCAGGCTCTGCCAGAGGCGCGGGTGGCCGTCCCCGAGCCACCCACCTACCACCCAGCCCGGGTCCCTGGGGAACAGCCCCTGCCATCGCAGGGAACCCTCTCCGTGGTCCCTGGTGCCATCCCCTGCCTTGGAACATTCCTTCCGAGACGGCTTTGCTAAGCGCGTGCCTTGGTCTGCTCGTCACGTCGCGGGTCGGTGTCGTCAAAATCCGGGTACGTCCCGCTTTCGGCTGCGCGAGCGGACGCACGAGGGAAGGGCCGGTTTGGTCAGCATCCAAGGGTGAGGGTCCGTATCCGTGCCGCAGGCTTGACCGCTTTCGCTTTATTCTGATTAACCATTATATACGTTGACCTATGCAAGTTAGGCAAGCAGTAACTGCGGGAAGTAGAATAAAGGGAAAAAGAAAAAACTTGGTAAGCGTTACAGGTATCTCGGTAGCATTACGAGCAGAAGGGGAGCTCTTCCTCGGTTTGCCAGTTGTGTTTTGTATGGAAGTAACGGGACTCGTCCACACACACAGAGCTGCTTGACTCCGTCTGTCCACAGAAGTCTCGCTGAGCTGAGATCTACGAGGTGTGCTGTGAGGGTACTATGCGGATGGCTGAGCTAATCATTCTTGATTGGTACAGAGCAGTAAGATTATGGATACTGACTACAAAGTGATGCTTTGGGAAGCTAGAAAAGGAGACTCTTTATCTACCAAATCTTTTATCTAGCAGGAAAATATATCTGTGCTGTCAGAAAGGTATCTGTAGGCATTCTGTCGCAGATTGTAACCCCAGTAGATGATGGACGTGCCTTAGTATGACAGCAACATGTGTGTATCTGTGCTAGCTTAATAAATGAAGCCATAGGACTATGCAAATGTGCTTCTGTTTGCCAGTTCTGTGTAGTGGTAGACTGTTCTCTGATACTCTTCTTTTTTATGACTGTTGTCATTTTGTTCATACGATCTATCCTTTGCTGAAATTTGTCTCCTATTTCCTGTGGGTGTCCGGAGTTGGCTGCGTAGGTCGGTGGTAACACAGCTATTCCACCAAGGTGACGGCTTGCCCCCCCCCCGTATTTATTTAAGAGGTGTGATGCTTGATGTGCATGCTTTACACAGTGCATGTGCTCAGGCCAGTCACCCCCCTGAGTTGCCCCAGCAAAAAGGGGTGTCAGGGGTGGGCTGCCGGCACTGCGACTCCTAATGCAACTTGCTCTTTGTCTCCTAATGCGACTTGCTCTTTGTCTCCTAATGCGACTTGCTCTTTGTCTCCTAATGCGACTTGCTCTTTGTCTCCGCTGCCGTCGGGAGCGGGTTGGCCTTTCCCCCACGTTGAGTGGGGCACGGCTGTGGCGTGACGGGGCAGACGGAAAGGCCCCTTGCCAAAAGGCTGGCCCAATTCATGCTTTCTTGCAGGAGTTGACAGTCATGCCCAGTAAAACACCAAAAAAGCCAGGGAGCAAGTGAATTCACCAACCGGGTGAACTTCCCTGCCAGGTTATGTACATAGCCCTGATGTATGTGAGAAGAACAATTGTGCCTTTTTTTGTTCATTTATCACTTTAAGCCTCTCAAAGTTGATGCTCCCTGTCCCACAGAGCAAGGGGAGCACGCAGGGCGCTGCCTTGCTCGGGCTCGGCGTCAGCTTGCCTGCCTGATCCTTGAGATCAGCGGAGGCTCAAAACAGACACCGTCCATGTACGGCGAGGTGACAGCCTGCACTCGTAACGCTGAGTTAACGTGAGTTAACGCCCTGCAAGGCATTTTGTTGTGTGCTCGTACCTAAATGGAGAGAAACGTGCTTGGCGCATGAAGAAATTCTGGAGAGTAACACTCCGGTTGATAGTCATGAACTTGAGAGAGGCATCGTGGGGCAAACTCTACAACTTCAGAATTTTCTAGGGTATTTTTGAAGAAGAAACCCGGAGAATCAGTTGATTCTTGTCAAAATAGGGATCCCATGCGGCATGAGAAATAATATCCGCCCAATGAATCGAAGGTATAACCCTGGAGCTACGCATGTAGGAAACTTATAATCAATTTCCACCCACTGTAGCTCTGTCTTGGTGGAGGCAGGCAAAGGGAAGTGTGCTGCAGGCAAAGCATCCTTCTTTGCTTTTATTTTTCTTCCAATAAATCAACCAGTGTTCGGTGTGACTCCAAAAAGTTTTCGTCTTTGGATTAAAAAAGCGAGCAGCAGGTAGCTGTGACGCAGGTTTTGCACAGTCATTGAACTGAACACACCTTAAACTAACAGAGAGGGTGAAAGGTAGTAGTGTTTTTGCGCTGAATCTGTGTTTTTAGACGAGGCAGCACCTTTTTTATAAAAGCATGTTTATATCGACTCCTTAAGAAGTTTAGACTGGAGGGCTGTCTCCAGAAACTGCCCCCCTCCTCTTTTGCCAAGTCCCATATGTTTGTCTTGGCAGGATGCGGTGTCTGCTTGGCTGGTGCTGGGGTATTAAATTGAGGGAACACAGGGCTCTTGATGCTTTTCAATAGGGCTTCTATTTAGTTAGCGGCAGGATAGAGCTGTCAGCCACCTGTGATTGTCCAACAGGGAAAAAGGGAGAAATAAGGGGGGGGGGGGGGGAGAGCCCTGGAAAACATTTTCCAATTTCATCGATAGAATGGTCAGAAGAAAGCTTTTTCTGGGAGGTAGCAGCTTTGTGTTGGTTTGACTGTTGAGTCCTTTTGCTGCGGTTCTGGCTCGGTCGGCATTGGTGGTAGGTGAAATAAATGATGATGCTAGCTGAAATTACACGGGTCAGCGCGAGCAACTTTCTTATTTTAACTTACCGCACATGGAGAATCTTCTAAGAGATTTTGTAACGAGCTGAACGAGCGATGTGTGGCTCGCAGTGAGAATAGATTCAGATACCCCAATTGTGACACTTACAGACGCTGTACATATTTCTGCATTTCATTCTTAAGGCATGTGTGGTGATTGATTCTTTTAGTTCCTGTGTATGAAACCAGGGTGCTGGGAGTCCATCTTGGCTACACTTGGAAAACCCTGGTGGAAGGTGAAACCAGGCTTTGCATGTGCAGTGTCCCTCTTGGTTAGATAGCACCTCACTTGGTCTTCATTAGAGAGAACGATGCGCAGCGTCTCTTGGTCAAATAAAGCACTCTTCTGCCCCCGCCACTTTGAAGAATGGAAGGGTTAAAAAAAAAAAAAGGAAAAAAAAAGATTTGGAGGAATGTCCAGGAGGCGGGGAGTAATTCCTTTGCATTTTTGCAAGCTTGGCCAATATGTCGCTGTTTGTCTTGATTCTTTCTCTGACTTGCTGCTGCCAGTATCCTGCTTGTCTTCCTTTCGTTCAGAAAGAGCATGTCCAAGGACTCGTTGCCTGCACTGTTCCACTTGGAGAAACGTCTTGGGCGCGGAGCAGATGCCAGTTGCAGCAGTTGAGGCAGGAGGGCTAATACGTAGCGCTGACCGAGACGTCGCCTGAGAGGCCCCGTCTTCTGTCACATGAAAGAAGAGTTTCCTTCTCTGTTTTTAAGGACAGATGCCCAGATGGTGGAGGAACCTCTTTCTAAGCAGGGTTGTTTCCTCTGCAATCCTTTGTAGCTGTCATGCACGCTCGTAGACCAGCGAAGTGTGTCATTTCACGGACCGAGGTGTATTTGTGCCCTGCTCTCCTGACCTGGGGTAGTTACGGCCCCTTTGCTCGCACTCGGGTGACAACTGATCTGAACAGTCGTGGGCTCTCAAAGTCTGACTGTACGTCTTGCAGACAAAACTTCCACTCTGCCCATGTTGGTTGCAGTCAGTGGATTAAGATCTTATTCTTCTACGTGAGCAGATTCATCCTCCTGAGCAGAGTCTCTCCCCTAAAACAGGGGTGGATGTCTTGTGCAGGCAGTTTTCCCTTTTCCCACTGAATTCTTAGCTGTCCTTGGACCGGAAAGTAACTGTTTGGCTCTTTCACACAAGCCTGCTTCCACACGTGCTCTGGTGAAAGCTGTTACCTTCTTCTCATTTCTGCTTCCCTCCTTGGTACAGTCCCACTAGATAGCTCGTTTTTGTTACTCCGTATTTGCGCCTGTATGCTGCCAAAGGGTCCCAAGTTGGAACTTCCTTCCAGAGGGAAGGTGATTTTTGCATCCTCAGATCCTTATGCTTATTGCTGTTTTTTTTCTTTACGTAGCTTGCTTGTTCTTTACCAAGGACTATTACTGCAGCCCAACTTCATACAGACAACCTCCTACTGCTGAGCAAACTCTGGCCTGCTTATTAATCTGCTGCTTATGTTATTGACAACCTCCTCCATTGGGAGATGAATGTAGAGCCCTGAACGTGATGTTAAATTTCAATTTTTTAAGCTTTTAATCTCCCCGATTTCAAATCTTCACAGTAAAGACACAGTACGTGGTATTTCCAAATTACTCTTTGTTACAGAAGGGTGTACATATCCTAAGCCAGATAAAAGGTGCCTGTAATACAAATGAAGATTCTCGTGTCAGAGGATGCAGTGAAGCTCTATTGATCATGTATCCCTCACAGTGCAGTGTAATCAATTATGGGTTGGATGACTGACTTCTTTTAGATTGTCAAGTTTTATGTCGTGGGTACAGATAAAGCAGATCTGGCATGTGTATTCAGCCGGAGCAGTACCATTTTGCTAAAAGCCTGTATAACGGTTAGTTGCAAGAAAGCTGGATCAGATAGGTAAACATTTCACTTTAGGATACCGTGAAGGACTTGGACTCCTTCTTCATTGGATTCAGTGTCGCGCAAAGGCTCTGTGTCTTCATAGAAGCAACTGAAAGCAGGCAAATAAGGCATTTAATCTGAGAGCATGAGCTTTTACAAAGGCGTACAAAGCTAGTCAGCGTGGTGTGTAGCATATCTGCATCCTCAGAAGAGAGCGGCGTTGGATATTCATCCTCCGAAGACCCACGTGAAGCACCGAATGTGCCATGGGACAGGGGTTTGCCGTTCTGCAGAGCCGACTCCAACCTACCGCGCCTGCTGTATTTAATTCGGGGCAGTGTTGTTTGTCCTCAGTTTGTAAAAGACATGGATTAAATATGTAATCCCGATTAACTGCCAGAAAAGTATTTACGTACTGCTCCTAGTTTCTAGCTCGGAGGCGAGAAAGGACAAAACACAAAAATAAACAAAAAATTCAGAGTTTTAAAGTCTGGAACAAGTCTGGTGACAAAGGAGCTGGTTAGAAAAGCTTGAATAGAGCATAGAGAGCAGGTGTGGTGTGAGAAACAGTTTATCCTTGCAAGGCACATTCTAGAATGTGATCTCATTTCTTTCTCACCTAAGTAAAAAAGGAAGATATTAAAAAAACCCAAAACCAAACCAAAAAACAACAGGAAAAAGAAAAAAAACATGAGAGAGAGGGAGAAACCTGATGCGAGCAGCCTACAAAACCAGCTTGGCAACAGACCTGCTCTTAGTCTTTACGCTTTATTCCCATGCATGCCACGTGGGTCTGGGAGCAGCCATGTCACAATTGGCAAATATTTCAATATTTTATTTCTGATTTGCTTAAAGCAGCCTCACATTTTCAGTTCTCTCACTGTTCAAAGGTGGCTTAGGAGAAATAGCTGCTAATTAATGCCTCAGTTCCCCAGAGTATCACATCAATGTTTTAAAAACTCTCTCTTTGTAGTACAAGGGCACTAAGGACAGTTTAGAACCGTAATTTATATTATTACCTTCTCTGTGGTAGATTCATTATGTCTTAAAAAAATGCAGGGTTTTCAAAATACAGATACCGGCTGAAATAAGTGCATACATGGATTAAAATAATAGATTGTGAAGATAAGTGCATGTGTAGATTAAAATAATATCACAGACACAAAAACATTGGGATGAAAGCATTTTTCACTGAAATAATTATTGTATTGTGCACTCACTCACTGCCTTTAAGTCAATGGGGAGTAGTTGAACCTGTTAGGATTTAGCTATAATTCAATGTCATTCTACTTAAACATGTACATTTTTAGTGGTATGAAAACAGGCAGCACAGAAGCCCGTAGGGACGACGATATGTTGAGCTCGCTGTGATCGTGTCACTGGTGTCATCCTCGCTGGTGGGGCAGAGAGGGGTCTCTGCGTTTCAACTAGTTGCTCATTTACAAGTGGTGCTGGGGAAACGCATCCTGACGCTTTACAGGCCAACCTGAAAAACGGAGGACTTCTCCCACTGGTATCGTTGAAGGTTCTCTGTGTTTCCCCACCACTGCCAACTTTGCCCCCTTCTGATAGAAACCTAAACCTTGCTGGTTTGCGTCCTTGGGGAGCTGGCTGTCTCTGAGCATCACTTGATGGAAAGGCGGCCAACGGCCAGTCCCGGAGCAGCGCTAGCTGGAGGTTTGCAGAGAAAAAGGGAGAGCTAACTCTATCCCGGGAGGAGTAGTGTGACACTTGGTCACTGAAACCACCGTTCCCCTCTTCTCTTGCTCCCGCTTTCCTGCTGAGAAGGCTCCAAGGCTGGAGCCCAGGAAAGCACCTGGGCGAAGAGTCACCGCGCCCTGTCTTGCTTGCTCTGGTCTTTCCCTTGGAGCCCGCGTTGGCCGCTGCCGTACAACAGAAACGTTGGTGCTCAGTTGCCCCGGAGCCCAACTCCTCATACAGACTTTGCCTTATTCACATTCAGAGACCCTTGCAATTCCTTTAGCGTCAAACCAGTATGCTCTGATGGTGTTAGAGGATCTGATGGTTCCTGGTACTAGAGCACGCAAATTCGGCTCTACTCTAAACGTGGGCTCCTTGAATCATTTTGGTGACATCTCTCTCGTTGTTGAGTGTTTTCGAGCGTCGGTATACAGATACAGATGCACGTAATGCCCGGTTTCAGCTGACAACGTGCCTGTAGTGTGTTTGGTTTATACCAGTATCTACGGATGGATCAGGCGTCCTGCCGCGCTAGGTGCTGGGCAGACACGGGTCGTGAAGACAGCTTCTGCTTAAGCTTGAGCTTATGGAGTTCAGTGAGAGACAGGAGAGAGCAGGTACAGACAGGACAGGAGCTGGCAAGGGTAAGACGTGACTGATGAGTGCAGTAGAGAGAGGTCTCAGCACATTAGAAACCTAACTTTCGTCAAGCTTTTTTCATAGGCAGTTAGGCAAGTGAGTGTTTTCTAGGGGGAGTTGCATGAGAAAAGGAAGCTTTCACGTTTGGGGGTACCACATCCAGTCTATCAGAGGGCAGCAAGAAGGGACAAAAGCCCAGAACTTGGGACAGAGGTGGGCAGTGGAGACCGGCATCAAAAACCAAGAGCGTTTACTGACCTAGTTGCATTGAACATGAGATGATAGGTAGGATGAGGATGTTCTGTCCTAGGTTTATTCTGTAAAATAAATGCACTGTAGATTTTAGCAACCCCAAGTATCTCCTACTCTCCAGTAAGACTCGGTGGCATGTGTTAGCAGTACTTGACTTGATAATGGCCAGTAGTGTGACCCTGCTGCCGTGCTAAACAAACTCTTTCACTTGCTGACATTCGAGGGTGGGCTTTTCAAAACACACCTGAGAATTAAATGGCTTGCCCTTACTGCAAACCACTAGAAATGGGGCATTTAACTTCCTAAAATACTTTTGAAAATCCCACCCGTAATGTTTACTCTAATACCGAAGTTAAATGTATCCATTCTTAATGGTCACTCCACAGTTCTCTGTTGTGCTCTCTGAATGAATGGTTCTTTCCTCTCTCGCAGCTAATACCCCATGCATATTTACACGGAATCGTGTTCTCCCTTAAATGCTGTTGATTTTGGCTCAGTAAGTGATTCCTTAGTTTAACCTGCCCTTGTAGGTTATTTTCTCAAGGCTTTATATTGTTTGTAAGTCCCTTATTATTGTCTGCGTCTTTTTGCATTGGAAAAAAAATACATATATGCCTTTTTCCAGGTTTTGCTTTATCAGCAGACTGTCCAGTAAAGAGTGCATCGTTTGCTGTCCTCTGGGAAGTCCTCCTAGGTGGGCTGCCTGTGCCAGACTAGATTTGGCCTTGCTCCCAGTTACCTTTTATTATGAACTCAGGCAGGACTTGCTCCTGCATCGGTTAAATTCAGGGGAAAGGTTTTCCCTCAGTTTGCTATGCACCATTGCTTCTGGGTGGAGGAGGACGAAAAGAGCCGCGGGGATGAAACGTGTGAATGGTCGGGAGTCATTTAAAGACAACCGTAGATATTAGCGGGGTGGGCGCGCGGAAGGTGCTAAACAGACCTGCGGCAGGTTTCCCCTGTGATACCCCTCAGGGAGGGGAATTTGCTGCCCTTTTCAAAATGGGAGAAAGGAGTCTGCAGGAAAGCCGAGAAGTTAATGCGTTTCCCCTGAGCCTCAGTCAAGGTTGAAATGGTGCTGGGAACAGGCGGGTTTATTTCCAGCCACCGTGCCTCAAAGGCTTCTTTTTGCTTTTGGTAGTTTTGTTGTGTGCCCGTTTTCATGATTTAAGAATAATTAGGACAGTTCTAGATAAACTTCCCAGAAGCACAGATTTCAAACTGCATTCTTCAGTTGATGGAAATTTTGAACATTGTTAATTTATAAGAAAAAGTAGTAAAATTAATAGCATTCCAGGATTTCAGACTATGCTTTCCTGTATTGCTCCATAAATGTGCTTTTGTGGAAAAAAAAATTTCCACTACATACTTCTTTCTTGAAAATCCACCGCAGTCTTTTCTCCAAGTGAGCCTTTAAAAATATGTGCTCTAAACACCTGCTTGCTTTTCTCTCCGGCTAGTGGAGAAGAAAATGCTGCGTTGACAGTAAAGTTTACAGTGAAGATTCACTTGAAAATGCACTACCTGCTTATGCCCCTCTTTCTCCATTAATGTGGAAAATTTCAAGCTCTTTTTATTGATGAAACCGGGGGCAGGGGGGCAGGGAGTTGGAATGGAAAGCAAGCTGGATTCTGTATTCATGCTTGCCTGTAGGCTGTTAAAATGGACCAAAACTGTGCCTGTTAATTCTAAAGCTCATTTTCCAATACAAGGGGAAAAAAATCAATAATTATAAAAATTTATCTGCGCTCATTTGCAACATGCTTTGTAAGATAACACCACTGTAGTATTATAACTCTTACGTATTAAATGCCAGACATGTTAACATTTGTGCTTTTTACTGTAGTGGTGAAGCAAAGCAAGGGTGGGTGAGTATCCCAAAAGTGTGGGCAAATTAATTATTCCAAAGCATGTGAAACTTGTTCAACATCTGCACAAGTGATACAAAATCATACCTTCGAAGGAAGCAAAGAGTAATACAAGGCTAAAAGATGTGGGAGGGATGAGGAACAAAGTAGGTGAGGAATGATGCTGAATAAACCCCGAATGTGTTCTGGTTAGCATGACCAATGTGCCCTTTTTCTTCTTCTTTTTTTAATCCGTGTTTTCCCTTCATCAGCCCTTTAGGTTTGGCCCTTTGACTACAAAGCCACAATGGCCTGGTCTCCACTGTAATTCTTCCTTTCTCTTGGGACTGTGGGGAACGCTGTTCTTCCAAAAAGCACATCGCCACATGTGGTAAATGGTCTGTGCGTGCAGCCTTCAGCTTGTGTGAGCCATTTGACAGCATGTATTTTTAATTAAGTTCTCCGCTGTGCCGGGGGAGGTTGCGAGTCGTACTGGAGGTCAGATCACGGCTCTCGCGCTGGATCTGCGGGAGACGTTGCTCTCTAGGAACACGGTGTCGGTGACAACCGTCGGTTGGAAATCCAGCCCTTTAGCTTCATTTGCAAGTTTTGCAGAGAAACTGTGTCGCATTTGTTCACAATTATGGGCGTGAGTCCCCTCGATGCAGTTCAAATCCACTGAAATTGGTGGAGTTAGCTGCTACCGTGAAGACGAACGAAAGGTAGAGATGCACCTTACAGCTGTATAAATAATCATCCATAAAAGCTGTTTTAAAAGGAAAAAAAAAAAAAAAAAAAAAAGGTGGGTATGAGATACAGTCTGACTGAAGAGGGATCCAGCTTGGAAAAGGGACGGGACCTGATCTGTGTGTGATTCCAGGTGTGTGCCAAGGCAAAGAGACTGCTCTGCGTCTCCCGACGAAAAACCCGGCGTGTGCTGCGGTAATTGTGCCAGATTGCAGCAGGCTGGGAGCGGTGTAGGTGTAGGTGTAGGTGCCGGTCCCTTCTGCCAGGGGTCATACTTTGTGAATTAGCTTTTTTTTCCCCCCTTGTGATTAGTTTTGCATGATTAGGTGAAAAGGGATGTTCGCTTTGGGTACCGTTCCTCCTAATGAGTAATTAGACTTTTAAAATAGCAGCTGTTTCTGTCTCATATTAATACGGCCGGGTTATCCGCGTCAGTGAATTAGGAAGGAGGCTTTTGAGGAGCAGACAATGAGTTGTGGCTGAAGGGGGGTGGAATGTGTTAGGTCTGTCAAAGTGTTTTATGGAGAGTTGTGAAAATGGAAACTGTACTTGATGCTTGCAGATTATTCTTATATGCCTTTTACAGCAAGGCACACCCATTCTCAAAAATATAATTGTGGCTCGCTCTTTGTAGTTTTAACACAGACAAGAAAAAGCATACACGTCGAAGCTGGGAAGTGAAGCCAAGCTTCGCTTTTGCACTGAGCACTGCTTTTGGATAGAACTGCTTTCAACTCACAGGCAACAGCTTCGTAGAAAATGGGTTATTTAAAAAAAATCTTTATGCCCAGATGAGGTCTACACCAGTAACATAGCAGCTGTAGGTACGAAACTTAGTTTTGCTCAGAAAAATGGCAAGCAAATAAGCCATTCACATGCAAAGGGGACTTGTTAATTCCCAGTGTAATTATGTGTACTAGCCACATGAAAAACTGACTCGTGACACTAACCTGAGTTATTCCAACCAAAAATCTTGTTTGTTACTGCTACTCAAGTAATGAAAACAAAGGAAGAATGTAGTATTTAGATTTAGGTAGTTTAGCCAATATTTGAAGAAATTCATTAACTGAAAATTTGAGTGTACATGTAAGAAAACACACAGAGCATGGACAGCTTGTGGTGAAGTACTGTTTGTGACATTTTGAATATTTTTATTAAAATATCAATTTTTACACTGTCATGTATCGTCACAATTCTGTCTACTTGTATTTGACAAATTATCTAAGCATGGACTGTCGGAATCCCCATTTGTTGAAAAAAAACAACACCAAAACAAACAGAGACAAAACCTGTGTAGCATTGCCATAAATAAGTTTGATGGCATTCAAAGCTGGAGTATAGGATTGCAACTGTACCTCCTCCAGCGGAGCTGCGGAGGCCCTGGAGCAGTTTGCCGAGCTGTCAGGATTGTCTCCTTTGGGTTTGGGGGTTTTTCGGTGGTTTTCTTTTGTTGTTCATGCTTTGTACGTGTCTATGGTTGCAGTAAAAGCCATAACTGTAATTTCTACTTTACGTGTAGTGAAATCCTCAGTTACGTTAGAGTAACTGAGCTCTCTTGTAGGAGTTTTTTTGGTTTATGGGAAAAACCAATGCATCGCTCAGCTGATAGCGAGCAAGCGGCAGCTGTAGCTGAAGTTATATCCTGCCCTATTATATATACATACATATATATATATATCTGTACAAGACCTCAGCTCACCTGTGCAACCAACGCGGGTGGGATGAGAACGGGAGGTTTCGCACGCCTTGCTTTCCAGCTGAGCAGAGCTCGCGCCTCAACTCTCGAGCAAAAAAGTTTGCAGGAGTCTTACTGCAGGTTGGCCGTGGGGCATTTGCCGCACCACGTCAGACACGCCGGCTGACATGATGTTCTTGCATGACCAACATGATTGTTCGGCGTGAGTTCTCCTACGCGATGTTCTTGCTTTCGCTGGCTGTGCTGGAAGTTTAGTCTTGCTGCCCTTAGATAGAAGCAGGGTTTTTTAAGTGACTGTTTCCTTGAGTGTATTGCCAGATTTCCTTCACTGTTACTTACCGTGATTTATATTCGAGTGCCAGCAAAGAAATTTTTCCTCCTGAGCATGAATCTCTCTTCCCTTAAACTGGACTTAAGCAAGTGTGACTTAGTCCAGTGAGTTTAATTGTGGTGATCGCCGGGATAAATCTGCCTTGTCTGCAAACCTGTCCCGCAGCTTTTACAGGTGGAAGACATAAAGGGAAAGGGGTTTGAAGAATTGTCAATAGCTACATAGTTACAGGATGGAACAGTATGTGTTCATTTAAGTAGGAAACCATATGGCTTCTGCTGGTTTTAATGAAGTACAATGAAGGGCCTGAGCCATAAGGGGTTCAGAATATATATGGGTTAAGGATTAGCAGAACATTGCAGTATGCGATGCTCAGCGTGCCGTGCTTAGATTACAAAATAGCTGTGCATAACATACAAATGGTCAACTCCTACATGACTTCGGTCTTAGTTGTGTTTTTGAAGGGGTAATGTATCTCATGCATATACAAGATCTTCTCTTAATGCCTTTGAACAGTGGCCTCAGCCAGACGACCATCCCCAGAGTGCAGAGGGATATCACCTCTGGCAAGAAGTCCGTGCAAAGGAAACCCAGCGGTAATTTGAGTCTTACAGTACAGTAATATGCTGAGTGTTTTATGCTTTGCCCCTCTCGATATTTGTTTTTAAAGCATCAGGACAGCTCTTTAGGCTCTCAAATGACATGTTGGTGTGCTTTCTCTCTTCCTCACCAGGCTGGAATGATAAGAACCGATAAGGATGAATACTTCATTGAGCCTTTGGAAAGAGGAAAGCAAATGGAAGAGGAAAAGGGAAGAATCCACATGGTATACAGGCGATCAGCTGTAGTACAACATCCCACCGATATGCTCCCTGATGTCCATACAGAAGGTACAGTACCCCCGTGTTGATTGTTTACAAATCTATTCCAGGTAACTTGAGCCTATGGTAGCTTTTGAAAGCAGTAGTTTTGACTGAGCTGTTTGAAAAGAAAATGTTTAAATGTTTTGCTGAAATTTGCTGTCGGAGTCACACACGCGGTTTGTCTGCCAAGAGCAGCGCGCATGTGCTTCCATCTAGGAGAACAGAACTCAGCCACAAAGTGTTCTTGTTAAGAAATGTTGCAAAACGCTTGGTTTTTCCTTCCTTCAACCAAGGGCAAATTTTATACTGATTGAAGTGGAAACAAGCCTTGAGCTCTACATAAGTTGGTAAGATGTTGTGGGACATGAGGTGTCAATAGAAATACTCATGTGACTTTAATGTTCTAAGTTGTTATTAAGGCTCGCCTATCCATACAGCTTCTGTTTAAAGTTTGGGTCCTATTTCTTTCTGTGTAATAGCTAAATTGTGCCAATGACTGATACTGTTTTCCTCCTACTACTGGTTGCAATTAATGCAGTTTGAAGGCAGTTCTCTTGATCTGATATATTTTGACATATCCAAGGATTCCCCTCCATCTTGAAGATAATGTGGTTGGTCCATCTGAGAATAATTATTGTGTAGTTTAATCCATTTCCTTGTATGTTTTTCCGCCCCTTTTAATATTATACAATCCTTACAAGCCAACACATTGCATAGTGAATGTTGAGGTTTTCTGACGCTATGGGCTGAGGATGAAAGAGCAGCTCTATTCCTCTTCAGTGCTCTGCCTTGTTTTTCAACATCTCTCAGCTTCTCAAATTCCTATTTGTACTTTATGCTTACATGTTCTTGGAACTTAAAAGGGTTTGAGACGAACAACAACAACTATATACAACACACAGAACTAGACTTAGATACAAATATTAAACAGAGAGAAATCAAGCAGTCCCTCACTGCCAATCCTCACAGACTTAAATTATTTGGTGTGGTTTTGGAGTTCTGCCTCTGAAAAAGCAGGTGGGAATTGACAGCCATTTCAAATAAAATCCTGTCAGGCTTTCATTAGTCTTTCAGAAGGTAAGTCCATGCTGCCGACTGCAATATGGCACAGCGGTATTGCGGCAGGCTTGGGAACCAGCAGCAGTCCCAACCATGCAGGCTCTTCGATCTGGCTTTTCTCCAAGACCTGTGCTGCCAAAGGTACTTTGCTTTTGGTACCCCAGGAAGGTCGTTCAAATCTAGCTCATGCATCTCTGCTGTGCGATTGACTGAATGGAGCTAAATAAGCCTTTGTGGTAGTGGCAATGGGCTCAGCGCTATGTTTCTGCGTTGAAACCACTTGGTCAGACAGGCTGGCAGACTCAGACCGTGGTTAGAAACAGCACGTACTTGACGATGGACCTTCTGGGTCTGCTTCGGTGAATTCAGCATCTCTTTCCTCTACAAATTATTCAGGAATTTCTAAATCACAATTCATAATATATGAAGATTAGCAAGACAATAAACATCTAAATGGTGAGTCCTACCTCAGAATCTTTGAATGTTGTCTGGGATTTGGTCAGTCCTTTGAGGATCTTCATGTCTTCAGTGCCTTCTTATCTTTCATTTTGTCAGAGGGAGCACTAAAGAACAGCAGCTACCTTTTTGTAAGTCACAGCAATATTTTTAGTTAGTGTCAAAGCCGAGTGTCTGCAGCTGATTTCTTGTTTATCAAGCACTTCAGACCAAAAAGGCTTGTTTCTTGTAGATCGCTTTATTCCATTCTTTGGCAGAGGGGATCTGTTTCTGTGATGCTATGCATTGTTATTTTAGCATTTGTCTGGAAAAGATCGATGCAGTATGTAATACAGGTCATCTTGGCAAGTGGAACCGAGAACCAGAAGGGTGGATATGGATACCTTGAGGGCATTCAGCAAGGAAGGAGCATCACGAAAGGAGCCAGAACTTGATCAAACGTAGACAGGCTAAGGGAACTTGCTGCATTCCATATAATTCTGAGAAAGGTACAGCTTTTTATTTTAAATGGCAGCAGAGGGTATGAGAGAAGAGAGGTGCTTGTGTCTGCCGCTTGATTACAAGGCTTGTCGGTCCTGTCCTGAAACAGCGGAATGTATTGTGATGTTCCTGGGAGCGCTCTGAAACCCGGCTGCTGCTCTAGAGAGCTGGGCTCTGCAGATCCCTGGGTCTCCAACCTGTTCTGCCCCTAGAAAAAATGAACAAACCTTTGGCTATGGTACAGTCCAGCAGTCTGTGTTCATGGTATGCTCTGGTAGGTGTTTTATGCAAAATGTGCCGATTAGGGAACTCAACCCAGGCTCTGTCTCTTTATTGTACTTTCTGGGACCAGTATTTCCACACTTAGTTTCTATCCTTTGCAAGATAGTTGTCTTCCCTCCCCTTTCTTCCATAAGTTGACATGCACATTGAAGGAAAACTGTTCACCCGCTTTTGTACCACTGTGTTTACAACTAACTTGTTGATATGTTTTTAATTTAAAGTTCCTAGAGTAATAGCCACAGGTTTGTGGATCGCTCGTGTGTAACCATACCTAGCTGAGAGTGCCTGGTGATGTCCGGGTATGGTCCAGTCCTGCAGAACATCCAGCTTACCGTGGTAGGAAAATGGGGATGTTTTATACTTCCTAGATTGCTGCCGTTATTTTAACTGAGCTCTACTCCTGTAAGACCCCCAGACCATTCCGTGCCAAAAGTTTATATTCTTTGGTAAAACTTTACCTACCATGAAAGAATTGCCACTAGAAAATAGAAAATGTTGTATGGGTTTTTTGGCTTCCGTATTTATGTATTCTGGCACTGTCTTGGTTTTGCTGATCAGTTAGGTCGCTTGCTAATCTGTAAGGTCATTTACAACATCAGGCGAGTGGTGCTTGCATGTCCGTATCTGCGCCTGTTGAGCTAAACCAAATGTGTGAGTCTTATTAAAGTTTGTCTTTACAGAAGATTTTTAACCTCCTTTCTAATGGACTTTATACACAGAAGAATTCCCCTTGATTATTGCCTTGCCAAACAGTTTAATGTCCTAGAAAAACTGCTTTTTTCTATAGCTCATTTTGAGTTTAAAAGTGGCCAGAGAACCTCTCAACAGCCCGTGTATAAGAGCATTGGCTGATCCTGGCACAGATAACGGTATGGCCTGCCTGCGCTTCTGTGAGAATGCCGTACATGTTGCAACTACTGTTGATATCTTGAACTTTCTCCTAAGAGGGTTTCTTAAAACGTGTTAGGTGAGCTATCTTCTAGAGGTGAGCTTCCATTGGTCTTTAATTTTCAGATGTGTCTAAAGCTCTCCACTTGCCGGTGTGTTGTGGAAGCTGGAAGGCTTTCTGTTCTTTTCTGTTTTTCAAAGAAGAAAGTTAGATGGAGGCTGGCTAGCTTTCCCTCCTGGTCACTGTTCAGCTGGAGTGATTTCTTTGCTTTTAGCCACCTTTCGTTGTCATTGACTAAGCCCTGTTACTAACTACTCCCGATTGGGTAAAGCCTGATCTTTATTGTACTGTGATCCTTATTATATAAAGTAGACTGTAGTCTTGTCTGCAGTGTTGTTTGGTAGTTCCACCTTGGCTCAGATCAGGCACAACAAAGGAGTAAGTTATATTGCCTTCGTCTTTATGTCTTCAAGATGTTTTTTAAGATCCAGGCACGATCAAGGTTAAAGCAAGCTGCTGAAGCCCGTGGAGCCTGAGGAAATGTTTGGCCCATGTGATGGGTTAACGTTGCGGCTCTTCTAAATAAATCAATGGTGACCGTTAATCATGTTCACAGGAAATCTCTCCTATTTATTTTTGATGTTTTAAAGCTTTTATGCACATTTGAGTTCAGGAAATAGATCTGGCTATTACGCCACGGTGAAACAGTTTGGAGTGGTTAAGTAGTCTGCTACATATGGGTGCATGAAAATCCTTCTCGATGTTCTCTGCCCCTGCTCCCCACCACACATGCCCAGTGCCCAGACAAGAGGCAGAAAAGCAGAATACGGTCTGCTGGCAGTTTAGAAGTTCAGCCGCATATTTAGCCGATGTAGACGAGAATCCAAGGTTTCAGTACTAGATGACAAGATGACTCACTGAACTAGATACTAAGATAAAAAAGTACTTAAAATTGTTGATGTCAGTGAAGTTGTTACAAAAACTGGGAAACGTTGTGTAAAAGCCTTCCTCCACAATGAAATAGGACGTACTGTGTTGTGTTCTCTCTACAAGAAGTCAGTTTTATAAGCTGCTATTGTCATGAAAGTTTCCAACTCCAGCTATACGGAAGAAGCTTTCAGTCTGACAGGACGTCTGGTGTTCCTGCAGGATTTCGTAAAATTTGGGAATTTGTTGGACATTTTTCAAACCATCTGACAGAATGAGCGTAGTTCTACGTCAAAAAAAACTACCACGTGAAGACCAAGGTTTTAGGAATGATCGCGATGTAGGGGACCGTTTATTGGTTCATATACTGTGTTCTCATAGAAATGAGCACACATGTATGATCTATCTACTTCTCTTTCCTGTTTTTCTTTATTGCAGTTATTTGTGATGAAGTTTCAGCGAGCTTTCTTAGAAAGGCGGGAACCAGGAATCTGCATTTCTGGGGCAGATACTGGGATGCCTCAAGCTCTACTGGATAGCGTGGCTTTAGCCTTTCCACTTTTGCAGCAACATAACCGTACCCTTGAAGCAGCAAACACCCTGTGCTGATTCCTATTTACGGTATCCATGGCTATCCATAGCCTCTTTAGGGAATGACGGCGTATGGCGTGCACTGCCCTATTGTTTTCATCATTTGCTTTGTGTAGAGATTGGTTTCCTTAGAAGTGCATTGCATGAAACACTCAAGAAATTAGGTGGGAAATCCTGCCTCATTCATTTGAGGAATGCTGTAGGATTACAAACCCGTTAACATTTATGGATAGGCTTTGGTGTTCCTTCCCTCTGCATGTCTGTGCTAGGAGGAGTGCTGGGGAGCTTCTGCATCTTTGCACACTGAAATGCTTACACAGTCTTTTTTTAAGTACTTTTTTTTTTTTTAACTCTTTTGTTAAGCATAGGGAAGAGCCCCTCAAAACACTTAGCAGAAGATGGGGAGCAATGTGAATATCGCAGAGAGAAAAGTGAAGTGGTAAGATAGCAGATGCTTTTTTTTCTTTAAATTTTTTCTTTTTAATTTCATCATCTCTCAAGTTAAGGAGCTAGGAGAATATACCAGAGGCTGAGCCTTTAAAGAGATGGTGCAGATATCCTTTCCTTTGAGCTGGTGGGCGCCTGTTGTTCTTTGTGTCTGTGCGCACCCAATTTAGACTCCTTGAAGGAACCCTTCATTAGTTATTGCCTTTTTATACCTCACGCTTTTCAGTCATTCTGGTGTGAATATGGTCTCTTGCGTATAAATGGCCCTGAATAGTTGGTGGTGGTTTTATGCTTAGAAAATGCCTCTGCGCTCACTCCGTGCTATCAGGGAAATGTGCATGATGTTCTGTATTTTGACAGACTGATGGCAGGAGTGGTTATTTGTATTTCATGGCTAATCTATCTGCTAATTCAAAGGACCTTGTTTTACTGTATTTCTTGGAACCTGATCTTTCTTCTGCTAACACAAGGCAACGCAGGGCCCTGCAAGGGGTAGGAGGTCCTGACCAGTTGATGTTAAAATAATTTAAAAAAGCAACAACCTAATGAGTACCTGCGGTCTCCGTTGCCCTGGGTAAGGCAGGTCTGAAGTGCTGAGCCTGGGTTAGTTCTTCTGCGCAGAGGAAGCTCTTTCTCTTCTGCAGGATGGTAGCCAAGGCCTCCCCTGGGAAGCCCCCGCTATTGAAAACCACTTAGACGTAGTAGGATGTGACACAGCATCAACAAACGTCAAGTGTATATCTCCCCTGGGAACAGAAAAGACTCTTGATTGTTCTTCCTTGCGAAGAACTGGGTCAGACAGGAGTCATGCAGAAAACCATGTGAAAACTGGTCAGCTCATAATGTCTCGTGTAATCATAACCCAGAACAAGAATACTCACACCACGTTTTCAGAATACATGTACTGTCCCAATTTTTGTCTGAATTTGAGAAAATGATTAAAAATTTGTATCTCTGCTCAGAAGTGGGGTGGAATCGACCATCATGAACCTGGTAGGAGAATAGGAATGAACAGGTACCTGCTTGCAGCAAGTGACAGCAAGTTTGAGACGGGCTGCTCAGCCTACAGAGGACTTTCTCCCTAGGCTTGGTAGGAATATAGAGAAATAGGTAGCACTCAGAATTTCATAGAAATTCCCAGCTATTGCAGCATGCTTTTGTTTGACTTGTGCTGAAGGAGAAACACAACCCAGAAATGCGTTTATTGACACTGGGGACTTGGCAGCCCAGCAATCTTAATGAATCTTTTCAGCTTTGGCAAAGGCAATAGATGCAGAGGGAGGAGGAGGAGGGTTTTTTTCCATAGGCAACAGCCTCTGACCATCCATTAATCCGGCAGAATGAAAAGGGGGGAGCTCCTAGTTTGAGCTATGATGGATTGCCATGTTTAACCTACCAAACGGTTATCGTTAGACTGAAATGAGTGAGCTGCTTGGAGAATAACCCTCTTCTGAAGTGTTAGTACTCTAGCATTGTCCATGTCTGGTACTGTATCATGAAGGCAGTTTATGCGAGGCTCTACGCTGTTTCTGAAAATATTTTAAGTAGTTGCTATACCATAGAAGCCGTATGAAGAGCTCTGTCGCTTGGCATCCCCTGCTCATGCGGACGTACCTCGTGGGCAGCAGTTTGCAGGATGCCACCAAGCAGCTGCTCTGCCGGAGCATTTGCCTGCTCCATAGGGTCACTCGTCTGGGGAGCGGAAAATGCTCTGCTTGCTGTGCGAGTGTCGGTGCTCGGTGAGACGGCTGTGCTGGGCCAGGAGGAGGGAGTAGCGTGGCTTCTGAGACTTTTTTTTTTTTTAAAGACACTGGACATTTGTTTTTAAACATCTGGAATGAGCATCTGGTTAGGTATGGTCTGGGAATCCTATCATAGGGCAGGATGATCTCTAGAGTTCTTCATGGGTGTAAATATGCACAATTGTCTCCTAACGGCTTTTCCATATCAGATTGCCCTGGGATGGCTTTTTGTAAGCTCGACTTCCCCAGTAATTTAAGTCTTGATCCTAAAGACACTGTACATCTCTGCTTCTCATTTTAGTTGAGTACTACAGGTACTCGCGATCGGTGTTCACGTCGTGAGTGTTATTCCCAAATAACATTTGTTAAAGAAAAAATACTTACTCTTAAGGGCAAAAGGAAACAAAGATCAAAAGACTCCGTACTGGGGGTGAGGGGTCTGGGGGACACAGAGCGAACGAGCTGTGCATACAAAGCTGAAAAAAATAGAAGAATGTATGAGGCTGTCATGTTACAGTATCATTTAAATAAATCTTCAAGATTTTATCACCAGAATAGCTTTTCACTTAGGAACAGAAAGAAGTGCTCTCTGGACAAGCCTGAGCTGGAAGGTTTTGAAAGCACGATGATGATATTCTGTCTGGACAGGATGAAAAGAATCTGTTCTCCTTTGTTAATAAGCTGACAAACATCACCAAGCTGTGTGATCATTAACCTTATTCCTTGAAAGCATTCAAGGAACAATAGAAACAGGCAAAGAACTGTAGAGTTTAAAATCAAATTTGCACCCAGGAGGCCGCCTTTGCAAGTTCTGCCGAATCAGGCTCAGGAGTATGGTAAAATAAAATCCAAATTGTATTTCTCAGAAATGTAAAAACCTGATCCAAGTCCACTGGAGTGGGTGAGAAGACTCAGATTTACGTCAGTAGGCTGATGAGGCAGGTTTTGGACCATATTCTGCTTGAGCTGATCACAAAGAGTTCAATTTATCTTTCCTCCTGGTCATTGATTTATTCGTTTTTTCCATGCACTTTCTTTTCATATAGTATAATGATGACAACCAACCTTAAGCTTGGAGGTTACACAGCATGTTAATGTTCTCAAAGTTTTCCTATTTTATCTTCCTCTTCACATCATGGTATTATTTTTAAATGACAACCAATTCACCCAGAGAGCACTTCAGATTAAAGTATTTTTGTAATTACTTCCTAACAGTGGGAAACAAGGAATAGGAGCCTTTATCTCCCAGCTTCCTTTCAGAATTTTCATTTTCCCTAAAGAACCAAAGTGCTTGTGTGGCTGATGGGGTTGCCATGGCACTGGGTTCGAGTGTCTTTGTCCCAGGTGGGAAACATGTAGGAGGAAGAAATGATTTGGGAATTGCTCCTGGTTGCCTGGGAATGAAACCCTGGAATAGAAGGTAGAAGAATGGGAAGACTATTGCCTGCTTCGGAGACCTCCCTCAGCACTTCCCCAGGCACATTAGTGTTTCTCAGAGACGTCGTCATGCCAGAAGGTGTCTGAACTCTTTCTCAGCAGAATTTCTCATGACCTGTGTTCTGATGGAGGATATTTTAGATACGGCAGAGCGCACCACACAAGTTTGTGCACCAGTAATAGCGGGAAAGATGGAACTGATTTCTGTGGAGACTTAGTACACCGCATTTTGTAACATGCTCTGTTGCAATATAGGCATTCATGTATAAGTTGTATTGATGGCGATAACCTGTGTATATACTTGTCTAAAGACATCCTGCCTCTTAATCCAAAACTGCTAGAGCTTTTGCTTTTAAATCAGCCACCTTCTATAAAATTGAAACTTAATACTATTCATAGAAGTTCTTGATTGAATATTGGTTTGTGGGGTTAGGGTTTTTCTTTCTTTTCAGGTAACAGTTTGCTTAATCAAAGGAAAGGTGGTCAACAAAGTACTTTTCAAACAGGAACAGCACGGCATGGGACAAAGGAAAAAATGAGTATTGGTGATGGGGGCATTTACAATATATGAGGAGGAAAGAGAAGGGATCTGAGGAGGAGGAGAAGTGGGAGGAAAAATAATGAGAAAACCATCAAGCACTTTTAGAAGTGGAAGTAGATGAGTAATATCTTTGAGTGCAGTGGAATTACAGCCCTCTCCAAGGGTTTGAGCATCTGTTTGCACCACAGATGGAAGTGTGCTCTATGCCTGGTTAGGCATAGCCTGAGCTAGATTTAACCTCCCTTGCTTGGACATCAGTATCAGTCAGTACACCTGTGGAATCAGCTGATTACCACAAAATACAACCCAGAAGCTACGTGCATTACTGGGCTCTGCAGAGCCACTGTTCCTTTGGTCTCAACCCAGAGTGTCCCCTGGTGAGCATGGCCCGGGGCGCGTGTCCTCCGTCTGCTGTTGTACTGAGGGCTAGCCCACGATTAGGTTTCAGATCTGCTTTCTTTGCCCTCAAAGTTCACAGTTGGGCTTGGCCCACTTGTCCTCGGGTGGAGTTTGGGATTCATCTCGTACTTGGAAAGTGTCTTTGGTTTAGTATTTCCTGTCTCTCCTCTCTTTTTTCAGGGTCTCTGTCACCGGAGACATACAGGGAGACTGGACAGTCGTGTATGGAGTTGGCTTGGTGAGGTGTTTTTCCTCCCAGTCCAAGTCAACTCTATGTTGAGTGTTTCCACTAACGTGCTGGGTGGTGCAATTTAGCAATTAGTTGCCAGAGGTCAGTGATGAATGCCAGTGATGTCCTGTGTGCAGTTATTTACATCCAGCTTCAAAAAATAAAAACAATCCAATTCTTCCCTTAGATGAGCATCCAAAATTTGTGACATGAGTGGAGAAAAATTAAGGTCCTTGTCTGTAGACTGTGAATTAGATACTGTCTTCCGGGACATTTCTCAGTTCCCTTTGTGCACCTATCTGTTTGGTCTCTATGGCTCAGCATTTCAGAGAATCAAAGCACGGGAACTCAGCAGTTGTGTTTTCAATATTTCCAAGGATGGAGATCCCACAACCTTTCTGGGCCCCTGTTCCAGTGTTTGATTATCCTCGTTATGATATTTTTTTTCCCCCTCCTATCTAACTGGAATTTCCCTTGTTCCAACTGATGTCCATTACCTCTCATCCAGTAGAAACTTTTTGAACAGTAATGATCACTGTGTCCGGAAATTCAGTAGGCAGTGAGGTAGCTGGGTGTTTCCTGGCAGATTCACTATCTAGCCTCGACTTTTCACAATCAATTTAATAATTGCTCTACATTAAAGGTTGAGTTAATATACGAAAAGCATTAGCATGAATCATAACTGGGCACGCTAGACAACAGGGCTGTAAAGTGTAGGTAGTCAACAAGCGGAGAACGTAATCTGCTGTAATCAAACAGGAGGTCTGTGGCAAAGCTAGGAATAGAAACACGTTTGCTACAAATGCTCATCCCTCGTTTTGAAAAGAGTTGTAAGAGTTAGTAAGATGTATTGAAATAATATTCAAGGTACATCCAAGAAATTATATTAACGAGATGCACCGCTTTAGACCTGCTGCACTGCTTGTCGGTGAGCCCCCGTGGTAACGAAGCTAAGGTTCAGGGCAATGCAGCGCTTGCGGGGAGAGTCCCTTCAGGGTAGCCAGATAATTATGAAATTAAATGTAAATATAAGATCCATAGTCTCTGCTGTACAGGCTTTATCCTGTTTGCTCTGCAATGTGTATGAGTAAAAGAAAACCCAGACTTCATAGCTGAGGAAAAACTTGTAACATTTTTTTAAGAAAGAAAGAAAGAAACTTGAGCAGGAATGGATCAAAAAGTGCTAGAAAGTGACTTATGTGCTCCGTCTATGTCAGGGAGGTTGCACTTACCTCCCTGCGATGGCAGTAGGGACATCCATCTGTTTAAGTCGTCTTCAATTCTTGGCAATAACAAAGGAAAATTATTCTTAAATAAAACCAAGGATAGAGGCTTGATTCCAACCGCAGGCACCCAAAGCCAGAGTAGTAAACCACACAGAAATCTGTATGAAGGGAAAACTGAAAAAATGGAGAAAGATCAGTACATGCAACTTGCAGCCATTCCAAGGCTTATACAGTTTCCCAGTAAAAACTCCTGATGCCCCCAAATTACATAGGAAGAAGAAAACTTTCAACAAACAGTGGTGATAACAGACAGCAGAGATTTTTAAATATTCTGTAAGCAGCTATTCCCATGCGAAGGGGGCCTGTTTCGTTTACAGATGATGTTCTTGAAGTAATCTCCTGAGAGATGAAGACATGCCAAGGTAAGGACGCCCTTTGTGCCCTGTCAGCATAACGGACAATTCCGCTGTCACGTCAGAGAGGAGCATCCCACGGACTCACCGCTGCCTCTGACGGATAAGGAGATGTTAAACCCTGCCCGTGGTACTTGGCCTGTGATGGTAAACACAAACCAGCACTCTGTGTCTTCTCCCCAGCTCACCAGTCACCAGAGCTGGTTTTGTGATACGTGTCAGCTCCGAGTAGGTAACTAACTGGAGATGATGCTTTTCAGAGCAGACCGATTCCCAGAATGAGATTCATAGTGTCGGCTAAACATACAGTGAAAGAATAAGCAGCTCTTGCCGAGATTTCCTCTCTGCTGCCAATTGCATTCCCCTTGTTTGAGGTGGAAGGCGAGGAGAAGCTTTGAAGGGAAGGATAATGTTATTACAGGTATACGATAACCGTCAGAAGTGCTGGACAGCATCGCAGAACCGAGCTCCCCAGCTCAGATGAGAAGTAGCTCGTTTCTGCCACCGAGTTCGATAAGAAAGGTGCACGTGAGATGGTTAAAAATGCTTTGAAGCTGGCTGGGTAAGGTCGCGGTGAGAGCGGAGGGACCGGGACCCAGCAGTGGGTCCAGGGGTGATCCCTTCTGCCGGCTCCGGCCGCCCTTCCGCAGCCCCACTCACCGCCAGCTGTAGAACAGAGTCCCTACCGGGACCGTCCCTCTCTGAGAAAACACGCTAATTGGAAGCAGAAGAGCTGCCTTATCAAGATGAATTTATGCGAATTAGAGGTCAGGAACATGAGGAAATGAATCCTCCCACAGCTTGCGGGGGCTGATGCTTGCTTATGTGTTTTACATGCGCATCGTACAAATTTAGTACTGAAGCGTGGTACTAGGAAAGCACCAAGAGACTCTCTTTCACTGAAAGAAAAGATCCTTTTTTTAATCAGTCTACATTCTACAGTTGGCCTTTTTAACCGATGTCTTTGATGGGAAAATGAATTAAAATGTAGCAGTTTGCATCATCGTATAAAATGGTAATTTTCATACCATATGACTGTTACTGGATTTTCTTCCCCTGAATTTTAGGCAGTTTTGGCATTTTTCCCTATTGTGAGACACCTGGTTTTAACGGGTTTGTAGCTCAGTGTATTTTTTGAAAGATTATAGAAATGCGGAAATAGGTAAGAATCCAAACCAAGGGGGACCTAGGCAACTTAATTCAGTTTTTATCTTTGAAAATGTCTGCATACGATGTACTCATCCCTGGTTTGTGATAGCGAAGGAGGAAAATTGATCCTGGGTGCTCTGACTGAGCGATTTGGATGCTTCAGAGCCGGGCTGGCAGGCCGTGCTCCTCTCTTGGAGGTTCGTTCCCGCTGGGAGACACACGTGGGGTTCCCGCGCAGTAATTCTTGCCGTACTGCGTGTGCTGGACCAAGATGTCCCCTGGGGTTCACCGCATCCTTCCGTTTGTCCCTCCGAAACGCTGCGCAGATGATAAGTGAGAGTAAACTTATCTTGTTTGTCTTACGTGGGATGACACGGTTTTGGGCAAGTGAAGCTGATAGGAATGCCTGTGGAAATGACTAACGTGAGAACATCATCCTTGCAGTTAATTCTGCTCCCAGCGGACCGAGTTTCTTCAGATCCATTTCTGGGTTACAGAAGTACGTAAATCTTTCCAAAACGCAATAGTAAAACACCGCAGAGTAACAGCACGACCCAGCTGTTGTTTGCTATGAAAACAGTGGGGTTTTTTTGCCAGTATGCCTTGCCTAATAATTCTTTTGAGTGTTCTAATAACGTGGGATAAGATCGTCAAGATAGTTAGGATTCTGGAGGTTATTAAACGACACACAAGTCTGAGTCTGCAGTTTGAGTTGGAAGAGAGCGAATTGCTATCGAAGGGAAGCTGGCTTCTCCTGCCGTAGTGACGGGGAGAGGCTGACCTGTGGGAAATCTGGGTTAGACTCTGTCAAATACTGTGTGGTTTGGGAAGAAAACCCAGTGAGTGCTGAAGAGCTTTGCTGGCTCGTACCTCCAGGAGTAGCCAAGGAAAGCTTCTTGTGTGTGTGCGTCTTCCTTTGCAGTGTGACTGGCAGTGCCTTTTTTTAGGCGTTCCCTGGAAAAGTCTGAGGACGCGTCTGGAGGAGAGTACAAGGAACGGCTCGGGTGCCGCTCCGGTGTCTCCGTGGGAGTCTTAGCACTCCCCCCAGATGACAAGCAGGCTGCTTCATCTGAAAAGCTAAGAGAGTGACATGCGTGCCGGAGAGCAGGTTTTTCCCAGCTCAGGATGGAGTAGCTAAATGACTCCTAAGACTAGCGAAGGTAGAGGTGACACGTAGTTTGCTTCCTTTTCTTCTCTGCCTTTCTGTAAGTCAGGGAGAGATGACTGTGTGGGGCTCAGCAGGCACTGCAGTTCAGAAGCCATTCTCATGCTCAAATATTTGCTTATGCTGGGCTCATGGCTTATATCTGTAGGTAAAAGCTCTCCTTTCTCTTGTTAATGGCAAGGGACAGTAAGATTTTCCTCCTCCTCTGATTTTTCTGCATGGGCTATCTAACTGTGGACCTAGGCACCTGGAGAAAGTCAGATTTACGTGCTCACATCCTCTATGGAGGGCAGGGAGTGATGGGGTGTGAGTACAGAATGGGCTCGGGGGCTTGGGTAGCTGGGCTGGAACGAGGGATGGATCGTGTACTGCTGGTCCAGCTTCATATCAGCCCTGGCCTGAGAGCAGGGGAGGTGTAAGGACGCAGCTCTGCTTCTCTGATGCACTGTTGTCTCGGTCTAGGCTGGGATAGACACACTGCTAAAAAGATCTTGGTCAGATCTTACAAATATCTTAATCTAAACCAGACCTTTTGTATACCTTTGCATGCTCTTCACCCCCCACCCTCCCTTCTTTTACAAGAAACTTTACAGAAATCTTGCTGCATGTTGGAGCCTCGTTATCCGAGGGAGAGGTGGTCCCCCTGCTCAGGCACTTACAAGAACTCTGCGGACCCACTGGTGAATTCAGGAGCCCGCGTCTGCTGTGGTTCTTCACTGAGATGCACAGGCAGCTGCCCTGGTGTCATCATTTCTACTTGGGAACCGGTCAGCTATTGCTAAACATAGGTGGGCTCTGGCCCTTAAAGTAACTTTTTATTTGCTGCAGGAACAGAACAGAATCGGAGATTTTCCCTGAATAAAGCTTTGGGCTTTGCTGCTTTTGTCCTAACCGACAGCAGAAGATACTCTGCTCATGTCTTTGTAAAGGCTGCCAGTAGACTGTGACTCATGGAGCGGCTAAAGTAAGAGGGTTACAACTTGCCGCAGTCCTGTGTTAATGAAATTGCCTTACAGAATTAAATGCAGTGGTCTGAATTCGTGTCACCCGTATATTAAAAAGCGTGTTGGAGACATCGGTACAATCAGATTGCTTGTGGCTTTGATGGTAGGAGAAAACGTTAGAAAGTGCTCTCGTTCCAGGAGCAACTGTAGTTGTGCTTTTCTCTCCTCAAGAATAAATCTGTTGGCGATATTAAGGCAACAGGTAGTAGTAACTCGGTTAATTATTTACGAAAGTTGAAGAGTGGTGTGACAGTCAGTGATGGGTTTGCGGCTGTTTCCTGCCCTGGAGCATCTCGTTAATCCTTTGGGCTTGTTTCCTCCCTTTCATGTGAAGCTTAATGTTTTAATAGTTTACCAAGTGAGTACGTACTCTGTTCCCTTATGTTCAGTTTCTTCTTGAATGTATTTCAAATGCGCTGCGAAGCGGTATGCCCATATTTGAGAAGGTCCACGCAAGCGGATAGCGAAAGCCTCCATTTTTTAGGATGCCGATTTCTGTGGTCCGCCACTTCTGTTTGCGACAGCGGACGAGGTGGGAATGGGCTTATGAATCGGGAAAAGGCTCCAGGGCTCAGCTTGGAGCGGATCTGCAGGAGGCACCCACTGCCACGACCAGCTGGCCAGATTGCAGCTCGGTGCGTGCCGGGAGCGAATTTTGTCAAAAAAAAATCAAAGGATCATTTGTCCAGCGTCGTCACAAGCGACGGCACACCTCTCCCAGCAGCTCTGCCAGGGTAGCAAAGAGGTACTGAAGCATGTAGATCGGGAGGGGGCTTTGGCGGGAGAGAAGCAGCTGCTGAGGATGTTCCTTGGGAGCTCCGAAAGCAGCTCGAGCAGAACCCCTGGGGATGATCGCAGACTTGTCTGCCAAATGTCCCAGTCCTCACAGGCCTCTGAAAAAGTTTTATTTTAATTAAAAATATTGCCAAGAATGGCTGGCCCTGAAGAGGCCGTAGCTTTCAGGTGGTGTGCCCCATGAAAGGAGAAAAAACCCACCCAGCAAAGCTTTCTGGCAGCAGGAAAGCCTGCCTTTCTCTCTCTAGTACTCCTTCAGATCGCCGAATAGAGCCTGATTCTTCATTCTTTTTTCATAGCTGTAACAGGTAGTTAAGTTCCTAGGCTCACTCACTTCAGGCGTGGATCTGTTATTTGCCCTGCTGCCCAGAGCTGTTATCTTCTAACTGCTGAACACAGCTCAGCGGCAGGGTGCCTGGGACACGTAGTGTCGTGTTTTAATACGAGGGGAGTTACCCTGGAAAGCTCGTCAGGAATAAGGCAAGAAGCGGTCCCAGAGAAGCCAGTTTACAGAGGAAGCGTCAATGAATGACATAGTCACAACTTTGTTAAAATGTTTTTGAAATTGAAGTTAAGAAATACTTTTGTCCAATAGGGAAAGATTTTTGGATTGTTGAAAACAATTGTGGCGGTAAGAATTTCATTTTGTGGAGAACTCGAGAACCTAGGATTTTCACACTTGAAAGCAGTTGAAAACACGAGTACCTCTTTCAAGTCACGTCTGCGTTACCTTTCTTACAAGATAGAATGCATTTAGCGCTTGATGCCTTTTGTCTTTGTTGATTTAGTTTTTACTTAGGTCTTGGACTTACTAACTGTGTCCAGCTGGAAATGAGTCTCTTGCTTCCATTTTTGGATGTAGATTTTCATTTGGCTTTTTTTGAGTCTCTGTGATTTGATGATAAAGATTCTTTGTGGTTTTTTTTTCACTTGCTTAGGGCAGAAAGGAAGGCCTTTTAGCATTTTTCTTCTGCACGATCAGTTCTTCGGGAAGCAATCCCGGAGTAAAACTGGAGCTTTTCCTTTCCTCAACTGTGGTATGCGTACCACAGCCTACTTGAAAAGGGTACGCGCCGGCGGGCCAAGCCTGGTCTGCCGTTCCCGAGAGCCGTCCAGGGCAGAGCTGGGTGCTGGGTGCTGGGTGCTCTGCCTCTGACAGCAATACCCGAGCCAACAGAGCTGGGCAGCGTCTGCCGAGGAGGATTGGGAAGCTCTGAGAAATCCCCTGGGCCTCAGGCGGAAGAGTTTTCAGGTTAAGTGAAACTGCGTTCTGGTCTTCCAGGTTTTCTCACAACATAGAGTGGCTATCTCAAGCGTAACTGAAAAATCACGTTGTTGAACGTTTCTGGATGCATTAAGTCCAAGACACTTGGTCCTTTGCACCCGTGTACTGTGGGGAGTCAAACGTCATTCACTTGATTTTCTCCAGATTGTAAAAAAAGTCTCTGTTGCTCAATTTACACACATGACCCCTTTCGTGTGGAAGCAGCGTTGTTGCTCCAAATTCCAAGTGTCAGATAAAGAATGCTTGTTAATTTTCCTAATGCTGTTTCATTCTCACGTGCTGCTTTCCTTTTGATAGGTTACCTGTTTTAGGCTTCCTTTACTATTCACCAAAGCTCGGTTTGCCCTGTTTCTGGAAAATTCAGCTGGTGCTCCTAGACTGAGAGTAATTTGAAGTATATCTGTTGCTTTAATTTGATCTGTGGCAAAAGCTGTTTGAAAACCCCTGAAAAAGGTCATATGATGAAAGGGTAACTCATTATGCTGTGTGGCTTATGAATAAAATATAATTAATATCATCACAGATTATGTAACTAATAGCATCATAGATTTTGTTGATTTTCAGCAAAAGTCTGGGATTTCTTTTTTAGATCTGTGATAGCAACAGAAATCCAGGTCACAAAATAATTTATTACCTAACTTTGGGGTTTTTTTAAATGCTCATTTTTAACCAACACTCAGTGCGTATCCAGGAAACATATAATTCAGTTGGTACCTTTTGTAAATAATTTGTCCTTCATAGTCCTTGAAACTGCACTACCATATAACTGAGTTCTGCTCAGGTTCTTCCACAGCCAACTAAATGGTTTTTTTATCACTAATCGCAAGTGAATTTGCAAACAGATGCATTTGAGTCTGTGCTTTGGTATTTTAATGCTATTTCTCAATTTGCTTTCACAGGGTTGATTCTTGATTTATTTCAAGTCCTTTTTCTTAATCAGTTTGCAGGGTTTTCCCTGCCAGGAATAAGTAACAATATATTTTCATTACTTCCAGCACTTCAAAGGTTCCAAGTTTCTGATGCCCGGAACATTTACTACTAGAAGAAAAAAGAAGTCTTCCTTTAGTTAGCAGTTGCTCTTTAATAGGGAGCACAAGGTGAGATAAATCAATTTGGAGAGTCTGGTATTTGAGTGACCGGCAGTTCAGTTCATGTAATGCCATCTGATGTTTTGGTGGCTGGTTATATGTGAACTTAATTGGACAAAGGCTGACGAAGTTCTGACCTCCGCAGATCTGCTTCGTTTGCTTTTTTGTCAAACATGCTTTTTATTTTTGCTGGCGAGACAGACTCATCATTCATATTTATTTTTTTACATCTGAAGTTTGTCAAGCTGCTTGGAAAAATATGACAATGAAAGACATCTGGGCATCCCATCCACTTGCTATTTGGAAACATCTGCATCGTTATTAGGAACTTCTTACTAGCACTGCAGTGAGCAGATGCATTCTCTTTCCGTCTCGAGGCTGATTTACAATTGCTGGTACTGACAGAAATTCGATAAGCACTAAAACCCAAATACCTGTTTCTTGACGGGGCTTTTTAATACCACATATTTAGGATGCCTTAATGTTTGTTCCTGTGCAAAGAAGAAACCTGTGGCATTTGTGGGGGGAGGAGATGGAGAAAAGCCAGCAGTGTCTCCTTCAGGTTATTGTCTGTATCAATAGGATTTTAAAAGCTAAGCGCTTGTCTTCTTGTATCTTTGCCATGCAGGTTGATTCACAGCTGTTCATCAGATGTAGTGCTCCTTCTAAAACCAGAGTCCAATGTCTCAAGCTGCCCTTTGGCTGTCTTTAAAGCCTAAAGAAATCTGCATTAAAACAAAAAAAATCTCTAGTCTTTCTTTCCATGCTTAATATGGGAGAGCCGCTGAATTGTAGTGGCTACGAGTAGAAGACATGATTAGATGAAGCTTGGCTTTAACTGTGGTACAGGCTGTGTACACTGAATCACGTAGCTACAGGGGCAAAAAAACTGTCCATACGGGGTTCTAGTAACGAGCTGTTCAGTTCAGTAACCTGTCTCTGACGCTGGCCCCAGCTGAGGTAAGGAACTGTGTAGGAGCAGCACTGCGATCAAGCCCTCCTGCCTCCCGCGCATCCCCCCAGCCTGCAGCGCTGCTGGGCTTTCCAGGGCACCCTGTTCACCAGCACCCGCGGATCTCTCCTACCTTCACTTGGTTAATGCTTTCTGAACTTCTGCAGCAGTGACTTAGGCATTTCGGTTAGGTACTGTGGAGGACTTGTGTTCATTTTAACCCTGTTACCTGGCCATTTTATTTGACCCACCCTATCTCCAGAGAATATCCTTCAGCTTTTCTCTGTTTTTTCGGGTTTTATATCGACCTTGCTTATCCCTCCTCATTATCTCTTTTCTAGTCCAGAGGGAAATACTTTATTCCTCGCTCACGGTGTGTAAGCAGGTCCTTATTTGTGGCCGTCCCTGCCACTTTCTGCAGAGCCTCCCACCCCTGTGCTGCCCGGTGGCTGTGTGAGGGTCTAGATACACGTTGCGGGTTTGTGCAGCGCTGTCGTGTTTTGCTTCTGGGCCTTTTGTACCGATTGGTGCCTTTTACTGAGTGACCGTAGGTAATGACACTGTGCGTATGTACACGTTTTGCTGTGCTTTCGCCCGTGTATTAGTTTTCAGCTGCTAGTTATCTCCTAATAACTCGGTGTTTTGCAATCCATGTACAAGTTCTTCATTTACCTTGAGGTATCACCGCCTTAATGATCAGAAACTTTATTACTTTTGTGTGTATTACCTTTTCCAAAGAACTGGTGAATATCTTGAGTAGCAGAGCTTCCAGCATAGATTTGTGTGGTTCTTTAAGAAGAGCGGCCATTACACAGAAGGGAGATTGCGTTACACACCACCTGGCTCACATTTTATACACCATACCTTGTGAAGAAAAAGCATTAATTCTTCTTAGCCCGCGCACACGGAAAGCGATGTGAATCTAGATAGCTTAGCAGCTGCTAGCAGCGTAAGTCCGGCAGGCGCCAGCCCGGGCTCGCGAATCCCACGGAGCGCAGTCCCGTCCGCGGCGATGCCGTGCATCTGAAGAGCAGCTCTGCGTTTCTCATGGAGCAGGTCCACCGCGGGGTCTGCAGCCAGGTTTGTCGCCTTCATATTAACATGTGAGCAGCTTTATTAAAATTAGAGAAATAAGAATTGTGCTTGAAAATACTGACTCAGTTAATTAGCTTTAAAAAATTAGAAGCTTCGATACAGAACGTAGATAGTATGGTTTGTGGACGACATCCCTTTGGCCTAGAACGACCTCACTTTCTGTGTTTTATAATAAGCTAAAGTGGCAATGCACCATTTTTCTGAAATTGGATTGCATTTAAACTGGATAGAGAGGTTGATGTGATGTAACTGATAAGACAACGGAATACATGAATGTGACTTTAAAACATTTGAAATGCTGGAAGGGGAGTGAAGGTAGCATAATGGTGAAAAGAAATCCTGGTGAAGGTATGTAGCATCAAGAGAGCAGAGTATCTCAAGTCAGTTATGGGCTTAAATATACCACAAGTGGTGAGCTACTAGCTGGGAGAATTAGTTGGTTTGGAGATAAAGTGGGCGTAAAAGAAGGTTTATTTGCAGGTTTTTTCCCAAGCAGCTGCTCATCTCCTTTCATCTATGCCAAAAAAGACCATTTATTTCCATTTCATTTGGTATTTGCTAAATGTATACCACGATAATCTTGACATCGCTGACTAGAGGAACAAATGTTCAGTATCGTGGGGTGTATTGCACTGATGAGCATTGCACTGAGCAGGGTGTGTTGTACTGACCAGTAAAAGCCACTCTTTCAGACTAGGACACGGGACACCGTCACTGCGAGCACGTACGAAGCCCCGCTGCCAGTGGCATTCCTTAGAGGACAGCGTTGTGGTCAACGCTGTTTAACGTGCTCATCAAACAAACCAGACGATGGTAGCGAATACCGCTTCGGTAAATTCAGAGAGCACGCCAAACCGGGGGGATCCGTAAGTCGGCTGCAGGGGAGGGCTGGTGTTCAGGGGTTCCTGGGCAGGCTGGAGAATTGGGCTGACCTCAACCTCGTGAAAGGCAACGGAGGCAGCAGGCAGAGCCTGCCCCTGGACTGGGACAACCCCCTGCACCAGTAAGGGCTGCGCCAGCTGCGTAGGAAGCAGCTTCCCAGGAGGAGAGGTGGGGGATGCTTACAGCAATCACCAGGCTCAGAATTATAGCAGTAATGAATTGAGGCCTGAGGATAAGTAATAACAATAAATTTCTGAACTATTACTCCTTACTCTCTGGCGTTAGGAATATCTGTACCATCTATAGAAGAACGTACTGTATTCTCCTTTGTTCTTGAAAGCTCTTTTTATGTTGCGGTCACGGAGAAACAAAAATGTTATGTTCCTAAGACTGAAGATAGGCTGCTGTGGAGGAGGCTCACCCAGACTGTTGCGGGCTGTTTGGATGAAGTTTTCAAATCTCTACTGCTTGATGTTAGCTTTTGCCTCACTTTACTATTACTTTGGTACTTTATAACTGTGCTAAGAGAAACGACCTATTGATTTGTGGAATTATTTCATTGCTTGAAGGTTAATCCTCAATTTGTTGGATGTACTAATAATGTTTGGTTTGGGATTTTCCCCCAAGAGGGAAGATCAATAAGCAATTACATTTGAAATTAAGTCTGTTCTGAAGGCTGATAGATGAGAACTTTGAAATGGAAATCTATTTCCATTTGAACATAGAGTGCTTCTACTTAACTCTGTGTTTACTGTGGTGTCATACTACACCTTTTATGACAGCTGGGTTGTCGGCAGTTGGTTCTTTACCAGGAGCCTGCCGCATGGTCCAAGTTCTGCCTCAAAAAGACTCGCTGCATCTGCTTTTAACTTAAAACAAGTAATGGTGAATATGAAGCAAAGCAAAGCAAAACCATGATGTTTACATCCTGTTTACAAAACCATGACATTTAAATTTTTGCGTATTTTTTTGTTTCTTGTTCAAGCGCTCTGTCAGGTAGCATGCAATTCTATTTTTCCCGTTTTGTCCGCTTCTAACCATTTCTTCCATATCACGGTCTGAACAGGCTGCGTTAGGACTTTAGAAACAGCATGGAATGACTTTGAAAGCACATTTGTGTGGCACCGAAATCAAATTTTTCCAACTATTTAAACACAAGCATTTCAAATTACTCGATAAAAACATATCTCCCTCTGACTCACACTGTAAGAATTACTAAAAGCTATCTGTATTACAGGCTGGGAAATGTCACCGGTGGAGCTCTTCTAACCCTCTTCGTTTATCCCCGTACCTTGTGGGCATCCTACAGTTTCTGTGACGCTCCAGTAGTTGGTAGCATGTCCCAGCAGCTTGCACCTCTCATGCTTGGTTGCCTCGAGTCCTGAAGGCACAGAATGCCCTGTAGAGAACAAGGGCTTGTCCACACACACACAGGTGTTCATTAGTATATTCACACCGTAGATCAGAAGACTCTGAGATTTTACTCATTTGGCATAAATAACAGGGACCTTTGGAACCTCAAGGTTCTTGTGTCGGCATTTAGCAAACGTACGGTAGCATCCCCCCTAGTGACTCTTGATATCGTTAGCTTATCGACAGTGAGAACGGCGAGGCTGGTACATTTGTGTACTCTGGGACTCGGGTGAGCCCTGGGTGCTTGCTCACATCCAGGTGAAATGAGGGAGAGTGGGAGAAGTAAGGTATTGCCGAGTGACTTTTATATGAGGAAAAAATGCAAACCACCTGCCAGGTGACGGGGAGTTCTGGTCTTCTAAACAGCACTGACGGTTTTGGCACGTTATCCTTGAGCCGAAAGCTTATGCCTCTTCCTCGGGAGACGGGCATTTGCCTTCCTTTCCTTTTCCTACATAAGGTAAGCGAATGCTTTCCTGACCTGTTTTAAACTGCTGCAAAGGTAAAAGACAGGATTCTGGCTGTAATGCCAGGGAAACTGAGGCAGCAGCTGGCTTTCCAAAGCAGGGAAAGCCAGGTTCCAGAAGGAAAGCCGGCTGCTTTGCTGGGCAGGGGGTTCCCTCAGGCACTTTTCCTTGGAAGACTCGAGCTGGACAACAAGAGCCTCCGTGAAACCTTTTAGTTACTTGGGACATAATAAGCTGTGCGCAGCACCTTCTATGAAGGTTTATCTGGGGTGATTATAATATTCACAGCTTGGGTGGGATTTTCAAAGAGTCTGCAAATTGTTACCCCAACCAGAAGGGGGTAAGCTCATACCTCAGGTTAGGAAGAGTCTAAACTTCCCAAGTCCCAACCAGATGCTTTCTCTCACTAATGGCTACGCTGAATTTCAACTGGCTTAACCGAGAGCTGACTAGGATATTGTTTGTTTTTCATTTCAGAAACAGAACGATCTTTTTGCTCTAGTTGTTTTGTTGAAGCTTTTTGTTGTCGTACTTGTTGAAACCCACGACCTCATTTGTGCAGATCAGCATGTTTTGTTGGTGCACCCCCTTCCTCTTTTTATGTGGTGTTAGAGGAGAATGGCTTCCTACATATTTTTGCCATTATCTTGGACGATATCGTGGTACATGTGCTGTTTGGAAATAGCTTGGGTTTGGAGACGTTTGTTGGTCTTGGAATGCTGACTTACAGTGCATTCATGGAAAAAAAGCAGGAACCCGAGTTCAACAGCATTCAGTGATAGTTTATAGTTGGAGCTTTTCCTTTATGTCTATGCCAGTGGAATTTTGAAAAATGGCTGAAATTCCGTGTGGCAAGAAAGAGAGGCTTATTATCTGTGACTAACGCTTTGATGCATTTTTTAAAATTGGTATTATTTGCTGTCGTGCCACTTCTACGCTTCTGCTCTATTGGTTGCTTCTGTTGCCTCATCATTTTAAACAGCTTTTCTTCTAGCTTCGACTGTTAGTCTTACATTACTCATGCTGCCATCCTCCTCTGGGGATCTGGCCAGTGCAACCACACTATCAAATTTGAATCCAGACTGGGGATAAGCTAGCCTTTGTGTTAGTCAGTAATTGAATCCAAGCTGAAGTCTGCATTTTTGGATGACAGTACTGAAATTATATGAAGTCTTTCGAAAACAAAGAGCAGAAATACCGTATGGACCTGTTCATTTTTTAAGATCAAGTACTCCCACATTTTAAAGTAACTTTTAAGTCAGAAAAGAAAAATCGGTTTCCTTTAAGAATCTCAGTTCACATTTAGATCTAGCAGTACTCCTCTTCCCAAATATCAGCCGCCTTTATTTCGCATGGTTTGAGAGTCCTTCGCTTGTATCTATGTTGACGTGCAGCAGTCTGGAAAGATAGAAGTTTTGCCATTCATCGGTATTATTTAGAATTTAATCGAGGATCAAAATTGGGTTAAACTTCTCAGAAGAACTCCCAGAGGATAACATACCTCTGCTGAAATTAAAACGCTTTTCCTTCTGTGTGTTACTAAGCCCTTCTGAAAAAGTGACTGACTGACAGCACTGTTACATGGAGAGACAAAACTCTGCTTTTTCTTCCTGTTTTATCTCTACTAGGGATGCCACTAGGCAGTTTAGGCTCCCATTGATGGAAGTGGCAGCGTAGATAGTTGTTACGTGGGAAGAAGAGCAAGGGTGAGAGTCTCGCTTTTGGAGCGGTCTGTCTGCCTGATGGAGGCCGGAGGGCAGCTCAGCGCTGCGGGGTCCCCAGCCTGCAACCGAGAGAAACTGCGCTCGGGTGCGGTGCGGTGCTGCATCCAGTGCTTTGGACGCTGGAAGCATTTCAGGAGGAGAAGAAAGATGTCCTCGTTGTTACGGGCATTTGGAGTAGCCCAACTCTTGTAACTGCAGTGCTGTCTCTGGGCTGAGTCCACCTAAGGAGAGAGTGAGGACTGGGAGGTCACCGAGGCGTTTAAAAACACTTTTTGTTCCACTTTCTGAGCTGCTCTGCGAGCCGCCGGGCATAGCCCTGTTAGCGGTTGGAGGGAAGAGGGGGGTCAGCTCTCGGATTTGGATAAATCAGGTCTCCACGTTCACTTAGAAGTCGAGCGAGGCTGTCTTTGTAGGGCTGCTGAATGGAGAGCAGTTGCAGACCGAAATGGCTGGTGGTCAGAGTCCAGCGTCTGCAGCTAGAGCGTTGTTGCACGGACCAAATTCCTGATGCTCAGGCTTCTTTTTGCCTCTGTGCCGCTCAGCACCATGCATACCCGTGTGCTTCATTGTGTTTCCTGCTGTGAGCTAGTTAGTGCTTACCAGCAGTGAATTTCAGCTGCAGCTATCTCCTAATTGATCTATATGACAAGATCCCTCTACAAGTTCTTCAGCTAGTTTTACATGCTACTGCTTTGCTAATCACAGAATGTATCAGGGCTGTATCTGCTGCGTTGTTAACCATGTCTAACGACATAACTAGTCACACAAACTATCAAGATTCTTGGCTGTGCAAAAATAAATTACCCTCTACACACCTTGTGTTCTCTTCCAACTCCTGCTTCAGCTTTCCATAAACCATACTCTTCATTTCTTTTGGTGCCTTGGACTGTCTTTCTGGCTGCTATTCGTACAGTATTCCTGTGCTCCTGCAACACAACTAATATTATACTAAGCTTTTTTGCTTTGTCATTTTGTTTAAAAGTCATTAAATTTACTGATTACCATCAGCTTAAGAGGTCCTTTCATGTGTCTAAAACTGTGAAAGGGCAGACTAAAAACTTGGCAACAAATTTGACCATAAAACGCTGTCTAATCTGGACATCTAGGTTTTGAAAGTTAGAGATAATCCTCAGGAGTTTTAACTTGGTATTATTTGGACATCTTAACCATCCTCAATCAGTATAGGATTGTTACCAGGCTGTCCGATGAATTGAAACCTGCTGTATACGCAGGTCCAGAGATCGCTTCTGTACACTTTAAAACAGTTCTTGTCCTATTCTGGCCACCTTTCTCCCCCTTCTTCACCCTCGCCCGCCCCACAACAGCCTGCACCCTTGGGCTGTTTTCCCCCTAGCATTTAATCTGCCTTTTGAGGAGGACTGTCTCTTTTTGTCATATTTATAGCCAGACCCATTGTATAGTCCATGGAAAATTCTTCCTAAATCTTCTCCCCTCTCAGGTTATTCTTTTTTTTATTATTATTATTTTTTCGCTGTCTCTGTTAGCTTTCCATCAGACTGGAGGGCTCATTAAAGCATACTGTACAGGAAGTCGAGAGAGGCGCAAGAATGGGACCCTGCTCGCCAAAGAGGGAAAGTTGGCAACTCTCTTCCAACAGGGAAATTCCTTGGCCTCAAGGAGCAGCTTCGTAGAGAGAGTGCGCTCTTGAAGAGGCATACAGGGCACAAAATGCTGCTTGAAATGCTGTTCCACAAATAAACAGCATTTTGGTTATTCACACGTTATGGTGAGGTTCCATCAATAACGTTCAAATACTGTATTCAAGTATATAAGGGTTGGAAATTTGCGGTTTTATCTGAGCGGTCTTGAGATCAAACTGCAAGTGTCAGGAGGGAGAAGATCGGTTCTGGGCATAAAGAAGTTAACCGCGTGCGTAGTCATCCGCTACGGAAGGTGTTTCCAGCAGACTTCACCTCCCGCGTCAGACAGCACAGGCAGAGCAGAAACGAACCTCTCCGAAAAAACTCTCTCTCCTTAGTTACCGCTTTTTCAAGCAAACGTAAATGGCAGCATCTTTCAGGCCAGAGAGAGATGGAGGTCAGAACGGGAGAATTTATGACTCTGTGCTATTTTGGACGGGATTGGGATGGGGAGAAGGAGAGGGGAATGATCAAAATATCCTGTGTGGAAACACTGTGAGTTATATTCATAACACATCTGTGCGAGGTGCAGTCAAGGTTGGCTCACTAATAGGAATTTGGTGAGATGGAAAGGAAAAAAAAAAGTGCTTCTTTGTATAAGAGTCTATATGAAAAAAGGAAAGTATCAAAGGGTAATGAATCTATAATGAAATAACTTCTGTTGCAGTTATTGAGGGCATGGTGGTTTGGGCCTTGCAGAAGACTTTTTTTCCCCCTCCCTGAAGGGAAACAGGAACGCTAATGTGGGATTCTCTCCTGTTTGTAAACCAGTTTCGTGGTATGACAGTCAAAATTAAAACTCGTAAGCTGCATATTTGCTGGTTTTTTCACTGAAAATACTGTGACATCAGTACGTATGTAATGTCAAACTGTATGGTTTTTCTAAGTATATCACACTTGGGTCATATTCTAAATAATCATAGCCAGAGCTGTGGGTAGGAGAGGCTGTGCTTCATAAGGAATTGTGAGATTAGAGAACTAGCTTTCAGTTCAGGACTGCTCCCTCCGCCTTTTAGCCCTTGCAGTTTTAAATTCTCTCTTACAGAAAATGTATGGCTAGGAGAGGCTTTGACTAACTTGCTGTGATTTCACAAAATCTACACTAGTGTGCGTGTGTGCTATTGAATATTATTTTGTAATGAAGAATCAGAATTTGTTAACCCAGAACGGCTATCTGGAATATATTTATAATCCCCCATTTCAGGTATTTTTTTCCAAAAAAATTATTCCATCTTCACTATCCTAGCCAGTCCTTGTGTACAAGTTAGTTAAAAAATGAAGTATTTCAGCTTGAGATAGGGTTGATGGCCAAGTGAAACAGTCCTCAAATCTTCAATTTTATACACCTTAATACCTAAACATTATGAGCTAACATATCTATGTAAACGTAGTGTGTTTATGTATGTGTGTGTGTGTGTGTACATTAGATGGTGGTCTTTAAGAAGGATAACTTTGTGTATATATATATAGCTCCCTTCTTAGAGTGCGGTAACGATGTCCAGTGTTTACTAGAGGATGAGATGTTGATGGTTTGGATGTCGAAATGCATCACGCCATATCTTAGATAATCTGTGCACGTTGCCTTGATCCAAACACAGCAAGAGTCTTTGCGTTGCAGTCGGCGGGCTTTGGATCAGATCCCCAGTCTCACGTGTTTGCCCAAATTGGAGTTCCCTGGGGACTTTCAGATCGAAACTGCCACCCTCCAGAGTCAACATCCGAAGAACTGTTTTTCAGCTGCTGGGAGCACTTTGCCAAGATCATCCTCGGTTGCCATCTGTTGGGGTAGCGGAGCAGAGCTGACAGCTTTGCGTCCTCCAGCAGCCTGTCGCGCTCGCAGACTCTTCTCCAAACGCCGTCTCCCGATGCTGCCCGGCAGTCGGTCGGTGGCGGTGGAGGAACCCTGCCTCCGACTCGGGTCGGTGTCGCTGCAGGTGCGCGGGCTCATCGAAAGGCCGGTCTCCAAAAAACAGCTGTTGGGCTTTGTCATGTCAGAAGGTTGGAATCCACTTAGTGACAACTGAACAATTAAGGACAATTACGCTTTCAGCTACATTAACGAGTAACTCGTAGGAAGACATTGGAAGGAAATGACCCGTTGTCGAACACCCGCGTAATTTGTGACTCACGGCATCGTTGGAAGGGCGTTTGAAGTTCTCTTTGTTTTGGTAATATGGACTGCATAAATATTTTCCCACATTTTTTTCCAGTTTTACACACTCAGTTATTCCTTTTATGTGACTGAATACTGTGAATTCCATTCTTCTGTCTCCTTTAAATGTTTATCTCTGCATAAGCCGTCCAACAGCTGAGTCTACCCATTATGTTCGCCACCTTGGCTTTAGTCTGCGCTGGTGGCCGCGCGAGGAGAGCACGCTTGGAGTCGTGAAGCGAGTGCTGTTCCCCGAAACCTCCTCTGGAAAAATACTCTCTGGGGTGGGGTTGCGATGGGTAACGCAGCGGTACGTCGAGCTTCGGGAGGCGAAGTTCACTCACGAGGCAGGAAGGGCTCATCTGTGGCCTGGAGTTGCCCAGCAAAGTTACTGTACACCAAACGGTGTCTCGAAATTATTTATAGAATTAATTGAAAAGCACGGAAGCAGTGACAAAGATTGAACAAGACAGGTGTTTAATGGAACCCTTCAATGCGCTTTCCATATCCTCTTTTATAGCTTCTCTCAAGTAGATATTGCATCTTTCTCTTGTCTTTCCTGTCTGTTTAATGAATTAATGACTTAGTATAATTAGCAGTTTTTATCTGTAGCAGTAATGCTCCAACACTTTAACTTTGTCAGAGAGGAGAGCTCCTCAGTCAAGTACTTCACTCGCATGTATTGCTCTTAAAATGACTTTTTTCTCATTTGCAATGGCTTGAGTGAAGCACCTGAAAACACAGTTTGAAATATTTACCTGTATACACTAAGGTAACGCTGATCCATGGTCAGGTGCCATTCTAAAATTTGAACTGGAGATGGCATTAGCCAAGCCACGGTGCTTGCTTATGCTACTCTTGTCCGTATTAGCATACTATACAAGAACATCTTTTTCAGTGTTTAGGTTAACTGTTTTCTCCTTTCAGCTCTACCAGCTTGGCAGAATGATTTTCTCTTTCTAATTTTCCCTTAGAAATGAAGCTGAATTCTTTTTATTAAATTCACTAACACAAAAAATAAGTCTAAGTCTCAAGTGTGATGGAAGTGAAAAATTATTGGTTAAATGCAGTATTTTTTCCTAATCAAAATTGGGATATGATTGCTCCTGCAGCTGCTGGATAGCTATTGCAGGCTGTCCTTATGGATATCACATAGTTTACCTCATTCACTTCTGTAAGTAGTGTTTTGTTAAAATGCTGCCATTGAGTATCTCTTCTGAAAGAAAATCTGGTGTTTAATAATACACAGAGATGCTCATTTATTGTGACCAATGACTTACATATAGGACCTAATCTACCAAAGCTATTTCTTTACAGACACATCAACCTTCCTGGACAACAGAAAGACAAGTGTCATGTCTGTGCAACCGGGTCAGTAATGGCTGCTACCTGGACGTATTAAAAAAAAGAACAAACCCAGCCCCATGTCCGTTGTAACCACATCAGAAGAGAGACTGACGATGTTGAAGAATAATTTTGCTTTTTATACCTGTAAGGAGGTTCATTCACGTTAGAAGGGAAACGGGCCCGACTATTCCTATTCTATACATAGACGTGAACGTACGAGAGCTAGAAAGAAATTGTTGCAGTCCCGATAAATTCAGAAATCTTCTTTCATTTCTTTATGTGCAAAGCTTCTAGCCTTGGTATTTTGACAGAGCTTCATCTCTTCCCTCCTCCACTTCTCATTTGTCCTTCTAGACTGCAGATGTTTTATTGTATCAGGCCGACTGTCCACTCTGGCCGGTGTCCTCCAGCTGTGCCGTCCAGATTTCGGAGCTCCATCTGCACGGTTAGCCACACATCAGGGGAAGGCTGCAAAGGCAGCGGAGAGCGCCGAGCTCCCGGCTGGCGTTAACTGCTCGTTATCGGTGGTTTGTGGCGTTCATGGTCTGCTCAGGCTCTTGGAGGTTCAAGAGAACTTGGAGCACTGCAAGACAGCGAGAAGTGTGTTCGTGTCTGTTTCCTTCTACAGCAAAAAAAATTAGGGGACCTTTTTGGGTTTTCCAGTGTGTTGCCATCAAAATGTTGTCATACTTCAGCATTTTTAAAGTAGCAGGTTACCGTGCCCCACCTCTTCACAACTGACATTTTTTCCTTGGATTTTTACGATGTGTTTTCACCGTTGGTAATTACATTAATGGAAAAGCTTAGCTGCATCAGCTTCAGCTTTTTGCAGCTCTCCTCTCCAGCTGGATAGCAGTTTTGGCTCAGACTGTGTTAGTAATGCATAGCCCTTCAGCTCTTAGGTGAGGGAGCCATTCTTTCTGCTTCTCCGTAGGCAAGAGAGTACAAACGCTGTCCTGGAAAAGGGCAAAGACTTTTCCTGAGCTGACGAGAGAGCCTTCCCCTCGCATAGATCAGCCCGAGAGGCCTCCCCTGCAGGGATTTTATGTCGGTTGTGGAGCTGGTCCGCAGCACAGATTTTAAGATACTTATTTTTAGGTGAACCATTAAATTGCATGTTGGTGGCACATAGAAATCCTTCCTCAGTAGTTACCGAGCTCCACACCTTTCGTCAACAAGAGCTAGGGAGTCATTTGTCTATTTACTACTGTTCTGCTTTTAGCAAGGCATGCCTCCCTGCTCCAAATAATCCCATATCAAACGGAGCGGGGTTCTGTCTTGATGTCTTGCCATTCTGTCTGGACAGTGTAGTAGGCTTTGCAGGCTTTCAGGGGCTTAAGGCAGATAAAGCGATGGTTAGAGTGTAATTGTTGTTGACAGTAGACAGTGAGCTGCTCAGTAAAGATAATGTCTGTGGCTGGGGGTATGGATGAGCAGAGGCCACCCCATGCTCCTGCTACACGTTTCGAAAGAAATTCCTTTCTGAGCAACTGTATATAAACACGCCTCTCCCTTCGCCTAAGCGAAATGAACAACCAACGTAGTAGGTAGGTGTCCAGCAAAACAGAAGGTGAAAGAGGCACTTTGATGGGAGAAAACGATACGTAAGGAGAAATGGTGAAGAAAGTCTATTCCAGGAAGTTTTTTGTTAAGTTTTTATGATTAAGAAACTATTCTTTTGCTGATTTTTGCTTTTCCTCTTTCCCATGCCACCTGCAGTTTAACTACTTATAAATAGATTTTCCTGGTTTTATTACCTGGTAGGAAAGTTTTCTCTTGCTGCTGGCTTCTGTCACAGCAGAGGTTTAGAGCTTCCACCGCCAGTATGTAGTCTGAGAGCAGCGGTGGTAGTGAGTCCTGACACGGCTCACCCCGGGCTTTTCACGGCTGTGCGCTCAAGGGCAGCTCGGAAAGTTGACAACAAAGTTTGACGTTTCAGAGTTGAAATAAAACAGAGCAAATGGCATTTTGACACAACACAGGTAGCATCGAACAGTCAGCGGGCAGCTGTCACTGCTTCGGGAAGATCGCCATCCACCCCGAAAGGCTTCTTGCGTCCCCTGATCTGTCCAGACTGTGGAGGGAAATTGTAAGCCGCCTTTATAGGCGGTAACTGTAAACATCCTTGACAAGAGCATTCCTGACCACAAATTAACTAACAGAGCGAAACACTGCGCAATACTCATTGGAATGGATCTGAGGAACTCTTTTCCTCCGTTAGGGAGATGGGAGCTAAAAACCTGGATGCAAAGATGTCTACAAAGGATGACCAGCAAGGCAGATACTAGCTAGTCGCTGACAGGGTTGAATGCCGCACCTTAGAAACTAATTCAGCTTTTCTGTTACAGAAGAATAGCAGGTGGTGAACTAGAGGTTAGCGGAACCTTTCTTCTCTAACGAGAAGTGTTTGTTTTAAGAGTGTCATTTGTGGCACACTTCTGTCCAAGAATGGGAAAGCAGATGATGTGGTCAATTTTAAATGTCAAATGATCCTAGAGATATTTCTGGAGCTAAAAAATACAAGCTTTTGATATGAGTTCTGTGGTGTTAAATGTGTTCACATAGGCAGGGACTTGTAAAGTGTGACTGGAGTTCTCTTTCTTTGAGCTATAATTTTTGCTGCAGTTATTCCTGGTTTTACCAATAGTTTGTGGGAACTCTTCCTCTGCTGTCCACCTCCCGCAGCCCCGTGCTTTGACATGAGTGATTTATCTTTTCTTTAACTGTACTTTAAAGATCAGCCATGGCCCGAAGCCAGCTGTGTGGTGGGTGTGTTTCTGTTTCTAGTGACATGTAAATTCCTAGGCCGGCTTATGGATGCATCCTGCTAACATATCTGGTGTCAAGGTGTGAGATGAGGGAATAATCTTCCTCTAAGGCACGTGACAGTTATGACTTTTAGTCCGATGTGAAGCTTGCTGGGAAGAGCTCTCTCTTCCCTGGTGCCCAAGGGTGTACACAAGATGTTTCCTGGGACTATTCCAAGTTAGGCGTCCATCTCGGGGTCGCCGGAGACTGCGGAGAACTGACCGTAGTGGTCCTGCCAGTCCCCTCCAGCCCTCTTTTCCCAAATAGGATGCTTCGTGCTTTCGAACAGCTGACAGAAGCTGGCTCAGGTGCCCAGGCATAAGGAATCCAAACCAGAACTGAAATAATTTTGAGGCCTTGTTATAGCAGCTTAGTTAACGAGCGCTGGCGGGGCTACATCTCCATTAAAGTATCTTCTTCGGGCATTGAAAATCCATAATAGTGGTCTGCTACTGAAAATACCTGTTTAAAGAGTTTAGGCTCTGGAACTCTTCTGAAGCTTGTAGGGAGCTCAGGGAAGCTGCCCAAAAATGCAGACAACTCAAGCCATCCAGCATTTCTTCTTGCAGCAAGTTCTGAGTTAGCGAATAATTTATGAATGCAACCTGCGTTTTCAAGCTGTGGTGGACTTTAAAGGTACCCCCCCCCCCCTTTCTGAATTACCCTGGCCTTTTATAATGCCTTATTCAAATGATGAATCCAAGGACTCGTTTAAGCATGCTCCTTCCTGAAGTAAAAATGATTTTCACATTGATTTCATGATACGTGAAAGCATGAGTAGTTTCAGAGTTGTTAATGCAGAGCTCTTCGACGTTCCTGGGAGAGTGTCTGACTTTGAAAGCCATGCGCTCTGCGCTCTTACTAGCTGGAAACTTTGGAAGTAAAGGGCTGGCCACTCTGAGCTGTAAAAACTAAGAAGAGAGTCCTCACATACCCAAACGTGTGTAGTTCCAGCAGACCAGGTATCCAGGTACGCATTTCAGCAGTGGACCAGTCTGGAAATTGTTGCTGACTTGCTTTTTCTCATCTGCAAGCTGAATACCAGGCCCTCTAAAGATGCGTTTTCCATACTTTTAGACATTGATACATCTGATGATTTTGCAAAATGTGACTTTTTTCTTTGTTGTTTTTCATCTTTTATTACAGCTGTGGTTAAAGGGCTCACTTCATGACTGATTTTAGTGTTATGTATAACTGCACAGTTCTGGTCTTGGACTTGCTTGGACTGTACGGGTAGTATATGAAGCCATGTTGTTTGTCTGCAATTCTGACATGAGCTGTCATGCTAATACACTTGATACTTAATTGAAGAACTTAGTTTTGTGTAAAGTAAAAGACGAATGGGTTTGCTTGCTTTATGTGTGTCTAATATGTGACCCGCAAACTTCTGCTGTCTGTCCCGTATTTGTATGTAACCACCAGCATAAGATACCAGGCGTGTCACTTAAAGAACCAGCCCCAAACGCTCGAGTCTTCTTCATGTATACAAATAAATTACAGCCCTCACCTGATAGAACATTCTGGTGATTAATTGAAGTGCAAAAACTTTGATTTATTACTGACAAGGGGCATAGATGCAACTGACTCCACTGATCAGGAGAAAAAAAAGATGTATTTATCAATTGTCGGTTGATTAGCGGCATCCCAATTGGTGGTGAAAAACCTCAGACTGTGCAAAGCTCGTTTCCCTCTGCAGCCCCCTCTTGCCCACCTCCCCGGTCAGCTCTCGTTCCCGAGACCAAGCTAAAAACGCCGGGTCATACCAGCAGCCTGCCTGCCCTGGTCCAGTATGCCCTGGGTGTCTAGCCAAGGCCGTACTCCAGCAGCAAAGCAGACGAGTAGTCACCTCCCTATGGGCAATGCCTCGTTACAGCTGAAACCAAGCTACAAATGAGGTCAAGAGCAGATGAGCCAGGGCAAGGCCGGACAAGTCCTGAGGCCCGTGTTAAGCTAATGCAGAGCTGTGATCTGGTATTAGTGGTGGCGAGGCAAGGTGTTAATGTGTTCCTTAGGCCACGGGGCTATGCAGAAAGCAGGCTGCCAATTGTTACCCTCTGTTATTTCTCCTTTTTGCTGCGGCAGTGGATGTCGAGAGCGTCCTTCCCGTGCTCTTAAGCTTCTGATCGTCAAAGTCGAAGCCAGCAGTCCTTGAGCAAAGAGTGGCAGCGTGCTCAAAAGGAGCTCGCTTTGATCCTGAGACTTACCCGTCATCTCTTTGACAGTCATCCGCTACACCTGGGGTGTCTGAGACGACTTGGGTTTTAAATCTCACTGCACCGGTGGCACTTTCCGCGAGTCCGTCTGAGAACCTGACAAGTGCCTAATACCGCCTTTGCGCTATTTCTTATGGCAGAGCGGTGACAGCTGGTTTTACTTAAAGCTATAAAACGTATTGAAGGGGTTTCCAGCATGCGTAAATACCAAACCAGTTTATATCATGTCAGGTCTATGGAAGCAAGCTCTTTAGAAAAATGATCTCATAGGCGTTCTTTGGTGTAGATCTGTCGCATTGCCGTGGGCTTCATTCTTTTCTAAAAACAACTCCTGCCTTTTCAAGTTGGCACGCCTCAGACGTATGCCTCCTGCTTGCTTTACATTAACCAGACTCTCTCTGGCTCTGGAAGTTAAAGGCTATAGATTCATTCAGTAACTTTGATACCCAGTTATTTACAATAGCGCTGTGTCCGCTAACACCCCTCACCCAAGTATGTTTTCTAGCTGCTTCTTATCTTAGTGTGATTGTATGATTGTACGTGTTAGAACCTCAGAGCGACATTTCTCATGGGCTTTCTAAGACCTAGAGCACGGCAAGTCCATAGGCAAATCTAAAAGTGCTTTCACCGTGAATCAGCCGAGCGCAGAGGGAACCAACGACCCTGTTAGTGTGTCAAGCGTAACCTTGTGCCAGCAAGCTCGTGTTCTCCAGTAGTGAGAACTCTGGAGCTGGCTGAAGTTCCTCTTTTGCTTTCTGTATTACCAGTTTCTGGTCACGGGATGGAAAAAGAACGGTTAATAGTTGGCCCAATTTCAGACATATTTAATTATAGTTTCCTTAATCGCCTTTAAGTTCTGGCTTTGTTTTGTGTATATTTGCTGCCAGGTAAGGATAACCTACAGTTTTAGAAAACCCTCATGCCAGGTAGGGAAGTGATGACAAGAAAATTATGGGGTAAAATTCTAGCCATTTCCATTGGAAAAGTTTATCCTGAGTTGGCTCTGGATATATTCAAGTATATACAGAATTATACCTTTGGTGGTTCTACGTGGCTTCCTAAGTGTGCTGCTGGCATCAGTCTGTCGTGTAAATGAGCGCTAAGAACTGTTTTTGCTGATGATGCGTGGAAGGGAAGAGACCTTCCCTTCATGTCAGAGCAAAGCTGTCTCCTCAGAGCCAGCAAGGTATATAGTGCAGGAAATCTTCCATCCTTCCCAGAATTATTCTGCAGCTGGAATTGCTACGGTACCAGAGAAGCAATTTTTTTATGGAAGCAGTCAGCACTTCAAAGTATTTTCTTTTCTCTTTTAAGTCTACCAGCAAAGTAAGATGATGTTTGTGTTTGTGGCCCATTGAGTTCACGCATTTAATGAACAACCCTGCAACCCAGAGATTCAGACCTTCCTTAAATCCCTGTTTTGTAATTCTACCAGTCCCTGTCACTCTAAGGGTCCCACGGAAGAGAATATAAACAGAGCTAATGCTCTAAGCTGTAATTCGCTTAATCATCTCAGGAGGGTGAAAGATAGCTAGATTGCATATGAAGTCACAACAGTGTTTTTCTCCCTCTTAATTCCTCAGCGTGGTTAAACTACTGAGAAAGTGGAGTTGGGTCTGAACCTAATCGGTACTATTTTTATTTCACAGAATATTTCATCAGACCAGAGTCAGCATTACCTTGCAAATGCAGGCAGTCCTGCTGTAGGCTGGGAGGTCCTTCTTCCATTTTGGTGGTGTTTCTTCCTCCCAGGCTTCCCCTACGGTCTCTTCGCTGCGTTAGCCCAGCTCTCACAGCAAGTCACTCATCAGATGACCGTCTTCGGTCACGTTTGCTTCTTCCTCCTTAGCCCATCTCTAGCACCAGTCAGGCACCCTCTAAATTATCCGTAACCAACTTGGAAGGAATCTCACAGACAGCTGATGAGGAACAGAAACACTGAGGGGGAGGTGGGAGGGTATTTTTCCAAAAATCTTCATTCCACCTCTTATGTCATTTCTCTGATCCTCAAGGGAGACCTTCAAAAAAAGATGAGCCTGGAAAATAGAAGTTCATAATTTTACTAGGTAAAAAATCTCAGGCACTCAATGGGATACTGGTTCAGTGGTACATTTTAACCCCTCGCCCCCAATCCTCAGTGTCCTAAAGATCTAAAATTGCCTATCACACCATTTTCATTAGGAAAAGCTCTAGCATCTTTGTCCTCTGCTGATGCCTCCTCTGATCCACAGATACCAATTCCATTTCGTGTCACACGACCAAAATGATAAGTATCTAATCAAACTCAGAACAGATGTTTCCAGCTTGTACTTCCCTTGAAGGTTTGTTGCTTCAGTTTCAAAAGGGCCGCTTGTGTGCTTGCAAGGGTGACGGTATTTTACAGTTCTGCTCGTTGGCTTTGCAGGATGTCACATCTACCGACAAGCCTTGCCTTGCCGCGTCCTGAGGCTCTCACAGGCACAGCAGCGCTTCCATCCGCACGTGGAGTACAACATACAGCAGAAGGAACACCTGAGGGATGTTCACGTCTTTAATTTTGCCTTCCTGTGCCTTCATTTCTTGGCATTTCCTGGGCAGCTTTATTCATAATGAGTTTTTCTTCTTAGTGCTTTAACTCCTAAGTATCTTCAATTAATATTTTAAACACTGCATTATTTAGTCTGTAACGTGATGCCTGTGTTTGTTTAGGGTATTTTTGGACTATTTCTGTGTTTGTGCTGTGTGACAAGCTTCTTTTTTGGCGTTTCCACAGCCCCTTTGGCTACCCACAGGTGAAGATTGCTTCTTTTACACTACCCCTTGGCTCAGTTAGGTTTTGGCACGCAAATAAGGTCATACTCTTTTTAAGATAGATGTAGTTTTTAAAGCTCAAAATTAATTACGTCCTCTATTTAACCTAAAACTGTTCACAGGCTACAATGCATGTTCAAGTGATGGAAGCACTTTCTTGTCTTTAAAAATCTGTATGTTTGTTCCTGTTACAGCATAGGTTTGGGTAGGTGAGGATTTGACCCGTCTCCTCCTCTCTGGGATAGATAGCAGCCACGTAACTGCTTTCAGAAGCAGCCCTGGGAAGGAGGAGAGTGTTCTGACGGCTCCGGGTCTGGGCTGCATGGTGAGCTGGGTCTGCAGCACCGAGAAACGTTATCCCCACCACTTCATTTAGAGGAGAACCCAAGGGAAGAAATAGGAACAAATGCAGGGCTACTTGCTCAAACGCTATTCCCAGCGTCCTTTGCTTCAGTGAGAGCTGTATGGTTTTGCCCAGGTTTTCATTTCACTTTTGAATTTAATGTGAGTTCAGTCAAAAAGTAGTCATAAGGCCTGGAGGAATAATACATCTAAAGATCCAGGACTGTATTTACCATGGGGCTGCAGTTCTCACGTGGGAGGCATGGCTTCTAAATGTTTTTGTCTGCCTGGTTATGCCAGTGAAAGAAATAGGGCATTGGGAACTTAGGGTTCCTGGTTTTGTGTGAAATCTGCTAATTTTTGTGTGCAGATCTTCAGGTTTATCATAATGCAAACAGCATCCCTGCGGAAAGTTGCACGTAGAGCATTTCAAACCATTTATTTTTTTTAATAGGAAAGTTTTGCATTTGGTGGCCCCAGTTTTCTTCGCTCTCCACTCACTGCTGTACATCCCGGTGCCTCTGTCATTCATGCTTGTGAAAGCAAAAGCCCGGTGCTTTTCTAAGACTTTTCAGCACCTCTCCCTTTTCCACCCACGTTTGACATGGAGCAGCTCCGTAAAGTTGGAAACCCTGAAATCTCACCCGTGTTCCTTCTCAGCCACAGGGATCCTAGCAATCGCTAAGAGTTCATGTTCGTTTCAGCAGGACTTCCAAAAGCAAACTAAATACCCAGCTCCCACTGCAAGTCGTTTCAGATGCTTTTGAACCCGGGCCTGAATGGTAGGGGTCAGAGCTGGCTGGCTGCAATACCAGTTTCCCACTGGTTTTGTTGGGAAGCAGACAGAGCAGCGCAACGGGCAGTCAGACCCAGGTCATTTTCTGATAGCTTGGTTTTCTGCTACGCCTTTAAGTCTTTTGCTGACAAATTTATGGTGGTCTTCAGTGAAGAGGAGGAATGACTTGTGGTTTGTTCTGGGTTTTTTGGTTTGGTTTTTATTAATGCTCAAGTGATTGTTCTGTCTCCCTTGAGGGAAATGTTATGTGCGATTCTGTCTTCTGTGTAACTGCGCTCTGTTTCTGCAGAAGAACTGGCTTGCTTTTTGTTATCATAATTTCATAGATAATATTTCTTTATTGTGAAATATCTCAGAGAGACCTGGGACCTGTAGGGTGCCCACTGTCTTCTGGAAGCACTTCAGAGGTAGAGCCCTTAACATACAGTGAAACATAGAGTGAAACCACGTATTTTTATGGCCAACTTCCTTGCTTAGGGTTGCTTCAGCTACAAACCCTTCCTTTCGCTCAGCCCCCAAAAACAAACAAGCAGAAGTTTTGGCAACAGTTAAGCAAAGAGTAACAACAAGCTCGCATACACATTCCATCAAAGACAATAACAATATTAAGGAACGGAACCTCAGAGTCAAGATGGCAAATCCCAGTGCAGGTGTTTTGCGTGGGAAGGGGAGATTTGGGGCAGTGACGCTTCAGTAAAGGACACATTCTTCTCATGCCACAAAGACTGTTGTGGTACTGTTAGAAAGTCATTCTGATGCTTCTGGACTAAAAGGCAATTTCTTGCAATTCTTCAAGAAAAGATAAGGGAGAATGCTTAACTTCATTAGTTGTTTTGGGGGTTTTTTTGGTGGTTTTTTTTTTTTAAGGACCTAATAAAGCACACAAGTTTCTTCAGCACATCCCAGAACCTAATGAGAACATCCTGTCATAATATTTTCCACTTGACGACCTGGGTGGTTTCTTTTGCAAGCACTGATCCCTCGTAATTACGCAGTACCAGCAATGCCACAAAAATTTTGCATATACACAATTCCTGGGGAAATAAGTTAGAAGTCTGTTGGAACTGTTTGGAATCAGCACTTGACCTACATGATTATTCTTTTCTTCCCTGGCTTTTTAAAAGTTACACTTCAAAATAAGCCTTAGTAGGCAAAAAATCGGTGGCTTTCACAGATTCATTGAAGTGCGTATATTGACCTTTGTTATAATTAAGCGACCTGCGATGTTTCTCATACTAATTTTTTGGCAAAAGCTCCACAGAAGCCAACAGGTGTTCTTGTGTTCTGCTGAAGTGTGTGGGAGCCAGCTGCCAAAACATCTGGCCATCCACTCTTCATAGCTTCTTGTTCCACATCTAAAGGGCCAGATCTTTAGAAGGCATCGACATCTTAAATTGTTCTTTAAAGGTAGTTAGTAAAGAGCAAATGGAACAGTCACAAAATGTGTTGTGGAACTGTTAAAAATCCACTGTCATACTTGAAAATCTTCTAAACCTGAGTTCTATGGGTGCATCCAAATGGTAGATGAGCTTTTGTAAAGCTGGTTGCTGAGGACCTTTGACAGTCTGATCTGCATTGAGCATAGATAAAATCTGGATAAAATCTCAGTCTTTGGGCAGCCAGGACGAGTCTCTGGGCAGCCTGCCGTAACTTTGAGTTTGGCCCTGCTGTGGTTGGCCGTACCTTTGGAGACCAACCAAAGCAGGGCCAAATGCAGAGGACCCTTCTGATGCGGGTGCTTCTGTCAGTGAATCTCATTCCAAGAGAAAGGTGAGGAAAGGTCATTTTCAGCTAGCTGCTTCAATTAGCAAGCCCTGTTTCTACCCTTATTTAGTCTTTTTGACCTGATGGTCAAAGATGCTGACGGCCTTCCCTCAGAGTCAGTTGAAAGCTGTAAGTGGCTGAGTTCTCTGGAAAGGGTGTGAGATGTCCTCACCTCGGCTGGCCCCCGACAGTCAGGAATCATAGGGCCTGGCCAGGCAACCTGCTAAATATCAAAAGCATCCTGAGGCACCGGTTATCTCTATGTGGTTTATTCCAGATGTGTTTTCTGTGGAGAACTGTGTCTTGCAAAGAAAAATATTCTCAAAAGCAGAATTCCTTGGGGTACCTTCACTGTTTACTTCACAAAGTTGCTTCACTTCTTACATCTCGTGCATTGCAAAGTGAGCAAGGCTGCCTTCAAGGGTTTTAAACATTACCTTCAGGCTGTAAGAGAGCCACTGGTATCCTCAGCTGCCTTTCCAATGCGAGCCGTCCTTTTCTGCACACCTTTCTTGCGTTTGATTGCAAGAGGAGCTTACAGCTCATTTTTTAGTGTCCAGTAATTTCTCTTGTTGCTGTCCTGGATGCAGATGTACAGCAGTTCAACAAAATAAATTAAGCAGACTAAGCCCTATAGCAGCCTGAAAGATCTGAGCATTAAGACTGGGAAAAAGGGCAGGGAAAACCTTAGTGAGAATGCCTGTCTCCACCCTGGTAACACAGATTTTGAGAACCGAAGAAAATACAGAGCTTCAGGAAACTATAACTAGGAGAGAAAGCAATCATGGAAACTCATATTCATCCAGTGGTTAACAAGTAGAAAAATGTGCAACGGCTACTTAGTGCAACTTTAGAAGTGACATTATGAATTGGCCTCGTTTCCTTTCTTTGAAAACAGCTTAATGGAATTTTTTAGTTGCTACAGAATACAGCTGTCCTTGGGGACATTTTATACATTAACACGCTCGTTAAGAAGGGATATGGATTGATCTCACTTTGTTCCAAACTGGCTTTTTCATCATTTTCAGTCTGAATTAGCGACGTTATGGAGCCTCCCCAGGCACCGTTGCCAGCTGTATTTTCAGGAAAAGGCTAAATCGGGCAACCGAATGCTCGCTTCTCCCGAATTTGTCCGTGGGTCGTAATCTTTTGCCAGAAAGAAACTCTAGCTCACGGCTGCCCGGCTGACGTCGCCCTGCTCCCGGAGAGCCGGAACGCGTGGCCGGCGTCCCGGTTGCGCGGCGGCGGGTTGGCGCAGGGCCGCAACCGTCGCTCTCCCGGCCGATGACCGGGCATCGCCGTGAAGACAAGGCACTCAACTTATTCCTCAACGACGTAGCGAGCCACGTCTTGCTCTGCCGCTGTTCTGAGACGTTTTCCTTTTTTTTGCACACTGACGGATTCGAACGGCTTGTCTCCTCGCTCGGACGTCTGCCGAGAGAAGTGCCTCCAGAAGAGACAGAGGAGAAGGCATAAATCCGAAGGCCCCGAGCGCGGCAGCAGCCGTGGTATCGATTCAGCAGGATTAGCTGAAGGCCGATCCCTCGTCTGTGGGCCCGGCGTCGCGGGGAGCCATCGCCTCGCTCCTCGGTGCGCGGCGTGACTTTGAGTAAACCTCGAGTACCTTGACGAGGGGCAGGTTTATAGTTGCGCCGATCTCCGCCTCGTGCTTACAGGTGTAAATCTCAGAGCCCGGGTTATTTTCGTACTTGCTGATTTTTCTTCGACGCGAGGGGAGCGGTCAGGGTCTGAGCAAGGCGCCGGGCTGTAGGCGTCTGATTCTGAAGATAGGCCCCTGCCTGCCGGTGCAGAGCAATTCCTGCCTTCCGTGGCGTGCCGCAGCTAGCCGAGGTCTCGGGGGGTCTCCAGTGCCAGCTCAAAACGGGCGAACTGTCACGTCGTCACGCTCAGCTCAGTTACGCCGAGTCACATTGGCCTGAAGAAAGGATGCAATACCCAGACATAGCCTGTTATTCCTTAAGCAAGTGAACACACGAGGAATGTGTGTACATAGAGATACATACATATATATATATATGTATAAGGAACGCTGCTGCTATCAGTGGATTGTATCACAAAATTCAGCCCACGTATTTTACAACGTAAAATAAGATTGTAAGAATCTTCCATGCGAGAAATGCTTAGGGCTCTCTTTAGCTATACAGAGGTTTGACGGACGACAGCCTTGGTGAAATTCGACTTGGGCAGATCACAGCTTTATTTAATCATAGGGAAAGAACTGTAGTTTCATTCTTTTAAAGTTAAGCTCTAGAAAAGATACATGCTCTAACACAGAATATCTTTTTTTTTTTTTTTTTAAATACTGGAAAGCATTTAGGAGGGGTACAGTTATGCCCAATTTTTGACGTAGGTGTTTATGTTAAAAGTTCAGCGTTTCTGAAAAAGGATTTAGAAGGCAGGCAGACTTTATTGGTCTGCAAAGGGGTTATGGCTTTTAGAATACGCACGTCTGGGTTCACAGAGAGGCTCTGTAGATATATTTGTACGTGACAGAAACTTGCCGTCTGATTCCAGCAGCGTGGTTCCAAGTCTCTAGAGGTGGCACAAGGCAAGGTTAGCAGCCGTGGTTTTCAACAAAATACAATGACAAAGCATGTGGGGGAGATTTCCTTCTGGTGTGTCTCTTTTCCATTTCCACTACTTCATTTGCTACATGGACAAAACTCCTCCTGCATTTTCTTGGCAGAGGAACCCCAGCTGGACTGGGGGAAGATGTCGTTCTTTGCTCTCCTCATTTTTGCTAGATGATGCACAGTAGACAGGCTCTGATGTGTGCTGTGAAAAAAAGAAAAAAAATACACACCTGCACGTGTGCATACAGCGCTGTATGTTTTGGTTTCCCACCCAGATGTTTGCATTACCATTTCACTTGGTGAAAGAGGATGGACTGATCTTTTTCTGACAGGTAAGATCATGATGTAAAAGATGCAGGTGACTAGCAAAACAAAAAAGGAAGAGATAATGAACCAGCTAATTCCAGAATGAGATTAGGAAGGATTAGTCTGTCTAGCACAAATCCGCAAACAAACACTAGTTTCCTCTATGCATAACAGAGAATATTGCCATTCAGCGACAGCCGTGTCTTTTTACTGTGTGAGACAATACGCTCAACACTGTTGGGTAGGCTTTGTAGATTAACTTGCAAAGAACCTTTGTCCTCAAATGATTAATGTAAATAATTTGCTTCAGTAAGCCTTGCTGTGATCTCTTCCCACTCATAAGAAGGGGTTCGTTTCTCCAACTTCTGCTTGTGTCTGAATTACTTGCTCTGTGCTCTAGAGAAGAATTTGATAAGGAAAGATTGATTTCTCCATGACCTGGTGGCAGCAGCTCCAACATGCAGGTAAGGGGTGTCCAAAGGCACTCCTGTGGCATTCAGCTAGCAAATCTGCAGGACTGCCAACGTGAAAACTGGTCATCTCGATGCTGAAACCACCCCTGGATTTAAATATTTGCAGATGATGTGCTCCTTGCAGTGCTGATGCTCAGTAGAGTTCCACCAGCTTCAAGCACCTCAGGTTTTCCTAAGCCCTGGATTAACATGCAAAGATTATGATGCATTTTTCTCTGAATGACAGTTTTCTTTATAGTCCATTACATGCAAAGCCTGTAGTCATACACAGGGGAGGTCACAGCATGTGTGTTTCTTAACCGTTGCCTAATGACCTCTAGAGACTTAGCTGTGTTTTGCGTCCTGAGTTCCAGTAGTGGGTGGCACTACCAGTAGGTTACTACGCACATTTACCAGCGCTGCAGATGTCTGTCTGTCCCTGAGAGTCAGCAGGCATGTGCAGATGTATAGGAGTGCACAATTTGGACTGAAGAAAACAATTAACTTCTCTTTTGGTTTTGGCGAGAGGGAGGGCCAAAAGGAAAAGGATGGTTGCGTTTGTTATTTACTGCAACACAGAAAGTCTGTGAAAGTCTTATGGAGCACAGCCCACAGTCTTACTTGTGCATTAACAAAGATTTTGTGCAAGAAGCGTTCAGACTGAACTCTGCCCTTCTATTACGAGTACCTGTAAGTACCCACTGAATGAAATGAATGGAGAACGCTGATGTCTTCACTGGCTGTAGCAATTGTACTGCAGTAAATAGCTCTCCACCAAGATTTTTCTATAATGTCTCCTCCTGCTGTGGCGTCCATACATTTTTGAAAGGACTCCAAATTGTAGGGGTTGTGGTGTTCTGAAAAGCTCACCCTTCCAAAGCCGGGAAGCTCTCAGCACAGAAAGGAGATAGAAGACAGTTTGCACTGCAGCTTCACAGTAAACATAGGGGTTGGCTTTGTAATTAGTCTCATTTGGAGCAATGTGATGCATAGACCAGAGGCAACCTGCGACAGCCTTCTGTAGAGCAGATTAGATAAAATATCTAATGTGTTTGTCTCTGCGTCTGCCTGCCTGGGAGGTTCTGAATTACGCACGTGTATTTTGTATTTATAAGAATAATAATGCCGTCTCCTGAACAGAACACATCTGGGGATGCTTTCTGTGCTGCTCAGAAAGCGTATTTGCTGATCCACCTTGCCTATGCCTCAGCTGAAGCCACAGAACAAACTTTTTAGAACTAGCCAAAATTAATGGTGATCAATTATGGTAAATAGCTTCAGGCTGATTGAGGTATTTGGAACAGACTTTCATGCTATGAAAAGGTTCATTGACTCTGCGAGCTCCTCTGAAATTTCCACTAGTGCCCTAGCACTCAGCTGAATCATGAGCAACGGCACGAAGAAAGAGATTTAATGACTGGGCTATAGGAACGTAGGCATCTCCTCACTTTGCGCTGCTGCTCTCATGTGTCACGCCGTCATCCCCTTGCCCTTACGGTAAGTGCTCGGAATGGATGCAGATAGCTGCATTTGCAAACAGAGCTATCGCTAGTACGTATAACCTGGGTTTGACTCTGATTGTTTGACTCTAAAGACACTTAAGTGCTGGATTACGGAAGACAGACAAAGGAGAGAATAGCTAAACCACTCGTATTACCCTGTGTTTTTTGGACAGGGCGTAGCAATTTACAGTTCATGCGTTCGGGGAGAGGACCCCACAGCTTCCCTTCCCAGCAAGGTATGGGGAAAGGCAACACAGAATGAGGCTGGCTAAGTAATTACTAGCTGATAAGTAGCTCAAATCGGCCTTACAGTCGACAGTTGTCTTCTGACATTAACATTTCTGTTAAGGAGTAATGTACTTAAGTAGTGCCAAGAACAGCAGACAAAAAATTAAAAACCAGTCAGCACCAGGAAAACTGTAGTTCGAGCGGGTACTGCTTAATATCCTCAGAAGTCCTGGTACGTTTCGTGGAATACGCTGCATGCCAGGCTGAGCGAAATGGTTGGGTTTTTACCACTGAGCCCAGTCAGGGGGAAGTTTGGGGTTTCTGTGGAAAGAAGTATGCAAGTTGCATTTCAGGAGGTGGGAGGCTCAATGCTTGAAAATGTTTCCAGTACTACTTCTGCTTTTTTTCAAATCTTGGCCAAAAATGGTCATTCCATTTCTTCCTAGAGTGAGCTTATTTTTTCTTGCTTTCTTGGGATTGCACGCTTGAAAACTATTCTGTGGGTGCATGCATGGAAACTGCTGGCATATTGAGAATACCCTCTGTGTGCAGAAAGTGGCTGCATACTAGGGAGGGATGAAAAAAAGGAATCCTTTCTGAGTCGCTCTGCCTGCTCACATGCACACAAAAAAGAGATTCTCCTCTTCGTTGGAACCGCAAAACCACCTAGTTAAGAAGGGAAGTGACGGCCAAACCGAAGGTGCTGCACAGCGCAGATAGTGGGTTCTTTCTGAAGGGATCTCAAGGTATTCCATTCATGCCGCGGGCGCAGCGATACGATGACATTACTGGTATATTTCCGTTGGACACTGCGCTCGGCAGCTTTGCCAGCTGCAGCAATTTTTAGAATTGGAGCTTGTCTATGAATTTCCCACTTGTGTGCTATCACAGGGTTCGCATTCTTGAGAGCAAGAGGACTTGCGGTTGAATTGTGAAGCTGTTTGCAGACCTGGTCTCTCACCCACAGTGGCGGCTAAGCTTCTGAAAACAACGGGGGACAACCTTGCCATTTGATGTGGGGTTTGGGAGAGTTATTTATGTGTTGCTGTGAACCGCTGCGATGCTGAGGAGGGACAGGCTTCCCAGCTAACTCAGCCAGTAGTTGAATCTGCTCGAGATGAATTACAGCGTGGCCATCCAGCGCTTTTTGCAACATTGGTCCTGGTCCCGCTGTCCTGCCACAAGCAAAACTTACATCCAGTTCACTGGAAGTCTTGCCTGAAAAAGTGTGAAGGGCCAGCTTGTGTACTTGCAACCTTGGCTTTCATCAGCTCCAGCGTAGAGAAAAAGGGCTTGAAAGCTGTGCCGTCGTTTGGGGAAATGCTCCGCTACAATACGAGTCAACATGAGTGGAAGGCAGGACTGTTCTCTCCTTTCTCCCCATTGGACGTTGGTTGGTTTTGCTGCGTTCGTAGAGCAGGAAGATCCCTGTGTATTTAAGGGCTGTGTCGCATCTTTCTCCTAAATGGAAGAGTGGGGGAATGGGGATGCTCCCTGACTGTCACAGAGCCAGAGACTCAAGAACAGCCCGGTTCCTAGTGAGGACTGCAATACGTAGCTCGTGGTTTACACTGTAAGGTGTTCCAGATGGGCCTCTTCACTGTTGTTTATTGCTTAGAGCCTGTTGGTGTGCTGGCTTAGATTTTGGAAGAATTAAGTAGCCTACAGCTGTGACTTTTTTCCTGTCAAAAATCCATGGTGATATTTTTCTTTACTGTCCTAAGTGGAAGAAAGAGCTTTTGAGTCATTGCAGATACAGCCTATTGAATGCATCCCTTTAAAAGCCAATTCAGAACGGTTCATCTGAACTCTGCCCCTTGACCTGTGTCTTCAAGGGACCCTTCTAGTAATTATTCTGTCATATTCACAGGAGAGGATAGTCCAACACCTACTTTTTAAACAAAGAGTTACAAAAATAGTAGGTCAGTCAGAAATTCTAGCTTAGCTGTTCCAGTGATGGGGTACGAGGGGCAAACACACAACACTGCGATTTGAGATCTTTTCAGTATGAATTGGGGTTGACCATGTTACTTTTGAGCACTAAAGCCACAAGTTAAGCGTTGTACAGCATCCCCAGTGAATGCTGAGGCATCCCATGTCTGTGGCACTCTATAACACGCGCCTGATGTCGTGCAAAAATAAGGAGGGGGAAAGTTCTGTGTTAGGAAGTGAAGTATTTGGCCTAAATCTCCTTAGGGATTAATTTTATGCTTGAAATAAGAACCATGTGACAAATTATAGAACTGTATGGTTGAAAGAATTTTTTCAGTGGGTACCTGATGATTTTCCCCCACCCCTACGCCGCTACAATAATCTCTTCAGAGTTCCTGCATTATTTTACCCAAAGAAGTGGTGACTCTACAGGTGAGGCTGTTGTGCGGGAGGATGTTTCTGAAATGGGATTGGAGTAGATGTTGATGTCGTCCTATTTCTTGTAGAGCCTCTTCTCGGCGGCCTCGGAGAGCTGAGTTCCCTGTACAGCAGCGCAGAGCAGCAACTGAACGAAACCCTGAGGCGACGCAGGCACGCCGGAGATGACGACTACAACATTGAGGTGCTGCTAGGTGTGGACGACTCTGTCGTCCGATTCCATGGCAAAGAACACGTTCAGAACTACCTCCTCACCCTCATGAACATAGTGAGTATCTGCCATAGTGCTGCACTTGTTTTGGAATGCGAAAGCCTTTTCTAAACTCTTGCAGGGGTATCTAGGAGACCGTGCTTGATACAAATATGATCGTTTTGTCTGCTCTTGGATGTGGTTCTGTCTTTTCAAGATGTTCCTTTAATTGATCTTTTTCGCAGTAGTGTTCTAGGGCACGCTCTAGCATAATTCCAAGAATTTGGAAATAGTTGAAAAACGGCGGGGAAAAAATGTAAACTTGATACATTTCTAATAATTTCTACCTTCTTCCACAACACAGTTCTAAAGGAAACCTGGTTAAAGAATAAACATGCAGAGTGAAAAAGTGTTCTAAACCCCTAATGGCTCTTTGAAAGAAAGCAAATCTTCTAGTAAAGTCTGTTCCTTAACTCATGTGGCAGTATCCCTATTTATACAGAAACTGCAAAGGAACAGACTTACAGAACTGCTTTATCATGGTGCGTCTTATGGGGTTAGCAAGTATTTTTTGTCTACATATCCATTTCTGGCTGCAAAATCAATGGCAAGTTACTATATTTAAAGATACAATCTTGAACTACCCTATCACATTCTATGGAAATGCACATTACGGAAGAGCACAGTTCACACTGTGCATTAAAAGTCATGTACTATACTAGCACTGGATGCTAGAATTGCTCAAGCTTAAATGTTTTCTGTTTTTTCTATCTTAGAAGAAATCGAAAAAAAATACATGAAAGGCATGTAAAGGAGATGTATAATCCCTTGCAATATGTGGCCTTTTCTTAATGGATCTAAGTGTCAGACTCATATGCATACATCTTAGAAGCTGTGGGGATCATAAGGTTTTCCAGGAAAGAAAACCAATATCTTAAGGACCGATAATAAGAAAATAGGCTTACAATTCATAATGATTTGATGAATGTAGAAATGATTCTTGTCTTTTTTACACTCATTTATTCTTGGAATAATTCAAAAAAGATTCCTTAGGCTTACAGATCACCTTTGTAATGTTTCCTTATTCTGCGTCATATGAGCCGCCATCGTTCCTGACTGAGAGAATTCAGTCCTTTCACTATTGCAAAGTGTCAGAAACACCTTCTCCCCCTCCTCCCCAAAACTCCGTTTCAGCTCCCCTTAATACACAGCGTTCCACTTCAGGAGGGACAGCCAATGTAACGCATGTGGTGAATTTGGCCTTCAGTCCTTTTTTTATGGTTAGTTTGTATGCTTGTGCTGATAGTTTTTTCTTATGCATTTCTTGCTCTTAATGCCTTCTTCCCTTGGTCCAAACTCCATGCCATCTTGAGTGCAGTGGCGGGCAGCCAGGCTACCTGTGGTGCTAGCGCGTAAGAAGGGTCATTGAGGCTCTCTCAGTTCATTTAAGCCTGAATTACGTGAGGGGTGACTGGTGATTGCTGGGTGACAGGAGCAACCCCCTTGCACCTAATCCGGCCAGTGGAAAATCTGCTCCCAGGGGGTGAATGGAAGAGGCAAGATCAGTGATGCCATGAGCAAGACTCAGTGGTTTTTATATATATATATATATATATATAAAAAGAGACTTGTCAGGACAGTGTCTTTGCGTTAGACCTCACGTGTAACACAGGTAACACCGAAACGCTGCGTTCAGAATGATGGAGGCGTTACTTCTCTCCCATGGCCTCTGCCTTTGGTCCCAGCTTTGGCCCACGTGGCGTGTGTCGGAACGTGCCCCGCACCGAAGGCTTTTACGCCGCTCCCGTTCAGCGCGCGCGCTGCACAGCGATGGCTTCACGCACCTGGAGACGCGAGGCTGAAAGCGTTACCTCTTGTGTTTCAGACTAAAAATGAGTTGCCGTATCCAGAGAAGGTCTCTTTGCTCCCTTTGCACGCTCCTCAGTCAGATAAATAAGCTATTCCTGTGCTGCCCACAACACAAGTCCTACGCGTGTGAAAGACTATACTGCTTAGGTACAGAGGAGACCCCTCAAATATTGAGGGGGAAGCACAGGGCCAGGACCAAAGTGTACCACAAGTATGATCTCATTGTCCTAAGACCTTCGTTACCCTTTAGATGTTTAAAGCCAGGTCCTTTTAGAAAAAAAAAACCTCAGCACCACACAGCTTTTGCCTGTCACAATCCCATTGTATAGCTTTCCAAGTGCACAAACATGCTGAGCATCCTTGAAAATCTGCCCCATCTGTTCTAGCTCCCAAAATGAGGACCAGCAGTTTAAAAATCTAATCTGTAGAATTTGAGAGGAAAAATAGTACCTCTGTATGAATTTAAACCAACTGATATCTTTTCCAGCATAACTCTGTGTAGAATTACAATAACTCTGAATAGAATTATACTGTGCTATAAATCTAGAATAAGAAACTCCAGACATACACACACGTTGTAACTGAAAAACAGAATTTAGTCTGCTAGGTTTACAACCTGGAGCTTTGTTCGGTCTTATGCCTTCCCTACTGTTTCTGTAATTGTGAGCTTACGTGTTTTAGGTCACTGTGGTATTTCAGCACGTCCGGGGAGTTGCTCCCTAACAATAACCGAATGGATGCTGTAGAATCTTGGTTTGATGAAAAGGGGCTGTTAAGTTGAGCAATGTCTGTGCATTTGGTTTTGGAGCCCAAGGCATTTAATCATAACTTCCTCCCCTCCTCTGACACGCACACAGAAAGCCTTTGACTGCGGTGTGTTAGGAAGCTGGGTGTGAAGATCTTTGAGGAGAAACAAGGCACTGAGCCTGGGCTGCTCTGCGGGTCACCTCTGAGGCACGAGTGAACTGACAGCGAGACTTCACGGCCGCGAATGTGCGTCTAGTAATTGCGTGTCTTTGTTGTTATAGAAGCTTCTTTTTTAGGCTCGAGGGAATCAGAAAGCACATGAGCAAGTCTTCGCTTGTTCCTAGAAGAGCATCGACCACTGGGACTGCAGCCGCTGTGGTCCAGTCCACCCCTGACACCAGCAGGCATGGTTCTGCGCAGCCTGGCAGACATGAGCCTGACTTCTGGTTCAGATTTAGGCTTGGATCTAGTGGTATGAAAGTCCAAGAAGTGAACCTTGCATATCTGAACTTGTATCGTTCACTCTTCCTAAAAACAGCGGGTCTCTAGACAAGAAAGGGTTTGTGACAGTTGTTACGAGCTTTCGTGGTGATTTTTGCAAGGCTGATGGTAACTTGCCGAGACTTTACTTCCCAAGCAGGGAAATTAAGGGCAGTTTTGCCACATGTAACGCGGCATATGCAATATAGCTCCAGAGTAGCTTCAAAAGAACAATACATATGGGCATTGTAAGCAACGCTGTTTTGCGCAAGCGCAAAAAAAGCAGTATTAAATCACACTCGTTCAACCCTGTGCCAGGGCTGGTTATCCTGGGCATGGTGCCATGCTGACACAGCTATACTGCTCTCGGTGCCGGAGCTGGCTCGCTGGGAACCAAGCACTGCGCGGCCTTGCCATGCCTTTGGGAGCTCCAGGCCTGGAGGTTCAGTTTCAGCTAAAGAAATGCCTGAGATGTTTGCCTGTACTTAACATTGGTGCGTACTCCTGGTTTAAGAAACAGGCTGGAAAATCCAGCGTCAGCGATGCATCTAAAACAGGTGTTAAGGGTCAGCGCTGGAAGTCAGGACCCCAGATGGGCTCATCTAGTCCAAAGCAATAAAATCTCGTGTGGTCCCTAGGTTTTAGGTGAAGCTTTACCATTATCTGACAGCATGAACTGCCAAAGTCACCGAGAGCCTGCCTTCCAGAAGGGCGGAGGGCTGAAATCACCCACTGGAGAGAATGTCATTCCCCTGGAGATGTTCCGGGTAGCTCGCTGGCCTGTCCATTACTGGGCAGTTTCAGCTGAATTCCTTGAGGTGACAGAATCGCCGTTTTCCTGATCTTACCTTTACCAGGAGCACATAAGGAATTGTAGCCTCCATCTCCCGAACCCTGCCGTAGGGTTCCATCCATCATTCCTTCTCAAACTGCAGGCTACTTGTGACAGAATTCCTCTTTTGGTGATCACTATCCACTCAGCCTTGCAGTTTTGCAGATACCGCCTTCCTTCTAAATAACAATTTTAGTTTATCGTCCACATGCCAAAGTCAGTGACAGCTTTACGAGTAGCTTCAATGAGAACAGAGGATGCCAGATATGTCTTAAGAATTCAGCCACAGGTCTCCATGCACACACGCTACCTGCAGTTCTTTATCTCCCCATCTCTTGCTCTCATTTTTCCATTCACTCTGCCTCTGTGTAGAAGTGCATAGCAGGGCCTAAACACGTTACTGAATTGAGAGGTCTCTTGGCTTTCTCTAGTCTCTAACCCCATCACTTGCCTGGTACTTATTACTTCAGATAAAGGAGAAAAGTCAGATCCGCACTCACTCTGTGCAGTTCCACATGGAAATCAGAGCTGCTGCTGGTGCCCGACTACAGCGTGCATGAGGCGGGTAATCTGCAACGTTTTTCCGTGCAGATCTGCTGCGCTATTCTTGCTAGCAGCGCTTCAGAAATGCCCGTGTCCCCTGAGCAGTCACCTGTGGCTGAGCTAAGCTGCACGGGTAATTTGTATTGCTGAAGGAAGTGAAATAGGAGTTAACGTAGTTCTGGCAACCGTGGAAGCAAGTTAGCTTTTGAATCCCGGAAGTTTGGGATGAAAAGTTATTATTCTTGTGAGTAACAAAATATTCTTGGCACAGTACTTACAGGGAATCATTTTCTTTTTACCACGCACCTCACGAACCATCAACAGTAAGTCCTCATTAAAGATGGTTTCAGAATATTGTCCTTTGAGTTTTAAAAACATTTAACTTTGTAAACAGCAGAGCTGATACACCGTCCCAAAACTCTGCCATCTTTTCTTAAACGTCTGCGGCTCCATCTGCTGGGAGTGGATGTCAGCCCAGAGCCTGTGCCAGCTGGAACACCCACCGCTTCCCTGAGGAGCTGTCGGTCCACCACGGTAAAGGTGGTTACTGCTTTTAGAAGGAATGCTTTTGTAAGAATCTAGTCATTCCTGTCAAGATTTTGACAATGGTGGTCTTTTTTAGATGATGTTTCTAAACAAGGTGCAGGTAAACCAGGAAATGAGACGCAAACGTGATGCAAAATAAATGCAGGGGGAGATGACAGACACAGAAGAGTATTGAGCTTTTAAAAATTCTTTTAATAAAAAGGTAGCCAGAGAAGCCCAAGTTCAGCACTGTTCCTGCCAATTCTTTTGCCTCTGCTCGGTGGCTTTCTGGGAGTCTTGCCTGCATTGCAGATTCTGGACACCTCCAGAAGACCTCGCAGCAGGCAGCGGGCATTTCGGTCTCGCTACCGGCTTGACTGGGCTGTGGGTTAGGTGCTGAGCTGGAGGAGGAGAGGGGAAGGAGGCAGCTTGTGTTCTCTCACTTGAAACCTTTGAGCTGTCATCTCCCAGCCCAGCTTTCTGTGGCAAGCAGGCGTGCCTGAGTGGCACGGTTCAGAAGAAAATCTCTGCTTTGTTTCCTCACGTTCCAACATCACGGTGAGCACTGGGGGATGTTCTTTACGGGCAAATAGCCTGTTCTGTACACGGTGACTTTTTCTTACAAGTTTGGGAGTCGTCGTTCTCACCTCTCATCCAGCTGGTGGGTTCCGCTGTGGAGCTGAATTGTGGGGCTTCGAGAATGGCCCAGACCCTCTCTCTTCATCACAAGAGTGAAGAGGCTATGGCAGATGCTTCTCCTTCAAAGCCACCCTTCTTCACAACCCTGAGTTTTGATTTTGTCAGGCTTGTACCTTACCCTATTGTCTGTCAAGATGACTTGTTAGGGAGCTGTTTTTATAGCATACAGTCATCACGCACTCGCTTCTCCTGTGTATCAGTTTGCGTTGGTTTTAATCTAATACTGCCCTCAGCCTGTGGTAAAGACTGATGGCACGCGAAGGTGTCACCAAAAGAGCAAGAGTCGCTCCTTGCCATTTAATCTAGTGATTTATACCCTAGATGGTCAGTTAGATCAGTAGTCGACTATTTTTTTCAAAGCTGTTTCATTTCCAGTGATGTGAACAGTAGAGCAGCTGACGGCATTAATCATCAATTTCTGAATTACTCAACATTCCTTCGCTGTAGAACACTAATTAAGAAACTGCACGTCCCCCCGTGCAAGTCAGTGACAGAAATGTAAGTAGTTTCATCAAGGCAGAAGCAGAAGGTCATTGAGGCTGTATGGTCCCCAAAACCCAAGGAGAGTCCAATGAAGCATTTGGTGCAAGTGGAGAGGAACTTGCTGTGAGTGAGCAGAGGCAGGGAAATGTCAGCAAAGAAACTTCTCTAACTTTCTTCAGTCAGTTCAGTTACTCTTAAATTATTTCTGTTGAAATATCTCGGTAATTTACAAAAGTGATCAAAGTCGCCATAGGTTCTCAGAGAAGGAAATGAAGAGCTGGAAATCAAGGTAATACTGTTCTCATATAGAGCTTTTCATCAAAAAAATATCAAAGGAGGTCACTACAGGCAGGACCTGAAAAACAGAACAGGAAAGCAAACTCAGTCTGGGTCAGCGAGTAATAAAACAAGGAAGTAAGTAAAGCGAGTAAAAAAAGGAGAAACAAGGGCAGAGTCCAGGTTTCCCATGGCTCTTGGTGCTTCGACCCAGCAGCAGCCATCCCTCCTAGTCCTCCTCCGGCTGAAAGCCAGAAGGGACCGCTTATGCTGGCAGACCTGGGAGCCGGTCTGGGGAGACCGTGACGATGGGTGAGGCTTTGCTAGGCAAATGGTTTACCCCCTGCCAAGCCGTTTGGCACCTCAGCCCTTGGGAGGGCTGCAGATTGCCTTGGACTAGCCTGCAAGCCCTGCCTGGGCACCGCGGAGGTAGGGTCGGCAGGCACTGGTGGGCAACCCCGACGGGGAACCGCACGGTACCCGTGCCAAACCAACCGTGCATCTGCAGCTTGCCGTCTGTCCCGAATTTGAAAGGCCGGCCACCGAGAGCTCGTGCTGCAAAAGGTGCTCAGAGGAACCGTCCAACATAACTTGGGGATGTGTGGTTGACTGCGGGTCAGGAGGCAGCAATTTCTGCGACGGGTGAGAATCCAGCCAGTTCTCCTGTGGGGAGGAGGTCTGGCTGGAGAGTGCCTTCGATTTCACCGTTGTTGTCTTACGAGTACATGGAAGGTGGGTTCACCCATGACGTTCATACTGCGTCAACACGGCTGAGTTTCTACAGAAGCACTGAAGTCTCTTGGTTAGCAGTTATCTCCCCTTTCCAGTGCTCCTTACTGCAGCCCTGCAGCTCATTTGCCAGGTGCATTTATTTTGTCTGTTTGAACAATTTTTTTATCCATTTGGTAAACAGACACTTCCCAGCTTTGTGGAGTCTCTCAGTTGTCATCACTGTCGCAGTGAGAGTGCCGACCGACTTGTTCTTGTGCAAATTGCTATTGAATTCAGTCCAACCCCTTTCTGCTTTTCAGTACTCCAACAGAGGCTATATGGCCAGTTGGCCATCTGTGATGCGTTTCACAAGTTCAGATCAGACAAATCAAGCTTCCTGGGGTGTGATTTATATGTGCGTTTTGTACCAGTTTCTTGGAATGTAATTTCTTTTGCCATTGTATCCGCAGCGTAGATGCAGTTCCAGCAGTCTGAAAGTGCTGCAGCCTACACTGACGTTTTCCTGCCCTTTTTTAGAGTTGTGTCCTTCCAGCGAGGTTACGGGTTTCCAAAATTTCCTGGGTTTTGGTCACAAGAGTATATACGAACTTAGTCCCTGTAGGAATCCTGTAGTGGAGCCGTCCAAAGTAATCCACAGAGAATGGGGTAAAAAATAGTGTTGTGGAGAAATCTTGAAGAAGACGAGAATCTTCAGGTGAGGTCCAGGATCCTTTTTGCCTCTAGGAAAGTCACTCGTGGGAAGCTTGTCGTTTCTTGGCACAAGGGAAATGTGAACGTTTTTTCTGACACAAGCCTTTGTGGGAGCAATGCTATTGCATTAATAGGGAGAAAATATGAGATGAATAATTGAACTTTGGAATAATTGCTTCACAAGACGGGCAGTCTGAGTTATGTGCTCATTCCTTGTAAAACTGTCCTGCTGACAGTCTGTTCTCAGCTGGTCCTAAAAGGGATTGCATTTTTAAAAACCATGGGCTAAAATCATTGTGCCAGGTCCCACAGTCTGGACAACTCGGAATGACCTTTTTCCCTGAGGGGAAGGGGGAAGTTCTGTTTAGCCTGACTAAAAAAAAAAAAAAAACCTCTAAATCCTGCTCAAATATACCAGCTTCTGAACAGTGGTATTTATTTTTCACCAATTACCCATAATATTTATTTTGGTTTTAGGGGGATGAGTGGATTCATTGATGATCTGCAGATGTTTTAGCCCCCTAATTTACACTCTGGGGGCAGGACATTTCTCACCTTCCCAGACACAGGGAAGGTCCTCAAGAAGAACGATTTTTGACCCATCAGCATAATTCTGGGGTTTTTTAACTTCACTTCCACAAATACTCTTTTGAGTACAAAAGCAACCACATAATTCTAATTTATCTCTAAAAAGTAGGGCAGCAGTATTAACTGCTTCTAAAAAAATTTTTTTCAAAACAAAAACCACCGTGAAATATTTCAGTTGTTCAGTGAGCAGTGGAACTGCAGTGTTACCTCTGGATTTCTGTCCTGTGGCTGGGCTCTCTCATGGGACATGAGCTTCTCTTGTGCTGGGAGTGTTCTCCAAGCTCCCGTCTGTCTGTGTGACAAAGGATATGTAGTCTTTCCTTCCTTGTGAGCAGGAATAAGACTGTTATTTCTAATCACCGGCTTATTTTCACAAAGCTTCTGGATACTTAAATTCTTGGAGGCCTTTATTGTTTGCAAGTGTTGCTGGAAGTGGTAAACGGGGCCAAAATTTATTGAGGCATTAGAACTACCAGAGGGAGTGACTGTCTGTTCTTTATTTCCTTTGGAAATGGGGCTAAAAACACGTGAATCAAAATTCTGCCTTGAAATGATGTGTAGAGGTCTCACTGGGGACCTCTGCAGACCTAATGTGGTGCAAAGCCATGGACTGTTTTATGAGGACTCCCTGTGGGCTTTGAAGTTTGCTCTTTTGTGTATGTTTTCTGCAGTCCTGGAGGACTAGAGTTTGGAGGTCTCGTGGGGTTCTCTTACGGATGGGTGTTTTCTCAGGCCAGCAGTTGTTTTTCAGGTAGTAAGTCTTTCCAGATCGCATAAACGTTAACATGCTTTCATGCAGCTGGTGAATTTTTCTAACGGAACGCGTTGACTTGCAGAAATCAAGTATATTTGGAGATATCATTACCCTGTAAGGTATACTACAGCATTTATGTCTCTGGCAACGCTGTTGACTTTAAAACTTTGAGATGAAAATTTCCAAAGCATTTCTGGGATTTGGAAACACTTTGCCCATTAATTTTAAGACTGATTTAGAATCAAGAGTACTATTCACATCTTTAAAGCTAAACACATGCCTACATGTGTGCAGAAATGGAGCCTCGTTGTTCGTGTCATTGTCTAAATATTCTGCCTTCCCAGCCTAGAGCTTCAGAATGCAGAAATGGTTTTAAGCCAAATCCTTGAGTGTTTTCCGAGGACAAACCTATGCTGAAGTTAACGGCACATTTCCTTGAGTGAGAGCTACTGGCAGCAGAATCTTTTACAAAATGAACAAAAACATGCTCGCTTGCTCTCCTCGCTAAAATACTCATCCCATGTGTTTAAACTGATTGAAGTGAGACGAATGGTTGATGAAACAAATAGGAACGGAATCTGGAATTCATCCATAGTTAGAGTGGCCAGATGACATAGCAGAGGTGGCCACATGGGATGGATGGTGATGGGTTTATCTGTTGTTAAAGCAAACTCTATCTGCTTTTAAATCCCTCAGTGAACTTGGACACACTGCTATGACCTTGCTTTCAGGAATAACCTCATTTCCCTCATTATGTTTATCAAATGAGTGAAATCAAGCATTCAGATAAACATTTGCAGGGGTGGAACTTGAAATCTTTTTATTCCCCAATCACCTTTTCTGTTGGCCGTGATCCAAAGGCCAGTAAACTTGAGAGGAGTCTTGACATGCGCTTCAGAAAGTTCTGGGTGAGGGGGTGTGTGATGACGGGAAGTGTGGTCTGCATTTCTCTGCGTGGAAATGACTCGAGACTTGACTCCTCTTCTGAGAAGACTGTAGTGGTGTAAGCACTTGAAATAACATGCACACAGCCTTGGAAGTTCCCTTGCTATCATCAGTGGTGTTTTCTTTTCAATTTTTCCCTTCTTTTCTCAGGTGAATGAAATTTACCACGATGAATCCCTGGGCGTTCACATAAATGTCGTGCTGGTCCGAATGATCATGTTGGGGTACGCGAAGGTAAGCAAGCCTCTGAACCAATTCTCCGCCTTCGTCTTCTTTGTAATTATAGTCCACGTGAAGGGCTGTGGAAACAGAAGGCTACTGACCAGCTGGTTCCAGAGAACTGCTTTCCCTGCTTGGTGTTTGCTAAATGTGCTTGTGCCCTCCTTCCTGAGGCTGACCACGAGTGTCCCTGCTGTGGCACAGGTGCAGGACTGGCTCAGGCTTGCAGCCTGAATTCTTGCCCTTTTGAGTTCTCCGGGAATTAAATCAGTTTAGTAGAAGCAATCGCCTTGGTTGACCAACACAGCTTGCTGGTGCGTCCCCTCCAAGCAGTCTCCTAGTGTTAACTACCTCCTTTTCTCATTTTGTGTAGACCCCTGTTACCGGGTCACAGCACACTCCTCTACTTTGTACCCTCGACAGTACTTGTGACATTGATTTTGCTGGTAAAATACACTCGGAGAGTTTTGAAACAAATGCTTGTTAAATTGTTCAGGACGAGAGGAAAGCAGTAATGGTGTTTAGGGTTTGATAAAGATTGTTACATGTTCCATTTGACTCAGACATTGAAGTTGGGCAAGTCAGAAGACCAGTTTGATGTTTGTCTTGTAATTAAATTTACTGAGCTTGTAGTAGCACAAGTCTCACAGAACCAGATGTTTAATCTGTGTTTGTCACTACACATAAACTGGCACTGCAGTGATTTGCACCAGCTGAGGCACTGTCTGACGTGTTTATGTCACTCGCTTCCTCCACACCGGCTGTGTGTGTCACTATGTGCTCATTCATCTCAACTGAGTCACGTTGTCACCTTGCAGTCAAGACTGCGAGCAATTCCAGCAAAAGAAAGAAAAATGTCTTTGTCCGGTCCTAACATCAAGTTGTGTGTTCCTCCTGCACGTTGCAGGCTATACACAGAAAGGCAATTATTTTCATAGATGATATGAGCACTCATTAAACTGTTTTCAAAAAAAAAAAACCCTGAAAGATGTACTATTACATGCGCATGGTCACTGTTAACATACACGTTTTCTTTTCTCACAGGAAGGAAGGCTGTCATGACTTAGAGTGATAGGGTATTAGGAAGAAAGAAACTTGTCTGAATTTCCTACCTGTAGGAGCTCCTGGGTCTAATGTGTTGCTCTTTCAGTCCATTAGCTTGATTGAAAGGGGGAATCCCTCGAGAAGCTTGGAAAACGTTTGCCGCTGGGCGTATCAGCAGCAGAAGTCGGACCCCAATCACTCTGAGCACCACGACCATGCCATCTTCTTAACCAGGCAAGATTTTGGGCCTGCTGGTATGCAAGGTAATGCAGCTGACCTGGAGCAAAACTATCTGGACTTGGTGTTTCTGGGCTAGTGCCTGCCAGAAAAGAGGAAAATTTGAAAATTGCATTGTTATGTGATCCTGAGACAATAAGTAACGTAGGCCTTTATTCAGCAAGTATTTAAAGAAGTGTTCAATTTTAAAGATGTATGGAAACCTGGTCCTGTTGGGGAAAGCACGTACACTCATCATAACTTTCAGTTCCCTCTTCTGGCTTTAGAAAAGGCCCACATGGACAGCCTGAGCATGCACTCACTACCCTGTTGTGGAGAGAAAGTACCTCCTCCCGTTCATTCTACATACTTTTTAAAAAGCAAGTAGACCTTGCCATGGTAGTCCTTGCCATTTCTGTCTAACTGTAGCAGATTAAGTTTCTTACTGGAGAGATGTAAGTAAATAGCTATTTACTTTCTTCAAACACCGGGTGTTTGTGTGTGTGTGTGTGCGCGCGCGGGGATCACTAGGAATGTTCAGTGCACTTGGCCTTCAACGTCGCTTTTATTTTATTGTGTCCTTCACTGTAGATTTCTTTTTATAAAAGCTTACCAACTACTTTGATACCTGCGTTAATCTTTATGACTCAAGGAACTAAAGATAATGGGAAATAAATTCACAATACGTGATTTTTGTCAGTGCAGATGAATAGGAGTCTGGGTGAGCCCGTGTTTTGGCTGTCCAGCTGGAGATGTCTTAGATATTTGTGTTCTGTACCTCCATGCTCCCTTGACCTTTCAGGGGGAGATAAGGGTCTGAGTTCTCCTTCAGGTGTGGGCTGGCATGCTTGCCATGAAACTGGTTAGGTTGAGATGTTAGGCAGTCTTCCCTGCCGTCAGAAGGGTTTTGGCTTTTACTGAGGAAAAAATATGCACTATGCTGCACCAGGCGGCGTGTACGTGAAAGTACTGATACAAACACATGCAAAACATCCCAGCCTATAGCTCTACCTTTTAATTGAACAGGAATCTTTTGCGGTTTTGGTGATAAAAGTGTAAGTGCCCAAAGTAGCACAGTTGTCTGTGGAATCAATCCCAGTATGTCAGCGCCATTTACTCTGTTTGGCAACAATTGCAAAGGCAGAGAAAAAAATTAACAGTCAAAAGAAAATAATCCTAGGTTCTTCTCAGGTTGTAAGTTTATTGGGAGGTCTCGTTTAAAATAAATGTAATGCGCAAAAGAATCAGATGTGATTTCTTTCAATAGGATACGCTCCTGTTACTGGCATGTGTCACCCGGTCCGAAGCTGTACTCTCAACCACGAGGATGGGTTTTCATCAGCTTTTGTTGTTGCTCATGAAACCGGTCACGTGTAAGTCTAACTTTTACAATTAGATTGCCAACAAACTATGGTACTGCATCTCCTGCTTGCTTCAAGTGGTTTAATTTTAATGGCTATATGAAAGCTATCCTATTTTTATCTCCATTCCCTTGGAATGCATCAGTGGTTTAAGCAATGAAGAGATAAGTGGGGGAAGAAAGCAAGGGGAATAGAGAGGGGGGACTTGTTTTCTCTAGGGTGAGGAAGAGGTCAGTAAGAAACCTGGAAGGCCCAGGCAGTGGAGACAGTAGCTTGTCAAGCATCCTTAACTTCTTTCTTCTCATTGACTGAAAGTGCTGATTTGTTAGATTTGGCACCTGTTCAAGAACAATAAAAATTTAGGTTGGGAGCAACTGATTAAGCAAAGATCTTTGTGAGCTGTCTGGATGAGTTAATGTTAAGCACTGAGGATCTGATTTTTGTCTTCCTTATGTAGCGTGGGCTACTTTTTCAGCTCACTGGGAGGAATTTAGCCCAACTGGAGATGACCAGGTCACTCACATATTAAGTTGTACCAGGTGCATGCTTGGGGAGGTGCTAACCACGTTAGCTCTTCGGAGATGCGACATGATAACTGTGTTAGCTCTGTGTTTAAATAGATGCTTTTGATAAATGAGTATACAAACATGAACAATTCAGTGTCTGCATGAACTGCTCCCCGGTGAGTTGAATTGTTGCTTTCATTTATCTGAAGCGTAAGAAGTCATCATCATCTAGTTAGTTCATTCCTGGTATTAACAAATAAAACAAAGTATACATGAAGGAGTATTCAGAGAGTCCTTATGATTTGGCATCAGAGAAGATCAGTTTGAAATGCAGGTGATATCTGTAGAACGCCAAGACCGATTTCATTTTGCGTGATGACATGCGCATGAGAAACTGGTTTCTTTACAGTTGTTTTTCCGTTTGAAGAGCGGGAACTGCCTGGGCTCTGATGCCGATTCTTTTGTTACAGGCTGGGAATGGAGCACGATGGGCAAGGGAACAGATGTGGGGATGAGACGGCCATGGGGAGCGTTATGGCTCCCTTGGTGCAGGCTGCCTTCCATCGCTACCACTGGTCCAGATGCAGCGGCCAAGAGCTCAAGAGATACATACAGTAAGGACCCGTCAGCGCTGGGGGGTAGTTGTTTTACTAAAGGAAACAGAAGTCTTTGCAGGTCCTGGGACGTGGGGCCGGTGTGCTGCCCTCTGCTAGGCAGCAAAGAGAAGAGGAGAGGCAATCCCGGCGTAAAGGAGCAGGCACGAGGGTCGTAAACGGGACCCTTGAGTGTGGAAGCCCTTTTTGTAAACACAGCTGTGCTGGGGCCTCGGAGGTACTGAGGAATGGGATCCTCCGGGCCGGCCTGCCCTCTGCTTCCAAACAGGGATTCAGCCTTCGGAGGGGTTCCAGGAGGCTGCGCTCCGCTTCGGTGCAGCAGCGGCGAGACGCCGCTGTCTCCATGTCTGGCCTCTTCCAGTAGGGCATTTTCCCATCACCCTTTTTGCCATACTCTTTTTCCCTTGAAATCTGTATTACAAGAGCTATAAACCAGGGATGATGCTTCCTCACTTCGGGCTATGTTCAAAAGCCCATCGCGTCCTCTGGGGGATGGTAGCAGGAGTCTTCCCGGCAGACTTGGTGTCAGGTAGCTGGTGTTTTCCCTAGGTTTTTGATTTCTCTAGGAGTTATGCTGTGAAACTGGCAGGATGAAGCCCTAAACTCAGAAAAGGAACTAGCAAAAGTTGTGGAAGAGAGAAGGCGGCATGCATGCACATGTCTGAATTAGGGAGAAAAGGAGAACAGATCTCTACCCTGCTGGCTCCGGTCTCCCTCCATGTATGTCACTCTTCATCCAGTTCTTACTCAGGCTTCCTTCTCCATTGCAAATAGCTGTTTTTTCCAGTCAAAATTGAGTGAAAACTAGTTGACCCGCATCTCCTACAGAAGAAGCCCTATTTGTAACATAAAGCATAAAACAGTAATTGATTGAGACCTTAGAGCTTCAAGTGAAATATCGCGGTGTAGGAGGAGCAGCCCACCAGTATCACTATTTTAAGACATCAGAGTTAAACAGGAATGAGAAAAAAGCAAGCCTTAGTCTTGCCCTTTGGATAGGCAGGGCTTCATCCCTGTGAATACAGTAGGTGTCGGGTAAGAAGGCCTGTTCTCAGACTACTGTCCTGTTTCAGAGTGCCATGAAGCCAGTGGAAAGACTCCCTCTGACCGCAGCGGGCTTTGTGTTAGGCTTTGGATTAGGAATCATAATCCAGGTCGAAGCACGTTGAGATGTTGCCCTTTGGCATTGGGAGTGGAGGGATTTTGCTGTAGGATCTTCCCTCCAATGCTCAGTCACGTTGCACTAGGCAGTATTCCTATGGAAGGGACTGTCTGTGCTTTGGGGAGCAATAAATATGTAAACAGGATAGAAGTCAGGTTGGAGAAATGGAGTATTGCCTTACTAAGAATAAGTGCTTTGATCTTGCTGATCAAAAAAAAAAAAAAAATCACTACATCTTCTTACGGTTTTTCTTCTGTGTATCTTTCCACAGCTCTTACGACTGTCTTCTTGACGACCCTTTCGAACATGATTGGCCCAAGCTTCCTGAACTGCCAGGCATCAATTATTCCATGGACGAACAGTGTCGCTTTGATTTTGGCGTTGGCTATAAAATGTGCACAGCGGTATGTCCAAGGCAGTCATTGCAACAACAAACGTTCATTCAGCCAGTTGGTGTCTGGCCTTACTAAAGAGTTGCAATATACTCATTTTCTCATAATTGAAGAGCAGTTAAACAGATCTATAAAGAGGAGAGAGGTATTTATGGGTGAAACCCAGTCATCTGGGTCATTTGGTTTAATGGTCAAGCGGATGGCAGCATGGTCCACGTGACACAGACTTGTGGTAGTGATCCCAAGGAAGAAGGGAAGAAACGCTCTTTTTCCTCCCACTTCTGGGTGTCTCCTCCTTTCCGCTTCCCACCAGCTCAGGGCTAGGGTATCCAGGGAATAAGCACTGCCCTTTTCTTTTTGAAGATACTTTTGCCCTTGTCTTTCTGAAGATACTGTGCTTACCGGTAGCCATGCGTGTGGGATGAATTGACCGGGTGGGTTGAATCCTTATCTGAAAAGTACTGATGATCTAGTGTTGAGTTTCGTCTCATAAATGTTCTGCATTTCAGTTCCGAACCTTTGACCCATGCAAGCAGTTGTGGTGTAGCCATCCAGATAACCCCTATTTCTGTAAGACTAAGAAAGGACCTCCACTCGACGGGACAGAATGTGCCCCTGGAAAAGTAAGTATTGTGTTTTCAATTGAAAAAAAACCCCAACGGTTGCATTCATTTGGGTTGAAAGGCACAGGGGGAAATAGGGGATTGCCCGGCATCCCCTGGGTGGAGCCAGAGGAAGGGAAACGAGGGAGCTGTGCTGTCCCAGTCTGATATTCTGTGAACCGTACAAGGTTTGCCATAGTACAAAGTAAATTTTGGACATAGAAATATCCCAGGTGAGGTGTAACCCGTTCTCAGCCTCTTCTGTGGCCTTTTCGTTATGTTCTTTGGATTCTCGTCTCATCTGCAAAGTGTCCGTAAAGTGTCTTTAGGAATCCACAGTAGCAGATAATGCCGTTACTGTAGGATCGCTTCTTAGTGCTTGTGGTCCAGACATCCTGTGGCGAAATGTTTGTGTAGGCTTAGGATTAGCTCTTTATTTTTCCCTTTTAATACCCCCATTAGTGGGTGTCCTGCTGCTAATTCATTTTTAATTATAAAATTATGCTCAAATAAATGTTTGTTTAGCAAATTCCATGTATTTTGAGATACAGAAGAGCCACTTGTACCATCTGAGTATGCCCTAGCCAGCAGCAAAACAACACCCTGCCCAGTGACTAGCCCTCTGTTCCAGCCTATTTGCCTAAGCGTGATATTTGGCCAGTATGGAGAAAAAAAGGAGGAAAAAAAACCCCAAGTAATCCTTAGCAAAAACTTTATCCTGCTAATATTCAGAACATGAAAATTCCTTCCAAAAGGTGGTAGTGACTAAGACTCAAATGAAACAAAGACCTAAATTAGGTGAAGAGGAGGGTGGAACGTGTTGAGCTCCACGTGTCTGCCCGTGGCAGGGTTGAGGCTCGGGTTCGGCGGCGCGTTCACGGAGCAGACTGCCTTCAGGGGGGGGATCAGGTCCTCTGGGGCCCACGGTACAGAGACCCTCACCCTCGTTGTCCCCAGGGAAGTCTCTGCTTCCAGTCTGTTCTCCGAGATGTCCCTCCTCAGCCCGTGAGCTCGCCTGTGTATGCTTTCAATTTTACTGCCATTATACATTTGGTTTGGGTTTTGTTTCTGTTCTCACCTGTTCTCCTTGCCCGGTTTGTCTCAGTGGTGCTATAAAGGTCACTGCATGTGGAAGAACGCTAACCAGCTGAAGCAGGATGGCAACTGGGGACCCTGGACAAAGTTTGGCTCCTGCTCACGCACCTGTGGAACTGGAGTTCGCTTTCGAACACGCCAGTGCAACAATCCAATGTAGGTCTTCTGGCTAGGTGGTAGTTCCAGTCAACTGGGAATCAGTATAGGTGTCAATTTAAATGGCATTCATGTTTTGGATGGAGTCTGCCAAAATCCACATTCTGTTCAAGCCCCTTGAAATATGGCGCTTTGTAGGGAGCCAGGACCATTTTTGGAGAATCCAAGAATTTCCAGAGGAAAGCCTGTGGAAAACCCTCCCAAGGATTTAGCTCATGTGTAAGAGAGTGAAGAATACATGAGCTCAGCAAGCTGCAGGATAAACTCAGATAATCTCTAATTGTAAATCAACTATTGGCAGCGTATAGCTGCACATGTATTACTTCAGCATTTCAGCCTGTGCCTTGGGGATGCCTGGGCAAGCTCAGAGGTTATACTGCAAGTGTGTATCTGTGCAGTGTAACTGCTCTGTTTCCATTTCTGTCACTTCACATGTCTTTTTTGCAAAATTGTCTCTTAAAATAGAGTGTGAAATTTCACCTGAGACAGAAGAGAAATCCCCAGAGCTAATGTCCAGAGGGTTTTAGAATCTCTTGAATGTTTTCTCTCCACAGGCCCATTAATGGAGGTGAAGATTGTGCTGGTGTCAATTTTGAGTTTCAACTTTGCAATACAGAGGAGTGTCCGAAGCATTTTGAGGACTTCAGAGCGCAGCAGTGTCAGCAGCGCAACTCCCACTTTGAGTATCAGAACAGCAAGCACCACTGGCTGCCCTATGAACACCCTGACTGTAAGTTCTGTTATTTGCCTTTGTTACAAGTCAGTCCTGGAACCTCCCGGAGCCTGGGGAGGGTCTTGTTCATCAGCCACGCAGAGACCAGAAATAACCGGTGTGTGAGCGAGTGTAGGTGAGACTAAAAAGCAGGAAAAAAAGGATTGCCCCAGAAGGAAAGAACAGTGCCGTGCGAGACAGCGGTCATTTCCCCAAGCCTAGGCCAGCTAGCTTCCCCTGACTTTCATCCTCCTCGTAGTGAGAAGATGGTGTAGCAAGAGGCTTGAGGCTCTCAGCTGCTGCTGGAATAGTTGGTGGGTGCTCTTAGCATTTAATGCACTGCACTGGCGAGGTCTGGCTCTCTGCTGTTGGGGCAAAGTGTGGAAGGCTGCCGGTTGGGTCGTGAAAAACGATTCCTGCCCTCTCTCCCCTACAGCTCCGCGTCTACCTGAGTGCCAAGGGTCAACGCTTGATCGCGGCTGCTGAAAGTATTAACGGTGTTTTACTAATGGCCCTACTTGAGAAGTCCTTCTTGGTATTTTCCCACTCTTTTATAGATCCGTCTGCCTCAGCCTGATTCTGTCAGTCTTTGGTACTAACGTTAGTATACCCCAGTAATTACCTTGAGTGACAAGGAGAGCTTCAAGCTCAAAGGCAGATTCCTAGTTCACTGAAAGGTGTTGCGGAGTTGCTGGCATTTCTTCCTCGGGTATCTTCGGATGGCTAAGGAGTTAGATTCAGACATTAACCAGGGAATACGTGTTCAGCTGGTATTTTCAAAAAAGGATAAAGAAAGTTAGAGATCCAAATCCTCTGTGCTTTTCACCTGGCTTTAGCAGTGTCTTCTCGCAGACTCATTTTTCTGCTGTCATTTTTCTGCATCCCTGTGATTTTGTAAACTCAGCCCTGTTCCCAACAGGATCGGAGTGAAAGCCGCTTTAGGAATAGTCCAGAACCCAGTCCTAGGAGCCTCTTGAGAAAGGAACGGATTTCTCTGAGAACATTTCAAAATGATAGGCCCATATTTCACAGAAAAGCAAATTAGTTGCTTTTTTCCCCACAGCTGTCTGTTAAAGGTCCTTTCTATCTCTGTCGTATTCTCTTCACTCCTTTAGTGGGATATTTTTCTGAAGCACATCTGGATTGCTGTCAATTTATGCAGTTACTTCTCTTTCCTTGCTACACAGCTAATAAGAGATGTCACCTGTACTGCCAGTCCAAAGAAACCGGAGATGTTGCTTATATGAAACAGCTGGCACACGATGGGACTCGCTGTTCCTATAAAGATCCCTACAGCATTTGTGTTCGTGGAGAATGCGTGGTGAGTGACAGCGTCCCAAGGTCGTCATTGAGTTCGAGCTGTGCTGTGTTACAGAGCAACTCTGGTTAGGATCAAGCAGAACAACTCAGTCAACAGTGCAGAGAGAGACTTTGCACATGGTTCTAAATTAAATATTTGCAACATCATATTCTTCATAATTCCTTGAGATTTAAATTAAATTAGAGCAATGGCACAGACCTGTTCCACGGAATTTGCCTTTTTTGCACCTAGTTTCATATCTGAAAAGAATTGTGTCTGTTTTTCTGTCTTCCCCATCTTTCTTAGTCTTGAAGTACAGTGAATATAAAGCAAGAATCACTTCCTATTTTTCACATGAAAACCATCATCCAGCACCTGATTTGCAAGTAATTTGCATTTAAATAAAATAGATTAGTGTTGTGTGGTAATTTCCTCTATGCATTAATTTTGCAGTGGCTTCCCACCGTAACTAAAACCGACGACCAATGACAAAGCCTTCTCTTTTTTTTTTTTGCTCTTCCTTCTGCAGAAAGTGGGTTGTGACAAGGAAATTGGCTCCAATAAGGTTGAAGATAAGTGTGGCGTCTGCGGCGGGGATAACTCTCATTGCCGAACTGTGAAGGGAACCTTTACCCGCACTCCCAAAAAGCTTGGTAGGAATCGCATTGTCATGCATCCGGATATAGTTTCTGTCGTCTCTGGTGTTTCTGTCGTGCTTCCCGCTTTTGCAGACCGGTCAGAAATGCAACCTATTTTAAGGTGGCAAAACACACGTTGTAAGCTGATAAGCAAAAATAGTTTAGTCCCTGATAAAGGAAGGACATCTTTAAAACAGTGTACTATTTCCAGCCTTTGAAGGACGTGTTAGAAACAAGCTCAGTCAGTCAAGTGTATCGAGAAGCACTCACCATGCAGAGCATGTTTAGTTCTTCTTTGTAAACGTTGAAGCCCAGCCAGACGGTGTTTGTGATAAGCGTGGATACACCGAGTTTTGCTAAACAAAACCGAACTGTTCTTCTCACAGTGAAATGCAGAAGAAATCAAGGTAGTTTTCTGACACTAAGCGTAGCATGCCTCTGTCTGTAGGAGGACTCAAGGAAACATTTTTTTCTCACGTTAAAGATTAAGCCTTTCACAAGTTTTTCCTCTCAAACTTAAACCCAAGAGTTTTAAATGGAAGTCTGAATTTCTGTGCATGCGAAATGAGCATATGGATCCTGATGTCAGATTGGTTTTTTATGATGCTTTCTCAAAAATTACAGCCCTTTAGTCGAATAAACAAATTAAAAATAAATTCAGCTGAATTCTGAACCAAATATGAAAATGCTTTGGCAGGAATCCTTATTTCTCCTACCCTTTAAGTTGTGTGACTGAGATCCAGTGGAACATATGATAGCATTCTGTTAGCTCAGAACTAAGAATGACCTGGTTACAATTCTCAGACTGCGCTCTGGGGTATTTTGCAATACATTTCATATCAATAATAGTTCAAGATCTCCTTGGACTTCTTCAGACGTTTCTGTTTCGTCAGTTACTTGTTAAGCCAGGGCAGTATTATCTGGTACATTTTGCTGTGACTATTTTGTATTTTAAGGCTTTCCTGTATTGCTTGTTTTGTTCTTTCTGTCTGGGGAACCTCCTCAGGGAGGTGTATCTCCTGTATGACTGGGAGCAGTTATTTGAGGAATATCTGTCTGATAGAACTAGGTGTTTTGAGACAGAGCACAGAAAGGCTAAGGGACAGATAATGTGAATGCTGCATTAACAGTTTAGAGGCTGGTAATTGCTGCCGTGAAGCAAGCTTTATTGCAGCGTTAATATTTAAATTTGGACAGTGAGCAGACAGATAAACTTAGACAAAGATAAGTTAATGTGTGACTGGAAATAAAATACATAAAATATTCTGCTGAAAATACTTAATTATTACAAAGCAGTTGGAAAAGTTTACTGATTGTAATTCTCAAATTACAGTAGAGAGCCTTTCTGAAAGGCATGGTTCCCTGGAGGCTGATGGATTGGACATGGAATAACGCAAGAATCATTCTGACTTTGGGAGTGATGGACTTAAGACTATAACTTGAGCCTCATATATAAGCCTGTGTGTTTCTGGAGCTGGCAGCTACTGTGCTTTTCTTAAAAAAAAAAAAAAAAGTAATCAGCAGAAATAAGTGCTCAGCCTTCTAAGAGCATTTCAGATTTTTCCGCTAAGAAAATGATTGGAATTTGGGGGGCAGAGAGGATATTCACGTCACAACTTTGGATCCAGTCCAATAAGAGCTTTCTCTAATGAGTCTGGTTTCTGTTGTCTATACCAATGGTTTGCAGCTCCTAGCTCACAGTCCGTGGACTGCCTAAGCCTGTGGTTTGGCTTACTCCTTGGGAGATGAACAGGGCAAACGAGAGGCCAGCAGAGGCCAAAGTATGCCCCTGACCCCGCCACGTTCTGGCTCAGCATTTCTGCCTGCGGGCCACCGAGGACCTCTGCATTGTCAGACAGGCTGACAGCGCACGACTGAATGTTTGCACAGTATTTTCGGTGTCTGGAAACTACGACAATGCAAAGTGATAGGCAGTGCTAGGAGATAGTTCAGGGAAGACTGCTGTTAATCAGCCACTTACTTGCAAATGTTTATTAAAGTGATAAAGTGTTTATGAAATGTTCCTTGTTTTACCCTAACTTTGGCAATCCAGTCATTAAAAAGACTAATTGACCTCTTCCAACAGGAAAACATTTAAGCAAGAGGTGCCAAAAAGAATTCAAGTTTCTGGAAAATGAAATCTGCAAGTATCCAACTTAAATCACCTACCTGAATTTTCACTGGTTTGACTTTCATTGACTATTAACATTTGCTAGATGTGTCTAATTCTGCCTGAAATGCATTTGAACGCATAACGTAATTTTACACTTTTAAAGACCATCTGGCCGACAAATGTAGTCAATGAAAGAACAAGACTTGGCTCCCGTAGCACTAATTACAGACGTTCTATTTAAGGGAAGACAAGAGGAGCGTTTACACTGCCCAAAGGAGCTCGCAATATTTCCCTTTCTGAAACAAAGGAGTCTAAAAATACGCTGGGTAAGTTTCAGGTGCTTGTAGAAAGAGAGGCATCCATGGCAACTCGAGAGTTCTTGCTGCAGTTCTCACCTCCATTCAGACAGTGATAGATAATGCCAAATCAGGCAAAAGCTTTCCGTTTCCTATGCTCAGAAGGCAATCAATGAAAAGATTGGCAAATGCTGTTTGCGCAGTCGCTCGTCAGCCGAGACCGTGATGCTACATATTCCTAGCTCTTCTCTTTCTTCGCTTAGATTTTCTGAGGAGCTGCAGTATGTCAGGTGCATGACAAACTACCGATGCATTCGTTAGTCCCAGAATCCCCAGGATGAAACAGAATTACTTAAATGCTACGTCTTGTGCTTGCAATGCACAAATAACAAAACTCTTGTCACATCTACACCGCTTCTATAGCGGGGCTAGATTACTCAGGAGGGTTGCATAGCAGAGTACAAAACAGAGAGAAACTTACTCAGCTCTTATAAAAGGGATCTACAGAGATTTGCTGTAATTAAATCTGCAGTTGTTAAAGAGAAAATAATAGAAATATGAAAATACCGTGCACTCAGAGTGCTTATGATGCTCTTGATTAAAACTTGATATAGAAGCATCTGTTGACAGGTCCCTAGGAGGGATGTTAGCCTTCCTAATGACAACACTTACTTAATGTTGCAGTAATTACCTGTGGTTTGGACTGATAAATAATTGAAAATTAAAATAAGAATTGCTTTCTTTGGGAACAGCTTTTTTACTTTTAGCTGTAGAGAGTTGAATTCAGCCCCGTCACTTCAGCAGTAGCAATTTAATTGATGCGTTTTACATTCCCAGTTGTAAATAGTTTGGATTAACTTCCATACAGACAAGCCTTTTCCGACGTGTAGCGACAACACACTGTACTACACCCACCTTTCTCCGGTCTTTGATGTCTCAGAAGTAAGCAGACACACTTAAGACATTAACATCTAACATGGCAGTAAGTAAACTCAAATCTAACAGCCGGGCTGATGAGCGATTTGGAAAAAATAATCGGGAAGACTTGTGGTTTTCCCCCTCGTACGCTGAGGAACATAGGAAACATATTTTTGCCTGAAGTGTTGATTGATACGGCCTGTCGCAGTGTAGCTAGTCAAGTGACAAATAGATTTGTAACTGGTTTCTCTTCTCTCCCTGACAGAGAAAAAACACAAGGAGGTCTTGTCAAATACGTTACAAAACTATTTGCTCAGTTTCTTTCTGACACTGCTTCTCAGTTGATGATGGATGCCCTCTTCTGCAAGTAGAAGCTGGGTCATGTAGTGCGCTCCTAACCATGGCTATTACTTTTTCTTTCCATCTCTGCTTTCTCCATTGACTACTACACATGCCAAAGGGTACCTTAAGATGTTTGATATCCCTCCTGGTGCTCGACATGTGTTTATCCAAGAAGACGAGGCTTCTCCTCACTTTCTTGGTAAGTGTTTCTCCTCAGGTTTGGCTTTGAGGCATGATGCGAAGCATGGGGCAGTCATGCAGAAGAACCTGAGAAATGAGATAACCAAATTAAAGCGTTTGGGGTAAATATGTGCCTTCAAAATTGCACATTAAGGAGTGACTCTTACAGCATAAGCTCAGCAAACAGACATTTACTTCTCGTTTGAATTCTGCAAAATATTAAACTGATCCCAATTTGCATGTTTACTAACAAAAGATTGTCATCACTCATATTTAAATGGGCACTGCCAGGGTAAAAACGATGTATTCTATTATGTAAATCAAATTCAGTATCTTTAATTATTCTTATTAGCTGCAGATTGTAAGCAACAACTATTTTAATGGAAAGAAGATTGGGGAACTTGTGATATATTTGTAGTCCATTTCATTTCTGGTTTTTCTCACATAGGAGAGTTCATACTGTTATCAATCAATTCGTATCTTACTGTTTACCATTTTCTAACACTTAAGGGATTTTTAGCTCACAGGAGAGGGGTGAGATCTTCCATGGATTTTAACGGTCTTTTAATCAGTTCCTCATGTGCTAGGGCAGCGTCTGAGTTGTAAACCCTTCAGGCAGAGTTGGATTAGTTACTAAGAAGAAGTAGGAATAGAAAAGAAAAAAAAGAAGAAATTGTTTCAACTGTGATAATGTCAAAGGGGAAAACTTAGCTTTTGAGGTCCAAAAGCTTCATTTTGGACCAAGCGTAGCCTGGTAGTAACTTTCAGAGAAGCATAGCTTCGCTTTGGCAGCAAGTGGCTCCGTGAAGCTACCCACTAGGTACTGCAGAGCTCCTGCATATGGATTACTGTAATCATAGGAACCTGTAAGATTTCTGCATAGGTTTTGGGTTTTATTTATCATGTTTTATGCTGCATTGGAAAAAGTTGTACAAAAGAAAAAGTGAGAATCCATCTTTCAGATTTCTAACGTATTGGCTTCTAATTGGAGCATAGTAATAATAATAATAATAATAATAACAACCCCCGCACTACATGAATTCTAAGGTGTGGTGCAGGAACCCCAAACCAAGTAGTTTCCCAGGGGTTCAAATGCCTCAGCTCTTTGCTTACTGGTATTAGCATCTGGTACATACGTATGTATGCAAAAGTAACTGAAATGTGATGAAAAAGTTGTCATTTGCAGAATCTGAGGTAAAGAAGAAACGCACTTCAAGTCTGCTGAGGTGTCTGTTGCACTGCTAGGCGTTCCCAGTAATACTGATTTTGGTCTTGTGCAAATAAGGAAGACGTGCAATTCTGAAGATTTGACCCGAGTTCCTTGCTGCTACCCATGCTTCTTGGGAGCTAGGGCTAGTGTGGAAAATGTGCGCATTACGTAGGAAGAAGTGCTTCTCTCTAGTTCTCTAATTCACATGGATGAGGAGGTACAAAATTGAAGCAAATACGCGAATGCATCTATCATCAAACTGGAATTCGGAGGCTGCGTGAGATGGCCTTGGGGGGCCTTTCTCTCGGTGTGTTGGGTTTTTTTTGCAAAAGGCCTGCCTTCTGTAGTATCTCCCATCGAGTTCCCCATAAGCTACTGTGGTTGCCAATGATATGACAGGAGGCACGACTGGCACTCTTTTCACTCCTTTCAGCAATTAAGAACCAGGCTACAGGACACTATATTCTGAACGGGAAGGGGGAGGAGGCCAGATCCCGATCTTTCATCGACCTGGGCGTGGAGTGGGAGTACAACATAGAAGACGACATAGAAACACTCCACACGGACGGGCCCTTGCACGATGCAGTGGTTGTGCTGGTAGGTTACGTGCCCAGCAGCGGGAATATGGTGGGTTGGTCTTTTATAAAAAGCGCATGGCCAGCGTGGAGCCTGCGCCGAGATAAAACAGGGCTGTGTAAGGGCTCTCTGAAAGACACATGCTGATGAGGCGGCTGATAGCCCGAAGCCCTTTTCTCATTAAGCTGTTACCCTCTCCACCTGGTCACGCAGCGGTAATATGTCAGTCAAAAGCCAAATATTGCATTGTCGGACATCAGTGGGACGCTTCCAGCGTGCCAGAAAGGGGCATGGCATGTCAAACCATGTCTGAGGCCAGCCCTACTCTTTAGCCAAGTCAATGATGTGCCCACACCTTCCTTTCATCCAAGATGATGGTGTCCTACTTGGCCAGCTAGAGCCTAGAAACATACCTCATTTTAAATGGCTCTCTGTTGATCGTACTATTGTTAGTTCTAACTGTAAAGACAAAAAACAATTTATTTTTTTCCCAGTGAGTTAACTAGCAGTTTCCATGTTTCCCCTAAAAGCCAGGCCTTGCTTTCTTTACTTTGCAAAGTAATAAATAATAGCTCTGGTTTTGTACCACTGTTTACATTTTATTATTAATAGATCATTCCTCGGGAGAATGACACAAGGTCTAGCCTGACTTACAAATACATCATTCACGAGGATTCAGTACCGACGATCAACAGCAACAACGTCCTACAGGAAGAAATAGATACTTTTGAGTGGGCGTTAAAGAGTTGGTCGCAGTGCTCCAAACCCTGTGGTGGAGGTAAACAGATGCTGTAGCACTTTCTAGTAATGAATGACACATTACTGAAAGTGGAAAAGTAAAAGGTGGGGGACGTGAAGGCTTTAGAAATCTTGGCCTTCCTTTTTTTAAAAGCAGTTTGTTATTTTGGGTACCCAAGCCTAAAATATCTTAAGTGCCTGATTATTCAAAAGTGTCACACTGGCAGCCTAGAAAGAAAAAGTTCTTTTTAGGTGTTTAAATTTACTACCCAGAGCCACTTTGGAAGTACAGTCTCGGACATTTATGCTACTGAGTGTTCACTGTACTTGTGGTACTTACATTACTCTTATGCAAAGATTGGGGAATGCAAATGTCCAAATAACTTCAACTCTTACATATAGCAGTTGAGCAGGTAATGTGTTCTGGTAGCAAAAACACTAAAATAAGACTTGGGTTCATTCCCAGGTTAGCCGGTGACCTGCTGCTTGATCTTAAGGAGGTAATTTCTCCCCTCTCTATGCCATGGTTTGTCTGTAATGCAGAGGTTAGACTAAGCGGTCGTAACTGTCCCTTCTGGCCTGAAAAACCTATCACAGTGTCATCTTATAAATAGCATCCACGGGGCGCTGTGCAGCAGTCTTGTGCCTGACAACTGAACAAACTGGGAGCATGTTTAAATACTTCATAAATATCTGTCATGTAAAACCACTTAATAGGTCATAAAACTTAGGTTTAAACCAAAAATTCTAACAAGGGCCTGTTTTGCCTGATTTTTCTGAAATATTTTCCAGGGTTCCAGTACACCAAATACGGGTGCCGCAGGAAAAGTGATAACAAAATGGTTCATCGCAGCTTCTGTGAAGCCAGCAAAAAGCCAAAGCCCATTCGTAGAATGTGCAATCTTCAAGAATGCACACAGCCTCTGTAAGTATGTCTCACATAAACATGTAAATGATTGCTCCTTGTGGTAGGTGTGGAAGTTGATCCAAGCCAAATTTGCTAGTATGCTGACAGCTTTCTAGACTGGAGTTCTGTGTTGCAGATGGGGTTTTTCCACCTATATAAGAATGCTTACTGATCTTGCTGAGTGGTTTCATCACAAAAATATTGTATACTGAGGGCTGCCTGACCTGGCAGTAGTTTGGATAATAGGTAAAAGTTGTGATGGTATCTTACTCCTTTTTGCTTCCCAGCTGGGCAGCAGATGAGTGGGAATACTGCACCAAAACCTGTGGGAATTCAGGCTACCAGATCCGTACTGTGCGTTGCATTCAACCCCTTCACGACGGCGCAAACCGCTCCGTCCATTTCAAGTACTGTAGCGGAGATCGCCCCGAGAGCCGCCGGCCGTGCAACCGAGTCCCGTGCCCCGCGCAGTGGAAAGCTGGACCCTGGTCTGAGGTAGGCAGGCGGCGGTCGTGAGTCAGTAACGTGCCTTTGCTAACATCTCCCAAGTACCTCCAAAATCGGAGCTGTGCCTGGGCTCGAAGCTCTGGACTGCACCGGACAGTTTTCCAAAACCTGAAAGTCTGCAGCAGGTAACGCCTTCCAGCTTCACAGGCTTCTGTAGCTCTGGAGACTTCTCCAGAAACCAGCAAGGAAAATATTCACGATATCACTTACACGATCCTGCAAAACAAATGTTGACATTTTGCTTGGTTTTCTCCAAGTTTCCAACTTCTCACTTCCCCGCTTTTGAGGGTAGCGTAACATTTTTTACCAGCTCGGACTGTTTTGGAATCACAGAGTTTCTGCAAGTGTTGATATTGTTATAATGACTTGGGAACAGACAGCTGAACCCTACAGCTAACTCGGTGAACACTTGAGTTTTCTCTGCCCTCTGTATTCTCTTTATGTTACACTGTCAAGATTAGGTATCGGGCTACAGGAAGAATAAGTAGCAAAATTCATAATACACCCTAATAATAAATTTAACATTACAGAAAGCAAGAACCAAGGAAAAAAACTATCATCCTCCTCTGCATATTTCTCCATAACGTCAGCCGTCACTAAAGTCTACTTTCAAAACAAATTGCTGGAATGTATAGCTTGACCTGAAAGCCAACCTTGGGCTATTTTAGACACCTTAATTTTTGCACATTGCTGTGAAAGCTGAATGTCCTGAATCGTCTTGTGTCTGTTTCGTAGTGTTCTGTGACCTGCGGGGAGGGAACCGAGACCCGGCAGATCCTGTGCCGTGCTGGTGACCAGTGCGATGGAGAAAAGCCAGAATCAGTGAGGGTTTGTAAACTCGCCCCCTGCAATGGTAAGAGAACGTCGTAAAATGACTGCAGTAGGTGAGGGTAACCTCCTGTCTCGGTGCAGCCTGTCTAGATAGCACAGTGCTGGGTAGAGGTGTTAGACACAGATTTCATCCTTGAGTGAGCTCCAGTGAAAAATTAAGAGACCTGTAGTTGGTCGAAGTAAAAGCTAAGCTTTCTGTGAACTTTCTGTGTTAATGTGTACAGGTTTCTAAGACGAGGCAGAGCCTATGCTTATGAACAGGTAGTGTGCACACCAAACTTGTACTGTACTGTATTTTAAAGATATTACACTGTCAGGTGAAAACCACACAGCACCATTCATCTCTTGCATGCTAGAAAATGTACCCCTTCCTTGGCGATTCTCCCGATTTTTTTCCAGCTAAAAGCACCCTGTTGTTTAGTCCAGCACATTACTGATATCGTAGCTCCAGGTAATCGGTGCTTCTCGCACGCCAGGGTCTCTCTTGTAACCATGCTGAAATAGGGGGTTTAAACGTGTTAGCCTGAGTTGCATTTGCAAAAATTTGTGCTAGAGGTGAAGGTCAATCCAAAGTAAACCCTGTTCAGCCTCTAAATCCCAGGATAAGTTTTGCAAGCCTGCCAATTGAGGAAATGAAAAAAAATACATAAAAATGGAACCACATTGCATTAATAAGGTTCCTAGGAATCTCATTACATTGTTCTCATAGGATTTTTTGAAGAGATTTTTAAGCATTTTATGACAACAAGGCCTTTCTTCCTTTGGGTCCATGACTCTCTAAGATTTGGGGGTTATTTGTTTTTTAAATCCCTCATGGTAGTCCTAACACTCTGATCACTAGCTGGTAGAAACAATAGAGTAAGAGTTCTTAGAAGGCACAGTGTGTTTTCGCACAGAGTGAATCTAACTGCTTCCCACAAGTCTGGTAAAGGTGTCTGCTTTTGCTCTTGTCTTCTGGCAGAGAAAGAAGTCAGAGCAGAAAACAATTGTGGGAGCAGTGGAGAGTTATAAAACCTTGTATCCACTAGGTGGGAGCAAATCTCAATCTGTGAGACTGTAAACAAGTACAAGGTTTAAAATCCCGTTTTTCACTGGTGATAAAAATATTTCTGAAACTGAAAGAAATCAGGGCTAGATCTTTGCAAAACTATTCACATACTTTTGATCTTGCGCTTTAAGCACCCCCGTAAAGAAGCTGTACTTTAAGCATCAGCTGGGATTTTCTCGAATAGCCAATGTTAAATTCCTACCTTTCCAAAGTAAGCAGCGCACTGTCTTTTTTCTCCATGTAAGAGTACTATGTCTCTCTCACCATAAGTAAAGCTCAGAGCCAAGCGCCACTGACCTGTAAGACCTAGGATCCACTTACGTGGCGTATAAGCGATAGGTGGCCTTGTACGGGCCCTTTACAAACGGCGGTTGAATCGCATGGGTTAACACTCACTGTATTTTTAGGGGTTTGGGTGTTTAATATGCGCCCCATCTCGCCCCAGTGAAGGAAGGATTCTATGCTCACGTGTAGGGGGCTGCCTCACAGCGTTCTGAAACACTAGGTACACTGCAAAAAAATGTGAACTAATGGCCACTGATACCCCTGGCCTTGATGCAGCAAACTCAGCAAAGACCTGAGCTTTATGAAACTGCTGTGAGCTACGAGGCGTGGACAGCTACATCCAGCCGAGTCCCTCCCGCCTGTGCCAAAACCGCAGGGTCCCCGTGGGTCGTCAACAACCCGCCTCCTCTCTCTGAGCTCAAACCTCCCTGCTCCGCTCAGGGGTTTGGGCCATAACTTGTACCGAGCAGTAAGTAGCTGGCCGTATTCTTTCAGGCCGAATAGTCTCTCTTTTTCGCCACACTTTTCTGATGCGGTTTCTACCACGTTCTATGTTTTGGGAGAATACAGCTAAAATATCGATAGTGTTCTGTAATATTTATGTAGATAAACTCTTTATGCATGGTCACGCATGGCATTCTTTTACTTATAAATCTGCATAGCCTTGATTACTATCTTGGTTTTCAGGGCTTTAGACTTAGCAAAACGTTAGTCTATATCAGGTGGTTTTGACAAACGATTTACTACCTACCTGCGAGATTGCCGAGTGTTTAGTCTTAACGGAGTTGTCATGAACATTTGCCGCAGATGGTGCGATTTCTTTTGTGCTGTGTGGCATAATAGCATTTCTCTTCCATTTCATGAAAAAACATGTGTCTGCATACAGGAGAAGAGCCACCAGCTCTTCCACCGTATGCCTCAGTGGAGCTGAGTCTCATACTGTGGAAAAATGAGGACACCTCCCATAGATATTTCACTTAAACTTTGCAGGTTTCTGTGATTAGAAGGAAACAGGAGGTAGGATTTTAGCCTGCGGGCCCAGAGCAATAATCTGAGCAGCAGTCATGTTTCTGTGGCTGTGCCAGATTAGAAGAATGGATTTTGTGGTGCTCAGATAAATAGATGATCCACGTAAGAACCTGTATAGAACAGACCCTCAAAAAGTCTTTATACGAGCTGTCCCTGCTTTGCAACACAAGATACAGAATGAAGAAGAAAGCATGTGTTGTTGTAAATTTTAGTCCCTAAATACCAACTTTCAGCGAGATTTCTCAATGGGATGCTGTCAGCAAGCAATGTACTTAGAGTTACAGTGATGCCTTCTGTAAGAGCTGTTTCAATTCTAAAATCTAATGTGAAAATTTTTTAGTTGATTTAAATTGTATTCTAGTAGCTTCATCTTCTAAAGATTCCCTAGGGAGCCGATACGCTTTCTTGTGTCTTCTGCTCTTAGTTACCGTGAAGCAAGTAACAAATTGTGAGAAGGAGAACTTTTACCGTGAACATCAGCGGAAGGATACAAGCACTTACATACTGAATAGGAAATGGTTGACTAGGTTGTGCAGAATTAACCTAAAAAATAAAAAAAAGGGATTATGTGAGTATACAGCTCCAAGATTGTACTTCTGGAACCTACTGAAAGTAGATAAGTACAAACCAAATCTTTGCACTATCGCATGAGTCATGAAATCTAAACCATCACAAACCGGTATCACAAAAATTAACCGTGGGTGAAAAGGACCAAATAAGATGCATTGTCACTACGGAAAGGCAAAAATAATTGTTTGGTACTTTCTGTTTTGGTTTGTCACTTTAGGCGATACTATTTGCTTTGACTTCTATACTGACGTAAATCACAGTACGTTAACAAGATGACTGCCATAATTTTCCAGATCAGGTGCTTTCCTTTACACAGAAGCATACAGATTGTTCTATATATGATGCAAAGATTTGTGTTTCAATATTAGCTTTTCTAGTTTAGATGAATTATAAATATAGCCCTTGAATTTCCCATGCTAATTTCCTGCTGAAAATAGTCTTATAGTGCCTTCATGGAGTACGTATATTTCCACGCAAAGCTGCAGGTTTAATGCTAGGTTTGTCAAGAACCAACAAACATCTATGCAAGGAAACATGTCGGGATGAGGAGCAAAGAAAATTTTTGTGTTACGTGCCACAGTCATATAATTTGCTATTTATAAACAAGGTCCCACAACCCCACTGGTTTACTGAGTTCAGTGGAATTAAGCTGATTTACACTGATGGAGAGGTTGGGCTGCAGTTAATATTTTAAAATAAGAAAATTGGTTGCCTAACATACTGTTGACGGGTGGCGCGGCAGCGTCTGTACACAGGTGAAAAAACACCGCTGTACAGAAAGCTAATTTAATTGCACGGCTTAATAAGTGGTGTTACATGCCATCTGTTGCTCATGAAAATGTTGACTACAGAATTGCTAACTATGAATGGAGGACTAGGCATGGAACAGATCTTCTCAATAGCTGGGGTTCGCTTTTGGCTTTTCACATGATAATTTTGCATACTTCTATCTTAAGTAAAACCCATCAATACCATTTCAACCAGCTGTGTTATCTTAGGAAAATTCTGCTAGTGGAAACTTTTTGCTGGTCTCTCCCTGAAGTGTTTGAATCGTTACAGGATGCACCCAGCTACTCATTTGTCCCCATCGCTGGTTTTATGTCCTGTGAAGTGTTAACGTGTTTGTAGGGTCGTGGTCTGATTCTGGAGCCCTGCCAGGGCCTTAGCGCCCGATTTAGGAGACTGAGGGGAGACACGGATGCCCCGCGTTTCGCAAGAGTCCCAGTCGCTGGGCTGAGTCCTCCGTGGGAGAGCGACAGGTTCGGCTGGAACGCGGCACTGAAAGGCACGGTCTGTCCTGAGGGTCCCCGTAGGTGTCTGTGGGAAGGCGGTTGCCCCTCTCTGCCTTACAGGTCCATTGACTTTAAAATAGTAAGATGTTTTTCGGAATAGTGTTGACCCTGCTGCAAGGCTGGACGAGGTGACCTTCCGAGGTGCCTTCCTGCGTTACTCTCTTGGGTGTTCGTGCTGCCATGGCACGTGATACTCCAAACTACACAGATAATTAACAGTATAAATGAGCGGTAGGATGAGTTAGACACAGGGAGGAGAATAAAAAGCAAGCATTAAATCTCCTCATTTCGAAATCTGCAAACAGTGCAGCTCATTTCAAATGCCCGGAGCCAACCTCCCATCTTCTTCTGTGCCTTGACACAGCTCTGCTCAGACACTAACTGAGAATTTGACTTTTCCTGTGACATGAGAGTGACATCTTAATTTAAACACACATTCCCATACAGAATACCAGACTACGCAGGGAGCTTGTACCTTGATGTAGTCAGTACAACAGACTGCAAGATTAAGAACAGAAATTCTCAACGGTGCCACCTACTCAGGAGAGTTACAAACTCTCCGTGTTTGTCCCAGTCCTGGTAACAGTAAAACTTAGGACTTCACCTTTGAGCTCATGTGACAGTCTGAAGGAGCCTGGCCGAGTACTGATGTGCTCTTAGCTCAATATCTAAGCCTTATTTTTCTTCTGACTTCTTATGTCACTGCTTTCCTCTCTACCAGTTTTGTCCAAGATGACCACTGCATCTCTGTTTGTGGAACAGGCATCCAGCAAATGCTCAAAGAAACAGTGACATTTGGGGGATCTCTAATAGATCTTTGACCTCTTTAAGATCTTTTCCCTGACTGGGAAAGGGAATGCCACACACTTAACTTCAAGGCATGCTATGTCTGAGCTATCTGTTAAAATTTTTCCATCAGTTCTCCAGTTACAGTTAGGTCACTGAAAAACTCCGACTTTATTCAAACAAAACTTTACCCAACTATAACATTTTATTTTGAGACATCATGTAATAGGCATCTTTGAGAGGTATTGCTTGGGATTTAATTTCTTTAAGGGAAGATTTCATTGGTTTTAATGCTGTTGGTAGATAATGTCCTCAGGCTACAAGTGAAGGTGATTTGGGGTGGGTAGAACCACATCTGGCCCAGTATGTGGGAGCTCTAGTAGGTTAGCACTGGGAATTGTTGCTTGTGGCCCTCCGCAAAGACAACATGCCTTCCTACGGCTCTTTGTTTCTGGTGTACGCAGAAGCTGACGTTCTCAAAGTGACCACCGATTTCTTTGCTTCCCAACTAGGGATATTTTTTAGGGTGGCGGTGGGTTCTGTCAGGGGATGAAGCATCTCAGGTTGCCTATTCAGAGTAGTCCATTGTTTATGAAACGTAGGCAAAGCTTTTATCAGTGCCCATCTAAACGCTGTCCTCCGGGCGTTTTGGTGCTCTTCGCTAGGTTTTACAATCAACATTACATCTGTTTTGCAGACGAGCCCTGCATGGGAGACAAATCTATCTTCTGTCAGATGGAAGTGCTTGCACGTTACTGTTCCATCCCGGGCTACAACAAGCTGTGCTGCGAGTCCTGCAGCAAGCGCAGCAGCACCCTCCCACCGCCGTTCCTCACGGAGGCTGCTGAAACCGAAGAGCTAGCGATGTTCGATCGGAGCGACCTGCCGAGGGCTTTGATGATGCCGACCCCGGTGGTGCCCCACTCCGCACAGTTCCCGCCTGGGAGAAGTCCTCTGGGTGGGCTTCCCTTCCCAGGAGAGAACGCGGATGCGCGCGACTCCCCGTCCAACGCCGAGCCCAAAGGTGCTGAATTTCCCCAATGGAGAGGTCCTCAGGCGAGGAAGACCTCGAGGCCGTTTGCTTTGCTACAGCGGTCGCCTGCCAACAGCAGCAGCAGTCTCCGTCCTCGTAACGGCCTCGCGTTGGCCGCAGCCGTTCCAGTGGTGCCAGCTGGCAACACCACCGCGGGTGCTCCTTCTCCATCGAGAACCTCACGGAAGGGCGAGAAGCACGCTGAGAAGAGATGGCCTTCGAGGTCCTCCACTGTGGAAAGATGAACGTGAACGCCTTGCGGAGGACGGCCGTTGAAAGAGGCTTTGTTTGGCGCTTTGGGTTTAATTTCCTTACTTCTGGACACTATGGTGCACGCCGCTTTCCACAAGCGGGACGCTGCAGGTCGTCAACTCATCTTCCTTGTAAATACAAAGAACAAGAAGTGCTGGTTCACTTTCTAGTTGCTCCCGTCCTCCTCCCATGCTGCGTTACCTGGCTACCTTGAACGCACCGGAGGAAAGCACCAAAGAATATTCCTAACGGTGAGCAGAAGTTGCTGAGGGCGTCAGTCGAGCTCTAGTACAGAAAAGTGGCCCTGACCTCAGCACTCACCTCATTATTGTTGGTTTTAAACGCTCGCATGTAGAAAATGCCCCACTACAAGAGGTACCAAACGTTTACAACTATACAAAATACTTTTGCAGTGGAACAACTGAATCCGTAAGACTTGTTTTGCTAATTTATCTATATAAACGGATATTGTACGAGCAAATTTGCAGCTGTTGTGTAAATACTGTATATTGCAGAAAGTCAGTATTATTTTTAAGAGTTTTGTGCTGTCAGACAACTGTTTACCTATGTTGCATTCTGGACAATTGCTAGGTGCCTGCCATTGAGTACTGCCTTATTTACATTCCAAGAGTTGATTTTTAAAGCAGCATTATCATAAAAGGAGGAGTTCCCTTTTCACATGAATGACATCTGCTGACACTAGGAAAGGGCTGTTTTGGAGGATCAACAATGTGATGCTTTCTTTCGAAACAGGGGGGGAAAAAGCGTAACCCTCAAGGTGTGAGTCTACTTAGAGCCACCCGCCCATTAGAAGTCGGTTTAGAAACTTTAGTGTAATTCCAGTCACAGGTTGGAGAAATGATTTTACGTGCCTGTGGAGTGAACACCGACACCCGCGCCCTGCGCTGAGCAGGCGTTGCGTCAGCTCAGGAGTAGCAGTGCCGGCCCTTAAGTCTCCTTTTGCCGAAGAGGTCAGACCAGTGTAGGAAACCGTGTATATACTGTAAGTACTGTAATGTTCACGAGTCAAAAATGAGTTCTGTTTTCCAGATGATCTGTTTGTTGTTCCTGAAGCTGAAAAAGCATCACAGAGGTAGAATAAGCGCTAACAAGAAGTAGCTGTGGCAAGACTTAAAATAGTTTTTTTTTTTTTGTTCCTACTGGAAGCATTGATTTAAAGGTGAGAGAGGTATTTATTTTTCAGCGTGGTTCACCTCAAAATCTCCACAACCACAATGCATCTGACTGCAATAATGTACTAGTAATTTATGTCAATAACCATCTTGTTCACAGTCCACCCAATCGCACTCTCTCCTGTGTGTTGCTGTAAAGTACTTGTATATAGGATTGAGAACTAAAGATATTTATTAAAAGTTGATTTCTTGATAGTATTTTATGTACTAAATATTTACAGTAAGGGCAGTTGACTATTCTTTTTGCCAAGATAAAATAGAGAGATGTAATTAGATACCTGTACATGCTATGTCATATGGATAGAACAGAAATTTAAGCTAACTAAACTACTGTAGAGAAATCGTTGATCTTATTCTTTAAAAAAAAAAATAAGTCTTATGACAGTTTTTTTTATTACAGGCATCTTTAATTTCTAAATAGGTTATTAAAGTTTCACGTGCAATTTTTGCTTCCCTGTAAAAAGTCCTCGTGATCGACCCATTTAACAGAACAGTGAATATGTACCTCTGAAATGCTACAAAGTAGGTTAGGACCCCGGAGATGAAATTTTAGAAATATGTGTAGTGATTATGCGGAATCACTAGGAAGAAATCAGGATGAAAATTGTTGTCAGAAGACTTTTAAAGTAAATGAGAATGGGGGTAGGTTAATCCTGTTCGGGGAAGTGTAGGGTCACACTATGCAAGACGCATCTTACATCGTGATGCGTGTAATCTAACCCGCTGAAGTATTGACTCGACACCTCTAAAGAATTGCTGCTACCTTTCTGCAAGGCTTTTGAAGGTCCAAGAAACTAGTATTAAACAGATTGTACAGACAATCCCTGAGCCTCAAACAGACAAATAGGGTGTGTTTGTTCCTCTAAAATTCCCCAAAAGTCAAATTCTCTTTTCTGTCTTTATCTTTTACATATATACAATGTGGGTGTAGATAATCCTTGTATCTTTTTGATTTCTTTTCTACCAAGCTAATTTCTCTTTCTATAAAGTGTACACTACTGATACTGTTTGTTGTATTGGGGAGCACGTAACAATAAAATCTTTAACATAACAAGTCTTTCTCTGGTTTGATTCATGTGGGAGGGTCTGGTTTTTTTCATTTTTAAGTTTTGTCTTTTGCAAAATGACGGGCCATGTGCTTTAGGCATGACCTTTACCGTCTTGAAAAAAAGTGCATTTGAATTAAATATTTAATTTGATTTTTAAAAACAGACGTCCTGCTCTTACCATTGAAGAGTGCGGGTTGCAGAGAAATTGGGGGAGAGGAAGGAGTGCGTTTCCAGCGATCCAAAGAGTTCCTGGTACACGCGTGGGCGTCCAGATAGCAGCTCCAACCCTTTTGACAAGAACGCGTAACTTGTGGGGCTTTGCTTTTTGAGGAGGGGTATCTGAGGCATTCTGTGCCAGTCAAACAGGAGGCAGCTGCTCTCCTCTCCTTTACCGAGAAACGTTTTCTGAGCTGATGAGAGGATTTCAGGTCACTGCCGGAGGTGGGTCATTCTGGTACTGCTCCAAAACGGCGACAACAATTTTTTTCTGCAGTTCCGGTTGCCAGTTTTCAAGTAGAGTGGACCCGGACCGAAACTTCTAAAGAAAAGCTTATCTGGTAAGAAAACAGGGAGGTCTTCATCTCAGAGGTGGAGTCTAGAGAAACTTTGGGTTTCTAACTGAGTCTGGAGAAACTTTTTGGGTGTTTAGCTGAGTCTGGAGAAACTTTGGGTTTCTAGCTGAGTCTGGAGAAACTTTGGGTTTTTAACCCAGCAGAGGAGAGGCTGAGAGGGAGCTCTAACTGCTGCGTGTATGCACATAGCAAATATGAACAAGGCAGGAAAACAGATGCCAATGTTGATGATCCAGCAAGTATATACGCAGCAAGGAGCGACCTATGTCGTGCGTGTACCTCCAGTAAGGCTCTGACAGCCGGAGTCCCGCACGAAGCACGGCAGTCTGAGTGAGGAGAGGAGATTCCACGCAGCTCCGCGGAGGCCGAGAGGTAAGCCCACCGAGTGGTAAGCCCACCTGGAGCTGCAGACCTACAGGGCATTCACAAACCTGCAAAAGGAGCCCGGCTTTCCTGCGGCGACAGCCTTTGCCTCTGCTACAAATACGTACGGTGGGGCGTTAACTTCGGGTGTGGTGGTTTGCACTGGAATTTGCCGGTAGTATTTTGGTATTTGGTCTGTAATTATTGATTTTAATTGTACATGGTGTCATGAAAAACGTTAAATGATGTTTAAAAAAAAAAGGCAAAACAGAAAATTAATACTAAGAGGCCAAATTTCCAACCCACTGCGTTGACGAGAGACGTTTGTATCGCTCATTTGGGCTTCAGGTCTCAGGTAAACCTCTGGTTTGCTACATTCTGCCAAAAATTACACTCTCTGAGTACATTCTTGACAGTTTTAAGCTGGGCAAGTAAATCTGACGTAAGTGTCTAGTTGAACTCAAGTTCTTGTAGAGAAGACCAATACTAACGTTTCACAAGCAAGAGTCTTAAAAAAATTCTAAGATCCATCTAAGCACCGCTTGAGACTCCTAAAAAGCTCTATTAATCAAAGTTCAGTGTGCAAGCTGTTAGGGTAAATGGCTCGCAATTGGCAGTAACAGCGGTTGTAAACTGCGCTCACTGGTTTTCCGCTTCTGGAATGGCTCACCGAATGGCAATACCTGAGAGGGACCGATTTAAATGGGAAACTGCAACTTCCACTGTTCTTGCGACTTCAACATGTTGCCAGATGACAGCTTGTTAAAATACCGCTTAAAAAATTCTGCGAGACCAGCGGGTAGTTTTTCATGTGACAAAATTCAGGTGTTAGCTCTTTAAAAGTACTGGGGAGAGGTATCTTTGAAGAGACAATTTGAGCCTGTCCTCATTTGAATTGTAATTAAGGCAGAGATTCTAGCAGCTTTAACCAGTATCTTAGGAAGATGCCAACCATCTGCATTACACATAGAAGTAGTGCTTTTCAAGTTTTTAAAGTGCACAAAGGAGGGTCAAGCTTAGGTAACTTGATATTAACACAGTGCAAAACGGATCTGGTTTCTTCCAGGGGCTTCACACATTCCCGAATTATTCGCATGGGGTTTTTTCCTAATTTTCTGAAGGTAAGATGGTGCCCAAGGCAAGATCTCTTCCGTGGCAGGAGTCCTATGAACTCGCCCTTATTAATTGCAGCAAAAAGGGGAAAAAAGTCTCTGTTTTAAATTTCATATTAAGGTAAGGGAGTGCTAATGGCAGAGTTGGGACCGGCGTACCCTGCTGGGTTGTTCAGCGAGAGCTGAATGTGAAGTGTCACCTTCTGGGCTGGCAGAGCGTGGACAGAGAGCTGCTGCTGCGGCAGCGGGGAGGAGGCAGGCGGGAGAGCAGTCTCAGGTTGTTAAACTGGGAGGTGGGAGGTACGGGCAAGACCCTCTGCAGGAAGGCAATGCTTTAGAAGGATCAGTCCGCAAAATCACATGTTATCATTCAGACATATAAATCGCCTTTTGCCGACCCACAGAAATACCTGCTCTTGCTTATTTCTTGCGTTCAGGCTCTGAGCATTAGGTCTTTGTTGGAATGATTGAGTTTTAGGACCAGGTGTCTGTGCTGATATGGAAGAGAAATCCCCATCCCTATTGATGGAGGATGTTTTCTTTTCATAGATAAAGATGATTTCCAGGCTGCTCTGAGAGAGGTTTCTTTCCTTTTAGTTACAGGAATTTGTCACACTAGGTAACATTTTCTAAAAAAAAAGGCGGGGGGGGGGGGGAATTTACTTTTTTTTTTGCCCTACTTTGTTTTCAGCCCACACGGATGCTGTGCATTTCATTGAGAGACCCGTGGATTACTTAGTCCCTGGGGGTTGCTTCTCAGGATCTTGCAAGGACTGTTTGCTTTGGAGTCAAGCCAAAAAACACACACCCAGGGATGCTTACAGCACTTGGAGTTGGCCACAGTTTCAAAAGAATCCGGCTGGCCTCACGCTGAGCGAACTCCAAGCTGGGTGGAATGGGTGACCAGAGGGGTGACTGGGTGCTACAAACCAGAACAGCTGGGACAGAAGCGGAGACGTGATGCCTGTGGTGCTGCTGAAGGAGGCACCGTAGTTCAGGACGAGCAAGAGCCTTTTGTTTGTTACTTGGTATTAATTTACAGGGGTTTATGCCGTTTCTTTTGGGTACGATGCACAATATTTTAGCCTGTTACTTATACCCTTGTTCAACGTTGTGAGGGAAGTGCAAAACCCCTTTGAAATTTGATGGGTGACCAATCCAGAGGTACACACCTGTACCAGAACAGTGATTTACTCTGCAGGGAAGAGTCACAGCTACTCCTTTCCTTCCTTTTAGGATGACTGCTTTGCATTGAACATTAAGATTGCGTGGGTGTTCATGAAATCAAAGTTATAATAGTACATTTAAATAAATTTAATTTCATGTGTTTCATGGTATGCAGGTCCTGGACCCAAATACTAAGACTTCTACGCTACAGTCGCCCTCAAAAGGGTGCAAGAGGATCTCTTAGATTCTAGTACCAATCCCAAATTACTTAACCACCTCTACAGAACCTAAGGCAAGTAATACACAGACCTTCCTATGCTCAACTTGTCCCAAACCATTGCTACGCTGCTTTAAGAGACTAGAGAGCACGCCACTTCCCACACGAGAGCTGCTCTATGAGACAAGACCCTTGGTACAGAAACTCAAACACATTCTAATAACAGCATTAAAGAAAAAAATTAAAAGCCAAAAGTAGCAACTCAAAGTTGTCCTCCTTTTGTTTCCTAGGAAACCTAGCACACGGGGAGAGGCATGCTGGAACAGATTGACCATGTAGCCCAGGATCTTCTTTCTGGCTGTAGTCAGTAATGGACACTTAAAGAAAGAACATATGAGCAAGGGACGCATAGGATGGCCGTCTATTCCCTGGCAGCCTTCTCCCTCCCTGTGTGCTGTAGTCACAACCCGTTGCAAAACTCTGGTTAGTTCGAGTTAACGAATCTGAAAGTGCGGGACCAAATTCTTTTTCCCCAGTGGTTTTATATCAGGTACTCCTCAGATCTGACATCAGTGCAGGCGGCTCAAGTTATTTCAGTGCCAGCTGAGGAGGTTTATGCTTCTGAGGAAAAGCAATTGCTTTCAACATGTCTTTCTCTGGCAACCGGTTATGTTTAACACGCTTCCAGGTTCCCATGACTTGGGAGAGAGGTACTACTATAAATTGCTGACAACAGCATAAGAAATCTGTTTAAATCTGAAGAGTGCTTTCTGAGCCTAAGTAAATGCATTTTGAAAGTCCTAAGTGGCTTTCTTAATATCCCATGCCATTTGCAGTGGATGAGAATCACTCAGAGTTTTCCAGTGTCCCAGTGGACTCAGCACCAGGAATGAGTCATTAGTGAAGAGGGGCTAAAAGCAAAGTTATCAGAAGTAAACTCCCTTGTGAGAAACACATAGGCACCTCGCCCAGACCTCTGCAGTCAAATGCAAGTGCAAAGCTTTCTCTCACCTGAAATAAGAAGTATGCGTGAAAGGCCAAAAGCATCTTTACAGGAGCCTCAGCTTTTGCCTTTTGGGTGCTGCACCAAAAATGTGTACAGCTCCATCCATCTCTTGATCTCCTCCTGTGACCTTCCTCCGACTCTGAGCCCTTGGAATTTTCCTCCTGAACGTGAGTCTGACATCACTGCGATGGCTGGTCTTGATTTGGGGAGACCTGGAAGGATACAACGGCGTGAAAACTGCTCCTTTCAGGATCCTGAATACAGGAGGAGGAGGAATTGAGGGTGAAGACTGGTTTTCCTGCCACCTCACTCCCTCTCTGCACTTCAATACTTCCTTCTGATTTGAGACTAGATCCTAGCTGTGTGTTTTCTAGGAGGAAAAAAAAATCCTGGTTTTCCAGGAGGCAATGGACAGTGGTGGCAGGGGTTAGAGCCAGGCTCATGCCCCGGGGGGGACAGCTCTGCCACCAGACTAGCAGGACTCGCGGCCTCGTCCTCTACGCCTCAGGCTTCCACCGTGCTCCAAAGAGCATCTACACGCATTCACCCCCTCGTACTGCCCCACGCAGCAGCGGGCGAGTTGGATCCAGAAGATGCTGCACAGTAAGCGCCTTGGAATGTAACAAATATTCCTTCCTTTCCCAGGCATTCACAAAACAGGCCATCCCATCACCGCCACCCCTCCGAATCCCTATTCAGATTCAAGCTATTCCTATAGCATGACCTTTACCGTCTTGAAAAAAAGTGCATTTGAATTAAATATTTAATTTGATTTTTAAAAACAGACGTCCTGCTCTTACCATTGAAGAATGCGGGTTGCAGAGAAATTGGGGGAGAGGAAGGAGTGCGTTTCCAGCGATCCAAAGAGTTCCTGGTACACGCGTGGGCGTCCAGATAGCAGCTCCAACCCTTTTGACAAGAACGCGTAACTTGTGGGGCTTTGCTTTTTGAGGAGGGGTATCTGAGGCATTCTGTGCCAGTCAAACAGGAGGCAGCTGCTCTCCTCTCCTTTACCGAGAAACATTTTCTGAGCTGATGAGAGGATTTCAGGTCACTGCCGGAGGTGGGTCATTCTGGTACTGCTCCAAAACGGCGACAACAATTTTATTTATTTTTTTCCAACTAATCCTATGCTATTCCTATTCAAGCTCGCTCGCTTGTGTGCACATGGGGCAGAACAGAGACGAACCAGGAGGTTGTGTTTCCCGTGAAGATGGAGCGTGGCAGAAACCGCAGTTCATAGTGGGTGCGATATTGACAAAGCTGGAACACAGAAGAGCAAAGGAGAGGGATAAAGGCCGGGCCGCCTGCTGCTTTCTCCTTCCTAGCAGTTCTGTGCCCTCTGGAGAGAAGCAATCAAGAGCGCTCCTGTCGCACAGTAAGACATTTGAACTTCACCTTGAAGGAGTACAGAAACTCTCGGGCGCTGGAGCAAGCTGTCGGGCTGAAATGAGGTATGAGAGAACCGCGCTGGTGACCGAGTAATTGGTTCCCATCACTTGAGAGAGGATTTCTGTGCAATACGGATTAGCACATTTCCCTCTTCACAATAAAGTCACTTCTACCTTGAAGTGCAGCAAGATGTCCTGCAGCGCCGTGGGTCAGGGCATCGTAGGACACAACCTCCGCAGTCTGTGACTACTCTGTGATTACGACGTGTTTGTTCTCCTCTGCTACGAATATGAAGTACCAATACCTTTATGTTCCATAGTACTCTGGAAGCAGAGAGAACAGTGTCTTGGTAAACAGATCTTGCCTGCGGATGCGGCATTCTCTCTTCTTTTATGTGTGAAAGGCATGGCACCTGCAGGTGAAAATAAGGAATTAGAAAATCAGCATGGGATTGGAACAGTCTATGCTACTGGAAGAAATCTCCTTTTCACATTAAACACTAAAATGCAATCGCTCTGCATTATGTGCGTATTTCCTCCTTAACATGTTAGTTTCCACAAAAATATTTATGGATATTGCTTGTAAACTATGCAATAATATTTACTTTTATAAAGCACTCAAAACACACTTAAAAGAACCTGGCCTGAAAATACTCCTGACGCTGTGAAAACACTGAGTAAAGCATCTCCATTTGTCTTTCTTTGGATAAATGGTTTAAAGAAGAACCAGCATCACCCTTGCTGACTGTGATCGCTCCTGAGTGTGTAAAATGATGTACACAGTCTGCCTGAAAGCGTTGTCAGTATTTGACGAACATGCAACTAATGCTGTAGATACTTCTTCAGTCTTTCAAAACAATATGGTCTCTGGGTGTTCACCTGGGGAAAAAAAAAAATAAAAATTCAAGGTTAGGTATTCAAGTTTAGCTTTGAAAATTCCTTTTGGAGTTATACCTGCCCCCCAGAGATAAGCCCTGTATTTGTCTTCTTGGAGCAGCCGAACGCATGTGCATTTGTCTTTGGCTTCAAGTTTGCTAGGGCAGCTGAGAAAACTGGGCAGGAGAAGCAGGAGCTGTTCTCAGCTGGAAATCTGGGGAGCTGAATTGCCTAAAATCCCACCTGGTATTGGTAACCAGAGCTCCCTGCCCCCCTTTCAGCTCTGATGCAGCCCAGCCCGTGCCCATGTCAGGTATTTCAATGCGCCGGAGTTGAAACGTGCTGAAAACACACGAGGGGAAGACGTTTGGTCTCACCCTCATGCGGACCCCGAGGGGCTTTTGCTGCTGACCTGGCCCCCGTGGCGGGCACGCGGGTAACGTATATGGCAGCGGTATATACAGTCCGCGGCACCCGGGCGCCCGCGGCTCTGTCGCTGTGTTGCGTGACGTTGCCCTCACCCCTTTGTAGGTTGTTGCCATTAGGAAATAAACGACTGGAGCTGTTAAAATGCCGAACGGCGGCGGCACGGAGGCAGCGGCGGAGCCGGAGCTGAGCTGCGGAATTTGGGAGGGCCGAGCACCGGCACCCGGGCCGGGGTCTGGGGGAGAAACGGAGTAGGGGGGGCTCCGTCCCCCATCCTGCTGTTGGTGGGAGAGCTGCCTTGGGGCGGGTTATCGGGGCAAACCCCCTCGTTCTTCTCCCTTAGCGCTGGATGGGTGGGTGGCTGCCCCCTTGCATCACCACCCAACGCAATGATGTCATCGCACGGGAGCCCCCTCCAGCCGTCCCGGGCAGCCACCCCAGGAGGGAGCGGGGTGGGAGACTCACCGGCGGCTGCGTTACCCCCCCAGGTCGCCGATCTCCAACGCAGAGGAGGAGGAGGAGGAGGAAGATGAGGGCACCATAATTACTCTGCCAGCATCCTCCTGGCCGGCAGCCACGGGCTATGGGTCACGGAGCTGTGCCGGAGGCCTGGGGGGCTCCTCGCCCCCCCCAAAGTCCATCTCCGTGGGGAGAACAGCCCCAAAGTCCTGCCTCGGCCAGCCAGTAGCCCAAAAGCCCTTGTGTCCTGGACGGCCCCCGTGTGCTCCGTGGGACTGGAGGAATTCCTGTGGTTTTGGCAAGCGTCAGAACTGCCTTTCCCCCCAGCGTGCCCTGGGTTTTGGGGGGATGATGCTGCACCGGGAGGGGCCTCTTGAAGAAACCTTTTACACAGGCCTTTAGCCCAGAGGATGGGAGAGGGAGAAACCCCCCACCCAACCCCAGAAGGTTTGGGCAAAGCCCCCCCGCCACGTCCCGGCTTCTCCCCCGGGACGGGGACAGGGGGACGGTGGGTGGCTGGGGGGTGCGGGGACCGGGCAGGCAGGGGTACCCCCTGTACTGTACCCCCCGTTCGCACACCCTGCCCTGCTGCTGCACGGCCTGGGGGGGTGGTTGGGTGTTGAGTTGGTTTGGCACTTTTGTTTCAATAAAGACGGGAAGGGTGCTGAAAGAAATCTGTGTTTCCGAGGGATTTAACGCCGCCCTGCACGGATCATGCCCCTCGCTTGTGCCACCCCAGGTGAAGGGACCAGTCTGAACAAACCCAGCCCGTTTTGGAAGCCGGGGCAGCCAGCGGAGCTGGCGACAGATTGTTTGAAAAACAAGACCCCCCCCTGCCACCGTGACACATGGGGAAAGGGCACCCAGGAAAGGTGCTGCGGCGCTTGGGGCATCTCTGCCTGTGGGAAAAGGGGTTTTCTGCTGTTGTTTGATGTGTAATGCATCATCAGTGAGTGCCCCATCCCATCTGCTTTTCGTGAGGGGCCAGGCTTGGCCAGAGGGGCTCCGGGCAGGCAGAAGGGGCCAAAGCCCCCGTCCTGCCCCACCACGGCGGGCTGTGGGGTGACAGCACGTGCCCACGGCCAGGGGAGAGGGCTGGCAGTGATGCCCCCCCATTGCAGCGATGTCCCCCGTTGCAGCGATGTCCCCGGACCTTTGCCTTCTTGTTTACGTGTTAAAAATAAAAAATAAATGGCCAAAGGGGCACCCAAGTGGGGTGGCAGCCTGAGGCTCTGTACTGGTTTAACCCCAGGCAGCAACTAAGCACCACGCAGCCGCTCACTCATTCCCCCACCCACCCAGTGGGATGGGGGAGAAAATTGGGAAAAGAAGTAAAACTCGTGGGTTGAGGTAAGAACGGTTTAATAGAACAGAAAAGAAGAAACTAATAATGATAACACTAATAAAATGACAGCAGTAATAATAAAAGGATTGGAATATACAAATGATGTGCAGTGCAATTACTCACCATCTGCCGATCGATGCCCAGCTAGTCCCCGAGCAGTGATTCCCCCCGCCCCCACGCCCCCCAGTTTCTATACTGGACATGACACCACATGGTATGAAATACCCTGATGGCCAATTTGGGTCAGCTGCCCTGGCCGTGTCCCCTCCCAACTTCTTGTGCCCCTCCAGCTTTCTCCCTGGCTGGGCTTGAGAAGCTGAAAGATCCTTGACTTTAGCCTAAACACTACTGAGCAACAACTGAGAGCATCAGCGTTACCAACATTCTTCTCCTACTGCCCTCAGCACACAGCGCTGCCCGGCTACTAGGAAGACCCCGACTCTGTCCCAGCCGAAACCAGGAGAGGCCCCGAGAACCTGCCCCGCTCTCTGGCCCTAAAAGCAGCCGGGGGGGGGGGGGGGCACCCTGAGCGACCCCGGGGCGATGCAGGGGGGACCCCGGCCAGGGCTGCCCTGCCTTGGCTGGGGGGCTTGGGGGCCATTTTTTGCCAGGCTTTGTCCTTTTTCCCTTTTTCAGCAGGTCGGTGTATTTTCCTGCTGGTTTTCTGAGTTGTTTGGCATGGATGGGTTGAGGGGGCTTTGGTTTGGTTTGGTTTTTTGATTTTTGTTTTTTGGGCGGGGGCTTTGCAGGGTCAGTTTTGCTGCCTCGGGGCTTTTCCCCATGGGGTGGGGCTGGGGGGGGTGATGCTGTTCATTTCACTTCTTTTGCACCTCTGCTTTTTATTTTTGTGCTTTTTACTTTACTCTTTCTCCTCTTTTCCTTATTGCTGGGGGTTTTCTCCCTTTTTTATCGTCCTCTTTTTTTCTCCTTTTTTGTAAGTTTTTTTCTGGTTTTTCCTTTTTCCTGTTTTTTCCCCTTTTTTCTCTTTCTAAATCTGTTTTTTCTGGGTCTTTTTTCCTTTTTTTCCCCTTTCTCTTTTTCCCCCTCTTTTTTTTCCCCTGCTTTGCCCCCAGCCTCTCGCTGGGGCAGCCCCACAGGTGTGGGCACTTGGGCCGATGAGAAAGGACCCGCACCTGGGGTGGGCTTGGCTGAGGGTGGGGGGAAAGGGAGGTGGAGGTGGGCACAAGGAGGGGCTTGGGGGCTGCTGAGCCCCTCCGGGTTGTGGGGAAGCCGTGGTTGGGGTCTGGGCTTTTCTGCCACCCTCCCTGCCAGCGACAGCTGTGGGGGTCCCCGTGCTCGTGCTGGGTATCTTCGTTAGCTGTACAGACGTTGGCCATCTATGAAGACCACCGGCAAAGAGAACGGCCCCTCTCGGCTGGCTGTGGCCGTCTGACCGAGCCGCTGGGAAAATTTTTCCAGTGGGAAATGGAAAAGCCACCTCGGTGGCGCGGGGCAGCTGAGCTGGGCCGGGCTGGCACGGGGAGGGCAGCGCTGCGGGGAGCTGCCCCGCAAACTGGAAACGAAGAGCCGGGGACTGGTCTGTGCCGGTGGCCAGTGGCATCTGCGATGGGACAGGGCCGGGGACGGGGCCGCCGGGCTGCGTGTCGGTCCTTACGGGTGCCGGGGAACCGACTGGCTGCCCGGGTCGCGTTTGTACCCGGTCTGGCTGCTCTGGGCTCTCTGCAGCCGTGTTTTACCGAAAAAAGCTCGCGTGGCATTCCTGGGTTCGGTGACGATGCTGGCACCAGTGGGTCAAGAGCAGCTTCTCCCGGGAAGCAGCAGGACGGCTTTCCCTGCCAGCCAAGCGGCCTGGGGCAGCAGCAGCAGCAGCCGGACCCCCGGGAGGGCTTCGGCCGCTGCATCAAGGCGCGGGGTGTAGCGTAGCTGCCCAAATAATTCAGGTTGGCGCGTCCAAAGGTAAAGGAGAACCCCTCCCGCGCCGTTTGCCCGCAAGCTGGAAGCGGGGGTTTGCGGCATAAAGGGCTAAAGGGGGCAAAAGCCCCCCGCGATCTCCCTGCCCTGCCTGGGCCGGGGGGAGAGCCCGGCATCTGCTTTTTTTGTCCCTGTCCTCGCCGGTGCCGGCCCCCGCTCTCGGTAGCTGGGATCCCAAGGCTGCCACGCACTCGGGTGGGTTTGCAAGAGGATCGACCGGCCATAAATCGGCGTGGGGAACAGGAGAGGTGCTTAAGTCCTGCCCCAGGGCTCTGCTGACGCCGGGAGCAGCCGTGTTCCTCCCCAGAACGAGCAGCCAGGGGTTCGTGGTCCCGCTCCGGGGCTTCGCCCGAGGGCCAGAGCGGCCTCTCCCCAGGCCCCAGTTCCCCGCTCCCCCCGGCCAGCGGCCGCACTGGTGGGACGGGTCTCGGCAGCCTCAGGCTGAAGCCAGGCGAAGCGGTTTCTCCCGGGAAGCGCGTTTAGGCCGTGGAAAATGCGGGGGCCACAGGGCACGGAGAGAGGCTCCCCGGAGCGGTGCGGCTGAGTGGGAATGAGAAGAACGGAGCGAGACCGATGCGAAAACCAGCCTCGCCTTTTCACTTCGGAGCCGGCCTTTCTCCGCCGAGCCCCGGCTTTGCGCGCTCGGCCTCCAGAGCGAGGGGAAGGAGGGAGAAGTGGAGGTGAGGATGAGGAGGGGGACCCCAGCGCCCGGCGGGGCCTCTCTGCCCGGCCCTGGCCCCCCGGGCCGGCAGGCGGGACGGGCTTCGGGGAAAGGGGATCCCCGGCCCCGCAAGGGAAGGGCCGGCTGGCGTCAGCCAGGACAGACGAGTGCTCCCCGGCCGGGCCGATCCGAGCCTCGGAGGCACCGGGGAACCTCCTCTTCCTCCCCGGGCCGCGCTTCGCCTCCGGGGGGAGGAAGGCGCCGCACCTCTGCGGCGCTGCGCTGGGGCCGGGGGCCGAGCGGGCGGGCGGCGGGACCCGGGGCGGCCCCGGCGGGCGGGGCCGGGTCTGAGAACGGAGGGGGCGGGGCAGTTCCGTTAAAGGAGGAGGCGGGCCCAGGCCGCTGATGAAGGGGCGGGGCCCGGCCTATAAAAGGAGGGGGCGGGGCTGGGGGCGGGGCCCGCGGCTGCCGGGGCATAAAGCCCCGCGGGCCGCAGCCCGCTGCCCCCCGCCCGGTCCGGCCCGGTCCGGCCCGGTCCCCTCCGCTCCCGGCGCCGGGAACCGGGTTCGGGGCTCCAGGCCGGGCCCGAGAGCCGTCCCCGCGTTCCCGGGCCGCGCCAGCGGCCGCTGCGGGCTCCCGGCCCGGCGCCGAGACGGAGCCCGGCTCCTGCGCTTGGGGGGCTCGACGCCAGGGTCGGCGGGCCGGTTTGGGGGCTCCAAAAGAGAGCCCAGGTCCTGTGCTGGGGGGGCTCAGTGGGCCAGGGCCAGAGCTGAGAAAGGGAGTCCAGTCCTGCGCCTGGGGGCTCGACACCAGGGTCACTGAGCCGGTTTGGGGGCTCTGGAAGGGGGACAGAGGGCTGCGCTTGGGGGGCTGCAAACCGAGAGCAAGTGCTGTGTGTTGGGGGCTTGAAACCGGGGTCACTCGGACAGCTTTAGGGCTCAGACTGTGAGTCCTGCACGGTTTGGCCAGTTTGGGGGCTCAGACACAGAGCCCGAGCCCTGCATTTTGGGGTCTTGACACCAGGGTCACTAGGCCGGTTTGGGGGCTCACAAAGGGCAACAGTGCTGTGTTTTGGGGGGGCTGGAAACCAGGCTCATCTGGTCGGTGTTCGAGCTGAGAAACGGAGACCGAGTCCTGCATTTTTGGGCTCAGAAATGGAGACCGAGTCCTGCATTTTTGGGCTCAGAAACGGAGACCGAGTCCTGCATTTTGGAATTGTGACACCGGGCTCGTTCGGCCGTTTTGGGGGCTCACAAACAGAAACTACAAGTCCTGCATTTTGGGGGTCTTGACAACCAGGGTCACTAAGCCAGTTTTGGGACTCACAAACAGAGACTAAGTGTGTGCTGCATTCGGGGGGCTGGAAATCGAGACCCAGCCTTGTGTGTGTGGGCTCAGAAACAAAGGCTACGGTGTCCTGTGTTTTGGGGTCCCGACATCAGGCTCATCCTGCCAGGCTCAGAGCTCAGAAACAGGGACTAAGTACAAGTCCTGCATTTTGGGGTCCTGACACCAAGATCACTAGGCCAGTTTTGGGGCTCGCAAAGGGGGATCAAGTGCTGTGTTTGGGGGGGCTGGCAACCAGGCTCACCAGGGCAGCGTTAGAGCTGAGAAACTGAGACCAAGTCCTGTGTGTTTGGGCTTAGAAACAGACCGTGTCCTGCATGTTTGGGGCTCAACACCAGGCTCAGCTCAGAGACTAAGAGGTCTTCCATTTTGGAATCATGACACCAGGCTCATTTGGCCAATTTTGGAACTCAGAAACAGAAATAAAAAAAGTCCTGCATTTTGGGGTCCTGACACCAGGGTCACGTCTTGCGCTCACAAAGAGAGATTAAAAGTGCTGCGTTTTGGGGGGCTGGAAACTAAGAAGTGCTGTGTCTTTGTTTGGGCTCAGAAACAGAGACTTATCCTGCACATACGGGATGTGACACCAAGCTCAGCTCAGAAACAAAAAGTCCTGCATTTTGGGGCCCTGACACCAGGCTCAACTGGCCAGGTTCAGAGATCAGAAACAGAGACTAAAAGTCCTGCGTTTTGGGGTCCTGGAACCAGGCTCATTTGGCCAGTCTAGGGACTCAGAAACAGAGACTAAGTCAGTCAGTCCTGTGTTTTGGGGTCTTGGAACCAGGCTCAACTGGCCAGTTTGGGGGTTCACAGAGAGACACTAAAAGTGCTGCGTTTTGAGGGGGCTGGAAACCAAGTGCTGTGTCTTTGGGTGCAGAGACAGAGACGTATCCTGCACATTTGGGGTGTGACACCAGGCTCAGCTCAGAGACTAAAAGTCCTGCGTTTGGGGTCCTGGAACCAGGCTCATTTGGCCAGTCCGGGGGCTCAGAAACAGAGACTAAGTCCTGCATGTTGGGGTCTCGGAACCAGGCTCATTTGGCCAGTCTGGGGGCTCAGAAACAGAGACTAAGTAAGTCCTGCATGTTGGGGTCTCGGAACCAGGCTCATTTGGCCAGTCTGGGGGCTCAGAAACAGAGACTAAGTCCTGCATGTTGGGGTCTTGGAACCAGGCTCATTTGGCCAGTCTGGGGGCTCAGAAACAGAGACTAAGTCCTGCATGTTGGGGTCTTGGAACCAGACTCATTTGGCCAGTCTGGGGGGCTCAAAACCAGAAACTAAGTCCTGTGTTTTGGGGTCTTGGAACCAGGGTCACCAAGCCAGTGTGGGGGCTCACAAAGAGAGACTAAGTGCTGTGTTTCAGTGGCTGGGAACTGAGACCAAGTGCTGTGTGTTTGGGGCTTGAAGCTGGGCTCACATGGTCAGTGTTAGAGCTGAGAAAGAGAGCCCAAGTCCTGTGTTTTAGTGCTCAGAAACAGTGACCAGGTGCTGTGCTTTGGGGGCCTGGAAATCAGGCTCATGTGGCCAGTGTTAGAGCTGAGGAAGAGAAGTCCTGTGGTTTGGGGTCCTGGAGCACAGGTCAGGAAGCCACTTTCTGGGCTCCCAGACAGAGACCAAGTGGTGTGTTTTGGAGCCCAGAAGGCCAGGGTTGGGGCTCAGAAACCGAGACCAAGTCATGCGTTCTGGGGGCTTGAAACCAGGCTCACCAGGCCCCACTCATGGCTGGGAAGCAGAGCCCAGGCCCCATGTTGTGGTGCCTCACAGCCGGGCTCCCCCAGGCAGTTTCAGGCCTCAGCTACCGGGTGCCCGTCCCGCCTTCGGGGGCTGGAAGCAGAACCCCAGCCCCGCCTGTTTGGGCTCCCACCGGGCGCCCGCGGCTGCTCCCGGGATCCCCCCGGGGCCCGGCTTGGCCGTGGCTGGGAGGAGGCAGCGCCTGCTGCCCCGGCCGGGCGGGAGCGGGACCGGGGCCGGGCTGGGGACACAGACGCTGCCCGCCGAGCCCGCGCCGCCTTCCGCCTTTATTCCGCGGCCCCGGCCCTGCACCCGCGCCCGAAGCAGGCGGCGGCCGCCGGAGTTCAGCCCCGGCACTCCCCGCCCGAGGCCCGGCCCCCGGTACCGCCGCTCGCCGGCCCTGGGCCCGCGTCCCGCCCGGGGAGAGGCGGACACCGGCCGCGCCCGCCCGCGAGGCGAGACAAAGGCCCAGGCCCAGGCCCCGGCCCCGGCCCGGACTCGGCCCCAGCCCCAGGCCCGACCCCAGCTCCACCTCACCGCCCTCGAGCTCCGCACCGCCCCCGGAGAAGCCGCCGGGCCCGGCCGGGGCTCCGTCCCCGCCTCCCGAGCGACGTGTCCCGCCCGGCGCCCCCGACCCGGTACCAGCGTCCGCCGCGGTCGCTGCCGGCGCCGGTCTGGCGGCGGAAGAGGAGGTGCGGGGGGGCGGGGCCTCGGCGCGCATGCGCGGGGCGGGGCGGGCACAGGTGCGGCGGGGCGGGGCCGCGGGGCGCCTGCGCGGGGCGGGGCGGGCACAGGTGCGAGAGGGCGCGGCCGCGGGGCGGGGCCTGGGGGCGCCTGCGCGGGGCGGGGCCGAGCAGATTTGAGCCCCGTCGGCCGCCGTCGGCCCCTTCCTCTCGTTCCCCCGCGGCGGCGGCGGCGGCGGCCGGGCCGGGCCGGGCCGGGCTCCCCCGGCGGGTCCGGGGCCGCGGAGCCGGGAAGGGCCGCGGGGTGCTGCCGGCGGAGGAGCGGCGGGGCGCGGGGAATAAAGCCCGCGGGGCCGGAGCCCGGCGCCCCCCGCCCCGTCCTCGTTCTCGGCCGCGGCCGGGCCCGCCCCGCCGGTCCCCCCGGCCCGTTCGCTCTCCAGCAGCGCCCGGTCCCCCCGGCCCCGGCCCCGTCCCAGCAGCGGCGGGGCTTGGGGCTCCGCCGGGCGCTCTGGGGACGCGAGAGCCGCGGGGTCCCGGCCCGAGCCGGGCGTTTCCTCGGGTGGAGAAGGGAGCCCCGGGGCTGCGGTTGTGGGGCCGGGCCGGGGGCTGGAGCAGAGCCCGAGTCCCGCCGGTTTGGGGTCAGAAACGGAGCCCCGGGGGGCTGGTGGTGGGGCCAGAGCCTGGGGGGTGTTGGTGGGAGTTGGGGGATGTTAGGGAACTGCCTTGGGCTTTGGGGGATATTAGGGAGCTGAGTTGGGTGTTGGGGCACTGGGTGGTGGGGGCCTGGGTTGGGTGGTGGAGAATTGGGTGGTGGGGGCCTGGGTGGTGGGTGGGAGGTGTAGGGGCCTGGGTTGGGTGGTGGGAGGTGGTGGTGGGAGGTGGTGGTGGGGTGGTGGGTGGGTGTTGGGGGCTGGGGGAGGTGTTGGGTGGGGGGTGGGCAGGGTGCGTGGACCCCCACCGGAGGTGGGGGTCCGGTCGCGTTGGTCCCCGAAGTTTGGGAGGCTGGCATGCACCAGGCCGAATTAAACGTCTGAGATAGTCTCTGGGCGAAAAGGTGCTTTTCACTGTCGGTTTCCAACTCTTTGTCCAAGGGGTGTCCCACCCCCGGACTACTAATTGAGCAATAAACACAAACACACGAGTCACTGCCTGTACAGTTTATGACATTTAATATTCATATTCAAGTCATGACAGTGATTGATTTACGACCTTGCCAAAAGCCAAGATCGTTTTCACAAGCACAAGCTGGAGCTGGAGCTCAAACCAACTGGAGTCTATAACATGCTGGAAGCCCGAACCAGCTGGAGCCATCCGTGAGCCAGGGCAGAAACAAATGAGCTGGAGCTGGAACAAGGCAGAGCCATCCATGAGCTGGGCCTGAAATGAATGGAGGCAGAAACAAATGAGCTGAGGGTGCAAACGAGCCGGAGCTGAAAACAAGGAGGGAGCCAACATGAACAGGGGCAGAAACAACCCACCTGGAGCTGCAAATGAGCTGGATCCAAAACCAGCGCAGAAACAAACTGGTGCCACAAAGGAACCGGAGCCAAACTGGACCGGAGCTGTCCGTGAGCTGGACCTGCAAACAAACGGGAGCCTGAACCAACAAACAAACAAAAACAAATAGGGGCCCAACCAACCAACCCGAAACCACACTGACCTGGAGTTGCACGGTCCCCACAGCATCACCACGCAGGCAGCTCAGCTTCTTCCTGGGGCTCCTCCGTCCGTCCGTCCCTGCGCAGGGAGAGACAGATGTGGGACAATCAGCTCCTGGCAGCGCGGCCGGGACCAAAGAGCCCGGGAGCTGCAGTTCTGCTTGGCAGCAGCAGCCCAGCACCACACACGCCCACGAGGGGAGGGGGGGAAATGGGAACAGGACACGAGAAACGTCCCATTTCTCCCCAGATCTGGCCGAACCCCCCTGCCCTGTCCAGCAGCAGCGGCACACACTGACAACCAGCAGCCCCGGACTGGGGACGGGGCCAGCACCACACCACTGCCAGCGGGTTCTGGCCTTCTGGAGCAAACCCCAACAGCACCAGTTCCCAATGCCCCCCCAAAACGTGCGTCCCAGACCTGCCCGGCCCTGGCTCAGCGTGGGCTGCGGGGATGGGGACCCCCGGGTCCCCACCTGTGCCCACAAACAGCCTCTGGCCACAGGGCGACCCTGCCCGGGTGGGTGCAGGGCCTGGCCCTGCGGCGCTGAGCCCCAAGGGGCACATCTGGCACCCGCACCGGGACCCCTCCTTCCCCGGGCGCCGGGATGAGCTTTCCCACACGGCATCGCCTGGGCCACCAGCACCAGGACGGCCGTTGCCCGGCCAGACCGGTTTCAGTGACGGGGCAGCAGGAGCCGGTACGGGTCCCTGGAGCAGCCTCTGCTCCCACCACAGTGCGTTTTGAGCTGAGAAGTTAGCTTTTGAGTGAAAAGATGGCTTCACACGGAGCCCAGACTGCCCTGCTGTGGGATGCCCAAGGACCCCCGGTGCAAAGGCGTCTCCCCGCACGGCCGTGCCGTCGGAGGAGCCCGGCCGTCCCCACCTCGGCTGTGCGGCCCCCGTGCCGACTCCCCGCAAGCAGCAAAACCCGTCACCGCAGGCAAACCCCCTTTTACGGGGAGCACTCGTACTCACCCCGGGCTGTGGGCAGGCGTGCGAGATCTGCCGCCGGCTGTGCGAAGGCCCCTCCGCGGCTTCTCCACGGCTGCGGCTCCTCCCACGGCCCCTCTGCGGCGGGTTCGGAGGCGGACAGGAGCCCCTCTTGTCGGGGACCGGACCGGGCCGGAGTCCGGCCTGTGGAGCCCATACGGCCGGTGCCAGTTCATGCTTTGGGCAGGGCTTGATCCCGCGGCTGAAACGGGGAGCTGCCAGGCACCCCCAGTCCCACAGGCCGAGCTGCAGCTGCTGCCCTGGACCCCAGAGGGTCGGTGCCCAAACCCACCAGGGAGGTCACCGGGCCCCAGCCGGGCACCCACGGTGGGTCCCACACCAGGGGGGAGAGGGAAAGGGACCGCTCGCTCCTGGCTGCCCCGCACGCCTGCGCTGGAGCAGAGTGAGAACCGAGAGCCCAGGATGGGGTACCCGGCTGGGAAGGGGGGCTCAGCTCCTGTCCGTGAATCTGCAACCAGCCCGTACTGACCCAGGAGAGATCCTGGGATGCAAAGTTCAGAATCACAAGAGGAAATACTTATCTGTGCGCTGGAGGCGTCCCAGCCACATCAGGGCACCCCAAACGTGGGTTCACCCGGAGCTCTCGCACTGTTCAAATATTCAGCTCATCACTGGCACCCACACTAAGGATTCCTGCTCACAGAACAACTCAGCACAGCAACTCGATTTCTGCAGCGTTCCTGCTGCTTGTCTGTGGATCCGGACAGCCCCAGAGTCCGTCTTGCCAGAGTCACTTCTCCGTGCCGCCAGCCGATGCCGGGAGGGTTTCAAAGCCGCATCAAAAGGGCTGGGATGCCGGCGTTACCTCAGATGTCCCGGGGTGTCCTTTATCCTTCAGGGACAGCTCTCAGCTTCCACAAAGCGAAGTCCTCAAGTCCGGGGCCAGGCCATCCTTCAGTTTGTTCTGCTTCAGCCTGAGCACTACCCACATCTCCAGTAAAACCCCACGGCCTCGTCGCTCTGCGGTGTAGAATAGGAACCAGTACAGATCAGCAAAGTTAATACGCTTTCATACAATAAAGACCAACCGATATCATCGTCAAGGAAGGGCATTTTCTTAACGCACCCCGGGCAGGGGGCACGCGCAGCACACGCCGCAGCTCCCCCCGAGGCCTCTCAGAGCGAGCCCTGCAGGGAGGTGTCAGCCCCTGGGACTTCGGCCGAGGGATCTGCGGTAGCCCCTGACCCCCAGGAGCTCCACTCCTCCCCCTCCCCGAGCAAAGTCACCGCAGCCGCCGCCAAAGTCCCCACTCACCAGTGCCGGGAGCAGCCACAGTGTTGGCCGGTTCCCCTGAGCCGTGGCTGCCCCGACGCCGGTGGCCCCGTGAGCAAGCAGCCCTCGTGCCCGGCCCGCAGCAGAGCCCTGCAGAGCTGCCAGAGCGCAGGCAGTGCGGCGACGGCAGCTCCTGCAGCTGGGAAACATCACGGCCGACAGCCAGCGCTGAGTCTGCCTGTGGTCACTTGCAGGCTCCCGGCAAAAACCCAGCGGCTGAGAGGCTGTCGGGTCAGGCACATGGACAGGGAGGGCTTGGAGAGGGACACGGCACAATGAAACACTCTGTTTGGGGCTGCGGGGGAGAGAGAAAAGCATGGTAAAAATTAATGCACAAATGCAAAGACTGCTGTGCAAAGTCAAGACTTTAACCTTTAATCTTAAATTTCAACTTTACGTCTCAGCCGTAACCTGTGGCTAGCAAGCACACACAGGGGACTGGTAAACAGCTGCTTAACACATCAGCTAACGAATGGTGTTAAGCAAAAGGAAACAGAAATGCATTTAATTATACCCTTGATCTCACCAGAACACCTACAGAAAGGCTGTTCTTGTTTGGGTGACTGGAAGAACCGCTGCAGCAGTTCTGGTCCCTGCCCCGCTTGCCCCCAGCAGCGCGGGGGACATGATCCCCCCCAGCTCCGGCCCTGCTGGGAACCAGCTGCAGCTCTTGGGTTTTTGAAGGAAGCAGCAGAAAGCATTCTTCAGAGTAACTGCCGATACCTGAAGCTGGGAACCAGAAGAAACTGTGGAGAAAGCCAGGCAAGGGAAGACAGGTGGAGTCGAACGAGGTGCCTCCAGCTCTTGGTGGCTCTCCTAGAGCCTCCTGATACTCACCACGATTAGGGCAGTAACCAGCCTCTCCTCCCTGCGCCCCCTCTTTGGAGAGCCCCAGGAACGGCTGACAGTCCATGGGTCATCCAGTGTGTGGGTTTGGGTGCCAAGACCATGTCCCGGTGTCCAGGGAACTCCCTGCCTGTGCGGCCCAAACCGTCCTGGCCTGTCCGGGGCTGGAAACGGGGGTAGCCCGGAGCAATTGAAACAAAAAGTCTCGCAGTCTGGGGTCTCGGCAAATGCAGCAGCACTTGCGTTACACGGGGACCACACAAAGCGCACCAAAACGGCGTCAGCTCCACCGAAGGGGACCTCAGACACGGCTCCCAGTCCCCGAGAGCCCTCCGGGCACGGCAGCACCCGCCGTGGTGGCCCCCGCCCCGAAGCCCCCCGCCCCGAGCCCGCGCGGGGGGACGGACGCCCGTGCCCGGGGCCGCTTCGGCCCCCGGTGGACACGGACCGCAGCTTTGGGAAGAGGGAAAGCGGCGGCGGCGCCGACGGCAGCCGGGCGCGACGGGGAAGCGGCAGCCGCCCGGCCCGGCGTGAGCGGTGCCCGAAACGCCGCCCCGAGAGCCGGGTGCGCGGGTGCCGGTGCTCTAACGGACCCGGGACGCCGCCTGAGGAGCAGCGGTGCAGCCGCTTCCAGTCATGGACCCCCCCGCTGCGGCCGGGACCCCCCCCCTTCCAGTCAGGGGAGCCCCCTTCCAGTCAGGGGACCGCCTTTTCCAGTCAGAGACTCCCCCTTCTAGTCCGAGGACCCCCTTTTCCAGTCCGGGGACCCCCTTTTCCAGTCCGGGGACCCCCTTTTCCAGTCAGAGACCCCCCCTTCCAGTCCGGGGACCCCCTTTTCCAGTCCGGGGACCCCCTTTTCCAGTCAGAGACCCCCCACTCCCCGCCCGTACCCGCTCCCGCCGCGGCGTCCCGGTCCGTCCTCGCGAGGGCGCCCCCTGCCGGCGGCGTCCGGTACGGCGGGGCTTCTTAAAGGCTCGGGGGGGGGCCACCGCGCACCTGCTGCCGGGCGGGGCGGGTGGGCGGGGTCTGGCTCTCGCTGTCCAGTCAGCGCTGCGAGCGTCACGCGGGAACCGCCAATCGTGAGCCCGGGCGGGAGTACATAACGGTCGTTGTCGCGAGTCGGTTTCTGTCAGGTGTGTAATCGTTCTGGTTTGGTTTGGTGTAGCCGTATTAGGTTTAATTTTTCGGGTTTTTTTGTGGTTTTGTTTTTAAATATCGAAGTTGGAGTTCTGCTGAGGTGAATAATGTGTTAGTTAACAGGTTTTAGATGAAGTTGTGGCGGAGCCAAGGAGGTGTTTGTTATCAGAGTTTTTATAGGGGGAAAGATTTATTTTTTTATTGTAAATGTTATCTATGTGCAGGTTTATGAAGTAAAGACTTTTTAATTTCTCTTTTACTTCAGGGCTTTGGTGGTTAATTAAGTTTTTTCCGCTGCTATGCTTTAATTACCAGTCTTAGTGGGGTGTGAAAGTTTTTTTGTTTTTGTGGGGGTATGTTAAAGCTGTGGTGTTATCTGTATTTATAGTCTTCTTTTTGGGAGCGCTGTATGCTGAGCATAGGTTTTTTGGGGGAAATAATTTTCTTTATAAGCTTTTTTGTGAACTACGGTTGTATAAGTTCTCAAGTTTTCATTGTTAAGAGCAGGTTTCCTACTCCCGGTGAGGACCTGGTATTTGTTTGGCTGGTGGTGAGAGGCAGAGATATTATCTTGCTTTATTTCCTCTAACTATTTATTTTTTTTGTTGGTAGTAATAGCTTCATGAGTTAGATTTGTTTTAGCACTGATGGGGATGGTAATACTTAAGCTGTTTTTCAGGTTTGCTAGCACAACAGGGACAGAAATTGTCTGTTGTGTTAAAGCTGTTTTAAACACTAACTATTATAGAAACTTAAATGTTTGAAAAAAGAAAATCTAAAAATGTGTACGTATGTATATAACCATGTTTCTATTTAAATAAAGCACCTATCACTGTGTTGAGAAACATTATTTGGAACCACTCTGATGGCAGAGTGTTTCCAAAACCGATTTGCTAAACCATCATCTTCTGTTAATTGCATAGGGCCTGTTTAATTGTCTGGTGCAGCTTGTGTGTTACCTATGAGGTGTAATGCTGAGCTTAATTGAGGTGGGGTGCCTTTTAGGGAGCAAGTCCTCATGTTAGTAGGATCCTCTTTTTCAGTGGAGCTCTCTAACCTTGGTTGGGGTTAGTCATATGACCAGGTTAGTTTGCTCAGTGCTGTCAGGGTTTAACTGGCAAGTGCTGTGCTTTCCAGAAGCGCTGTGAGAGGTGCAGTGCAGCCTGTGAGGTTTATGTCCTTTACAAGTAGTAGTGGTCTCCACAAGCTGCAGTGAAGTGGTTTTTTTTTTGCCCCATGTCTCTGGCACTGCTGCTTTGTTGCACTCAGTTGTGAGACAAGTGCTTCTTAGTCCTACTTTAAGATGCTGAGGCTTCTCTTCGGTTGTACCTGGCCCAGGAAATGTTTTCCTAGGCAGAGACAGGGTGTTTAATGCCTGTGGATGAAATCCTGAGTTTAATTTCAGAGGACAAAATGTGCTTAGCATGTGAAAATGCTATGACACTTGGAAGGAGCACGTAGTTGGAGTAGGTGCCTTTCTATAGTGGTTTGCATATATAGTTATTACTTTTTGTTGTTGAGGTTAGTAGTTGGAATGTGAGTTTTACTTTTCTGGTGTAAGCAGGTTGGCTGTGTCAAGGTAGGACTGAGTTGTGGCTCTCTTGTTCAGCTTTGGCTATCATGCCTTTGCATAGGAGTAGCCCTGGTTTGACACCAAGTTCAAGTACTTGTTCAGTTCTTTCATCACGGACTTGTGTAAAATATCTTTAGCAGCAGGTGCTGTGACACATTAAGAACTGCTTTATTTAGGATTCCTTTCACCTTTCTCTCAAAATAGAGTGAAACACTCTTAAAGGAGTCCTTGAAGAGGGCACTTGATGGTGTTTTGTTGAGTGACTTGATGTAGCAGGCTTTGTCCTGCTGTTAGTTCATGTGCTGGATATCCTCACAGGAGGCAGAAAATCTTGGGAGTGTGCCAGAGAACTGAGGGTACTAAGAGATGCCCTGGCCAGGCTCACCTGGTACCTTTATCCAATTGTCCTAGTTTTTGACCCAGCAGTTCCAATTAATGTTTGTCTTAAATGGATGCCCAAACCTTGTTTGAGTTAGCTGGTTGGGAATAAGGATAAGATGCAGTTATGCCTCTTAAGTCCTCTAAGTTAGAAATCTCTTAATAGGTACATATAAACACAGGTTTACAATGACATGTAGTATTATATAGGTATTGGGTGCAACAATTGCAGCTGGTTTTCTCTTGCTTGAGCTATGTTAAGGTCTCTATGTATCGTGCTATGCAGAGCTTGTTTCTTGCTTTCTGAGGTTGATGGTTGAACTCACCATTTGAGTTCAATAGTGTAGCACCAGGTGCTGATGCAGAAGAGTGTGGGGTTAGAATTATGGGTTTCATCGATGTGTGGTACAAAGCTCATATTAGAGCTTATACTTGATCAGACCTGCCTCGGATGACTCACTTAAGATTGTAAGTTGTGTTCTGAGCACTTATTTAATGTCTGGATAATTCAGGTAACATTAATTGAGAGTTAATTCTTGGACACAATACAGTTGTTTTGGTAAAAAGACTAGCTGAACTGATTGAGGTAATACACAGAGATAATGCACTGTAACTTCTGGGTCAATATTAAGTTTTGTCAGATTATTCTTATTAGGTTAAACTTAAGCAATGTTGTAACTAAAAAAGTAGTAATTGAAGTCCTGAAACATAATAATCTATGCTGCAAAAAAAAAGCTAGGCCTTGGTCTGACAGTGACTCTAAGTATTCAGTGTTCACCTGTTGTGTTATTAGTGCTGCCTTAGGGAAGTAGAGATGTGCAGTTTGAAAAAGCTGTAGTCAAACCACTTGGAGGCATTTCAGAACAGCTGTGCAGTACTGAGGCAGAGCTTCCTGTCTGTCTCCTGGAGGACTACTTGAACACTTGTTAAATTGGTCTGTAGGATGTTTGTCTTGTGTGGTGCTTTTCCAGCTGTTGTGACTAGAGAGTGTGAGTACATCATCCACTTGCTAAGCAATGTAGCCGAAAAATAAACCAAAAATGCTGAGAGCTACTTCTCCTTTTTTGTCAGGTAAGACTTGTTTTGTGCATAGTTATCAGTGGCATATTTGGCCTTTGGATCTAAGCCATCTGTATGAGTTCTTGTTTTATTTCTCTTTTTTTTTTATGTTGCTGTTGTGTTTCACTGTGCAGCTGGGCTATGAGTGCTGTGCAGTATGGGGAACCAAATTTTCAGGAAAGCTGATGATCCCTGTAGTGTGGGGAGAATCATGACTTGGTGCAGGTAGAATTGAGAGGTACATTGTGTTATGCTTCCAATGGTACGGACAGAGGTTAAGTTCCTAGGCCTGCCCATATAACACCTTTGGTTTATCACAAAATGATCTGGAACAAATTGATAGCTTCTCATGTGAAATGCACTCAAATTTATCTTAAGTTAGGGATGTGCTGCTGCTTTGATTTTCTGTTTGGAACAGAGTTAATATCTGGTCCATTTAAAGGAGCTACCATTGGTCTTGCATATATGCTTATGGAGTATGTGTATTTTTGAGATTTTAGACTCATTTTTAGGGATGGAAATTAAAAAAATGAAACACTTGCAGGTAATTATGTCTGATCATCATAATGCTGTTGATTTTTTACTGTTAAAGCAGGTGTCCTTTGTAAGTCTTACCTATTTGCACGTGGTAAAAATCAACTTGGTGATTTGCTTCTAGTAACGGCAGTCAAAAGAACAGCATTTTTTCTAATGGAAGTCATTGATATTCAAGTCAGTAGCTTAAGGAAAATGCGAGGATGCTCAAGATGGTGGAGTGATGGTAATGGATAGTCCATCGTGAGTATTTTCTGGAGTATCTCTGTTTGTCATCTAATGTTGTTCTGTCATTGAGTAATGTCATTCTGATTTAAGATGTTTTTAAATGTGTTGAAAGTACAAATTGGAGACTAGCAGACCACCATATGTGCTAAGTGTCATTTTCCTAAGTGACTGCTTTAGGAATGTGTAGCTTCTGAAATATACAAATTTTTAAGCTTACCACAGGAAACCTGCTTGAGAGTAGTTCTGTGACAGGAGTGTAATAAAATTGACATCTTGGTAGATTAATAGTTTTTTTATTGAAGCTCTCAAGATTACAACAAAATAGTCTTCATGTACCGCTTGAAAATCACTTAGCAAGGTAAATGGTATAATTTTGTATGTTTTCCTGCTATCTGCATTCTCTCAATTATGTCTGTAAGTACTAAGGCTGATGCCAATATAATGTCTGTGTGCCGGAGCTTTCTGTGCTCTCCTGTATGCAGGTAGTCATTAACTAGAGAGACTTGTGAGATCATCTACTGAGTGATATGAATTCAGGTGAATGCTGCAGGCACTAAAAGTGTCTTTGATCACTGAAAGTGAAACTAGGGGTTCCCAGATATGCTGTAGTACCATTTCACTTATTTCTGACTTAGCCAGAAATGATTGCTGTGCTGGAGAGCAAGTGTTGGGGGCGGGTACTAGTGACAAGCCAGACTGAAGGCCATTTCCCAGTAGTTTAGGTAACCTGTGCTTGAAGTACCTATAGGTCCAGTGTGTTTAGCACTTTCCTTTAGGTTTTTGTGCACTTGCAAATATATTTTAGGGTCTACCAGTTAATTCAGTTAATTGTACCAGCTAGAGACCTTTTTGCTGACCTATATGTGGTTTTAAATCCTAGTAGCACAGGGCTTGCAGTATTTTACAGTAGTAGAGTAAGACATTATGTGTTATCCTTTTCAGGGACTGCAGCTGCTCATGAAGGCCAGGTCTGCTGGAAAAGGTACTTGCTGTCAGCTCATTTTTCTTACAGGGAGGAGGAAAAAATCACTTTGCTTTAGCATGCAGGATTGTTTGAGACTGTTAATAGCAATACAGAGCATTTATGAAGCTAATGTTGCTTGGGCATGTACTGTTTGGTATGCAGATGAAATCCCAGAGTGTGTTCTCCTGGGTTTGATATGCATCTACAGGAGTAACTTAGTCTGGGTATACCATCCACTCACTTATTCTACTGCAGACCCAGGACTGGCAAGTCCCTGAAGCTTGGGGAAGAAGAAATGAGGTAGAGGGAGAAAGATGAGGCAACACATCATTACTGCTTACACTTATTTTTTCCTACCACTAGTTGCCACTGTAATGGGAAAAGACTTTCCATCCCTGCTGAGATGAGCTGATAAACTGCACTAGCTGTTTCTCAAGTGGGTGGTGAATGCAACTCTACTGGTCACTTGTCTGAGGACAGCACTACTGTTGTTCAGTTGCCATCACCACCTTGACCACCAGATGTCTGCACTGAATAGAAATGAAATGCAGTTTGAGGTAAACCCTTCTAAAAACAGAAGCAGAGCCAAGTGGCAGGGAGGGGAAATGTGAAGAGCATGGTGGGAAGGGCTTTCTCCCAGGCCTGGTCACCTTTGAGGCAGGGATGATTTTTAGGTCTTCCTTGTCAATCTCTTGTTTCATGGTCCAGGACTAAGTTCATGTTAACTTAACTGGATGCTGAAGTGAGGAGATCTCAGTGTTTGGAGAGTGGGCAAAATGTTCCTTCTGTTTAGGATGGGTTCCTTCTGTTTGGGATTATCTTGGTGCAGGACTTGGTGGGCAGACAAATTTGATATTGTCATAATGGGTTTATGGCTCTGTAATCCATAGGTGGCAATATGTCTCTAATTTATAATGGTTCAGGGCAGAGTGGAGTAGTGGGCTAGAAGCATTTGGGTGTTTGGTCATGATTGAAAATGAGTGCCTGGACCAAAACTAAGGCTTGTTGTGATGCATGCAGATTTGGGTCGTATCTGGGCACAGATCTATGCAGGAGCTGGAGACTCTGCAGGTTTTGGTGCTGTGGTGTCCCAGTGTGCATGTAGATGGCCCAGGTACCTTTGAGCTCTGCCCCTTAGTTTCAATTTGGGACTTAGCCTCCATCTCTGGGTTGTTGTTCACTGGCCATTGTGTCAGAGCAGGTGGTGCTTAATCCAGGAGCTTGCTGATCAGCTCAGAGAACGCAGTCAGGCCCTGGGATTTTGTACTAGGTCTGCAGCTCCCTTGTGGCCTACACCTTGCAGGAGAAAAGGAATGTATCACTGGAAACTTCTCTTCTATTTCATGTCCTGTAGTAGTACTATCTAGGATCAAGAGTCCTTCATACTTCTGGTATTTTTTCCTACCTCTTCTTTTGTCACTTTTTGTTTCCTTTTAGTGGAGAAGTGTGCCTGCTTCAATGTTTCTTGCACTGCAAATAGAAGAATATAGCCCTAAGATGTCTCAGTGTGTGCGTGAGCCCTGCTGTTATATCTGTCATCTGCTCTTGGTACAGAAACTACTTCTCCATTTACCGTCTTCTTGCTGAAGTATGGAAGCTGCACAGAACCAGGAGGATCCAGGTAAAACTTTTTTTTATTTTAAATGACATAGGAGGTGGGTGTGCAGGCAGCTGGAAAGAGCAAGAAGACAGAGGTAGGGAGAATTTCAGTGATGTAGATCCCAACAGCCTTGTAGGGTCCTTGCTTGATTTAGGGCTAAGAAAGATAGCCCAGTGGTATGGCTAGTAAGAGGCCACTGACCCAGCACAGACTTTGCAAGGCTTCAGGACATGTATTGCATCTTCTTTCTAACTTGTCTTGGTCTGTGGAGCTGGTTTTGGTTCAACTGTAACAAGCAGAACAAACTGTAGCATTTTCTAATAACTGGGTGCTATTGCCTAAGCTGATGTACTTGGGTTTTACCATTCTATAGCCTAAGTGTAACAAACTTTTATCTAGGTTGCAGTGAAGTGTGTTGCTACCGGGTAGAGGGAGATGTTTTTGGGACTTGTCAATGCTGTAGTGTACAAGTCTGATGTGATAGCAGGGGCCTTGAAAGACAAGATATGTGAAGTGGTGTGGAGTGTGGGGCTGACAAGGCAGGGGCACAAGGTAACACTGGAAACCCTCAGGCTATAAACAACTCAAAATAGTCAAGGAAACGAACATTTGAGAGTTGGGCAAAACAACTTCAGGAGTTTCAAAGAAAACCAGGAAAAAACTCAATGTATCCCATTTTACTATGTTTTTTGCATGTTGTGGGCTGGAAGATAACTGAGGAGCAAGGCACTGAGTTAAATGTTTGCAGATAGCCCAAAGTGCACAGTGAGAAGATGCTGGCTACTTCATATTTTTCTGGCAAAGGATTGAAGAGTGATAGCTTGGGGTAACCTGTTTACCAATTTAAGTCAATGACATAACAATCCAGGAGTGGTTGCAGGGTAAGCTTAACAGCAGAGGAAGGGGTGGAATTTAACTTCTGTATAGCTATGTAGTTAGTGCCCCCAGGATTTGTCTCGATTAGAGGGTAAGATGGTACCCTGCACTGCAGGTAGCTTGTGTGGGCTCCCTGGCCTTCCCAGGGTCACTGATGTTGCTGGGTAATCCTGGTGGCTGCCACAAACACAGCCCTGAAGAAGCTAATGGCTGTGTGCTATCTTTCTAGTCACAACCATGCTGTGTCAGTTGCTGGTACAAGGCTGTTCCCTCAAAGGTTAATGTTTACACTGTGGGGGGCTTAGTATTTATAGGATTATTTCATCTTCTGTTTGGATAAGCATAAGAGCTTGTTCGTTATCCATTAGGTATTTGGCATGTAGTGTCAAGCAGTGTATTGGCTTTGGTCCCCTCTAGGAGTTTAGCTTTTGGTATTACTTTATCTAGTTCTTCATCTACAGGCATGGAACTTGAACTTAAAAATGCATACCTTGAGTTGTATGCTATATTAATTTTCACAAGAACTGCTGAAATGAAGTTGCAGGCAACCTACTTCCACTTCTTTGCAGAACTAGCTTTAATGCTAGGAACGATGTGCAAGTTCAAAAGAAATGAACATCAGGAGGCTGGAAACAAGTCCCAGAATTCTGTTAAAATAAAATGGGATGAACTTTTCCAATGTATTTGAAAAGCTTGGTTTTATGGTTTTGCTTTAAAAAAAAGAAATTAAAAAATGAAGTTCTGCTAAATGTGTTAGCTTATCTTCTAATGTAGTTTTGGGGATGTGTTTACTTGGTACCCTGATTTGAGCTGCTGTTGGATGAATAGGCACCCTTAGTTTACCTTTAAGGTCATAGTTTTAACTGCTTCTCACAACTTGTACTGTAGATGCAATTCCAGTGATTCCTTACAGATGACTTGTGGTGTTCTTAAAACTAGCATTTCTTCCTGCAATGACAGCTCACTGGTGGATGCAGCGTTTGTCTTCTGTGACATGCAATTTCTAGGTCTGTGACCTCCACAAGGCAGAGTCTTCAACTGAGTTGTCCATGGCTGTGCTTATGTGATGTTGCTGCTCTGCCTGACGTTGTCATCTTGAGCAATGAGTATTATGCTGTTTGACCTGTGTTCAGAAGCAAAGAGTTTACAGTGACAGGTCTGTTATCTACTTCATATTGCACAGACAGCCTTCAAAGACAGGACGATTTTTTTTGCTTCCTGGCTGACACTTGTAAAGCACTGCAAGGGCCTTAGTTGCATAGGTAACTATTTGATGGAGAAGCAAGGCCAGAGATGTTACGGCTTCAGAAAGACAATTTAGTAATTCTTTTCATTATATGGTATGCTGAGCTTCCACAACAGGCTGTAGTGCTGAAGTTAAAATATTAATCTTTCTGAAAGGATAGGGAAGTTGTCCAACTTGCATAGAAAAGAAAAAATTGGATGCAAAGGCTTGGGGCAGTTTGTAAGGTTCTACTTGGCAAAAGGAGCATGGCAATTGTTGCACTGGAAAATTCCAAGTTAAGTATAAGGAGAAAAAGATGAAACAGTTCTCATGAAAAAGCTAACTTCACTCAGTGGAGCAAAGGCTCGTGTGGTGGGGAGTTGTTGCCTCAGCTGTCCTAAATGCTTTAATTCATCCTTTCTGAGGCACCAGTGCAGTGAAGTCTTCAGCTTTAGTACTTGCTGAATGACACTGATACACAGCAACACAACAGATGCAACTATAGTTATGTTGGGCTGCGATGAAGTGTTGTGGCCATTAATGTAAAGAATGAAGCTTTTTTCCTGACATGGAGAGATATCAGAAGAAGCCAAGATGGTAGGACAAGGACAATAGTAGAAACAATTTGCTAAGCTAACTGGTGAACTCGTTGGCCAACCCAGGAGGTACAGTCACTCCTGTAGCAGAAGGCCTAGCATGAGTTCTACAGCTATGCAAACAGAACAGGTGTAGGCTAACTCAGTCTTACTGCCTGTGCTTACTGGCTGAGTCAAGCTGGCTGAAGGTTTGGAGCTACACAAACATTCTGCTGTGATGCTATGCCTGCTATTTCAACTCTTCCTCTTGGCATCAAATGAGTATGACTCCTGGACTGGGTCAGCTTGTGACAGAGGCAGTGCCAGTTCTTGTGTGTTTGTACTGGGTGTTTGGAGGAGGAAGGGATAGGTTCAGAAATTGGGTACAGGGAGGAAACTTCCATAGAGAGTTTAAGCTTTGGGTTGTTCACATGCTTGGTCCTCCTTCAGCCGCTGTAGAGACCAGTGAAATGGGTGGGTATGTAACTCCGTGTGGTTTTGAGGGAGCACAGTTGCTAGCTTAAGTATGCTTTCAGCATATCTTTTGACTCTGCCTGGTTTTGGATCTACTAAAATATTGCCATTACTAAGTGGTGCTGAAAAGGCTTCCTTTCCTCTCTGCTTGTTAAATTTCAAGTAAGTATTGCATCCAGTGCATGCATATAACTAAGCATGTCTCCTGTCTTCCACATTTATAAAGTAATGATGGAACTGGGACTTTATGTGCAGAATATCAATGTTTTTAACAGCTACCAAGAAATCCTGCATGTTTGTATGTTTTAACACTTGATTTAGCCACATGGTATAAATGTGAGGTTGTGACCTGTGTTCATGAACTGTATGCAGAAGGCTTTGCTTGTGTACTTGTAGTATAGTTTAATAACTGAATCTGTGACTTTCTGAGCAAAGTAAATAGGCTTTGTCCTCAGAGGAGTAATTTGGTATTAACCAATGACTTCCAATATACTAGGAAACCATGAGTTCTTCATCTTTTAAACAATTGTTGTGCCAAAATGTAGGCATCCCTACTAGAATATATGGGACTGACTATTGCCTTTTTTCTCTACTTGTATCTAGTTAAAATTATTCTATTTTGCTTTAGTCATAGTACTTAAATCCTGAATCAGAGTCCATCCTCTAATGTAAGCCTGCATTTCAAGTTTACACTAGTGATCACTTCTAGTTAACAACTTTAAGTTGCACAGCCTGGTGCAGGGTGGTTTTACAGATCATGTCTTTGCTCTTCCAGTCTGCTCCTCAGGGGTGATGGGACTGCTGTGTTGCTGTAATGGCTGAAGCACTTGCCCTTCATATTTTTCTCCAGAACCTGTGTGGATGAACAGTCAACTTCGCTGTGCAATGGGGTCATTCTGCTCTTTCTGAATGAATTGTCAAGGAGCTAATGTCTCTCCCCTAAACATAAGAGAAGCAACTTTGCTTACATGAGTTATGTTTAAAATGTTAGCAGATGTAGTTTTTACTATGTCAAACATGGACGTCCTGTTGCAAATTGCAAGTCTCATGGAAGTAACCCCTATTTATGCTGTAGGTATTCTTTCCACAGGTCAGGCATAATTTGTGCTAAACATTTAATGGTTTAGGATCATTTCTGTTTCTCTAGATGGTGGTTACACTTAAGACAAACTCAACTGTGCTATTAAGTTTTTTGAGATTAAAAAGAATAGAGCAATGAGCTTGGCAGAAAAGAACCTGTGAAATAAAGCAGGAGTGGAACACATGTAAGCAGAAACACAAAGAACAAGTGCTGCTGGACCCTGGCATCCTTGTCTTCTAAGATAGTTTTTTGTGATGAATTGAAAGGCTTTTTTCCTGCCTCTGGTGAATGGCACATATGTACCACCCGAAGAAGAAAATGTGGGGAGAGCAGCAGGCCGGAAGACAGTTGTTTAGATCTACCCTTTGATTCCAATTCCTCCTGGCGGGTCTGTGCTACTTGAAGTACAAAGAAAACTCATCTTGGACTACCTGTGAACAAACCAACCTTTTCTTTAGCTTGAAAGAGACAGGCTAGATGTGAAATTTCAGGAAAGTTCCACTTGCTGTAGTGGCCAGAATGATAAGCAGCTGAAGCTGCTTACTGCCCTGTTGTTGACAGTCTTAACCTCAGTTGCTTGTGACTCCAAATAATCATACATCAGGCTTGCGTTTTCTAGGTCCTTGCTTAAGGTTTTTAAAATATTTTCTGTAGTTCAAATTTAATTGGAAGATCTGTTCCAGGAAATACTTTCCCATTGTATAGACTTGTTCAAAAGTTCCCTTGCCAGAACAGCTGTGGTGAAAGAAGGAAAATGAAGAGAATAGCCATGACTAGGGTGTAAGTATGCTTATGCCAAGCAGAGTGATTGCTTTTTGGTGTTTGTTCTCCAGAGGTCTGGTCCAGTACTGTCTGCTTGTTGCTGCTGATGGCTTGTCCTTCAGGGTTCAGCCTGGCTGCTAGCCACATGGGCTTGTGTTGGTTAGATTTGGTTAAAGGTTGAGTAGATAGTCTTCACTGATGGACTGGGGCATGGGGTTGTGGTGATACAGAACCTTGGTGGTTAACTTAAGCTTCAGACCTCAATGGAATTTGATGAAGAGGTGGAAAATCCCATTCGTGCTGTGGATAACTTGTCTGGAATCACATGCTGGTTGAGCAGGATTCTTGTTGAACACTTTGATAGCTCTGATTCATGAATCCTTTCCAGTCCGCAAGGCCTTGTTCCCAAACCTTGTCCCTGCTGCTGTAACCTGGTACAATTTTACTCTTCCAAGCCCCAGATGCTAGTTCTATAGTCCTGTGTTCAACTCTTGCAACTCCCTACTGTGACCATCTTTGCGTTGCTGCTCAATAAAGTTAATGGCTATGTTCACTCTCTGTGTGTTTTGTATGTAATAAAACTATTTACTTCCCTACTATGTCAATTACTCTCAACTATTCCCCTGCATCCGTGTGGTTTTCAGTTCAGGTTTTTTTGGTGACAAAATGTAATTAAAACACAACCCTTCCTACTTGCTGGAGAACAACTGTTTTTGCACAGGGCATCTGCATAAGATTTCCATTACATGACAGGCTCTTTACTGTAACCTTAATCCCATTTAGTAGGAGGGATAGAAGCTAGTGTTTGTCTAGTTTGTCAAAAGGGGGAAGGCATGTAGGTGCAGGATCAGGTATTTTTAAGTAATGGGTAATATACCAGATAAAGGCCCACAGTGACAGACAAAGTAGAAAGGAGGGCTGTTTCATTTTAATAGCCAGCAGCTTGCCAAATGAGCCTGTAATTGAAACACTTCACAAGAAGCAAGAGATTGAAAGAAATGGTTATGGTTTTATAAATAAATGGAAATTAAAGGGTGACTAAATGTTTTGCTGTGTAGTACTATGGGAATGTGGAGAGAGACTGTGCTGCAGCAGTTTTCAGTACTGAACAAAAGCACCAGTTGTCAGAAGGGTTAGCTAAGGACTTGCTCGCCTTTTTCTTTAGCACTTTATGAAGGCTACAACTTGGGCCACTTCTGAAGGACTGTGGAGGAGCCTGTAACGATGGGAATGTTCTGCTTGCCACCTGCTGCCTCTTCCCACAGTGGTTCTTTTTGCTGCTGTTTTTTAATTGGTATTACATTTAAGGCTTAATTCTGAACCAGCTAGGCATACCAATAATCCTCTTCTGGTTCAAGTCCTAGCTGAACTCTGTAACCATTCACAGAATTAAAGGTGTCCATAAGCCAGTGTGTTCATAGCTTCCATCTTCTTTTCTGTGCTCTTCTTTAACTGATGCTGGAGATGGGGGTCTGGGGTTTTCTTCTTTTCTCTCTTTAAAAGAACAGTGTGGTAGCTGCCCAGGCTTTCCACTAAAAATCTCACATCTGTGTTTTATTAGCTGCAACCAGCACAAGATGGGCAACAGAGGGTGAGCCAAAAAAGTGACAGCAAGGTAGATACAATGCCTTAGTGCATTGTGCATAATATTAGGTGAGGTATGAGGGGAAAGTTGGAGAATGTTAAGGAATAGGTATTGCTTTTTCCCAGGTTGCTCTGTGTTGGTATAAGAAGAAAGCGAGAATGTACTACTTGTCCAGTTTCATTAGTTATGTGAACTTTGAAAACATGCAGTGCTAAATGTATCTGGGGCATGATCGCTGTCTGTGTTTTGATTAATCATTTTCTCCTTTGTTTGTGGGCCTTGGTACCGCTCTCTTATGACAGGATCAAAGAACTGCCTCAGTATAATAGCAAATTTGATCACAATCTGATGATGAATCAATTCAAAGAGGGGAAAAAATGCAAAGAGCATCCAGCTGAAGAGAAGTCTTTAGGAAATAAGTGCAATTAACTGACCATGTTTACAGGCATTTCCTTTAGTTATCCTTCCTGTCATCACCTGGGCTGGAAAGACAGGTAGAGCCCCTGGCTGTCATATGGAAGGCATGTTATTATATTTGTCCAAAATTTCTGAAAGGCTAATCATAAATACTCATTTTCGAACATGAAAGTTTATTTTGATTTTGCATTTTAAAAGTGGTTTTAGTGCATTTTAAAAGCATCCGTGTGGTTATACAGTATTCACACTAGAGGAAGTTGAGCATTTGCCTTATCTGCACAGGTCAGATGTATTTGACATAACAGAATGGGTGTTGACTGGCAAGGTACGAATATATTTCTGTTTTTTGAAATGTCTTGAAACTTTTTTTTGTCATGTTTTTGAGGTATTTCTTTTTCTTTTCATGATTTCTCCCTACAATCTATGTTGGTGGATTCTCTCACAGGGGTTTTTTTTATACTTTTTTTCTCAGCCTTGTGGTCTTGAATACTTCGTACAGAAAAAGTTCAAACACAAAAGTCTGGGATGTTTATTAAATTGAGTTGGTTGTGAGGAGATGCATCATCATCAGTTTCACTGAGAAAGGGCTTTTGTACCCTTATTGCCATACAATTTGAAAACTCACTGACTGAACAATCTCTGTAGAAGGAAGAGGATATAGTTCAGCTGTGATTCTCGTAGCACAGCTCTGTGACCAACCAGACAGAATTCAAAGATGGGTGTTTTAAAGGACTTGAAAGCATTTGAAGACAGTTTTTGTTGTATCTTATCAGAGGGAGAATTTTTGGCTCACGTTTTGCTCGCTGATTTTGTCTTCCCATGTTTCTGACACCTTAGATTGTTGCAGCATGACGCCCGAGCCCTGCACCTAGCGGATGCTCTTGTTCCTGTTTGCTTCGGGTTCAGTTCTCATTAAGCATTTCTTGTGGTCCGGCGTACTAGGTATCTGTTACTTTTGCCAAATTAAAACAGCAAATAACTGAATAACGAACAAGGTGGGGTATATAATGAAAATAGTTCTGTTAAAATTAGGCTAAAAATACAATAAAAAAATTTAGCATACTTTTTATGTCTGAAAATGGTAGGATTAAAAATGTTGAAATAGGGCACTCATGTTTTATTTGACGGTCATCTTTCATTTTTTTATGGAAAAAACCCTATGGTGACAAATCAGAAAGAAGGAGTGAAAACCAGGATCCTTTGACTTCCACAGTATACTTAATTTTATTTTTCTTTTTTGCCTCCCTTTCAGGACAGAAAAAATCACTTAAGTCAGCACAGCTATGCTAAATACTTTGGTGCTTGATCAGCAAAACCCAACGCCCTCCCTGCCCCAACCATCTGTGCTGAAATGGCATCTAGTTCGAATGATGGTATGTGTTAACTTAGAGGGAAGCTTTTACTGCATACTATTTTGCTTTCTGCTTGGGATTAACTCAATATGAAGATGACATTTTTAAAACTCCAATTTGGTCCTACAGGTGTCTTCTGAAAAAGGGTAGAAATTAAGAGGCATATGACAAAGTTAATTTTGGGTTAATAGGGACTGCTCATTTATCATGAAGGATTCAGTACAACAGAATGTGCATTACAGCTTGCTTGACTATATCGCATCAGCGCAGAGGATGCCTCTGGGTGGAAAGCTTTCAAGAGCAAAATTACTTTAGAACTTCTGTGTGTATTTTACATGAGATGAAACTTTAGGAATTAAATTTAAGTAATGTTACGCTATTTATCTGTCCACCACATTAAGAAGCAGTCATTGTTCTTACTTTTTTCTTACATTGTTCTCACTTACTTTCATCAATAGCTCTTGTTTGCCCAACAGCAGGCATACACTTCCTCTTTGTGTATGCTCAGCATGTGTCTACTTTAACAGCGTTCCATATATCTGTACCTATCTATCATGGAGCTTTACCTACTGGGGCTGTGTAGGAATTTTAGCTAATTGCTTTTCCGCCTCTTCAGTTCTGCAGACCCCTTTTGGCCTGAGGTGCAGTCTGCCTTGCACCAGTCGCACAGGGTGATTCATTCTTTTTGGTTTCTTGGTGGGCGTTTAAGCCAAATTCAGCAACACGGGTCATTAGTCATGAGATGATAAAGGGTCTTACTGAAATTAGTGGTAGCATCACACTACTTCTTTCCCCAGTGGTGATAATTATGCTTTGTGACACTTTCTTGAATCAGGACAAGAGCCTACAGCTTGTGTACAGCCTTGCTGGCTCAGAAGATCCTCTCTTCTCCTGGTTTGTTAGAGTCGGGACTTCCAGCATCTCTCAGACATGTCCATCGCTGACAGGTATACCCCCAGGTTGCTCACTTGAACCTATCCTGTCTGTTCTCCAGCCCCACTTTTCTGTGGGACAGGCCTTGCTGGCTGCACCCTCAGGTATCCCCGGCTGCTGGCAAGGGGGGGCATTGATTTTGAAGCAAGTGCCAATCACTGAACAGCAAGGAAAGGTGAGGGCTGAGATCAGGGTTATGGTCAGATGGAGATGAGTCTTGCAAAGCCTCCGGGAGTAGACTGTAGGCCTGGTCAGACAAGGATAACTGCCTTCTCATTAGCTGTGCTAAGAGGTATAGGTTGCTAATTGTTGTGAAAGAGAGTCTGAGAATTGGTTTGAGGTTTTAGGACAGCAGGAACCCAAGTTCTCCATTTATTTTCAGACCTTACAAGGATGACAGCTAATGCAGGAATGGTTGACAGCCTCTATAAAGGGCTTGATGCAAGCACCAGTCATGGGAAAACAGATACAGTTAAGGTTTGGTGAGGATTTGGGGTTAGCCACTGGAAAGAGGCAGGACAGAAGAATACCATTATTTGTTAGACCACTCAAGACTTTTTGGAGGAAAATGAGTAATGGTGCTGGATGAAGTGATTGGCTTGTGCTTGTTTTAACACAGCCTTTACAGGCTGCAAAAGCCAAAAATAAAGCTTGTAAAAGTCTGAAAGTAAACTTAACATAAAAAAAAAAACAAAAACAAGAAGAGAAGAGAAATTGAAGTTGTGCAATACGGAGTTTGTAGCATGAAAGGGGAGTATTTATAAAACTAGATAAATATATTGCCCAAAGTGATGTTGGCGGTCAGGTTTGATCTAGGCCTGTCAGTATTAGCCAAAGAAGCCCCCACCAAACCCCCCCATACCTAAATGGATGGGTCAAACACTTTAACAGAAAAACAAGTAATTAATTTTTTAAAAAAGAGGAAATTATTAGAAGTTGCTTATGATACCTGGTTAATTTCCTTTGTAATTATCAACAAGGAAGTGTTTCAACACAGAGCATTTGAGTCAGCTTATAAAAGGAGCTGTTAAGAAAAGAGTCTGTGGCAAAATAACTCAGGTCTGTTGTTTTCTTGGGGTGTTCTGTTTAACTTTTTTTCCCCTCCCATTTCTTTTTGCTTTTGTTCTGGTTTGTAATTTCCTCTCTAGCTTAAATTAGTTTTGTATGCTGATGTTAAGTAAGAAGCATATTTTTAGTGTAAACTGGGGGGGAGATGTTCCCAACTGAATCAGGACTTTGGGGGTTGTGGAAGTCTGAGGTATTTATATGTGGTCAAAAATCCCCTAGTTTTATGAATGTCTGGATTTGTCATTCAAGATATCCAGTTGAACATGATTTTTTACGAGAAGGTTCAGTGTCCTGCACATGGGAAGTTTCAGCCGCTCCGCTGCAGGTGACAGTGAGGACAGCGAGACATCGTGTAGTCCTGTAGGTAGCAGACTTTGCACCTGGTTCATTAGCATTTGATTAGCATTGTCAACTCCTGCCAGGTGATTGCTTCCCATCTGTCAGACTAGCTTGAATTGAGCTTGGCAGCTGGAACATCAGCTTGGATCAGTGGCTTCTGTGTGCGCTTTCGTGTCATTTCTCTTTTGTTCTAAATGGCAAGTGATAACATTTTCCCAGATTTTCATAATAGCCCTCACTCTGAAAAGGTAATTTAGTTGTGTTGTGTTCAGAGGGTTTATGCTGGTTTACCCAGATTGATATTCTGCCCTTTGCTTTCTAAATATCACCACCCACCCTTAATATGGCCTTCCATGAATAGTCCGTGTTGTTCTACGTGACTGCTTTGATTATGGGTCAGGTAGAGATAAGTGAAATTACTTTCTATTACCTTGAATTTTTCCAAACAGAAGCGGGCTGTTGCCTCGCTCCCCTGATAATCACGCAAGGCATATGTGAGTAGCTCAGTGCTAGCAGAGTTCTCCAAATCATAATAAAGTTTGAAAGACTTCAGTATTAATAATAACTCTACTGTCACTTGATTGCAGAGATTCGGTCCTACAGTTTGAGACTTAGGAGGAAAGAAAGGAACAGAAGCTGACCGAGGAAGAAAGAAAACGAATGAACTGAAATTGTGAGAGGAGGTGTGCAGTTAGGGCTCTAATAAGGCACAAAATAGCAAATCTAGCCATCTCATTAATATCATTAATTACCTCCCACCAGTCTCTTGGAACTGCTGTTCTGTTTGTAATTTTGACACTTGCTTCCTTTCAGCAGGAAAAACAGTTGTCACTTTTGTATCTTTTGGAAGCTGTGAAAGGAAGGAAGGATTTTTCACTAGTCGGCCAGTTCTCCGCTTTCCCTGATTTTGTGACCCTCGCTCCCACACCAAAACATTTGCAAATGACTTGGGGAGCTTTAGCCATCTCTAGTTTCACAGCAGTAGTCCAGTATTCCTGTTAATTCAATATAGTCAGTAGTGCTCTGGAGCACCTGAGGGTTTGTTAATTCTTCTGAAATTGTTAAGTCTGAAGCAGAAATGTGGTGAAATGTCTTGTGGATTATTTGAACAAAGCTTCTTTCTTCTTTTCTTCCCACTTGAGCCCGAGACGAGTATTTGCTCAGAAGCCCCAGTGCAATTTCTGCTCCCCTTGCACTTAGAAAAATAGCAACAGGACACCGACTGTGTGGGAAAGATAGCTTCTTTAGTGCCTTTCACTGATGCATTCACAAACACAATAACAATTCCAGAGCTCGGAGGGCTGTAAAATTTAGGAATTTATTGTAAAAAATTCAATGAGTTAAATCTGTATATTTTCTGGGGCAAGAAGAAAATCTTCATTTCTCCAACTGTCCTGGCTCTCTTATATGCAACTCGGTATCACCACCTACTAGAGAACTGCTGTTATTCTCGTATTCAAAATTTGTATCTTTTCTGTTTTCAGGTAAGCCAACTAATTGCCACGGAAGGACTGCTGTTACTCATGGTGCAGTCTTTTAATTATGTTGTATGATTTACTGTCAAGATTCTTTTGTTAATATGTCCTTGTTTTCTTTTCAAGCTGCCTTTGGCATATCTCTCTGGTGGCACAGTAAGAAGTCTGTTTCTGGCCAAAAACTCTCACAATAGCTGCTGCTTCCTCGTTTGTTGCACTTAATTGGTTGAAGTGGCATTAAAATAATGGGGGACGGGGGGGGAATTAAATTGACCTGAATGTTGAGGTGAAACCCTTTATCTCTATTAACTGTTTCAACTTATTTTGAAGTCTTACAAGAGAACAGTTGAAACACAATTGTAAACATGCTTTGTTTAACCGTACGAAAAATACCCACCAACATTCAAAAGTTTTAGGACTAGAAAGGGAGCAGTGTTTCTTGCACGGATGTAAGACTCGCAGGACCAAGATGAGGCCATGCTGTGATGCAGATGACTGACATGTTTTGGGGTATTGATTCATCGCTGCTCTGTGGTCCCTGTTAAAGCTAGCCTCAGAGGTTGAGAAAAAGTGAACTAGAGCTGATGCGGGCATAGAGATCTAGAGGAAGGACTAATTTTGCATTAGCTGCTAACATATTGTAGAATTGTAAATGAGAGGCTCTGTGGCAAGCTAAAAACTAGAGTTCAGAGTTGGTTTGTGGGGCATTGGGTGATTATTGCTTATCACTGAAAATACCATGCCTTGGGTGGGTAGGATGAGATCTGGTGCTGTGCACAGCTAATGGATATGGTCAGAGGACAGATACGGAAGCCTAAAGAGCGCAGTTATATCTTAATATATCAATTATGGCAGCAAAAGGAAGAGGCACCTCTGATGATGCTAAATGTACTGCAAGCTTTGCAGAAGGCAAGGATTAGAGTTAGAATATGGTAAGGAAAGAACAGATGAGCTCTAACTACACAGCATTTTAAAGAGCTGATAGATGCTAATGGAGTAAGTATTAGAATGAGTGAATGATTATTGCTGTGGCTAAGGGTTTGGGAACGACAGTCTCTCTTCTTTGCTACATCTTGGGAAGCTTCAGGACTCTGATGGAGAATTTGTTCTCAGCAATGACACTCATTAATGATGGGAAAAAATACTCCTATTGGGGTTTGGTGTATTTGTGTGCACCTAGACTGCTGAGAAGGCCAAGGGAAAGCTGGATTGTGAGGTTTGTTTGCAAGGCCTGTAACCTTTCAGTAAAGGCCGGTCGCTGCGAAGATCTCTTGTTCGAAGCAAAATTTGACCTCTCCCTGTATCTCCAGACTCTACAGAAATCTTGACCTAGTGGTAGATTTTGTAAAATCAACAAGTGAAGATCTCTATTTACCGGTGCATCTTGTAATCCCTGTAGTGCTAGGAGGGACCCTGTGCCATGCCAAATTCCCATCTGCTTTACTATCATTGGATTTGTTTTAGAATTGGAGCAAGTGGCTGTGAGTCCCAGAACTTGGGAGCCCTCTCTTCTGGTACCTCTTGCAAAGTCTGCGTCACTAAAATCAGTGCCTATTTTTGTGGTGTCATGTAATTAGTGACAAATTATGGGGTACATGTATATTGCTAACCTTGGTAGAAACTTAAATTTAGGATTAGAATTTGGGGCTTGGAAATTTGGGGCTGTTCACTACAACATCTTGCAAAGCCTAAAGGACTGGAGTGATTACTGCTTTCAGCAAAGGTTATTTGTTAATATTATGTCAGATTTCCCTGCAGCCATGGGCAGGAAAGGCAAGGCTTTGGGTTAGGAATTCTGAAAGGAAGGACTGTATGACCATTTATTTATTTATGAGTGTGTATGTAAGTCTTCCACAGCTGGGACAAGGACTTTTGCTATTACTGAGCTGTAATGGAAGTTGTTGCAATTTTGAGCCATCTTGTTATTTTAAAGGTATGATCATAGAAAAAAATTGAGGATGTTTCAAGAGCTCCATTTGTTGCTGGATCTCACTCAAATTGCAGCAATCAGATGAGGGTTCTTACTAGTAAAGCCTAATGCCTTCTGGTCAGCCTAGCTGCGACTCTAACTGTCACATATTGTGGCTGGAGGTTTTCCGGGAAACTGGAGGTAAATAATGGCTGGTGTTCTGGAAAGTGGGGACTGTGCAGTTACAACTTTTCGTAAAGCTAACATGAAGGCTTGTAAAAATAACACAAAGTTATTATTCTTGTGTTTTTTGTTGAGTATGTTTTAGTCATCATAATGGATGTGCAGCAAGGCTGTTGGTGGGGTCTGCTGTTCCTAAAGGAGAACATTTGTTCTGCAGTAATAGAGCTTTCCAAGCTAAGGGCTCCCTTTTTTCTAGTTTTGCTGTGAGTATTTCAGCACTGTTCTCACTTGGATTAAATTCTAGGATCACACTTGGGGTTGGAACTAGGTTTCATGGTCAGAGGGACTGAGAAGCTGCATTCCTAAATTTTGCATGATCTATGTGATTAAAATGAAGTAGTAGCCACAGAGGATGATGGTTTCTGATAATTTTTTTTTTCCAGGTACAACCAGCATATTGCTAATCCAGGGTTTCACTTTAGAGATTTGTTCTGGTTTGAGGCTAAACGTGCTGAAGTGCCTTGGCTGCTGCAGTTCGTAAAGCCTACAGAGAAAGGGATAGCACTTATCAAAGTGGCCTTTACTGCATTCTAATTAATTTGGTGTAACCTCCTTGGACCATCTTCAAGATCAGAATTAGGGCTGCAGTTATGGTGAGGGATTGGTGGGTTGGGTTTTTCCTCTTTCTGTATTGGGATGAAACCGAGTGGTTTCTGGTGGGCTGTGTGCAGACTGGCCAGGTTTTAAGCCCAGGATTAGTTTAAGGGATAGGCTTAGGTTTTACTCAAGCAGGAACTGAAGTATTGTGTTTAGGCACATGAGGACTTCCTAATGCTGGTACTAGAAGAAATACGTGGCTCTTGGGGGTTTTGTGCTTATATATGAGTAAAGGTTCGTGTTGATAGAAGTGACTGTGCTGTATTTAAGATTGATTCAGGTGAGGGTCAATGTTTAACTTCAGGTTTAAAGTTTGGGTCCACACACTGATTTGAAGCAGTATTAGCATAAGCAGTATTAACCAAATAATTGCTTTGTAAATTAGAAAAGCACGAACAACAAAATCAGGAAATAACAAAGGTTTTCAACATCTGGAGCCAAGGACAGACACTGCTTCTCATTTGACTTAGCACGTAATAAATTCATAGTTCATAGACGAGACTCCAACTAATGTGTGTTCGCACATTGGCACAGAGGGGTCAGCCCCTTGCACTGCAAACTATCAGCAAGGTTCCCTTGGTTGGGATTGCAGTGGTGCAAGGGCGCTGCGTGGTATGCCTTAGCAGTCAGACTGCTGTTTACACTCTTTCCAAAGGGTAGGTTTCATAAAGATATGTTTCCTCCCCCCTCTCCCCCTCCACCTTACGCTGTTGAGGCTAAGAATGGGAATTTGTTTCATCTGCTGGATGAGTTTGGGGGTTGCTTTTTAATGGAGAAGCTGAGTCAAAGACAGATGGCTGCATTGTGTTGCATACTGAGATTTTATATCTCACCTTGAGATTTCCTCCTAGTATATAGCTGTTGTGGAGGATGATGTTTGCCTCTAAGTGAACAGAATGTAGACCTGGGCATTGCTGATGTTTTTCTCTCTTGTTTTGCCATCTGTGGGCAATTTGCTTTGGAAAAAATTGCAAAAAGCACTGCTGAAAAATACAGTTAAAAATAGCTATCAGAAGAAATAATGCTATTTTTTTAGAGAAACCAAACCCGTCTGAAACTAAGTAATTTTTTTCCCTTGTATGGAAATCTTTAACATGATGCATCTACGTGAGAGACCAATTTCAGGCTGGTCTGTGTTGAAGAGGATTGGGAAGAAGCGTCAGCTGCCAGGTACAAATATCTCTGCTACAGAACAAGGGATTTGGGCAACTTTCTCAGCATTCAAATCCTCTTCCAAATGCAGCTCCAAATTGCAGTTTCAAGCCCCAACACCCAAACTCACAAGTTCTTTGGGGCTTTATGGAAGACGCAAGAGTCTGGCAATGCAATCAAACTTTTGCTTCTACCAAACAACAGCTTAGCAGGCAAGTTGTGCTTCTTAATTGTGAGCTGGGTCGCAGATGGGCTCCCAAGCAGAACAAAATGCCCTAGAAAGAGCCTGTATCTTTTCCTATCTGTAATTCCTCCATAGGAAAAGCTCCTAGTAAAATTCTACAGGGGATAAAGAAAACAAATCTCTTCTTTAAATCTTCCTAGCACAGGAAAAGAAGAGGAATTGTAACGTTTCCTCTGCCAATAAATTGGGTATTTTGGAATTTCCTATTGTCACGCTTAGCATCCATGTGAGGTGGTTTGCTATAAACAAGCTTTTGAAACTCTAAAAAAGATGTGGAAATAGCAGTGCTTTATTATGAAAAAGAAAAGTGGACGTTAGCATATTCCCTGAGTATCGTGAGATTTGCTTTTAACTCTCACCAGTTTAATGGGGTTTAAAAAATATGGGGGAAGGAACTAGATTTGGGACTTGGAACTCAATGATCTTTGAGGTCCTTTCCAACCCAAACCGTTCTCTGATTCTAAAGATGGCAGAGGAAATCTTGTTAGGTCCAGTTATGCACGTGAAGACAGCAAATCCCAGTTGCCTTATGCTTGATGAACTGGGAAAGGGAAATATATGTCATCTCATGCTTAGAATGTACTTTTTCACTGTCCCAGAAGAGACACTGTTTGAGGCTTTAGTGTGATTTAACTGGGTCAGTCATTAACTGCACTGGCCTGCAACCAGCCCTTTACTTTCCCAGTTACAGGTTACATCAGGCATCTGGGCAGTCTGGGATTTAACCTGGGCAGCGTGGCAAGACGCGCTCCAGCCCTGCCGTAGGTGTGTGCTTCTCATCCCCAGCTCAGACTGACAAACGAGCTCTCTCCTGTTGAAATATGTAATCCTAGGCTTGCCCTTTATGCTTGTGGTTTCAGAAACGGAGAGCTTTGACCAGGATGAAGGGGTCAGAGCAGAGCTATCTGATGTACTGTGCCTCCGCCACTGAGCCAGCCCTGGGGTGAGCAGTGACACAGCCGTGGCTTCCCTCTCTGCGTCTGAAGGTCCAGGTATCTTAGGCACAGACTTAAGGGATGCTTTGCAGTGCATCGGCTGACACGGTAAAATTAAGTGAAACACACTGGGAAATCCAGACACTGACTTCGGTGCTTGTTCCATGAGAGAAACGGTGGCAGATGAGACTAGTAAGGAGGTGGTGAATGCTGAGAGGTAGCTACTGCCATAGCAGGGAAAAAGGTGCAAGCTAGTATTGGTAACTGCGATAAAGACACGTACATATCTGATAAGTTTGGTCAGTGCTAGGCAGCAATGTGTGTTTTTATCTCACAAGGAAAACACTGTTTTGCAGTTGATGGTGCTAGTGATGATGAGTGAAGATGCTTTGAATCACTGTATTTTTCCCTTAAGACTTTTCAACCGTTATTGGCAAGTAGAAAAGAGGAAAATACTTGTAGTCTGAAAGCTGCTGGGTTTCTCTTGGCTATCATGTTGGAAGTCAAATTTCTGCTCTATGGGAATGAGTGCAGTAGATTGTGTGGCAGTTACTGTGTCAGCTGAGGTTACCAAAAACCAGCTGATGATCTGCTTTTCTAGAACTAACACTTTTTCTCAGGGCATCTTTCAAGATATCACTTGGAAGACTTAGTGCAATTACTTTCATCAAACCATTTATAAGTTTCTTAATGTGCGTGTGGATGCCTGTAAGCACAAGAACCTAATGCTGCCTATGATAAAGCTCAGTGCCAGCAGAGAATGTCTTAACAGAAAAAAGATGCTATAAATCTGAGTGAGAAAGCAAGCTATGGAGAGAAAAAGCCCAAACGATATGAAGGCAGCCATGCAAAACGTGGCTTTTGCTGCCTTTGGGTAAAAGAGTGTTCTGAAGCTGTCCCCAAAACAGCAATGGATGTGTACAGTGTGCCTTGTTCTTACGGGAAGCAGAAGCTGATCAGGATGAAAAAATAGACCTGTTCTTCCTGTGGCCTTTATCTGATGTTGGGCAAGTCTTGCTAATTTTGCAGATATTCGGTGGCAACATGCTTGTCATTTGCTAGGTGTCTGAACGAATATTCCATGGTCTGAGTGACAGCAGTGAAGAGCAGTCACAGCTAAAAGTCAGTGGATACACTCCAAGCTGCTAAAAGAATAATAAAGAGTCCTCTAAAGAAAAAGACCACAGGCGCTTCTCTCTGGATGCTTCGACTAGTGTGCATATGTAACACTGCTACCACTGTGCTTTGGCTCCTAAGCTACAGCATGATTCTGTGAGCATGAAACGATTAATGCTTATGGAGCGGTTGGATGGTGCGGTGCTCGCACTATCAGAAAGCTGGCAGAAAAATGGACGCTTCCATATTCAAAGCAGGATTTTAATGGTGGGCAGAAAAGTTGATCTGACCGCATGCACTGCAAAAAGGGCAATCGGAAAAAAAAGAAGAATTAGATATTAACGGGGAATTATTCAGTGCACCAAAAGTGATAGAGAAAATAAGCTTGATTTGTGTCAGTAGGCAGAGTTACGGCACATATAGCTAACAGGAGAACATGTGGAGTTATTACCGTGCCCTTGTCAGCTCCTTTGATTTTTCTGACTTTGCACGCTTCCAACAAAAAGGGGAGGAGCAGTTTGTGCGGTGCGTGCCACTTAGGTAGGAGCAAATGAAAGCTTTTGTCTGAAGTGCAGGATAATAAATGTGGTTAGGTGCACCCAATAACAGTCTTTGCCACAAATTGTGATGCCTCTTCTTTTTACTCCCAGACCCGCTCATAAATTCTAGGTGCATTTCCTTTCCCTTTGCCCTTCCACCTGTTTTTGGCCGGTGAGCTGCAGAGACTTTGTGTGCATGAGTCCATGTGTCAGGAGGGAGAAGGCTTTGCCACAGCCAGGTGTGTTGGCCTATTTTTTTCTTCCTTCTTTCTGAATACATCCAGGAAGGATTCCTTTTGCTGTGGGAGAATCGCTCTACAGGAACGGGTCCCTCTGCTCATTGACAGAATAAGCTGAAGCCCATCTCTGATATCTAAATAAGCCTGAGGCTTATTTACCACCCTTACGACCGTTATTCTGGAGCAGAGGGGAGGCCGGCTTCTGTAACCTCAAATGGGGTGGAACAGCAGGCCTGAGTGTAGGTCAGCACTCTTCAAAGCACCGTGATACTGCACGCCGAACCCTGCAACCCGTGGTCTGTTGGGAGGGTGGTAGAAAGTTTCCCTTTTCTTTTGAAGGAAGATTGATGACTTAAGCGTTGAAATCTTGAAGGCGGTCTTTATATAAGTTTGAAGTAAACTCTTCCTAGAAACTTTGTCAGAATTTGAACAGATGCTGTGGTAACTCTAGTTCTGGAGGTCGTTGCTGCTGTGAAACTCTGGGAAAATTCCTTCTGCTGCCTCCCTTCTTAGTGTTCTTCCTTATGCTGCCTCCCTTCCACTACTGCCCAGAGTGAGATTTATGTCCTTAGTAATTTGCTGTTGGAAGCGGAGTGTCATCACGATTCTTTTGGATAAAGCTAGCTCTCATTAAGTTGTCTGAAATTCATGCCCACTAATGTGTTTTTTTTCTTAAGCTGTTACCTTAAGGTCTAATGTACAATGTCATTAAGAGAATACAGTATCATATCAGTCAGTTTGAAAAATACATTGCATGCAGATCGCCTTTCTTTTAAAAGCTTGATGTCAAAATAGAAAATAATTGGCATCTTGCAGACATTTGAACCTTTGGGCTATTGAGCACAAAGGAGCACAAAAGCATTAGTATGTGTTTGAAGCCAATGAGAATTTCATTATTCAAAGTATAGGCTTTCTTTAGGGCCTTTTACTGAGGGGATAAATATTTACATCATTTGTAAGGAAAGTAGGAAAAAAGCATTCAGAATATATATTTGATTTGCAGACTAAAGAAGTAGGCATATTAAAACGGGGCTGATTTATGTGCTTGCTTATTCTTTGCAAATGAATTTGTTTGCAATGTTTGGGAAGACGCTACCAAAGTGATTAGTCTTGGTGCTCAGCCCTGGCCGTCATTACAGGAACACCTGCAGCTCAGCTACTTTGCAATGCCCTCGCTGAGTTGCAGAAACCACTTCCCAGGCTGTGGGAGGGTAATTATATTTCCAGCCGAGGCAAAAACTCCAACCGAGATCAGTGGTCTCTCTGCATATTCTCACATTTGAGAGACATTGTGTAGGCACTGCATGTTTGTCGACTTGAAAACAGCCCCTGTTCTGAGGATTCTGCAGTTCAAAGAAACAAAACGGGACGAACATGCGAATCGCTGTCCCCGGCTGGCACAGGCAAGCCTGGAAGGCTGGGAGTTCTTGCCTGTCCATCATTGTCTCTCTCACGCACTGGGAGGAGGTCCTGGGTTTTGTGTGTGAAGCTGGTGGTGTTAGAGCCAGACTGAGCTGACTTTGTGCACAGAAATGCCATATGTTCAGTCCTGTCTCATGTTCTGCGTGCCTGTGTGGTACAAGGCTCCTCTGTGATACTGCTGGGCTACAACTCAACAGCCAGGAGTGGGCAGAAACATTTTTAAATGAGCACCCATAGAGTTTGGCAAGGACTGCAGAGGTGATTAATACTAGTTTGAACCTTTTTCCCCGAAAGAGTCTTTGTCCTCTCCTGTTGCTTCTCCTTTTTCCTGTTCTTTTGAGAAAGACTTGTCATGGAAGTCAGGTGTTGTGTGGCTTTTGTCCTTGTTCTGGCGTGGGTGTCGGAGTCTCAACGATAGTATTCCGCACTTTGAGTTCTCTGTCAGTAAAACTGAGGCGGTGATTATTTCTGCCTTTTCACAATGCAGTTCTAAACGGCTTTCGAGGTTTAAAATGCACCTCGCAGTAAATATAAGTACTTAAAGCACACAGCATTGACTTATAGCCTGTGGTCTCTGGATAGATGGAGGTTTGTGAGATCCTTGTGTGTGCTTCATGAAAGGTAACCCAGGAAAGGCAGTGCCTTGTCAGTAGGTTTAGTTTGTCATTAGGAGAGAGGCACCTCCGCTGTAGGGTCCGCAAACCAAGAAATTTTAAAGTGTCCAGACTTACTTGTGGATGCACCATCTTTGAATTTGATCATTATGTGTCTCGTGTGCATTTGTATGTGTGAGGATTACTCTCATAGTTCTGTCTTTAGTAATGTCTGCTGCAGAATAATTGTTCTATTAATAAGGTTTTGGTGATTGCTTACAGGTTTGAGTGGAAATTTTGGGCAATGAGAAGCACAGCATTTTACAGACAAAGAAAGAATAGAGGATGAGTCGGGGAGGATGGGAACTGCACCAAGCCAGGAACAGATGGAGTCAGATGGGTTCTGAACCCCCAAGGTTGGTGCACATGGAACAGGGTGTTTGGGCTCCCCTTTCATTGCATAGGCCAAAGTGCTTCGCAAAGTGTATGTGAGTCTGTTTGCCTTTGGAAAGACAATAAAGGAGCTGACTACAGCAAAGTCCCATACCTGAGCACAAAATGACCCTTTCAGCCCCATACTCTGTGTCTTGCAGCAGCTAGTTCCACCTGCCGGAGAGGAGAGGCTCTAAACCTTAGTGCAGTACGCCACAGGCAACCTTCCCCCAACAGCATGATCTTCTCTCTCCACAGAATGCAGGGAAGGTCAAACCTGCACAGTCGATGACTTGTGCGATGAAACGCTTAGCTGGCTCTGCTCCTCACTAATGCTGTTGTTTAGACTGCTCGTTTATGAATGGTGTCTGTGCAACGGTATTGCTCGGTATGATTGCCATCAGTATTTCAATAGTTTGAATATCAAGTACCAGGTGTTCCAGTGGGGCTGGATTGCTGACCGCAAGCAGTGAGTAAAAAGCAGTGCAGAGTTTGATAATGTTTTCTGTATGTCTTTTTAGAAATGAAGAGTCCAGAAGGGAATTAGTGTGTGAGCTGTTAGGTGGGTAGGAGACTTGCTCTCATGAGTTAGTTATGCCCCGGCTTGGCTCACAATTTCAACGTGCAGGATCAATTCTTGTTGACTCCCATCAAGAACTGAGCATAGCTCTTGAGGTGAGGAATATGACCCTTAGCTGCAAAAAAATCTTTGTGAAAAATGATATACCATTCATTCAGTGTTTTAGAAGGAACATTAACTTTTCAGGAGCTGTTAAATTCACACTGGTATTGTAGTGTGCAGTTCTGAATAACGGTATCTGCTTGGTTTTCTACTTTGCACTGTTAACGTGCTCAGCATGTTTCTTGCTAATGGATTTTTTTTTTTTCTAGCTGTATTTACGTTCTTATTTGTCCACCATATGCATGATGAGTTTGTTAACCACCCACAGGGTGGTGATAGGAATTGGCTCCTTTATTACTGTTTCTTGACAGGGCTCTGTGGGCTTGTGGGGCTTGTTAGGTTGAGTTTTTCTCTTTGCGAGGAAATGGTCATTGGCACCTTTTGCCATGTGCAGTGAGCTGTGTCAGCTGATGAAATTAGTGTAAAGAGGAAGATATGCCATGGATCTGTAGACTGCTGCAGGGCATACTGAACAGTGGGAAAAAAGCACAGAGAAAAAATTGAGGGCAGAGTGGAGAGGAGGGTTGAACGTCCCGTGATGTTGCGTAGCTCCAGCAAGAGCAGGATGGGACGGGTGAGCCTCAGGGCCGTGTTCGTGTGGGCGTCAGCGAAGCGGCTCTGGCAGAGACAAAAGACTTCTTGCATCCAAGACAACACCTGCCTCATCCCTAGCAGCAGTTTGTATGGTGTAACAAAGCATGGAGGCACGCTTCCTTTCACTGGCCAGGGGCAAGGTGCTTTGCATCATCTTCTCGCAGTCCCTCTGCGCTCCTGGTGTGTCATGGTACCCAGGTGTTTGCCTGTCACATCGGGCTGTCGCAGTACCTCCAGAAATTACATCGTTCCCGCTCTCTGCTGTCCTGGCAGCATGTTGCTAGTGCTGTGCTCCTTCCCAGCACTCCCATGGATACAGCACTGATTCCTGCCTGTGCAGCTCATTTCCCGAGCGTCAGGTTGAAGAATGCACTGGTGAAAGCTGAGTTGAGAGCTAGTTTTAGAGCTTGATGGCATCTTCTCTCACGTGAGAAGAAGAATCTTGTGCTCTGTCTATCTCTCTCCTTTTTTCCAGATTGTTTGGCTGGCAACGCAGGATGACGCATGAGCTGCCATTGGAAAAAATATGCAGTTTATCCAATATACTGGTGTGTGAGAGCAGGGAAAAGGGAAGAAGCATGATTTTCTCCATGTCTGAAGCCTGAAAGGGTAGTTCACTGAAAAAAATGTGTGCTGTGTCATATAACCCTACCTGCCTAACTTTGCCTTGTAACAGTAGCAACTCTAAATGCAGAGGAAATTAGTGCTGCAGCTTTTGTCAGAGAAATCTCTTTGGATTTGTTAAATAATACAAGGAATACAAGGCTATGAGGCAGATAAATAAAAGACCTGTTCCAAAGCGCCAAGCGAGTCAGTGGGAAGGCACAACTCTTTCTTAGAGGCTTAGCATCTGCTGCTAAGCCTGCAGAGCAGGGAAATGTATTGCATTTTGTGGCTTATTTGTAATTACTGTAACAAGACACCTTGACTTGAATACATGGTTATCTGCGTATTTGGAAAGTGCCAAAAATACCCTGGCTGTTCTATGGCACATGACCAGCTCAGGTCCAAGAGTTGCTTAAATCTTTGCTTCATTGAGTTTATGGAAGGCTAACAACTCCCTGCAAAATAAGGCTGGAGATGCTGGGGCAGATTTCTGTTGCCAATTCTGTTGCAGCTGCTGAAGTTATATATATTAAAAAAAAAATCAGGGAAAGCAATTCCCCTTCCTCCTGTGAAATAGCTGTATTGTTTGGGTGAATGTGTAATAAACACGAGAAATAGAAACAGTGTCATAATAAATGTAATTTTTGTTGTAGTCCTCGTGGTACTGTACGATCAGTTGTGGGGAACAGTAAACGTACTTGTTCTTTCTTCAGTGGGTAGGCTACTTGTGCCCTTAGGTGAAGTACTGCTCTTACTATGTGCGTTAGGGTATTGGTAGGCAAGAGCTGTTTTCTCCGTTTGGAGGGCATCTGGGCAGCGGCTGCTTTTCCAGCCCGTGTTGGGATTTTCTGGAGCAGAACCTTCTCTCTCTGCTCTGACTCAAGGCATTTGAGAGAGCGCCAGTACCACTTCAAGATCTGGCCTGGTAGGAATGTTATGAAGTACTTTGTCTTCAGACAACCTTATGACTCTGAGTATTTAGCCCCCCCCCCCCCAAATTAGCAAGGTTTTTCAGTTGAGAGGGAACAGTTAAGCCTTTGGATGCAAAAGCTCACAGCCATAGACTTTTTTTTTTTTAAAACCAGCCTTCACAAATCACCTGAGACTTCCAAAAGCCTCCTACAAGGCAAAGCTCCTTTTGCCATCTCTATTTTTGTCCTTGTGCGTCAAAGGGTAAAATAGAATGCGCCGTATTGCTATGCATCTACTTCACGACTTTAGATACAATCAAATATGTGGTTGTTTTTAACTGTGTGATCCTAAACAGTTTAAGTGTATAAAAATAATAAGCTTACTGCATCCAAAAGAGAATTGTCCTGCTGTGCAATTATTGTCTTTTTCCAGAGAAATTGTAGCTCTGTCAGAAATGAGACCAACTCGATTTTAGGCTTCGGGATAAACTTAGCAACAAGGTATTCTGCTCTTCAGAAGCCCATGTGGAAAAATGTTCATCTCTGGCAGGGCTTCGCTGATTTCTGTAGATTTAAAGCAGGAGTTAGTTGGCCTCCCAGTGTTTTAAACCAGGTTAGGAGGTCAGCAGTCCAAAGATAAATTGGATTATATGGTAAAGCACATTAAAATATATACACAGTTCCAGTGCCTTTGGTTTTCTTCCCTGAAAAACATTTCCATCTATGCCACTTTATTTCATGGGATCATTGTTTCTGTGGATGTGAACAGTGCCGTGCAATTTAGGCAGAAAGATCCCATGCGTGTGATTTCCATGGAAGAACTTGGTATATATTTTATAACCAGTCACGAGTACAGCATCCTGCATTCCCTCCTGGCTCTTGAACTAGCAGAAAATACTTACTCCCAGTACAATTTTTTATAATTGCAGGAAAGGGGACCCTGCTATGCCCTAGGTGTCTTTGAGCACTTAGCATGCCTTGCCTGTGACCCTTCCTGACACCGTGAAGCTCGAGTAGCCTGACCCACCCTGGGTCTGTGCCTGGCGCTTTGGAAAATCAAGTGGCAGAGTTGAAGTAGGTTGAATAGGGGAGCAGGAGGGAGGGAGGGGGTGTCCACCCTGCGTGTGCAGACGGGGGCTGGCTTAGGGACCAGGTGAGGGATGGTGTCCCGCACACGCACCAGCGGCGCGGAATTGGCCGTTTTTCGGCGCGTATCCCGCGTGCGGGTCAATGCGGGTCACAACTGTTGTCTTTTCTGGTGATGAGGGACACAGTGTTTTGAAACGGAATCGATGCTTGAAGCCTGTCATGATGGTTGTCTGAAAAAAAGGCTTTTTTTGCTGCATATATGCAAACGCAGCAACCATCACCCTTGAAACTCCCCAACTTGCACCATTTAAAAGTGCAAGTAACTTATGAAACAGTACTATCCTGTAACAAACGTCTGAAAGTCTGTCTTAGGGAATGTGGGGAGCCTATTTAGTCCCTGAAACATTATCTTAACACGTAGAGCTTTTTCTCCTGCTTGTTTTTTCACTGCCTTGTGAATCTAGAACAGACAGGCTATTTCCAGAGCTGCTCTGCACCTTCAGATAAGCTGCATCAACATGGTATAAATATTCCCTTTTCCCTCTCCCAGAGTTGGAGTTCAAGAAGTCGATGAGTTAATCATCGGACTCAAATCTCACAAATTAGCTGAGTGTGCTGTGCACAGAGTCACTTAGCTCATTGCTCACACAGAGATTTAAAAAGGGAAGGCCATACTGTGTATTATCCTAGATTAAAGCCTTTCTCATTGCCCATACTAAAATGAAGCTGATCATGCTGCAGTTTTACACCACGCTCTCACTTATTATTATGGTGTTGTCTATTATTCTCCTGGCAAAGCTTTTTTAGACTAATATAACCTTTTATTTCCCAGGAAGGTAAGCGCATCGGTCTAATTTCATTAGTTGCATCCAGTACCCATTTAGCTGAAGAAGTGTGATTTTCTGTTCACAAGGCAGCAGTGGTTATTTTGAAGAGCAGCAAAACCGTCCCCGATATTGCCCTTCTGGCCTGGAATTCTTTCTTTGTTAGCGTGACATTTAGGGCCACAGAAAAGTTAAATGCTCTGTGTGCTCTGCCCATGCTGCTTAATGCTTCCTTGCTTGGATGCAAGCTGAGCTGCTGTCACTGCAAATACCACCTCACCTGGGGAGTTGTGTACTTGTTGCAGGTATTTACAGCCTGAAACACAAGTCTTCTATACTGTCTCTGAGTGTTTTCTGGGAATGTGCTTTAAATGCATCATCTGTGTGAATATTCTTATTGTTCCACACTGGCAGGGTGGAGCCTGCTTGAAAGTTTAGGTTTGTCAGCTTAAAAGTTTGATTTGAAAAGTCACACACACATACACACAAATTAGTTTGTCAAACTGGTGCTTTCATACGCCACTTGGCAGTCTTTGTTTTCTATTTGTGGTTCTCCTCTGTTTGTAGTGCAGATAATTTAACCTTCTAAATTCAGCCTAGCAGATCACAAAGACTATTACATGAATATTTATTCTTTATTTTCCTTTGTGATAGCTTAATCTCCAAACTGCCATGAGCAATTTCTTAATTTCTCTTTGAGAAAACCAAATTACACGGGCAGTTTGAAAAGAAGACCATAATTCTGTTTTGAAAAGATAGTGCTGACAGATTAGTCTGCCTGTGCAACCTAAGTATTGCAATATCCACATAGCCTGTGAGAAGACTAGTCAGATATTATTAGATGAAATGAAATTAATTCACTGAAGAGGTTTTCTAATTTGCAAATCAGTCACCAAATATCAGAGTTTTGCTTCAAATCTTTTCACAGTTTTCTGAAGATTGTTTGGATTATTTTGGAAGTGTAAATAGCTGGTTTTTTTCTAACTGGTGTTTCAAATTTTTATAGAGTGACAAGTGGGAAAATGGGGGAAAAAAACCCCCATGATTGTTATTTGCAAAAACTTTTAAGATCAGCAGATCAGTAACATACCCGTGGACCAGGCCGGTTCGAGGCTGTATTTTCCACTTGGTAACAACTTCTCAATTTTTGTAATCTGCTTTTGAATTGTATCAGAATGAAAATGTTATCTTCAATACTTAATGAAATGAAAAAAAGTCAAAATGTTTACCTTTCAGAAGTTGGCCAGGCAGACCACTTAGAAAATCAGCTAGTCTTCCCCTAGAAAGCATCATTCAAATCAGCATTTTTTTAATGAAATACCTCAACCTTAACAGAACATGTACAGTGAATTTAGGCAAAACCACTGCCTAGCTCTAGGAAGAGAGTCTATCAAAGAATAAAGCTGTGGAATTTCTAAGTTTATTTAGTGAACTCATCTCAGCGCGAGCAGATAGTCTTGTTCATTTGTCCCCGTTATTCTGGCAATATTTTGCTGTGCAGAAGGAAAGCATTTTCCAAGTACAGCTACACTTTTTAACCTGAGACATTTCCTTTTCATATTGAGTCGGAAAATCAACTACGGTAAGCGGAGCTAGTGCATTAACTTTCTACTTACACATGACGAGCATGTTAAAATCGTGATTTAGGTCACAGAAAAACAAATTTGTCCAAAACTTCCTGCCCTTCAGTTCCTATTCTAGGCAGTCATTGCAAAAACTAGAATAAATTTTCACAGCCGGAGAAACCCTTTTGACCATCCAGTCTGCTTTTCTGTGGAATTACATAGCCTGCATAATTTAATCATTCATTTAGCGACCCTAATGCTGTCTGATTGAGCTAGACTGGAGCGTGGCCTGATGAGCTGTGGGGGAGCTGCCTCTCTGGGGAGGCTGAAATCAAGAAGGACAAACACGTAAGATAGCGTGTGATGCTGGGGAGCTGGAGGCAATCAGGCACTGGGTAAAATCCTCCCGTGACTCGGCTCCCAGTTTGAGGCATTAGCTGGGCAAATGAGTCTTTTCTAAATTGCCTGTAAACATAAGGATTTTACCCACCACTCTGGCTGGACATACTTGTTTATCAGCACTAAATTTGGCAACCAAAATATGATGTGACCTGTGCCCACCGCTCATTATTCCTATAATAAAAATCAAAAACAAATGTTGTTTTGGATTGAACAACTTGAAATAAATTCCAAATAAATTTTAAAAATCACACTTTTCTTCAGTTTTTCTTTTTTTTTTTTTTAGATAATGAAATTGACTCTCTGGAAGCGTGCTGCGTTCTTACTGCAATGGACTGTCAATCTGCTCAACTGCAGTTCTTAAAACTGTCATAGGATGGTAAGAGTCATGTTGGGTCTCAGATGGGTTGCAGTTAAAAAAATTAAGCCATGGCAGAGTATAATGACTGGGCTGTTCCTATTTCTGATAATTTCTTTCCATCTGACAGCTATTAGGCAGTAGAAGGCAGGCCAGGGAGTCCTAGGCAAGGAATTCTTTCTGCTTGCTCTGATACTTGGTACTAGATCACATTTTCAAGTGAAGGTATCCGTATGCAGCCAGATATACGTGTTTATTCTTTCAGCACAGGTATCTGTGATTGTCGATGTGCGCGGCACTTTAACCCCCAGGTGTAAAACTAGTTTAACTAGCACTTAGAGGGCTACTGTGATTTGGGGCTGATAGTTCCAGCGTCTTCCTTGCACATACAGTTATTTCTCCTTACTTTGTGACAGAGAGAGGTGCAATGGGCAGGTGACACAGAAACTGAGCTGGCTGGTTTTGGGTGCAGAGCCAGCTCAACCACCTCCTCGCTGCTGAAAAAGGCATAAAGCACCTCAAAGACACAATTCTGTTACTATTTTTGTCCTCTAGCCCACCCAGGTGCCTTAAATTTCTGGGCACTGCTAGCTAAAGGTGTGCAGAGATGCCTGTTGTTGCACAGACCACCAGCTCCTTCTGTGTCGCTTCTGTGAGGAAAGCCGTTTTCTTTCCTTGCCAGTGCAAATTGTTCTCAGATTTCCAAGAAGCACCAAAGCCATAAAGTATTAAGTAAAGTAAAGGTGACCAGAAAAACAAGAGAAAATAAAAGACATTTAGACTAGATTCAGAACTAGGCTAAGACCTGAATACAGCTGACAGGAGTACACTTCACAAAAAGAGGGGAGCTGCTGGGTGAGAGTGTGGCCATAGAGACAGTTGTGCTAAATCAGGGGATAATCTCCTGTAATAAGGTCAGAGTCTGTGCTAGAGCCTGACGCTTTCCCCGTCCTTTTGTAGCTGGTGCCTTCCCAAGTCCAGCAGTCCACAACATCACTCCTCCTTCAAAGAGCCTTCTCGCGTACGCTCTCCTTCTCAGGCTGGTGCTCGGCTCCTGCTCTACCTTTCTAATATGTAGCTGAGCAGCATTCTTTGCAATTCAGAGCACGCTTCATCTCTCCTAAAAGTCATTAGTATAAATTATTTGGATCTTAAAAACGTAAAGCCTTAATAGCTACCAGTTAATACTCTTCTTGCTTGGATGATTGGAAATAATTAGGTTGCAGAAATGTTTCTTGAAAACTTTCTCTTTTTCTGCCTTTCTGCTGATAGATCTTCTATTTCTGTTTTTGAATTTATGGGTATTCCCTTATGTCATTTCACCTGCTGCATGAATTCCTTACAGCTCCTAGCTTATGATTGGTATTAAGACGGACTTTCCTCTTCTTCTGTTTGTTTAATGTACATTAATGTACATAGCAAGCCAGTTATTTTAAGCCAGTCTGACATTCTTTCCTGAAAATGGACTTGTGCTGTTGGATATCTAGTCCAGTGTTTGTGAGTGACTCTCAATTATCTATTTCTTTCCTATTTCCTTTCTGAAACAGGTATAATAAAACCAGTAACATCTCCATTATGTGTCTGGATTTCAGTACATGAAGCTCATGAATGTTTTGTCATCTGCATGAGGGTCATCCAGGCTGTGAAACATTTCTCTCTGTAAGTACTGGGGTTTTTGCCTCCCAGATGTTATAGAGAGAAGTTTATGGAGGCTGTAATTCTGCTCCTCGGTGCAGTGTATCAGTCTGTATCAGATATCAGTTAGTGCCCCCATCTGGCACTTACTGTGTCACGTTGTTGATTCACAAATTTCCAGCCTGTTTAGCTGTGAAAGAGCAGAGATTCACAAACAGGTAAAGCTCACTCTCACGCCCAGGACCGGTGTGGGGTAGTCAGGGTAGCAAATGGTTTTCTGTGTGTTTGGAGCAGCAAGCAGCTGAGCAAAATTCAAAGGGTTTCAAATTCTTAGCGGAAAACTTCCAAGATGGAAATTTTCCGTTGGGAAACGTCCCCGTGGCATGCCATGAGAACTGCAACGCAGGACTCTCGTCGCCCTCAGTTTCTTCTTGAGGCCAGGTTCCTGCGTGAGTGCATCTCCCACAGTGCAGAAGTTGTCTCTGCCCTCGTTGAACCCACAGGAATGATGGCTTGTGACTACAGATGGGGTGTAGTTAGCAATTCTGCAAAATGAGGTCAGCTTTCACAACGCAAATATTTTATTTACCAAAAATCTCCTTTGCTATGAAAATTAACCTTGATGAGTACTTTCAGTCTACTCTCTCCTGATGTTGTTGGCATTCCCAGCTAGCACCGATCCTGTGAGCCTCTACCAGGGTGAACTGAAAACTGACAACCCTGTTTTCCCTCCTCAGTTGAGACTTTGCTGAGGTCTCTCTGGCCCCTGAAATGCAATGTCTGCAGAGATGACTAGTGTCAGTTAATGAGCTTTATTTGCAGCTAGGAGGATTCATTTCGCATCCATGCAGTGTTTTTGCATCCACACGCACACACATGAGATCTTTTTCTAGCAGGACTTTTGGACATGGATGTGCACGCATGTTATTATGTTGGTAACTGAGTATAATGAGTAAGTGCTTGGTGTTTAGTTTCTAAGAAATTATTTCTCCTCCTTCTGTCCCCCTATGCAATGGTCAGTGTGCAAACTTAACTGTTACAGATTCCTCCAGCATTAAAAAACTGCATAAATACACAGATGTCCTCTCTCCTGAATGTTTCTGGAGGTAGGATGGTAGATCGTAATCTATCCTTCGGAGAAGATGTTGGCGCAGCATATAGCTGAATCTTGACAGAGGTGTTAGGAGAGCTATCGTAACAGTAATTCTCATCTGACAAAAGAGGCTAAATCTTCCTAAAAGTCTTTTTTTTTCAATGAAAATTGCATTGTCCGTCTAACTATACTCCCCCCCCCCAAAAAAAAAAAAAAGAGACTGCATTAGGTTTTTAAAATGTATAGGTAACGTGTTGATTGTAAGGGAGAAACTTAAATTTCTCTTAAAGCACAGGATTTCCATTACACTCGTGTAAATTCAAACAGTCTGTACTGCAATTAGCAGTTCCATTATCTCCTGTTTACAATTTTCTCATTGCTGCTCTCACTTAAGTATTAACTGGGTACCTTAAGTGGCATGGCTTGTATCTGATATTTCTCTTCATCTTCTCTGCAGGAACTGCTTGACAATTGCATACATGGTTGGTTTTGAAGACTTTTTAACACGTCGTTATTTTTTTTTTAATTTAGAAGAGAGTTTAAAAATCAATAAGAGCAGCTTACAAAGCCAGGCTTCAGTGGAATACGTTTTTCTTTTGAAGTTAAGAGCTTGTAAAGAAATTGATGTTATCTAATAGTAATTTAGAGGAAAACTATTTTATTTTCATTTAGTAAACAAAAACAAACAATGGAAAAGCAAACAGAACACAGCGGCATCATTGCTAAGGATTTTGACACATTTATTACTGCATAATTCGCTTTACTCCCTTCATATTCTGCTGGCTTTGGATCATTTCATTTTAATGACCTGTTTTTTCAATATCCAGCAACAATGTTTACTTTCCTTGTCAGTGTAATTCTGCCAATTAGCGTCCTTTTTTTTTTTTTTTTTTTTCCTTATATCGGCTTAATCTTTTATAACATTGTCTTTACCTTATGGCAGAAATTTTAGCTCTTTGCTTCTTATTCTCGGCAGAATGGGAGAGCAATAAGTGTCTAAATGGAGGGTGTGCGCTAAGTGGTTTTTGAATCATTTTAGTATCAATGCCTATGACAGGTTCTGTTTATTTTTCAAATGAGAGAGGCAATGAAATATTCAATTTTTGGAAGATGGCAAAATTGTCCCTTAATACTTAGCAGCATAGCGATGAGTCAGTTGTTAATATTAACAATACGCCTACAAATGTCATGTGTGAAAGAGGACCTCTTTCACTAGGCAACATACAGACGCCTGATGAGAAAGAGCCCTTGCACCCAAAATCTTGCGACGGAGAGGCCACAGGTAAATTAACGACGAGAGTGCCGGAGAGAGCAAGCCCAGAAGAGCACATCGGCGTTGGTTCAGAGTGTGCAGAGGGAAGGAGAAATGTTGGGAAATCCTAGGTTTGTTTCTCTCTAAAAAACAAAGCAGCATTGGGTTCTTTTTATTTGTCTTTTGGATTCTGAGCTCTTAAAAGTACACTTGCTTTGGAACTACTTCTAGCAGGGGGACAAGTGTAAAGCAGGACACTTTAACAGGAGTCCTGGAGATGTGACATATTGAGGAACTCAGAGGTGATATGATACGTGGACTCGAGTAATTTTTGGTGGTCAGCAAGCGTGTGCTGGTCCTATTAACCCCTTCAGTCACGGCTTTGTCCGCATACATCTTTTAGTCTGAATGCCCCGCAATGTCCCTACTTGGTGGGGCGAGGGTCCCCGGTGTCGTAATGTGGCTGCGTCCATCCATACGGTGCTGTGGTAACCACTGCTCCTCTTGTTCCAGGTCCCGATCAGGTCAGAAGAAGAAGAGCACCTGCCCCATTGGAGCTGCTCCAACTTCACATTCCGTTTCAGTGCTACAGAACAGAAACTTCGGAGACACTGTGTTTGCACTGGGAAGCCCTTTCTGTGCTTCAAGAGCTTTGATAAGGAGAATCCAAGGCCAGAGTCCTGATATGATTTTTCACTGAAAGAGGATGGCTTTCATCTTTATTATCGCCGGTTTAAATGTTGTCTCCCTCCACCCAGCTGTAGTAAGACACAGTGTGGGTTCTAGAGCTTGCTGACCATGTACTGTCCTTAAAACACCTGTGAATGGTATGAGACTCTCTCCAGGCTGATCCACTTTTCCGACAGAAAACAGGCAGCTGGAACCTAAATCTGGAGTGCCTTGCCTGAAGGTGTACAGCTCTTGGCTGGATGCTACCAGGTCCGGTCTCTTGACCCAAGCAGAGCAATTCTCTTCTTTAGGGAGGCAGAATTCAGAGACGCCTTCTAGGATAACTATAAAAGAAACCATTGGCTCTAACAGCCCTGACTGGCAGTTTTAAAAACCCTGTGAGGAAAAACATTTCCTGAAGAGATTACCTTTTATCAGCAATTAAAGAGCACGGTGAAAAGGAATTACCTCATCCTGTTTAGCCTCAAGTCATGAAGATATTCCTGAACAGTGGCAGCGAGATGAAGGCTGCAGAGGTTGTGATAAACTTGAAAAGGCAGGATGGAATCTTGTTTAGAGTACATGCGAATGCTGAAGGGTTATTTTTATGACATGGGTTTAGACAGAAAATGATGCCAAGTGAGTGCAAGTCCCCAGAAGAGAGCTGCTTGTGAGACTGAGAAGAAGGAAACCGTAGGAAGGAGAAGAATTCCAGGCAGCTCATTTTTGTAGTAAAGAGAGACAGCTCAGTCCCAGAGGTCTGCGGTGGTGCGACAGCAGGCTAAGTCACAGATGGCAGCTGGAGGGAAAGTGTCCTGGAAATCACTGCTGATAGCAGTATCCGCAGGGTCTTGAGTGAGGTATCAGGAACAGGGTGCCCAACTATAAAATTCCAGCCTCAGGCATGATGCAGGAGAGATTTTTGCTAATAAGCAACAGAAAACAGAGAGGGGGAAGGGTTTTCTGACAGTGTTGAAACGCCGCAGCAAGGTGCAGGGCCTTTGTTCAGCGTAGTTTTGCTTTGCTGTCCCTTTGTAGAGAAATTTTAGCTTTGTCACCAGCTGTGTGTTTCCTCCGATTTGTGCAGGAATCTGTTTCTAAGCAAGTGACTCTTTCTAAGCAGGTGTTCTGAGCCTGGAGGTGTAGCCCAGCACAGAAAGTTGTGGTGCAGTGACTGGAAATAGGGAATAGTGTTTTCCACCACTTTGAGAGAGTGAGCCTTACAATGGATTGGAAAGAATTTCTCTTCTGCAAATGCCATGTTCGTCCCTTAAGCCTTCCTCTCGCATCTCTCCAGGTAACTTGGCTGTTAGGGTAGAGCAGTGACAGTGCCACAGAACAAACACATGTGCAGGCACATGCCAAAAAAGTGGCAAGGGCTATGATTTACCATCCTTGGTGTCCCGTGATGTCTGGTGCTCCTGCAGGCCCTTGGGCAAATGAGATGAAAGCCATTCTACCAGCAGGACTCTGACATCAGCCTGCTTACCACCACACCCCGTAAACTAAAGAAAGCAGGCTTTGTGGGATCTTTGTCCATTACTGCCCATCTTGACTGTTTGTGGAAGGTCCAGAGCGTGGGATAGAAGAATATTTCTATTACTGCACGAAACAGTTTGTTAGAGACAAGGATTGAAGTCAAGGGCCAGAAATGCAGTCTGAGCCCTTGGCCGAGCTGTGGGAACAGATGTTTTCCTTCCGTTTATGGGGCCAGGGTGCTGACAGCTTTGGAGGCACATGTCCAGGGAGATGAAACAGTCATTATTGCCTTGGTGAAAAAAGGCATGCTGCTGAGCACTGCGAAGGGGAGATTAGAGAGTTATTTCTGTGTTGCATCTGCTAGTCTGGCACATGTGGCTGAAGACTTGATTTCTTGTTAATCGAATAGGCAGGAATGATTGATATCAGTTATGAGGTTTTTAACATCTGTTAGCATTGTCTACCAGATTAGAGCACAAATACTTATTTGGAGGCTTTTTCTCTGTCTTCAGCAAGGGCAAGTCTCTTCCAGCTCTTCTAAAGGTCTGTCTTGAGCATGACCGTCCCCGTCTGAACATCTGGAAGACCCCTGTAGTAGAGCAACACTTTGGGAGTGGGACGTGGTAAGGAAACACAAGGTGCTGCTCCTCTGCTGAACTCCCTGCTCCACCTCCGCCAGCCACAGCCACAACCTACCAGGAGGGCAGGAGGAGCATGTTTGTGTGTGTATATGGTGAGGAGGGGGGAACTGGGGTTGCGTGGGACCCAGTGGTTAATTCAAAGCTCAGGGGAACTGTTAGCCATGTGAATTATTTCAAGGCAGCACTGAGTAAGAGAGGGATGTGTAATCATGCCACCAGATGTTTGGTGACACCCAAATTAATTCTTCTTTTTGGGAGGTGGTTGCTGTCACTACAATCCCCAGAACAGCTGATGATTCTATCTTTGTATCCTGACAGCTGTTGGAAAGCTCGGTATTTGCAAACTGAGAGCGTTTATCAAACCACAGCACAGGCAGCTTTACAGAGTGGGTAAACCATATACACTCCCTGGTTTTTAAAAATGTCTTTTTTAAAATTGTGAAGGTATAGTATAGCTGGAGGAAATTTTTCTTCCTCTTTCTTGCTTTTTTAATTCTCTCCTTTCACAGAAAACATGTCTATGGTCATCTTTGAGACTGAAGACTCTAAGAAAGCTTCTTGCCCATGGTGGGGCAAATAGTCTTTATAGTTTTCAGGCAGTTCTTTCTGGTTGTCAGCTGCTGCTGCAAATTCAGACCAGAGTGCTATACACTGTATAATGCCAGAATGTATATAGTGTTCAGTTCTGTTTAGCCCAAGCTGATAGAAGAAATTAATCCCTGGAAACTGAAGCTTGCCTGATGCCAAGTCTAAAATATACTGTGGTGAGAAAGCAGGAGGTTAGAGAAATGCAAATACAGCTGTTACTTCCATGCCCTGTTCCTTGGAGAACTTATGTGTTGACAGGTGCATATCTTTTCCCAGTCATTTAGGATTTTTTTTCTTCCTCTGGAGACAGGACAGCAGCAGAGCCACAGTAAAAAGAAAAGATCTGAACCGAAAGATGGGCCAGGAGGATTCTGCCACAGCCTTGCAGTCAATCGCTTATTACCGTACTGTGGTGTGGGGCACTGATAAACAGGGAACTCGTTAAATGAGTTGTCTGCTAAAGGAATGCTGAAATAAAGAAATTCTCTGCATCAGAGGTGCCTTCTGAAGATGTGTCTGCCTGGGATTTTGATAAAAGTTCCCATGCTGTCTCTCTCATCACCACAGGCAGGTGAAAACTACAATGACACAGAAATCAGTTTACTCTCACTGAAGAGCAATTCGTGACAAGATTTTCAAAACTGACTTGTGGCTAAGCTGCCTCCACGCTTTTGGAGCCTGCTGAGAGTCTCAAAGCAATGCCCAAGGAACAAAGCACCTCACCATTTTTATCACCTGAAAAGTGGGTGCAGTCATGGACATGGACTTCTCCAGCATGATTCGGATCAGTGAGGTTACGAAGAATTCACATCTGCAGGGCGCAGAACTTGGCAGTTCCAGATCGGTGTCTTTAGTAGCTGCAAAGAGATTTCTTCTCCATTCTGTTTGACTTGGGGCAGTTTTCTAGGTCAAGTCTACTCTGTGGCAGGAAATCCTTCACATTTTTGATGGAATTTAGGACTTCAGTATTCTACAGTAATATGCGGTGTCATCTGATCTGCAGAATCAAAGCTTTAGGCAGAAAGTAACTTTATTTTCCATGAGCTAATGGACTGTGAAGAATCAGTTAGGTTTGATCCAGTAAGTACAGTTCAGTTTTGTTTAGTTTTCTCTTATGTGGGATAAAAACTAGTAGTAAATCTACCAATACCGGTTCTTCATTTGAATGCTGAGCTGTCATAAAAGTGAAAGAGATGTATTACACATGGACTGCTTCTGCATCTTGAGTTCCTGAGGTTCATGGAGATTGCCTATAATTTTATTTTTGTATGGGAATGGAAAGAGGTTTTGGCAAGATCTTTTTATTACCTTTAAAAACATTTTTACTTGCTTGGACTATTGAAAAATCCACTTGCTGTCTAGCTGTTTTCGCCTCCCAGTTCACCTGTCTCTCCTCCTCTTCAAGGTCCTTTTTACTTTTTCCATAATCAAATAGAGTTTTTATTTGCAGTTCCAGGGCCTCTAACTAACTGCAGCCTCCGTCATCACAGGTCTGTGTCATTACTCCAGTTACCTCAATGCTTCCAGCACCGTCTCTTGCACCTCTCTCATATTGCTAAGCTCTTTACTTTGCTTTTTGTAAACACGAACAGCTGCCAAATGCCTTCCCTCCACAAAAACCTCCCTCGGAAACTACTTCCCTTCTATATCCTTAATGTCAGTCTCTTTGTGCTCCATTTTGGCTTGAACTATTGCCCCTCCATGAAATAGATGTAACTTTTTAACTGTTTGGGGGAGGGTTGGATTTGGGTTGGGTTTTTTCGGGCGGCGGGGGAAGTGAGATTCAGTAAGGGATTTATAGATTTTTTTTATTTTTTTTTCTAACCAATCAGGTCCAGATCTGAACCACGTTTAAAGTTTAAACTGTTCCATATTTAAGTATCTTCCATCTCTATGTACCCTCCATGCAAAGAAAAGGTAATTGTTTGCTATTTCCTTTACAAGAATCCTTAAATATTGGAAAAATACTGTATTTTGTCCTTCACCCCTCTCCCATCTTCTCTTTCTTAGAAAGCACAAGTCTTTGATGAAGTCAAAGATTTTCCATGATTAAGGACTTCTTTTGCAGGGATACTCTCTAAGCCTCTTCTCCTCACTCTTGCTGTGTTTTAGACTTCTTTTGAGTCTGTTCTCAGCTTCCTGAAATTGCAGTGCCCAACACAAATCATACTAGTGCTGAAAGGAGTAGAATGATGGTCCTGATAATATTCCCAGCAGTTAATATTGGCCTTTCTTTTTGCAGCACCCTCACTGTTACTACAGTTTCACTGCTCTCCAAAAGCCCCAGATCTATTTTGCAATATTGTTATCTAAAGTAATTCCATGTTGTATTTTTACATTTTGCTTGGCCATCTTCCATGCCAACACTTAATCCTTGCTGATTTTGGACAATTTGTGTCTTTGAGCAGGGATGTTGTACCCTCTCCTAAAGGTAGCGTTGTGTAAAATAAGTTTCATTACTTGCTCTTATAAGCTGTTAAATGTTTTCAGGACTAAATCACTTTTGTAGTGAAGAGGATATTTTGCATGATTGATGTAATTGGTAAAAATATTTTAGTCTATTTGACCTTGGACAGACCTTGGTGTGATCACAAATTGAAGCATCTTCCACTGAGAATGAAAAAGTGGTAAGTAAGTTTTGAACACAGTTTTCTGAGTCAGTGTCCAGTGTCACTGACTTAAAGTGATTTCCTTCATAGCACCCTTCCATAGGTCACTCAAGTAAACAGAAAGCACTGTAAAACACAGACTCTTCTCAATACAGTTTATACATGACCGTTTTCTTTTATGATGCAGGGAGCAGCAGAGGCAGGCAAGCTGCCCCACAAGGGAGGCAAGCCAGTACCCAAGGGTGACAGTGGGACAGGGACCTCCCGAATGAGGGCACGGCCCCGTGGTGTCCAAATGACAAGAGCAGAGCTGGTCCTGCCCAGGGTCACCCACAGCCCGGGAATTGCCAGAGCAGCCAGGAGCAATGAGGAAGGTCTGACGTCAAGCAAGGTTGGTAAAGCCGGGTAGACATAGCACACCCAGACAGTGAGGGCCTGGTCCTGCATTTAAACATGATTGTGGCGCGATGAGTTTGAGGTGATTCGTACCTCGCAAATCCCCATTAGCTTTTTGGGAGGGTGGTTTTCTGGGGTTTTGTCACCTGATGCTATGGGGACAGGCAGGTTCTTTTGAGGATGCTTGGTAGAATGAGAACAACTGACCGCAGGACTGTAGTTATAATTAGAGTTTTATCATTATATAAAGATTTTAGCAAGCAGTGTAGCTTTTCATTACACAGCATTTCAAGCAGTTAGTATAGCTTTCCTATTACAAAAAATTTCATTTACCTAGACTTTTCAGTCACTTGGACCCTCTGTGGATCAGGTCAAATTCTTAATAATCAGCGTGCGATAAAAAAATTGTACTTTAGACGCTGATTTTTAAAAGTACATGAGTCAATCAGCAGAGGAAGAAGAATGATGGAGGTGGTCTCACCGTGCTCTCGCTGACGGCGTTCCCTGTATCGCAAGGGGAAGCATGAAGGCCTTAGCAGTTCGGCTGCTGTTGAACCCGCTTCAGAAAACTTTTGGATAAGGCGATGTATTTATACCTCTCTGTTTGGGAGTTTGGTCTTTACAACGTCCATAAGTTAGTAAATTCTGAAGAGGCTGCCAGACAATCAATACCCAAGTATTTCAGCTGCAGGTTGTAATGGCTGCGTAACGATCTTTATCTCTTCATGTCCCCTGTGTCCTGCCTGAGGACACGCTTAAACTTTTTCTTTAAAAGAGAAACTGAGGCAACACGATATATTGAGGATTTTAACCATATTCCTGTCATCTACGTACTTTACCTCCCTATTTAGTAATGTGCCTCAGCTTCCAAACCAATCTCTATTTTAACATGATCTTTTTCCTGTTCCAGGCGATTTCCTTTCCACGTCAGTAAAGAGCTCTTGACGCAACCAGTAATGGTTTCATATTATTCTTCATCATAGGGAAAGTTTTCTTTTGAGGCTATTGTCTCATCCATTAACTACCAACTCACCTACACTTCTTTATTCTTGTATTTTTCCAGAGAGATGTTCATCCAGTTCCACGCGTTTGTTGACGTTTTCTTGATCCTGAATACAGTCCAAATGGCTGTTCTGTGGGAGCACTGACACTACAGGGAGTTAGAGCAGACTTACCAGCAATTTATTATTCTACCGAAATGGGGATGCCTGCAGAGGGAGGGAGGAGTGGAAAGAAACTTAACAACAGCTTCTAGAGCCTGTATGGCAGTATCAAATTTGGCAACAACAGTGTTTTATAGCTGGCTTGCTCTGCTGTATTACATCCATAGGCAGCATAGGAATGTCCAGTAAACCACAAAAAATACAAATGTATTTATAATAATTTAAAACTGCTATTCATTTGAACAACGCAGTCTATTTGCATTCAGAGCCTATTTTAAAAATGCTATCAGGCCCAAATGTAGATAAAGAAATATGCTTACAAGTTTCAGTTAGGGATTTGTTGACTTGGATTTCCAAGTTATTTAACAGTAATTTAAGATCTTTGTCTAAAAGCAGAGCGGTACAAGAAGATGAATCAATGGCATTTAGGCTAACGAGGATGCTTAATGTGTGGGAATTATAAGCATTTAGGAGTAATGTGACCAGGCAGGTTATAAAACATGAGACTCTGGAAAATTAGTACCTTGCCTGTGGCAAACAAAGGACGTTTGATTCTATTTGAGTTTGAGAGTGGAAGGCATACGTTTATTATTTGGGGTTTTGTTGATAAATGATAGCCGTATCTGTTGTGCTTTGAGGTCTGTGGTCCTCTGACCTATGGGTTTTAACTCATGAACGCTACTGGTCCCGAGGACAAGCAAGTGGCATTAAGTTCCCTGTACAGATACTATATGAAAAACAAGTGTCTAATGAAGTATCACCAGATACTCTGGTTTTTGAATCAGTCAGTGCTGCTGAAAAAGTCATTTAGGTATGTCTTAAAAGCCTACTTGTGCGCATCCTGGGCATGAACAGTAGAAACCTAAGTAGAGATCTAGGCCTCCTCCTGCTTTTGTGAAACAAAGCAGTTGTTGGAGAAGCTTGTGACTTGAGTAGATGTAAAACAGGCACTTGGAGAGGGTTAAGGCAGGTCAGGTGTTAGAATAGTCTGGAATTGCTGCTAGTGGGAGTTGTTCTGTGCTCGTGAAATGAGAGGAAATAAGGGCGTCTCTTGAAAACAGATCAGTTTGGTAAACCTTGGGGTATTATGATTAAACTCTCAGCTACCTATTGAAAGTACCTATTGACGTCTAAACGGCTGTGCGGTTGTGAAGCCCATAACCAAACATGCTGACTTTTCATTAGTGCTACTGGAATCACAATAGAAGAAAAAGCAGTACATGAAATTATTATCTAATTGCGGCAAGGATTGTCAGGAATCCAGAGGACAAGCTGTGCTCACTGATGTTGTCTTACAAATGTGCCTTTTATGTAGGGCAAATGGGAAAATGTTGATAACTGTGTGTCCAACTAGAAAGTGTACTGTACTCCTAAAAAAATTGCAATACTTCATGACATCCTGTCAGCCTATAGAAGTTTCTTTTCCTTTTGTCAGTGTCCCTTCAGTTCCTTCCGCAAAGGCTAATTACTTCATCAGACAGTGTTTCCAGGATGAAAAGTTGCTTTTTAAACTATTTTTTTAAAAACTTTTTTTACATTTTTTGTTATAGGTAGTTACAGATCTGCCACAGCGGGGTTTGTTGTTTCAGGGTGGCATTCAGAGAATGTTCTGGACTTCACTTTTTAAAAAGCAAAAGTTTTTAATTTTGAAATTGTCTTACAAGCATAACTTCTGCGTTTAGCACAGGACAGTGTCTAGTGAAGGCAAACCATTTGATGCCTTTTACTTCAGCATCCTTTTTCTGCAGTGAAATGTTAAGGCTGTCTTGAGAATCACCAGCTTGAGCCAAACGCTTCGGGGCATTTTTATGTCTTCCTTGCACTCATTTGGAGTACATTTTTTTCTGAGTGTTTTATTGAACAGGGATGAACATGAGCATATACTTACACTTAAAAATATTCTCGAAACATTGCTGAATCATTCAGAAGCACAAAATGATACAGGTTGGACAGGATCTCTGGAGCTCATCTGGTCCTTAGTTTTAGTCAGGAAAACACGTCTTTGGCAAAAGCTTTTTAAGAAAAAAACCCACCTACTACAACAAGAACGCTGCCTCAGGTATGAGCATATTAAATATTACTCTAAAATCAATACACAGCATGCCCTGCAAAAGGTATAGCAGCCACACTTTTCTTTATGCAGCCCAAGATATGCTTGGCTTTCTGGGCTGCAAGCACACATTGCCAGCTCAGGTCCAATTTAACATCCACCAACACCCCCAAGTCCTCCTCCTCAGGGCTGCTCTCCATCCACCCATCGCCCAGCCTGTATTTGTGCTTGGGATTGTCCCGACCCACGTGCAGGACCTTGCACTTGGCTTTGTTGAACTTCATGAGGTTTGCTCAGGCAAACCTCTCAAGCCTGTCAAGGTCCCTCTGGATGGCATCCCTTCCCTCCGGCACATCGACCGCATCGCACATCTTGGTGTCATTGGCAAACTTGCTGAGGATGCGCTCAATCCCACTCTCCGTGTCGCTGATGAAGATATTGGATAGTATCAGTCCCAGTATGGACATAGCAATAGGCTTTGGGAATCCAGGCAAGGCAAAGTTTGTCAGGCAAAACAGGTCTCATTTTCTCAAACAACAAGCGAAGGACAAAGGACTGGATGGAAAGGGGTGCAGGAAGTGTGGAATACCTGGAGCTCTGAAAACCTTTGTGATGGGGTTTTCAACAGAGCACGACAGGATCAGGCATGCATATTTGATTAGAGCCTTTGAAAATCCCAGCCTTAGATAAAATGCATTATGAAAACTATCTGCGAAATCAGAGCTGTTCCAGCAGCTTTTCTTCCCATTACTCCCCAAATGTTTTCCTTATTTTCTGGTACAGAACATAGCTGGGGACGACACAGCTTGAAAAGTCAGTTTTCCTTAATTGTGCAAATTTGTCACGATCTGAAAGGTACTCCAGTTTACCTGAAGAAGGACTGCATGGGGGAATGACCTTACCTGGTGTTTGGCCTCTATAAACCCTCTCAGGATAAGGCATGGTGAGGCTCTAATCCGGTAGCAGATCTGTTTAGGCTTGTCCTTGCGCTGGCCCCCATTCCTCACTGATTTCAGGAGCCTTGGTGCGATGCTTCCAAGGTTGTTCTCTGTACCTGTTGAGTTCTGTCAGATTGAATGGGCCCTAAAGGTGTTTTATCTCCTGCTAGTATTGAAATTGCAGTCTTTTTAGGTGACTTCTATCCCCCCAAATAGAATTTAGTTCCCCCCAAAAATGTACCACAAAAGCCATTTTTTATCCTTTATTTCTCAAATTTTCACTCCAATTTACTTCTCTAGCTGCAGCAATAATTACTGTCACAGAATTAACAAGAGGGGCAACCAGAAAGGGGAATAAATGGTATGTGACTGAAGGTGTCAGTGATGACTTGTTGTTATTTGGGTAGGAACCAGCTGGCGTTCAAAATGTCCAGGCAGAAGCAACATGAGTATCAACCAAAAGAAGACCCAGGAACCAGTGACTTCAGTTCCAATATTCAGACTGTATCATCAATATTTCAGTTAATGAGAGTTACAGAATAACAGATTGACAAGTTCGAGGAACAGGCTTACGCTTCACAGAAGACGCTAAAAGAGTAGTACCAAGGATCCATTGCCGAACAAAGAGGAATTCATGTTAAATCAAGAAGTGGGTTTATTGGATTAGTCTTGCTTTTGGTGGAGGACTTTTTTATAAATCTCATTAACAGGTATTTTGGTCTACGGATAAAATTATTTCTTAATGCAACAAGAGGGACGCCCTCAGATGCACTGGCTCGGAGCTGCCCTGAGCCCCAAAAGTTGAACCCCCTGGAGGGGCCATACGCTCAGGGCCCTGCCCGGTCTTGTGATATCCCCCTTTTTCCAGCTCCACAGTCTAGCTGGATGCTACAAACAGCAGGGATGTTTCCACCCTCTGATATCAGAAGAAAATTGTAGGTATTAACAACAACTAGCCTTACATGCTGAAACATTACCGTAAATATTGTTCAAGCAACCCTGTTTTGGCTGCTCTGAGAGATTCACAGAAGAAAATGAATGAATGTTGTCCTCTTCATCAGTGAGTATCCAGAGTAATTGTATCTGAGTCAATAACTATAGTTCTCCTTTTCTCTTATGTCACAATAAATGGAAGGTAATCCCATTTTAATCACGTCTCTGCTCCAGCCCAGTTCAAGAGCAATGAGTCATCAGGGACTGCAGGGGAGGTGCCGCTGGTTTAAGCTGGTAATGCAAAGGGCTGAATTTGCTTTCCTGCTTACATCAAACGTTCAGATGTTATGCAAGTTACTTATCTCCTTCAAAACAGAAACATATTGACTTTTTTGTCAGAAAGGGCTTGCAGAGCATGAGTTTCACAACACAATAAATAAACTTTCCTAGGCATAAACTGTTCAGGTAGTTCATAGCATGTTTCACTTAATTTCATCGTTGCAGGGCTCTTCTAGATCCTCCATTATCAAATCCTGCTGGTTATTCACCCAATTTCCTTTCTTAACTGTCTTCCCCTCCTCCTTAGCATTTTGACAAGCTTGATCCTGGGGTGTCTGGCAGTTTGCAGCTGGCAAAATGGCATTGCTTTGGCCTCGCTGAGAATAGACCTCCCTGTGAACGATCTCCCCGGAGCAGAGCTGAAGTTTGAAGGCTGCCTGAAATCCTCGGCGAAAGTTTTCATTAAAGAAACCGTAGATGATGGGGTTGATGCTGCTGTTGAAAAAGGCCAGCCAGTGAGCAAAGGGATAGATATAAATGTTGATGATCTGCAACTGGATATCTGAAAGGTTGGTGTAGTCTGAAAGCATCATCAGAGTCCACAAGGGAAGCCAGGACAGGGTGAAAAGCAAAGCCACAATAATGAGCATTTTGATGACTTTTTGTTTCTTCTTAGACCCGCTGTGCCGCTGCCTCCGGCTGTGTTTTCCCACCATGGGCATTGCTGTGTTGAAGAGAGCAATGCTTATCCTAGCATACATGATAATAATGAGCGACAGGGGAGCCAGATAGATGTTGGCAAACAGAACAGTTGTATAGATCTTTCGCATTCCTGGGTCAGGCCAGTCCTCCCGGCACCAGTATACAGGGCGGGTTTCATTGCCATCGCCAAGGATGACCCTGAAATGCTTCTCTTCTTGTACCTGCAGCATGACTGCAGAAGGACACATGATTGCGATGGCCAGAATCCAGATGATGGCTATAATGGCGACTGCAGTTGAAATGGTCAGCTTCTGCTTAAACGGATAAACAATGCATCGAAACCTGTGGCCAAGACACCCGGGGACATATGTGGAGAAGCCATTTAAGGAAAGCTTAAACAAAGAGGCGAACACACACACACATTTTAAATTGTATGTTTTTTAGAAAGTATAGATGGAATCATCTCCTCATCCTGCCTAAACCTGTGGAGTTGCATTTCATTGCTCTGTTTAAGAGCTGTGTTGGTAAAAGCAATCTTAAAAAGTCACATTTGCTGTTAAAATTTCCTCATTTTGATCTGTCTCCGTATCAGCCTGCTGCTTCCGCTACTTCATTTAACCAAAGCTGGTACTAGTGCCTCTGCTGTCTAGCTTAATAGCTAAGGAACAAACCAATTCTGGGCAGCCAGGTGTAGCACAGCTGTACCATCTTTAAGAGATACCTGTGGAGGACTAAATTGCTATAGCTGCTCTTTAGACCTGGCCACATTTTGTTTTGCTCAATAGCCTTAGGAGCAAAATACATCTTATGTATTGCAGTGTTGTATGGATTAATGAATCGGCCTCAGCATGGTCAGGTGACCAGAGGGAGATGGAAGCGACAGTTTACAGTCTCTGCATCATCTTACCTGTCTACGGCAATAGCAACTAGAGTGAAGACAGAGGCAGAAACAGAGATTCCTTGGACCATCCCGCTCATCTTGCAAACTAGGCTCCCAAACGGCCATCCTGGAAGGACACAGAGAATTGAAATTGCCACCATCCCACTGCAGTGCTACGCTTATATGCATAAGAGGAAATTTCCACCCCAGAACTAATACGTTTCTTTTTCTCTATCAGGCCATAGCAGGGGTTGGGGAGACAGAGGTTATGTAAACAAGTGCTTTGCCAAATGCCTTGGGAGAGTTTTTGATGTTCCAAAAAACAGCAAAGCAAACGTTTATGGTTTAACATCCCTTTAAAACGAGACCTCAAGACGAGAAAGGGAACCAACCGCTACAGTTGATTGTTCTCTGCGTCTGGCTCGTAGCATCTGCCAAGTCTTCCTAAACGTACAACCTGGTAGTGGTAGAATCCCTTCCTAAAGGCGAGGGAGGCAGAAGTCAGCAAGTACAGCCCCAGTCAGAAGGTGGATTAGAGGCTTGTCTTCCTCACCCCTGACTTCCGCTGACTTGAAATGCCTACAGAGCCCGCTCCGAAATACGCTCCCGGCTCTCAGGGCCCCTAGGGAGGCCAGTGCTCAGAAATGCAGGCGGGTCCCCCTCAAGCCCTTTCTGCCACGTGGTGTGAACCAGCCTACCTGCGATAATGTTGTCCAGGAGGGTGGTGGGCATGCAGAAGATTCCCACCAGTAAATCGCTGACAGCCAGGTTTAAGATGAAAAGGTTTGTGACCGTACGCATGTGTTTGCTCCTCAGGACAATAAAGCAAACCACTCCGTTGCCAACCATACAGAGCAGGAAGATCAGGAGGTAAGAGACGATGAAGACAGCTGCCACTGAAGGCTGGTGAAGGTAGAAGTCCACGTAGGAGACGTTGCCTTCTAAGTAGAGGTACTTGTATGTCCCATTATAATTCAGCGCATGAGGCCAATCGAATGAAGAGTTTGAGTCCATTTTCTTACTTGTGTTGCAATGTGCCTTAAAAGATATTTTTACAAAGGTCATTTTACTATGCTTGAAATTGACCTGAAGAAATGTGACTCGTTTGGGCATACTGTGTGCTGAAATACATGCAAAGCTTATGTATACTCATCCCTGCATGGCTTATTTTAACAGTCCACGTCCTGAGCCTCCCCAGAAAGGAAAAGCAACAAATACTATTAGTTTGATTTTACAACACAGGCGTACAAAAGTGACCAGTAAGACTGCTGAAGGTTTTCTTCCTTCTGCAGGCTCTATAAATTAAGTCCTCCTTCTCCCAAAGGAGAAGAAAGCCACACAGGATGTAAACTTGCCAACCTTGTTGTGTCAAGTAAACAAACCAACAACCTGAACAGTTTATTTTGAGAAAAAAAATAATCAGAAATCTTGAGAAATCCATTTACTCAACAGCTTGAGTAATCTGGCACTTAGGCAACAGTGAGATTGCTGAGCCATGAAAAACAGTGATTAAATTAAAGCTTTCTGAAGCGGCACAAACCTTTTGCCTGAGTGTATCCAAATGCAATCCCATTTCATTGAAAATTAAATATTTTCATGTACAGCTGGTATTAAACCACAGCTGATTTTACTTCCCTGCTTACAAGCTACATAGATCAGGAGATGAGTCTGCAAACACGAAGGACTACGCTGTGTTTAAAACATGCTGAAGTACAGGACAGTTGGATTCATTTCTTAGCTCTGCTACTGAATTCCTGTGTGATCTTGGGTTATTTGTAATCTCTCCATGTTGCGGTTTTCCTGCAATAAAACGTGAGTAATACTTTTCCCACATGGTTTATTCACACTGTAAAGTAAATTCTCCCATTTCATATTTTATTAGATTACAGTTGGCAAAAACTACAAGCTTTTTCTAAAAGAGACTTTTTTCAAGTCTAAACTTTCTTGATACTGTGTAATCTCAGTTTCAAGCTACAAGTATCTACGCCTGCTGTGTTGTAGTAGCAATGCTTTTGCTGGTGTGATGGCTTGAACATATGGGACGCGAGACTTTATTCGACCACTTGATGAAGCTGAAAGAACCAATTTAAAGCAGGTACAGAATTTGTATGCCCCAAACACACTTAATTCCAAATTTAAGTGATTGAGATGAACTTTGTATGCCACAGTCTGTTTGCTTGCCCTGTAGAACCTATAGTTATACGAGACACTGCACCGAAATTCTAAATCAAATCTTAACCATGACAAACTTCTAACATGTATATTATACAACTCACACAGAAATGGTATTGGTCTACATAACAGGCCAACACTGGCATCTTGACATTTACAGCTGACACCAGATAACTTGACTTGGAAGCAGCATTCAAATTTTTTTTCCACATTTATTTTTATCTACCAGATGGAGATGCCTGAAGAGGCAGGAGGATGAGGTGTTCCTAACTTAAAAGAACAGCAAAATTAATTGGTGGCAGAAGGCATAAAATTAATGTATGGGTGTAGGTGCCTTTAGGACCCTTACAAATTCCTTAGTATAAATGAAATCTAAATTAAGGCACAAGTATCCAAATCCTGGTGAGCTTGTGTGTGAAGGAAGGAAAGCGCTGGCTACACCTCTTTCCTTACGAAAAGAAACGTGGAGCGGGCCCTTTTTTGTGCAGCTAAGGTTTCAGCTGCCTCCCCAGATACCCGATGATGAGGCGTGTGATGGTTTTCCTCGCGTCTGTGGAGTAACGATGGAAGGTGACGTTCTGTTGTCACTCCACGTAGGGCAGGCCTCTCCCCAGGGAACGAAAGTTAGTGTTAGGTACCAAGGCTAAAAGGGCAGGTGGTGTTCCTTCTTTCTTCTGGCTGGGTTTTACTTAATAGGGTTTCTAATTTACCTTCTGTCTCTGCCTGTTGTTCCCTGATATAATCACACCTAATTCTCAGGAAAGCATTGCAGCTTTTCTATATTCTGCTTGTCGATGAAATTCAGCAACATGAAAGCCTCTGCAAGTGTTTTACTTCCAGATAGCAAGCGCAGTAACAAAATATTTATTCTGATATGCCTCAGGTTTGAAACAAGCGAAGCAGTGAAAAAAACATCGTGTTCTAGCGTCTTCTGCCTTTTTAGAAGTCAACAGCAGTACGATGTTTGCAACGGGTCTGTATTTTCACATGTTCATTAAAATGTCTGCACATTAAGGTAGGTAAACAAGAATCTGAAATCTCTCGGAAAAAAATGGCTGCTTGTGTCTTTTAAGAAAGCAGTATATACAAGCTAGCTGGAATAGTTGTATATTCTCTTTGGCTGTCCTTATGGAGAAAGACTGTTTATTTACCTTTCCTGGTTTTATCCAACATATTTTCAAAACAATTGAGAATATTTTTATTCAGATGTATTACATGCCAAATGTTTTAACTAGCCGGAGATCAGAGTCAACTGCTGTCGAAAGTGTTTTAATGCCAGTTTTACAAGATAGCAGGCACTGATGCATTTGTATACAAACATGCCCAAGATGAAGAGTGTTGGCAGAATTCAAACACAGGTATTTGACAATAGGAGTTTACACCATTCCTTTAATCACAGATCTGGAGCTGTGCTTTCTAAATCCCAGGAGATGCTGCATCAGTAAAACCCCATTTAAAGCTCAGCATCTCTCGCGCTCCCTCTTGGCTCGTGAGAAGAAATAGACTTTTTGTGGCTCGCTTTCCTCATCTTCCCCCAGCCAGTTTCTCCAGGGAGTAAGGAGCAGGAGCCCAAGCTCTCCCTGCCCGGGGAGATCGCCATCTAGATGAGAAGCAGAGCTTGCCACGGGAGCGTCCTTCACTGGGAAGGGCTTGGCATGCTCTGCGGGATGAGGCCCAAATCTGTAACGAGGAATCTAACACGCCAGTGTTTGCTCTGTAGCATTAAGTGACTTCTGAAGCTGCCAACCAGTGGTATTAACCAAGTTAGAAATGCAAGGGCTCTTGCGGTCAAGCCTTCTTTTCCTGATGGCTAGTGATGAGAGTAAGCAAGGAGCTTGGTTTAACACAGGGGAAGTGAAATAGCAAGAAACAGAGCAGGTGGTGCCAGTAATCTGACGCTTGTTAGACGTTTGGAGCGAACGAAGCAAGGGATGGAGCTACACTAGGCTAATTGCTGGATTTCAGAGAGTAAATGCCGCTCTGCGAGAAAATGGGAGTTCTGCTCTGTGCAGAGTAAGCACAAGACTTGCGCTCTTGGTAGGTCTCCCGTCTGGTTTTGAAAATTTTGGCAAAGAGTAGCAATACACCCAAACCCAAGAGTTTGGAAAAAGTCAGGCCATCTGCCCCTTCTCATCCTCTAATAGAAATAAACATGTATTTGGCTCCTCTGTTTTGGCTTCTCTGAGGTTCCACCTAAGTTCTTGTTCTCCAGCATTTCTCTGCAAATAGGATGGTCACAAATGTATTCTTTTTTACTACTATTATTGTAAATCAACGCTAATTTTCTTCTGTAATCCTTTGCTTCCCAGAGGTCGTGTTGCAAAAAAGACACTCCAGCTTGGGGAAGACAGCCTTTGCCTCACGCTGTGTTTGTTCCCAGTCCCCATGACCAAGAGGACCTGTGCTGTCATGAAGCAGCCCTGCAGATGAGATAGAGGTGACTTTCCTTGCCTGCATTCTGTCGTTTGGCTTTTTGAGAGGTTGAGGGGTCTCTGATGGTATGAGGGAGAAGTTCTTTGTCATTCCATGCCCTGTTGCTCTGTGCAAGAACAGAGAAGGAATATCTGTGGTTCAGGTTTTATTGCTGCTTTGCACCATATATACACAACCGTTCATGGGCTACACAGGCTTTTGCGAGGCTTTTACGAGTACACATTGTTACGTGGGTAGTACTAATATGAGGCTTTGGACCCAGGAGTACAAATCCTTGTGGGTCATTCCTGTGCAATGGCAGTATTCTAGTGAATCAATTGACTTACAATTCTGTCCATTAAGACAACTGAAATGGTACCTTATCACACTAAAAGCAGGAGGAATAACTTATAATTTTTCTTTGGACACATATCTTGGATTTTCTCTCTTTTTCTGACAATGTGTTGTAAAACAACAGCTTTCAGTCTCTTCAGTAATGAACTCTGGAATGGTTTTTGATCATAACTGATGAACAAGAAGTTGCAAACAGCCTCAAGGCAAAACTGTTTGTCTTATGTAGTCTGATCACAGTTGCACTAATGAAATTTTGTAGCATTGTGGCTGTGGCAAACACAGTGAATTTGCCATACAAATACCGTAGCTTACAGGAAATGGAAAAGGTACATGGATTTTTATCATATTGAAGCTGAGGTGGAAAAGGATTGGCTGGAAGGAGAAATGAAGGCAGTGCCTTGTGTTTTCACAAGGTACTTGCCAGCTAAAACAGACAGTGATAAATAATCGAGAGAGGCACAGAAGACAAACATAAGTCATCTAAGAAAAGGGAAAAATAATGCAATGCGTAAACATTACAAAATGATAAATAAAAGTAATTTGCTTCCACACGCTAATCTGATAAGGGCATGGCCTCCCTATTTTATTTAATATATCAGAGGAAAATCTGCAAAGAAGTAAAGCAAGAGTCTCCACTAGTGAAAAACCGCCCTGTCCCACACACTGGATTTTTAAACACGAGGCTCATATACTGTTGAAATCCCAGTTAACAACACCGATATACAAATATGCAGTATAAAGTCTTATAGCGTAACTGGGACAATCTCATGCCACTGGATATGGAAAATCTATTTTCTGTTTTTGCAGTAACAATTCAAGGTAATTATGAAGTGAATGCAGTTATTTTTGTTGGCCACATGGAGGAAGTCTAGTAACCACTGGAGCCAGCCAACACTGCTTCACCTTTGCACACAGCTATCTGGGTTTGTTGTCTTGATTTTTGTGTGTGTGAAATTTCATCACAGAATCCTCTGAGGCTTTAGAAGCTGAAACAAAGATAAGGACCCTTCAGAGACATGAAGAACAGAAGCTTGTTGTCATGGAAAAAGAAAATTTAATGTGGTAAGTGCTAAAAAAATTGTTCTTCCCTTGCCCTGAGCTCTATACTCAGTAATGGGTCAACTACAGAAATTTCCTGGAGACCTTGGAAAATGATAGCATCTCTGGTCTGCTGGAAAGTTAGAAAATCCTGCTTGCAAAATGCAGCCACTGAGGTATGGCAAAAATAGCAGTACCTCTTTCTGTAAGTGTCTTAGAAATAAGGAAGAGACAAATGCATGGATTATCCTGTGGCTCAGAAAAAGCTATTGACCAAGACAAACAAATTGTTCTTGCCCCAAAAAAATGTAAAAAAATCAACTGTGAACATTCCCAACTCAGTGAAGTGCTATTAGCAGCTATTTTTAAGAATTAAGAGGGGCATGTAAAGTAGTAGGAGAATGGGAAGTGGTCACAGGTGACCTCTGCCTTAATGAAAAGTGGTGGTTTTGGAGGAAGCAATAGCAGGGAAAGCGGTCCAATTGCCAGCCGGGCATTTTGGTTGCAAAAGACCATTTCCTATGGAAACCAGATTAAAACCAAAATGCTATTCGACAGGGACACACTGCACAGCAGTATGCAGCGAGGCAGGAAAAAAACAGGGGAACCACTGACCATGTGGTAGTACTACAGACAAGGATCTGGGGTTTGTACCAAGCTATCAGCTCAACAGGAGGCAGC